>NC_069503.1:626504526-627708276 GCF_027579735.1 Bombina bombina | reverse complement strand
TGCACATGCTCAGTAGGATCTGGTAACTCCAAAAGTGTAAAGATAAAAATAATGTGCACATTTTGTTAAATTAAGTAAATTGGAAAGTTGTTTAAGCACGTTAAGGGGACACTGTCCCTTTAAGAAGACATTTTGCTTAAATGTCACATTTTTTTGGATAAAGCTGCATATTGCCCCGGGATAATTCCTAACAATACCTTGATGTTTTTTATGGGCTATATACTTATGAAACAAAAAAAAAATCAAGAAGGAATACAGAAATGTCAACAGTTATAAAACTAAAAGTTTAGTTACTAAGAATAAGCATATATTTTACACTTTGTAACAATAATGTGTGCATCTGAAGCAGCCCATGATAATGTAAATTGTAACCTTTTGTTGCGGCATAGCTGCGTGTGAAGCAGTGATCTTGTATTTACGTGCATATGCAGTAGCGAGGCTCTTACTTCTAGTACGGTTTTATCAATATTTAGTGGTCCACAAAGGGCAGCTCCCTAACTGCTTTATACAGAAAAGTCTAGATCTGCTGATGTGTTGCACATGATAACAAGAAATAACTATACAGCTAGATTTCAAGATTGTACCTAAGTAAACCAAATAAATGAATAAATAAGAAGATAAACAAGTATCCTAAAAAAGTAAAGGTTGCAAAACTAGGATCTGCCTGTGTCACATTAAAATGTAATTTAGAGTTTAAGTTTATTTTTAAATGAGGGTCTAGCAGAACACATTAGGCGGTGAGCCAAAGGCAAGAGACATATATGTGTAGCCACCAGTCAGCAGCTAGCTTCCTGTAGTGCATTTCTGACCCTGTGCATTCCCATGTATGTTTTGCAACAAAGAATACCAAGAGAAAAAAGTAGATTTGATAATATAAATCAGCTGACAAATCTCTTAAACTTCATGTGCTATCTGAATATGAAAGTTACATTTTTACTTTCCTGTCCCTTTAAGCATGAACAAATGAAAAATCCCTTATTATGGTGCGGATCCATTGCATGCTAAAAGAAAACAAGGCACATTATCTTCTTGTCAATATTGTATAATGCAGCTAAGGATGAGAAAGAAATGTAGTGTGTGGATATTCAAATCCCGTTATTTTATTTAGGTGCACCTGTACCACTCGAATAGATTGACGTAAAACTAAATGTGAGATATAAAAGTTATGCTTCTGAATATTTGTACACTATAAATGAAACAGAAACGTGTCTACTCAGTAATGAAACGTAGAAATAATGCATTTGATCGATGTTCTCCTTAATAAGAAATCTAATCGCTGCAATTATAATAGAGATTGAAATGATGGCAATAACAAATTGACAAATCTAGGTTCCTGGATGACTGCTGAATTGTAGATGAAACTGTCAAGGGCTGAGTCGTCAATATTTCCTTTGTTCCCAGCTGAGAAAACTAATCATTATGCTGGATACAGTCTTGTTTTCTAACTCAGACTGAGTTCTACATCTCATAAGGAAAGCACATAAACCTGCTTTACTAGGGTGGATTATGGCAATTAAAGGGCCAGTAAACCCACCAAATAATGTTTTATAATTTCAGAACTATATAACATTAGGTTTGCGCCAGCTTTCTAAATCAAAGTATGTCACAGATATTTTCCTACAAAAATGTATTTTACAGACCGCCGCTCCTGGCTCTACTAAGCGGGTCTGTTTTTTTTTTTAGCGCATTGGGCATGCTGTCTAGTCAGCGCCATTAAAATGAATGTAGCTCTCTACCAGAGCAGAGCAGGAGCGAGCTACATTTATTTTAATGGCGCTATCGGGCCGGCTGTAGGGTGTCAATGCATTGCTGTCCTGAGGGGCAGCATATGTGCATAGCCACCCACCATGTCCAAGTCTTGAAGGTGTTAAACTCAGCGGCACACTGAAGCGCAACAGTAAAATGCTCTAGTGCACTGGTATGTCTTTTTATTTATAGAGGATTCATTCTTAAAATGTAATATTCTCATAGTCATAAATGCTTTTGGTATTATTAAAGAGACAGTGATTGAGTGGTGAATATCTGTTGTTTCTGACATTTGCATAATAAAAAAAAATGTTCCCTTTGTCATTTGCTCTGACATTTAAATGTTGATTGTTAACATTCATATAACAAACGACAGCAGACAAATACTGAATCCAACATTTAGACTCTCAAATCTTATATTTTAATGTTGATTCCCATAGACTTATATCAATATATATGGCAAACAGCATTAAAATATTTGGACTATGCATTAAATATTAATGTGTTTCATTTGATGTAGAAAAAGCAAATATTATTTTGCAAAAGATGAATAATGTGTTCAACACAAAAACATCTGTTTAGAATAAAACATTGGTAAAAATATTCATTGTTTTTAACAAATGTGACAAAAAAGTCCACCCCAACTGTGCTGAAGTCATGAACTCTTTTACTTTGATCTCATGAGATTTCACTTAACTCTCATGAGATTTCATAGTAAACTTCCTTAAACTGAATAGAGAAATAACATGAGTGTGCATGAGGATCACTCCCTTGCCTGTCCCGGGACAGACATACTGATTTGCTGCTTAAAGTCCTTCACAATGGGAAGCGATTACTTAGTACATTTTGAGGTAAAATAGCTTTCATTTTTACATAGAGATGATCAGGTGATATTTTCTAGTCAGTTTTTTACAGCTATGCTGCATCACTTTCAAGTGTTTCAACATTTGGGTATCATGGCCCTTTAAGGAGCAGCAGTCTTAAGAATGATGCTTCTTAACTCCTGTTTCCGGCAAACCTGAAGGCTTGCGTGGAAACAGGTGTATATACGGCCCCATTCAGGCCCCTATAGCTCATGTAGAGAAAACATATTAGTTTTCATGTCACTTTAAGTTACTGAATCTTTTTAAAATCAAACTTGAAAGCTTCTGATTACATTTTCTATGCAGTCAAGTGTACAAACACCCTGGGCATCTGTCTGCCTTATCTTATGAAGACACAAGCTTTTGTGTTTGTTATAATGACTGTTTATGAAATGTTAAAGCAGAGACTTCTGTTTCCTATTAGTTCACTGGCTGCTTCCTGCTTGGGACCAGCAGTCTTCTGCATCTCCCAAGTGAGACATCCCAAGTGAGAATATCCCTTTAAAGGACACATCATTTGTTTTAAGGATACTATATTTGTCTACAAAAAGTGAAAATATAGAATGTACACAGCAGATGGTATTTTAATAAATATTCAGTACAAATATGTTTTTTTTATAATTCTGCCCTGTTATGACAAGCATTGCAATCTTTGCTCTACAACTTTAATTAACATTAATAGTTTGATTTTAGTATCGTAATTTATTTGAAAACAAAATTAATCCTTTTTCATAAAAATGCCATCTGCATTTCAAATCTGTTTTATAAATATATCTCAAAGCTGTCACCAAATTTCACTCATTCTACATCTCATACATAACATTTTTGAAACTGAGCCCTTGTCACTGTACTTTTACTTTGAGTCAAGGTGAATCTACACAAGGTTAGCAAATCTCAGTCTGGGTGCCAATCTCAACTCTCAAATGATTTAAATACTGAATTCGTTTTCTGAACTTTGATATTGGAATGTTATTTTATTGAGGTTTATACAAAGCTGTAGGTAAATTAGAAATATTTTTTGTGTATCAAGTTTGTCAAAAACCCATGCCAAATTAAAGGGACAATAAACACTTTGAGATTGTAAAATCAGCAGTAGAAAATTAAAATGATATAAAACCCCAAAAATATTATTTTGTGATTCAGACAGAGCATACCTTTTTAAAACGTTTTCAATTTACTACAATTATCAAATTTGTTTAGTTCCCATAATACTCTGTGTTTAAGAGATACCTAGGAAGGCATCTGGAGCAGGAAATAGTGCTGCTGTCTACTGCATTTGCAAATGGATAACCTTCTTGCAAAACTGAAATGGGCCGACTCCTAATCATGTGTCCCTGCTTTTACACAAAAGATACCAAGAGAATAAAGAAAAATTGATAATAGAAGTAAATTAGAAAATCACATGCTCTATCTGAATCATGAAAGTAAAAAATGTGGGTTTCATATACATTTAATCCAATTCTCTCTCCCTCGTATCATGTGACAGTCATCAGCCAATCACAAATGCATATACATATATACTGTGAAATATTGCACATGCTCAGTAAATGCTGAAGCCTCAGAAAGTGTACATATAAAAATAACGTCCATGTTTTAATAATGGAAGTATATTGGAAAGTTGTTTTAAATTGCATGCTTTATCTGAATCTTTACTTTTTACTTGGCCCTTTAATCTAATAGAAGATTGCAGAAAAGTGTTGTAATTACAAGGTGTTTACTCCCCCCCCCCCCTTTAAATATTGGAATGGAAAAGCAAAGTCTCTTGGTAATTAAATGTTTGAGATTTTGAAATAGAATAAGGGGTCATATTAATTCCAAAATAGAAGATTTCTGGATTTTAAATTCTTTCATATTTTGCTTTGTCAGAGTATTGTCTTTATATTATTTCATGCATCTCCTTAGGTGTAATGTACAGTGTGTACTCTTCAGTTTGATTCATTAAAAGGTGTGAGTCTATACTGTCATTAGACGCTTGCGTGGACGCACTGTAGCCTGGGTTTCAGTTCATTTTGAATTGCGTGGTTTGCCCAGAGATTTCTACATTCACCTGATAGCTATTGGGCATGACACTGAGAAGCACAGAAATCTAAATGTGCCCTTGGAGAGGATCACTCCATTCCTCTGCCTCCCACGCTGAAAGCTTAGAAGGATTAGATATAGCTGGGCAGGGAAATGGTGAGTGTACAGGACAGCTGGAGCATATGGGAATCTGTTGATTTTCTTACTAATCTCAACATATCTAAATGCTGCCAACATGCCATGCACCCGGACTGCTAGGAGACAGATGGCTTTCACTTCAAGTCTGTGCAACTTATAAAGTGCTTTTAGGTCTATATTTAGTGTGTACTCTATGTCATAAGCAGTTTTCCAGAAATGTATAACATATATATTTTTAGTAAATATAGCTTTATATGATATTTTTATTCTTCCTATAATACCAATCTGTCAGTTTTCTGACAGCTGTCTATCAATTATTTATTTAGCTATGAATAAGCTATCATTCAGCTGTCTATTAGTTACCTATAAACTGTTAGTTATCTAAAAGGTTTCTATTAGTTATCTATCAGCAATCAGTTATCTATCTATCTGTTATCTATCTATCTATCTATCTATCTATCTATCATCTATCTATCTATAAGCTATTTATCACTTATCTCTAAACAATCTATCCTCAGCTATTGGTTTTCTCTTCTCTGCCTGCTTCTATCTAGCTATTGTTGTTCTTTGCTTTGTCTGTGTCATGTTCTTGCTATTAGCTATTTATCTGCTATCTATCAGCTTTGTCTTCTATTTATATGAGGTAAATCAGCTACCTATGGAATATAGTTCTGTAATTCATGTGTCTGTGCATGTGCCTATGTATGGTGTTTGTGTGTGTGTTTGTCTTTGTGTGTGTGTTTGTGTGTGTTTGTGTATGTTTGTTTGTGTGTTTGGGTGTGTTTGTGAGTGTGTTTGTTTGTGTGTGTTTGTGTATGTTTGTGTGTGTGTTTGTGTGTGTTTGTGTGTGTGTGTTTGGGTGTGTTTGTGATTGTGTTTGTTTGTGTATGTTTGTGTGTGTTTGTGTGTGTGTGTTTGTGTGTATGTATTTGTATGTGTGTGTGTTTGTATGTGCGTTTGTTTGTGTCTGTACATGCGCATTGCATATAGTAAACCTCTATATCTACCCATCTAATACCACCCTTCCAAGTGAATCAATATTAGATCTGGAATCACATCAAAGTATATTATTTCATCTTGTCCCTAATACAGCAACATTTTGGTGAACATTAAATCTTTTAAACCCTGCTATGACTACACTGTTAGAAACAGAGTATAACTAAGCTGATACTTTTTTGATTGTGTTCCACCAGACGTGGGCAGCACAAGGGTCAATGCTAGCAAGGGGTTTAGGCACTTTAAATTGCATTAAGATATGCCATTCCACAGCACTGAGTCAGGCTGCAGGCACTGACACATAACTGCAGTGACAGAATTCACAGTTGCTCTGAAAGTGCCTCAGAAGCTAACAGATGTACCTTAATGTGCAGCACTATAATTCTATAGGTGCTTGTGAAGGTCAAGCTATAAAGGGGACATTAAAATAAATTAACATTAGTGTATTGCAGTCACATTCACTTTTCGCCTTTGGCTTCTTTAACATGCCTGCAGAGATCATCATATCAATTTTAATATGATTGTTTCATAATAGGATTGTGTTTCAACAGGAGTAAGGAAAATTGCTATTCGCAGTTTAGCTATGATTTGACTACCCACAATGCCATTTACTCTGCCCTACCAAATCATAAAATAGTGCTTATAAATTTATAGAATTGTATAAAAAAATATATAGATCCTGTTTTAATGTGTATATTTTTTGTTGTTGTTTTGCAAATAATTGAAAATTGCACAGATCACTCATTTCAGCTATGAAACAAGTACACAAAATGAAATATGATTATCTGACTGTTCATTCATGCTTGCAATTAATTGAATGTTTTAAAAATGTTTATTAAAAATGTACATAGACTGATAAAAAAAGTTTTAATTGTATGTATGTCATTAATTGATATTTTTATTATTAGTTTACTTAAAAAAAAATGTATTGTTTAAAAAGATAGATAATCCCTTTTATTACCAATACCCCAGTTATGCATAACTATATTGATACAATTTTTACCTCTGTGATTACCTTGTATCTAAGCCTCTTCCGACTGCCTCCTTATCTCTGTTCTTTTGACAGACTTGCATTTTAGCCAATCGGTGATGACTCATAATTAATTCCACACGAATGAGCACAATAGTACCTGTATGGCACACATGAACTAGCACTGTCTAGCTGTGAAAAACTGTCAAAATGCACTGAGATAAGAGGCAGCCTTCATTGTCTTAGAAAGTAGCATACAAGCCTAGCTAGGTTTAGCTTTCAACAAAGAATACCAAGAAAACAAAACAAAATTGACCATACAAGTAAATTGGAACATTGTTTAAAATTGCATTATCTGCTCCTTGAATCTCCCTCGGCTTAGCAGTGAACAACTAGACCAACTGAATTCTCCTATCACAAGTGAAGAGCTGGATAAGGCCATAATGAACATGGCGTTGGGTAAAACACCGGGCCCTGATGGATTGCCCGCTGAGTTTTACCGTCTATTGAAGCCCAATATATCCAAGCTGTTACTGCTGGTAGCATCCTCAACCTTCTCTGCAGCTCATATAACGCTCATTCCCAAAACTGGGAAAGATCAGTCTCTGCCAGAATCTTACAGGCCCATCTCACTGCTGAACGTAAACTATAAGATTCTGATGGCAGTGTTGGCGGGACGTCTGAAGATACTTTTGCCATCTCTCCTACACCCAGATCAGACTGGATTTGTCTATAAGCGTTCATCAGCAGTCAACCTACGTCGGGTTCTGCAGGTCATTGATTTCTGCTGGAGGAAGAGTGGGGGACAGCACAGAGATGATGTGTCGGAGGCCTTCCTGCTATCCTTGGATGTGGAGAAGGCCTTCAACAGAGTGGAGTGGGACCATTTGGGTAATACCTTGATGCGTTTCAATATTGATGGCGCATTTGCTCAGATTATACACAACATATACTCACGGCCAGTGTCCAGGGTTTTTGCTAATGGCATGTTCTCCCCGGATTTCATCTTACAGAGGGGTGCGAGGCAGGGCTGTCCCCTGTCCCCCTTGCTCTTCGACCTGGCGCTGGAGCCATTGGCCATCAAACTCAGAAAAACCTTCCCAGGCATTGTGGTGCATGGCAAGCCTCAACATCTGGCCTTATATGCAGATGATATGATGCTGTTTGTGGGAGACCCTGATAAGCATATCCCCACAATTCTTAGAATTATCCAGGACTTTGGAGCCTTTTCAGGCTACAAGGTGAACGCCGGGAAATCAGATTACTGTGGCTGAACAAGCATTCCAAGAGTAAGAGGACATACCCCTTCATGGAGGTGGGGAACAAACTCACATACTTGGGTATCCACCTACATAGGAACCCTCAAAGCATGTATGACTCTAACCTGGCGAGCCAATGTGCAGATGTGTGCAGACAACTCCAGCAGTGGGCCTCGCTGACCTTATCCACTATGGGACGAGTTAGCCTTATAAAAATGGTCTCTCTCCCAAGACTACTTTACCCAATGCTGATGATTCTTGTTGCACGGAAGAGATCTGAGAGCCTTGAATTTGGTGATCAGAAAATTTGTGTGGCAGGGGGGCAAACCTAGGATTGCAATAAAATTCCTACAGCAACCATATATTAATGGGGGCCTCGGCCTCCCAAACTTCAAAATGTAAAATTGGGCGGCACTGATCAGACTAGTCTTGGACTGGCAGCTGGGAACCTCCCACTTCTGTGACCTCGAGCTAGAAAATGCCTCCCTGAAGCCTGTGGACCTCTCATACCTGCCATACTTGAGAGTCAGTAAGATGCCCCCACTTATCAAAACTTCCATTCTTTACAAGGGCCCGCTAGCTGCCTGGCGTATGGCCCATAAGAGACTGGGACTGCATAGGCCCTCCGCTAAACTGCTGCCAATAGTGGGTAATCTGGATTTCCCAGCAGGCACAGATACATTACCTTTCCATCAATGGAGAGAAAGGGGAATACAAACTGTAGAAGACCTGCTGGACCCTTTGTCGCGTACAGTCCGAACATTTAGCGACTTACGTGCGAAAAATAGTATTCCTAATAAGCAATTTTATGCTTACCTTCAGGTACGCCATTACATCGATGATCTCAAACTAAAAGACCCAAACTTTTGGTACGCCTCGGTGTTCGATCACGGATTGTCAGAAGCTGAAGGTGGATAAATAGATGGTGAGAGGAGTGGGAGATATCACAACTGCAGACATCCAAAAAAGCCTAGAGTTAACCAAAAAAACGGCGCTGAACATGCCTCTTCGTGAGGCGCAAGTGAGAATGATTGACTTTGACTACATTACTCCTAACCGATTATCTAAGTGGAATCCGCATCTGCCAAACAAATGTGGCAAGTGTGGAGCTGCGGCACCTGATGTTCCGCATTACTTCTTCCTTTGCCCCTTGGTGAGACAATTTTGGGCTAGAATCCAATATTGGCTGAGATGCGCGACAGACATATCTGTTACCATACAACTGGACCAGATTTGTCTTTTTCGATGGAATGACATTCCCCACAGATATCACGTACTGTTAACATTGGTAGTGCTAATAGCCAGAAACTGCATATTATGTTTATGGGTAAGTAAGAAGCCACTTAACATAGGACAGTTCAAACGTAATCTTTATAAGCATCTGCTTACAGAACAATTTGATGTTAAGCTTGACACCATACACAGAATAAGACCTTTTCTCGCTAAGTGGGGACCCTTTCTGAAAACGCAAAGTCCCACAATACAGAGACAAATTCTCGGACCGTTCTCACAAACGGAAGTCCTTCTAGCGGCCTCCTTAAGGGGAGAATGGCCGGCACTGTATGATAGGGAAGTGCAAGTGATGGAGGGGGGAGGAGGTGAGATCCTAATCTCGCAGATCTTGTAGGAGAGAGGAATGATCCAAGTAGGACTTGCGGGGGATGGGGGGATTGGGTTGCGAGGAAACTAAAAGAATTTTTTTTTCCCTTCAATCTAGGGAATGTCCACCAGATCCCTGAATGCATCTAATTCACCCATGGGTGAAACTGGGTATTGTTATAGTTAGTTATGTTGTTGTGATAAAATTATAAAATGTACAAAGAGTGAAGAGAACGACAAAAATTCAAATAGTAACTCAACTACTCTCAGTTGTGATGATGTACATATAAATATTGATACAGGTCTCTGTTAAAACTGCGCTCCTCTCATTGAGAGTGCATGGTCATATGTCACACATGATTTGTATTTTGTGATTTTTGCATTGTCTGGAAACTTTGTACCTGTTCTTGATCTCTTTGAATAAACTGAATTTAAAAAAAAATTGCATTATCTGAATCATGTTTAATTTTGACTAGGCTGTCCCTTTAAGTCAACAACTGAGAAAGCCGTGCTAGCGGCGAAATGTACATCAGGCCTTGTCTGTGTGCATGAGACTTGCTAATTTGTGTTTACCTGGGACCCTTCTAAGCTCATATTGATGTGGCAATTGCCTTCCTTAATCAGTCATTTATAAACCGTTTCCTCTCCTGCTCTAGATACCAGTATTGCTCAGATTAGGTAATGTTATTGGGGTCAATCCCCTTTTTAGATTAGCTTTAGAGCAATCCGTGTATTCTCTGAGCCCTGAGGGTTACAGTGTATTTGAACTATTACCCAGGGAAGTAATTCTGTTTTTTAGTCTCACACACACAGTCCTGATCTGTTTCTTAATCTAAGTTTTAAATGTATGTCTCACATATGTATGTTATACATTTGGTACTATTTACCACCCTTTTTATTCTATCATTAGTAAAAGTTACGTTTTAATAACCAGTTCTTGACACAATCCGGTTTTCAATGCATACTGTTACTATATAGTGTTTTGTGAGTGCTGGGTAATGTCAAACTTCTCTCTCTTTTTTGTACCTTCAATCATTATCAATACTGTAAAAAAAATCTGTAATTGCTGTGTTTTCCTTTCACATTGGTATCTTTTTGTATATTTTGCTTTTGCTCAGTTGTGTAAAAATATTTTCCTTAGTGTTTTATTTAATAGGAAAAACAGATGTTCGGGATTTATTGCTTATATAACTTCAAAGATCTGCACTTCTAATATATTGGGTTCATTTTGAAGTTTTTGCACAGCAAAACCTAATTAAGGGTCAATAAACTTCTCTTCATGAAAATTCAAAACTTAACACCCCCCCCAAAAAAAAATTAATAATTTCTTGTTAAATGAAGAGCCTGTATGTAAAGTGGTGCAGTTATTTTTGTAGTTGCTCTTGAATGCAGCTTTTTTGAGTGGAGCTCAGGGTTTAAAGGGACACTGAACCCAAAAATTTTCTTTCGTGATTCAGATAGAGCATGCAATTTTAAGCAACTTTCTAATTTATCCACCAATCAGCAAGAACAACCCAGGTTGTTCACCAAAAATGGGCCGGCATCTAAACTTACATTCTTGCAGTTCAAATAAAGATACCAAGAGAATGAAGAAAATTTGATAATAGGATTAAATTAGAAAGTTGCTTAAATGTCATGCTCTAACTGAATCACAAAAGAAAAAAATTGGATTCAGTGTCCCTTTAAGTTTCAAATATCCATTAAGAGAGAGATTAAACCAGGATCAGGTGTAGCCAAACTTTTTACTAAAAACACGTGTCCTGCAGTATATATATATATATATATAATGGATTAATAAGAAAACAATTTTCTTTAATTTTTTGCTTGTAAGAGAATTGACAAAACAGTTTGCTTTCCCTGAACAAGGTAAAACAAGGAATGTTATTGGAACAAATGCAATAAAAGCTGTGGTAATCCATTACCTCAATCAATATAAAGTAAGCAATAAGCAGTAGGAGAGGAATATACCCCACACTTTATATTTATTTGGAGAATTTGCAACATCTATTAGGAATGAATATAGGCAGCCAGGAATCACAACCAGTCTTTAGTTCAGACTCCCAGCACAATAATTCCTCTCCTCTGTAAGCAGAAGTATACCTCTGGTATAGCTGGTACAACAGACATGTATATTAGTATTTGCTTTGTACATTATCACTTTGAGATCCTATTGGAAACATATTTGTTTAGTAATGTGACAAACGTCTGCTGACAGTTGGAAACTATTCAGAAGGCTGAAGATCATACAAACTGTTCACATAAAGCACATTCATAATTCTCCTACATATGACTGTCAAGTAATCCTTTAATCTTACAAAATAATTAACACTGATTTACACTATTGGGACTATCCTCTGCTTAAAGGAATTTATGACTTGCACTGTGAAAAGAATTATTTTGAGCCACTATGATTTATTTTTTTCCTGACACCTAATTTAACCCTTTGTTGTCACTTAGGGTAAATCAACCCTCTCAAGCAGCCATGTGATTGAGTATTTTTACAGGAAGATATTACAGCTATGTAGCATATTTTGATGGTTGCCCTTGACACTAAGCTTTGGCACTTGGAATTCAGTCTGGGTAGCTGTAAATCTCTTTATTTTTACCAGAGCATTTCTGTTCTTAGTTCACATTGCAACACTCACATGTAATATCTGATCCTCAGCAATGCACATTAGTTTTTGCTTTATGTTTTTTCAAATACCTCTGTTATCATGAAACCATTTGGCACACATAGTTCTTAGGGATCTGAGTTTAGTAATGGCTCATTTTCCATGCTTTGTCACCCTCTTACGTCATGCAAATAATTTACTAACCTAGACAAAGTGATAGTATCATTTAATGGGTGTAGTAAACGGGCATGTGGCAGATTTTACAAACATTTCAAGAGATAATTTTGCACTGTGTACAAGATAACAAATATTTTTTTAAATTGTGCATTTGAAAGTCCATTGAATAATGAAGATATTTTGCTTCTTTCAGGAACCATTATCATGTCAGAAGACTTACGAGATGCTTTAGATAATATGTATGATGCCAGAATTCCAAAACTCTGGTATAAAATTTCCTGGGACTCGGCCACCTTAGGGTTTTGGTTTACTGAATTGTTGGAAAGAAATCAGCAGTTCCGAAGCTGGTTATTTGATGGCCGACCCAATCAGTTTTGGATGACAGGATTTTTTAACCCACAAGTGAGATAATTTACTATTTAATGCAACAGTTTTTTTCTAAATATGATTATGCAAATCACTGCCATGTGCACAATAAAGGGACAGTAAAGTCAAAATTAATCTTTCATGATTCAGATAGAGCATGCCGTTTTAAAGCATTTTACAATCTACTTCTGTTATCAAATGTGCTTTGTTCTGTTGGTATCTTTTCTTGAAAAGTAGAGCTAGCCAGGCTGATAGGAGCTTAGGAGCACTTTAGCAGTCTGTGGCAGCAGTGCTTGTAACTATGTATAATATTGTTATAAACATTGTTGCAAACACTGCTGTCAGAGGGCTAAAGTAATGTGCACTCTCCTAAGATTGTTTAGATTGCTCTTTAACAAAGGATACCAAGAGAACTAAGCAAAATAAATAATACAAATAAATGAGTAAGTTGTCTAAAATCTAATGATCTGTACAATCAATGTAAGTTTTATTTTGACTTTATTGTCCCTCATGAGTTGCATACCTTTAAGACTGTGTAATACCTGTAAATCTGACCAACTTCAAATGAACTCACAATTATAAACAGAATATGCTAAAAATGTCTACAATCATCACCTACAAACCTAGTAGGGGTACAAGCTTTTATTAACACGTATTAATGACATGCCAGTAGCCTTATTTCCTCTGTCAATGTTGATTAATGTTAATTTGTTACCCTGCTGATTCAAACTTGTTCTCATCCCATTTTGATTCAAACATTCTCATGCTGAAAATAAGACGAAATTCCGTAGACTGTTACAGTTGAATGATACTTAAAAAATAAAGCGTGAAAAAAAATAATAATAATAAAAAATTAAAATAATTAAAAAAAAAATAAAAAAAAAATAAAGCGTGTTAAACAGTGCTTTAAAAGAGAAGCTAATTTTAAAATGATTGATATATATGCTTTTTAATACACTGAACCTGATAGATTGCCAAGAGCTTAATGAAATCTTTCATTCTAAATTTATCAAAGTAGGAATTTTGGAGATGGTAACTTCAGTGTATTGGCTGGGTGAATGGCAGGATATTTGTCATTTAATAGTTTCTAGGGGTGTATTAAACAAATGTGCATTTGTTATATTTTGTGTGTTATTTCACTTCTGTTTGTATGTTATTTGCATTGTGTTATATTATGTTCCTTGATAACTTTTTAACTATACATAACGTAACAATTAAGTGATTGGGGGAATGCATTCTCAGGGAATCAAAGTATGTATATGTCTACAGTATACCCTAGGTTTCAAAATGACAGCACCTATAATTAGAGGGAGATAGATGAAAATCTATGTAGTGTTTAAATTAGGGTTTAATGTTCCTTTAAATGTAGCTGTTTAAAAACAGACTTTAAAACCACCCTTACCTTTTAAAAATGTTTGCACTTATGTTTTACAATAGGGTTTTTTGACTGCCATGAGACAAGAAACTACTCGGATGAATCTGTCCAAAGGATGGGCTCTTGACAGCGTCATTTTGCATAATGATGTCACTCGAATGATGAAAGAGGATGTTAACGCACCACCTCCAGCTGACATTGGTGGGGTTTACATTTACGGTCTTTTCTTGGATGGTGCTGGCTGGGATCGTAGAAACATGAAGCTCATGGAGTCATCACCAAAGGTTTGTAAAAAATGTGAATATGAATAGAAGCCACACCATAAAGGAACAAATCACAGAGGCTTCATAAGCATTTTTATCAGGTTGCTACATAATATTATGAAACAAATCTCACACACATTTGTTATCATCTATTAGGTAGCTTAGTTATAGAACCTGATCTTGTTTATTTTCATTTGATGTTCACTGAGACCCAGTGCACAAATGTCATTGTCTAGCTAAACTAAAAAAATCAGACTTAATGATATGTGAAATGAAATGCTCTCTTCATCTTCACTTCTTATGTTCTTCTGTAAGTTCACAAAATAGCATCTTAAACCTAACAACACGCGTTTCACATGACAATATGGGCTGAAGAACCTTAGCAATCTCACAACCAACCATGTTACATCTGCTTGTTTTTTTGTGATAGTGGCAATCTTTGTACAACCATTAAATTAAAATAATAGCAAGTATGTTAGTTACATTGCATTATACAGTTGCCTATATTTTGTGATACTGAGGTAAGCCGAGGAGCATGACTTGAGCACTATGTAGCAGCAATGTTTATAGCAGACAGTTCTAAGGGAAAGAAGGGAACTCCCACAGCTTCACCTTTAAGTACTACTACTTACCACACACTGAGGCCGAATTATCAAATGTCTGTCAGACCTTATCCGACAGTGCGGATCAGGTCCGACAGACAGAGCTGAATGCGGAGAGCTGGTGCAACGCCGCCCCCTGCAGATTCGCGGCCACCAACGGAGAGGTGTCAATCAACCTGATCGTTCTCCATCGGGTTGCATTGTGGCGATTCCTGTCCGCCTCATCAGAGCAAGCGGACAGGGTTATGGAGCAGTGGTCTTTAGACTGCTGCTTCATAACTGCTGATTCTGGCGAGCCTGCAGGCTCGCCAGAAACACGGGCGTCAAGCTCCATTCGGAGCTTGATAGATAGGCCCCACTGTCTGCATGTCTCCTTCCCAAAGATAGATGCACTCTCCACTTGTGTTAAAACAGTCTTCTTTGTCAAACAGTACCTTTAGCTATATGTCCTACTTTACTATAGAGTGTTACCACTGAGTGACGGAAGCTATTGTACACTAAAGCTCCCCCTACAGGTTGTTTTGGTAATATTGCTACAAACACTGCTGCCATATAGACACTCATGCTCCCGAGCCTACACCCTCATGAAAAGAGGCCGTATTGCATTTCAATCAAGAATACAAAGAGAAAGAGGTAATTTTGATAACAGAAGTAAACTCAACCTTTTTTTGATTATATGCTCTACAGGCTTTAATTACCTAGAAATTGTAACTGGATATGTTTTTAGGAATTCTAGGTCAGGGGAAATGTCAAAGATATTTTTAAAAAGTGCATCGCTCCCTACACAAGTAATTTGGATAAACAAAATGGTGACTAATTCACATTAACATTTGTCTTGTGCAGTTTTATTGCTTTAATAAATAAAAACTAAGCTGAGACAGTAATAAATTACCAGTCAGGGAAAAAGATTTACTGATAAGAGATGACCAGGTTACTAGTCTACCACATTTTGTAGAAAAAAAGACACATTTCTTACTCATCTGTTGTCAAGTGTAAAGTAATGGACTATTCTATATCTATGTATCCTAACATCCTTACAAAGTACATTTAATTCACGTTTGCAGGTGTAAGTGACTTTTAATTCTTTAAAAACAGATGTAGACTAGCATTAAAAAACATCTGTCGCTGTCAATAGCACAACATGAGAATTATATTAGTAGGGAGTCTGTTGTGAAAAGCAAGATTATGCTCATTTGTTTTAAAGTGACAAATTACATGTAATTAAATAATATTTGATATATACATTTAATGGGAAAATAAACGCTCAGATTGTAAATTAAAACATGTCATAAGTAGTAAAAAATGTTTACAATATACTTATTGGTTGTATCCCCTTTTCCTGTCATCATTTCTAAATCTTTTGGGCTAGATTACAAGTGGTGCTGTATATTTCTTTTCACAATCGCGAAAACTCCACTAGAGCTAAGCTTTTTGCGCTAATCGGGTTACACTCATATAACAAGTTAAATATATATATATGTGTGTGTGTATATATATATATATATATATATATATATATACATACATCATTAGACATTTATATTTATGTTTCTCAATGTTTAAGCCCTTCTGCGTTTTGTTTTTTCTTACACCAGAGATCTCAAATTTTTGAGCCTTTATTTTTGAAGTGTTTTGTGCAACTTTTTAATTTCGGAAAACAGTTACCCCACTGCTTTGAGATCGCAGTAAGGATTCTCGTGTAAATCATGATTGCACTAGCAATATCACGTTTTCACTCTACTTGTAATATCAGCGCAATTAAAAATGCTTGTGAAAAGACAATGGGGCATATTTATTAAGCTCCGTGTTTCCGGCGAGCCTGAAGGGTTGCCAGAAACAGAAGACCGCTGCTCCATAACCAGTCCGCCTGCTCTGAGGCCACGGACAGAAATTGCCAAAAATCAACCCAATTGTATACTATCGCGTTGAGTGACACCCCTTGCTAGTGGCCGCAAATCTGCAGGGGGCGGAATTGCACCAGCAGTTCACAAGAACTGCTGGTGCAATAATAAATGCAGAGAGCGTAAGCTATATCGGATCATGTCCGCTCGCACAATCATAAATAGGCCCAATATCACTTACGCAAAACTATTTGAGCCTCACTTGTAATCCAGCCCTTTGGGTTTTCCTATTCCTGTTAAAAGTATAGACGCCAAACAAAACAATGCTGTATTTTACACATTCAGCTAGTGACCCATTTATAACTGTCGCTAATAATTAGTCTCAAAAGAGGACACCTAGATTACAACATGGATGGCCAATTTCTTTATTGACACTAAAATGTTACACTCTTTTTAAAAAATATTTAAACAACTGATAAAATATTAAA
This sequence comes from Bombina bombina, assembly GCF_027579735.1. Lineage (NCBI taxonomy): Eukaryota > Metazoa > Chordata > Amphibia > Anura > Bombinatoridae > Bombina > Bombina bombina. Next base: position 627,690,962 of record NC_069503.1, on the reverse strand, counting down.
AATGACATTTGCAAATTATTGTCAGGCTAATTTTTAAAGGGACATGAATTTTTTTTTCTTTCATGATTCAGCATTAAATTTTTAAGAAGTTTTCCAATTTACTTATTTCATTGAATTTGCTTTGTTCTCATATTATTCTTTGTTGAAGAGATATCTAAATAGGTCATGAGCATATGTCTAGAGCAGTACATGACAGGAAATAGTGTTGCCATCTAGTGCTCTTGCTAATGTATAACATTTCTGCAAAACTGCAGCCATATAGGGCTGCCGAAACACGCTCCTGATGTTACCTTCCTGTTTTTTAACAAAGGATAGCGAGAAAACAAAGAACAATTGATAATAGAAGTATATCGGAAAGTTGTTTACAATTACACGCTCTATCTGAGCCATGAAAGGAGAAATTTGGGTTTTATATCCCTTTAATTTACATACATTATTTTATCAAGCATTTATTTAGGCCTAGATTTGGATGTTGGATATCACGGGTGCACTAAATCCCTCATATAATAAACGTATGCAGTACAATTCATGTTGCTAAGCCGATGGTGCGCTAAACTGTTGATGTGGAAGTAGTAGAGTTCTTCATATAGTTCTGTTCTATACCATTAAAGGGACATTAAACACTAAATACATGCTAGATAGAATGATGCATTCAAAGAAAAGATTAGTCCATGACTAACATGTAGATGTATTTTTTAAAGTTTCATTAGTTGTTTAAAAAGTGACAAAATAAGTGTAAAGTTTTAGTGTCTATAAAACACTGGGAGCTGCCATGTTGTAACTTGTGTTACCTTCTCAGCTGTGGCCAATTAGGGTCAGTTATAAATAGGTCACTAGAGTGTGCAGCCAATGGTTGTGCTGGATTTAACAGTGTTCTGCACTTCCATTTCTAACAGGAACTGAAAAGCTCACAATTTCAAAATGGAATTACAGGCAAAGAGGACAAAATAAATAATGAAAGTATATTGCAGAGTTGTTTTATTATATACAAATTATCTTTTTATATTACCATCTCAAAGTGTTTAATGTCCCTTTAATAATGATGGTTCACTTCAGGTCTTAAAAAGCACTAAAATTGACAGCGGAATGTTGGATTGTGGTCGTGTGGAACACTTAACTAACCACTTGTTATATAAATGCAATGAGCACACTAATATCACTCCCTGCATTATCCATTTAAGTATAGGTAACACTAAAAAAGTCACGTCTGCTTTAAGATACTTTGGCTAAAATATTTAACCATTAATTTGTAATACCAGATTGTGGGCCAGATTACAAGTGGAGCGCATGCAAGCGATATTAGCGCTTCACTTTGTAACTCCAGCGCACATAACTGTTACAAGTTTAATCGCAATGCGAATCTGAGCTCATGTTCGCATTTCTAGGAAGCATTGCACTCATGAGAGCGAGCTTCCTCAGGCTCTTATGGGAGCCTCGTTCTGATGCCATCAAAGGAGGCATCAGAACCTCCCGCAGCAAAGGAGGTATGGGCAGCATTTTTAAACCTATATGTATACGAATATTTACATATGTACAGTTGTATGCAAACGTTTAGGCACCTCTGACAATATAATATAATTGGGTGTTTGGATCAGCAATTTCATTTTAATCTATCAAATAACTGAAGGACACAGTAATATTTCAGTAGTGAAATTAGGTTTATTGGATTAACAGAAAATGTGCAATATGCATCAAAACAAAATTAGACAGGTGCATACATTTGGGCACCCTTGTTATTTTGTTGATTTGAATACCTGTAACTACCTAGCATTGATTAATTGGAACAAACACTTGTACACACCAAAGAAGTAGCAATAGCACTACACAAATTCTTAAGGGATGCCCTATTTAAGTTTTGTGAATGTATACTTCAGGCTAAAGTGCTTGTACAATAGTTAGAATTGCAAAGTAAGGCCAAAAAGAAAAAGGAACTTAGCTGACAAAAAACGTTTGCACTTAGTATGACTTCTGTCTCCCTAATATGGAAACATCTTATTCCAGAAAGTAACAACTTGTTCCAAATTTAAAACATAACTTTTATTAACAACATTTAATGTTAAAAAAACACACAGTGAAGTTAAAACCATGAAGAGGTTTCGAAATTGCTTTATCAAATTGTATATTCATATACATATGTCTGAAAATAGGTAGAATGTAGTTACTAGATTCCGAATGAAGGGAAACTAGATAACTGTTATAGATACCACTATATAATAGCTAGTTGTATGCTGAGTACCGTCACGAAGCAGGGAATCAGAATCCCACTTTATATCTACTATTGTAATATATATGCACCCTGTGGCCAAATTACAATACGTTATGGAGCCACGTGAAGTTTTTGCTTGAAGGATAGATAGTTTATAATTGGACTGGAATGTGATTCCTTACACAGTTGCAATTGAACTGGAGTAAGATTCCTTATACAGTTAAATATGGGACTAGATTTATGTCAGGTATCTAAGAATTATCAAAAAAAAAATTGTAGAATCAGACAATTCTGTCCCAAATATGATATATCTCAGAACCATATGATTATAATTATAAAAAAGTGTTCACAGAATTATTTGGGATAACGATATTATTCTAATATAGATTACTAATACTTTGTATATTTATACTGGCATACTCATTGCTTCTATACTTTAAAATGTATATAGAAGAATATTTACATAGGTAATTTTATCACATTGGATTTATTAACCCTAACGGTTAGCGTGTTAATTGCAACTTCAGGAAAGAAAAAAAGGTAGAAAAGTGTCTACAGGTATCTGCATGATATCTTGACTAATTCCTTTTCTCTTGTAAAGGTGTATCCAGTCCACGGGTTCATCCATTACTTGTGGGATATTCTCCTTCCCAACAGGAAGCTGCAAGAGGACACCCACAGCAGAGCTGTCTATATAGCTCCTCCCCTAACTGCCACTCCCAGTCATTCTCTTGCAGCTCTTGACAAGAAAGGAAGTATCAAGAGAGATGTGGTGACTTAGTGTAGTTTTTACCTTCAATCAAAAGTTTGTTATTTTTAAACGGTACCGGCGTTGTACTGTTTTTACTCTCAGGCAGAAATTGGAAGAAGACTTCTGCCTGGAGGTTTGATGATCTTAGCGGTTTGTAACTAAGGTCCATTGCTGTTCTCACACATAACTGAAGAATATGGAAAGAAAACTTCAGTTGGGGGGACGGTCTGCAGATTGCCTGCTTTGAGGTATGTTCAGTATATTTTTTTCTAGAGAGATAAGGTCTAGAAAATGCTGACAGTGCCTGGTATATTTAAGGTAAGCCTGATACAGTGATTTAACAACAACTGGGATCATGCTTGCAAAAAGGGATAATATTCATGTTAATACCTATATTACTTAGTGTAAAAACGTTTGCATGATTTATAAATAAAAACGTTTTTTTCTCTGAGGGTGATAAATCTTTATTTGGGGCCTAGTTTCCACATGGCTTGTTAGATTACTCCTAGGAGTACTTTTTTAAGGCCCTCTGACTTTGAGTGCAGGGTGGGAGGGGCCTATTTTCGTTTTCAGTCTGAGACATCCAGCTTCCCTGAAGGAGTCCTCTGGCTTATAGGACCTCTATAGAGGGTTTTGTTCCTGCAAAAATCGTTTTTAAGGGCAGGCAGGAGCCACAGCAGAGCTGTGGCAGTGTGTTTGACTGTTTGTTAACAGGTTTAATGTTTTTCTAATTCGTTTTTGGGCCTGAGGGGTTAATCATCCATTTGCAAGTGGGTGCAATGCTGCTTTAGTCCCTTATACACACTGTAAAAATGTCGTAGAGTTTACTACTTTTTTTCACTGTTTTGCAGTTTATGTGGTAGTTTTTTTCTCTTAAAGGCACAGTACCGTTGGCACAGTACCATTTTTTATTATTGCTTTTTTCACATTTATTAAAGTGTTTTCCAAGCTTGCTGGTCTCATTACTAGTCTGTTAAACATGTCTGACATAGAGGAAACTCCTTGTTCATTATGTTTAGAAGCCATTGTGGAACCCCCTCTTAGAATGTGTACCAAATGCACTGACCTTTCTTTAAGTTATAAAGACCATATTATGGCTTTTAAAGATTTATCACCTGAGGTTTCTGAGACTGACAAAAGGGAGGTTATGCCATCTAGCTCTCCCCACGTGTCAGAACCTATAACTCCCGCTCAAGGGACGCCAAGTACATCTAGCGCGTCCAATGCGTTTACTTTACAAGACATGGCGGCAGTTATGAATCATACCCTCACAGAGGTATTGTCCAAACTGCCAGGGTTACAAGGAAAGCGGGACAGCTCTGGGGCTAGAACAAATACAGAGCTCTCTGACGCTTTAGTAGCTATGTCTGATATACCCTCACAATGTGCAGAAGTTGAAGCAGGAGAGCTTCTATCTCTGGGTGACTTCTCTGATTCAGGGAAGGCGTTACTTCAGTCTGACTTTGAAATGACAGCATTTAAATTTAAGCTTGAACACCTCCGCGTGTTGCTCAGGGAGGTTTTAGCGACTCTGGATGACTGTGACACCATTGTAGTCCCAGAGAAATTGTGTAAAATGGACAAATACTTTGCAGTGCCTGTTTACACTGATGTTTTTCCAATTCCTAAGAGGTTTTCAGAAATTATTACTAAGGAATGGGATAGACCAGGTGTGCCGTTCTCTCCCCCTCCTGCTTTTAAGAAAATGTTTCCTATAGATGCCGCTACACAGGACCAGTGGCAGACGGTCCCTAAGGTGGAGGGAGCAGTCTCTACCCTAGCTAAGCGTACAACTATTCCTGTTAATGACAGTTGTGCTTTCCTAGATCCTATGGGTAAGAAATTAGAGGGTTTCCTTAAGAAAATCTTTATACAACAAGGTTTTATTCTCCAGCCTCTTGCATGCATTGCCCCAGTCACTGCTGCAGCGGCTTTCTGGTTCGAGTCTCTGGAGGAGGCTTTACAGGTAGAGACCCCGTTGGATGATATCCTTGACAGGCTTAAAGCTCTTAAGTTAGCCAATTCATTTATTTCTGACGCCGTTTTTCATTTAACCAAGCTAACAGCTAAAAATTCAGGTTTTGCCATTCAGGCACGTAGGGCGCTATGGCTTAAATCCTGGTCAGCTGATGCCACTTCAAAGTCTAAACTTCTCAAGATCCCCTTCAAAGGGCAGACCCTATTTGGGCCTGGACTGAAGGAGATCATTTCTGATATTACTCGAGGAAAAGGCCACGCCCTTCCCCAGGATAGGTCCCACAATTTAAGGACCAAACAGACTAATTTTCATTCCTTTCGAAACTTCAAGAGTGGCGCAGCTTCATCTTCCTCTTCTACAAAACAAGAGGGAAATTTTGCCCTGTCCAAGCCAGTCTGGAGACCTAACCAGGCTTGGAACAAGCAGAAACAGGCCAAAAAGCCTGCTGCTGCCTCTAAGACAGCATGAAGGAGTAGCCCCCGATTCGGACCGGTTCTAGTGGGGGGCAGACTTTCTCTCTTCGCCCAGGCTTGGGCAAGAGACGTCCAGGATCCCTGGGCTCTGGAGATTGTTTCCCAGGGATATCTTCTGTATTTCAAAGCTTCATCTCCAAAGGGGAGATTTCATCTCTCACAATTATCTGCAAACCAGATAAAGAGAGAGGCATTCTTACATTGCGTTCAAGACCTACTAGTTATGGGAGTGATCCACCCAGTTCCAAAGGAGGAACAGGGGCAGGGCTTCTATTCAAATCTGTTTATAGTTCCCAAGAAAGAGGGAACTTTCAGACCAATCTTGGATCTCAAGATCCTAAACAAATTTCTCAGGGTCCCATCCTTCAAGATGGAGACTATTCAAACCATCCTACCTATGATCCAGGAGGGTCAATATATGACTACTGTGGATTTAAAGGATGCTTATCTACATATTCCGATACACAGGGATCATCATCAGTTTCTCAGGTTCGCCTTCCTAGACAGGCATTACCAGTTTGTGGCTCTTCCCTTCGGGTTAGCCACGGCACCAAGAATCTTTACGAAGGTTCTAGGGTCCCTTCTGACTGTTTTAAGACCGCGGGGTATAGCAGTAGCCCCTTACCTAAACGACATCCTGATACAGGCGTCAACTTTTCATATCGCCAGGTCCAATACGGACATTGTTCTGGCATTCCTAAGGTCTCACGGGTTGAAGGTGAACGAAGGAAAGAGTTCTCTCTCACCTCTCACAAGAGTTTCCTTCCTAGGAACTCTGATAGATTCAGTAGAAATTAAGATTTATCTGACAGAGGTCAGGTTGTCAAAACTTCTAATTTCCTGCCGTGCTCTTTATTCCATTTCTCGTCCGTCAGTGGCTCAGTGTATGGAGGTAATCGGATTAATGGTAGCGGCAATGGACATAGTTCCATTTGCCCGCCTACATCTCAGACCACTGCAACTTTGCATGCTCAATCAGTGGAATGAGGATTACACAGATTTGTCCCCTCTACTAAATCTGGATCAAGAGACCAGGGATTCTCTTCTCTGGTGGCTATCTCGGGTCCATCTACCCAAGGGAATGAATTTCCGCAGGCCAGAATGGACTATAGTAATGACAGATGCCAGCCTTCTGGGCTCAGGGTGCAGTCTGGAACTCCCTGAAGGCTCAGGTTTCGTGGACTCAGGAGGAGGCCCTCCTTCCGATAAACATTCTGGAACTAAGAGCGATATTCAATGCTCTTCAGGCTTGGCCTCAGCTAGCTGTGGTCAAGTTCATCAGATTTCAGTCGGACAACATCACGACTGTAGCCTATATCAACCATCAGGGGGGAACAAGGAGCCCCCTGGCAATGTTGGAGGTTTCAAAGATAATTCTATGGGCAGAGGTTCACTCTTGCCATCTCTCAGCTATCCATATCCCAGGAGTAGAGAACTGGGAGGCGGATTTTCTAAGTTGGCAGACTTTTCATCCGGTGGAGTGGGAGCTCCATCCGGAGGTATTTGCCCAGTTGATCCAACTTTGGGGCAAACCAGAACTGGATCTCATGGCGTCTCGTCAGAATGCCAAGCTTCCTTGTTACGGGTCCAGGTCCAGGGATCCCAAGGCAGCGCTGATAGATGCTCTAGCAGCGCCCTGGTCCTTCAGCCTGGCTTATGTGTTTCCACTGTTTCCTCTGCTCCCTTGTCTGATTGCCAAGATCAAGCAGGAGAGAGCTTCGGTGATCTTGATAGCCCCTGCGTGGCCACGCAGGACTTGGTATGCAGATCTGGTGGACATGTCATCCTTTCCACCATGGACTCTGCCGCTAAGGCAGGACCTTCTACTTCAAGGTTCCTTCAAACATCCAAATCTAATTTCTCTACGTCTGACTGCTTGGAGATTGAACGCTTGATTCTATCAAAGCGTGGTTTTTCCGAATCAGTCATTGATACCTTAATTTAGGCTCGAAAGCTTGTCACCAGGAAAATCTATCATAAGATATGGTGTAAATATCTTCATTGGTGTGAATCCAAGGGTTACTCATGGAGTAAAGTCAGGATTCCTAGGATATTATCTTTTCTCCAAGAAGGATTGGAGAAGGGATTGTCAGCTAGTTCCTTAAAGGGACAGATTTCTGCTCTGTCTATTCTTTTGCACAAACGTCTGGCTGAGGTTCCAGACGTTCAGGCGTTTTGTCAGGCTTTAGTTAGAATCAAGCCTGTGTTTAAACCTGTTGCTCCGCCATGGAGTTTAAATTTAGTTCTTAAAGTTCTTCAAGGGGTTCCGTTTGAACCTTTGCATTCCATAGATATTAAGCTTTTATCTTGGAAAGTTCTATTTTTAGTAGCTATCTCCTCGGCTCGAAGAGTTTCGGAGTTATCTGCTTTACAGTGTGATTCCCCTTATCTGATTTTCCATGCAGGTAAGGTACTGTTACGTACCAAACCTGGGTTTCTGCCTAAGGTGGTATCTAATAAGAATTTCAATCAGGAGATTGTTGTTCCTTCCCTATGTCTTAATCCTTTTTCAAAGAAGGAACGTCTATTACACAATCTTGATGTGGTTCGTGCTTTAAAGTTTTATTTACAAGCTACGAAAGATTTTCGTCAAACATCTGCTTTGTTTGTTGTCTACTCTGGACAGAGGAGAGGCCAAAAGGCTTCGGCAACTTCTCTTTCCTTTTGGCTAAGAAGCATAATTCGCTTAGCTTATGAGACTGCTGGCCAGCAGCCTCCTGATAGAATTACAGCTCATTCTACTAGAGCAGTAGCTTCCACATGGGCTTTTAAACATGAGGCCTCTGTTGAACAGATTTGTAAGGCGGCGACTTGGTCTTCGCTTCATACCTTTTCTAAATTCTATAAATTTGATACTTTTGCTTCTTCGGAGGCTATTTTCGGGAGAAAGGTCTTACAGGCAGTGGTGCCTTCCGTTTAAGTTCCTGCCTTGTCCCTCCCTTCATCCGTGTCCTAAAGCTTTGGTATTGGTATCCCACAAGTAATGGATGAACCCGTGGACTGGATACACCTTTACAAGAGAAAACAAAATGTATGCTTACCTGATAAATTTATTTCTCTTGTGGTGTATCCAGTCCACGGCCCGCCCTGTCATTTTAAGGCAGGTGTTTTTTATTTTTAAACTACAGTCACCACTGCACCCTATAGTTTCTCCTTTTTTTCTTGCTTGTCTTCGGTCGAATGACTGGGAGTGGCAGTTAGGGGAGGAGCTATATAGACAGCTCTGCTGTGGGTGTCCTCTTGCAGCTTCCTGTTGGGAAGGAGAATATCCCACAAGTAATGGATGAACCCGTGGACTGGATACACCACAAGAGAAATAAATTTATCAGGTAAGCATCAATTTTGTTTTTTGGGCGATATTTATGTAATAGCTCATATACACGGTATGTGCTAGAGTTATTGGGTATATGTTTCAAAGTCAGTGTTTATCAATAGACACTTGCAACCATATTGGATGTCAGACAAATACGTTAAAATTAACCCCCTAATACAAGAGGTCAAGGCATACAGATATATTAGTTTGTTTCTTGGTTTTAATGAATGTCTATATCTTTCTTCATTGCAATGACTAGAAACTCATAATATTCGTCATTTGTGGTATATATACATGGTTCTTAATAGTATTATAATATATATTGCGATACAATTAGAGTATATATGCCAGTAATAAATTACCGAATCTAAACCCCCCAAAGGTCCATAATAGTTATTGAGTAATTAATTCACCTTTTGTTTAACTAGTGAATTATGAACAAATTTCATTTCTGAGCCACATGACAACATTGTTATTGTTAAAGCAGTAACCCTCTAATTGGTAAGTATAAAGTTGGTATCAACACTAGAATATTCCCCAAAATTTGAGACTAAATTAGATACTGGATCCACTTATTTGAATATCGTTCAGCTTGTATGCATTACATCCCCCCGTGAGCGCTATAGTGTTAATTACGCCAGTTGCTCATCAAGTTATTTGAATAAGAGCAAACACTATAGTTGCTAATATGAGCCGCTTATGTAGCAGCTTCTACTCATTTAAATAAGCCTTAGTAACTTTAAGCTATATAGTAGCTTCAACGTATTTAAGGATAAGCACCATAGATTAACAGTAATGGTATCGGAACATTCTTACAAGTTTCTAACTTCTTTGCTATGGATTAAAAGTTAAAAACAGTAGGGTTTGTTTACTACTCCCCCCCCTTAACCTGTTTCTCTGTTTTAGTCAAAAGGTTTCAAAACCTTTCATTTATCCTTAAATACGTTAAAGCTAACCAAGAAACACATTTATATGTCTGTACGCCTTGACCTCTTGTATTAGGGGGTTCATTTTAACGTATTTGTCTGACATCCATTATGGTTGTGAGTGTCTATTGATAAACACTGACTTTGAAACATATACCCAGTAACTCTAGCACATGTCGTGTATATGAGCTATTACATAAATATCGTCAAAAAAAGGAATTAGTCAAGATAACATACAGATACCTGTAGACACTTTTCTACCTTTTTTTCTGTCCTGAAATTGCAATTAACACGCTAACCATTAGGGTTAATGAAACCACTGTGATAAAATTACCTATGTAAATATTCTTCTATATACAATTTCAAGTATAGAAGCAATGAGCATGCCAGTATAAATAAACAAAGTATTACAAATCTATCTATATTAGTGAACTGTGAATTGTTTTATCTGGTTTCTGGCTATACTAGGCCATGTTTGGCGCCTCTGTGTTTTCTCTTTTTCTATATTAGAATAATATCGTTATCCCAAATAATTCTGTGAACACTTTTTTTTTATAATAATACTTATATGGTTCTGAAATATATCATATTTTGAGACAGAATTGTCTGATTCTACATTTTTTTTTTTTGTTGATAATTCTTAGATACCTGACATTAAATCTAGTCCCATATTTAACTACCGTATATAAGGAATCTTACTCCAGTTCAATTGCAACTGTGTAAGGAGTCACATTCCAGTCCAATTATAAGCTCTCTATCCTTCAAGCAAAACTTTACGTGGCTCCATAACGTATTGTAATTTGGCCACAGGGTGCATATATATTTCAATAGTAGATATAAAGTGGGATTCTGATTCCCTGGTTCTTGATGGTACTCAGCATACAACTAGCTATTATATAGTGGTATCTATAACAGTTATCTAGTTTCCCTTCATTCGGAATCTAGTAACTACAGGTTGGCACTGTGAATCTGATAGTTTAATACAACATTCTACCTATTTTTAGACATATGTATAAATATACAATTTGATAAAGCAATTTTTAAACCTCTTCGTGGTTTTAACTTTACTGTGTGTTTTTTAACATTAAATGTTGTTAATAAAAGTTATGTTTTAAATTTGGAACAAGTTACATTCTGGAATAAGATGTTTCCATATTAGGGAGACAGAAGTCCTACTAAGTGCAAACTTTTTTGTAAACTAAGTTCCTTTGTCTTTTTTGGCCTTACTTTGGAACACACAATTGGTTTGGTGAGCCCATTAAGCTTTGAATTTCATAGACAGGTGCATCCAATCATGAGAAAAGGTATTTAAGGTGACCAATTGCAAGTTGTTGTTCTCTTTGACTCTCCTCTGAAGAGTGGCAACATGGGGGCCTCAAAACAACTCTCAAATGACCTGAAAACAAAGATTGTTCAACATTATGGTTTAGGGGAAGGCTACAAAAGCTATCGCAGAGATTTAAGCTGTCAGTGTCCACTGTGAGGAACATAATGGGGAAATGAAAGACCACAGGCACAGTTCTTGTTAAGGCCAGAAGTGGCAAGCCAAGTAAAATATCGGAGAGGCAAAGGCAAAGGATGGTGAGAACAGTCAAAAACAGCCCACAGACCACCTTCAAAGACCTATAACATAATCTTGCTGCAGCTGGTGTCATTGTGCATCGTTCAACAATTCAGCGCTCTTTGTACAAGGAGAAGCTGTATGGGAGAGTGATGCGGAAGAAGCCTTTTCTGCACACACGCCATAAACAGAGTCGCTTGAGGTATGCAAACGCACATTTGGACAAGCCAGCTTCATTTTGGAAAAAGGTTCTGTGGACTGATGAAACAAAGATTGAGTTATTTGGTCATAACAAGGGGTGTGATGCATGGCGGTAAAAGAACACAGCGTTCCAAGACAAACACTTGCTACCCAGAGTAAAATTTGGTGGGTGTTCCATCATGCTGTGGGGCTGTGTGGCCAGTGCCGGTACTGGGAATCTTGTTAAAGTTAAGGGTCCCATGGATTCCACTCAATATCAGCAGATACTTGAGAATAATGTTGAGGAATCAGTCACAAAGTTGAAGTTACGCCGGGGCTGGATATTTCAACAAGACAACGACCCCAAACACTGCTTAAAATCTACTCTGGCATTTATGCAGAGGAACAAGTACAATGTTCTGGAATGGCCATCCCAGTCCCCAGACCTGAACATCATTGAAAATCTGTGGGGTGATGTGAAGCGGGCTGTCCATGTTAAGCAACCATCAAACCTAACTGAACTGGAGATGTTTTGCAAGGAGGAATGGTACAAAATACCTTCATCCAGAATCCATGCCCTCATTACAGGCTATAGGAAGCATCTAGAGGCTGTTATTTCTGCTAAAGGAGGCTCTACTAAATATTGATGCAATATTTCTGTTGGGGTACCCAAATTTATGCACCTGTCTAATTAACATTTTTCTGTTAATCCTATAAACCTAATTTCCCTACTGCAAATGCAACATGGCTGAAGTAGCATTATTATTTTGTTTTATTGTTCTGATTCAAGTGCCTATAAATTATTGTATATATCTGTGTTTTTCAAATGTAATAGTTAAAAAGGATTATTTAAAGGTGCAGAAGTTCTTTTGCATGATGGCCGTTTATTTATTCTTTTTGCTTTGAACTGGGTGTCATTAAATATTCAGTAGAGACATGTTCGTACAAATACATTAAACAAAATTGTAAAAATGTAAAAGTTAGTTTTTGTTTGTCACATTCAGAGTGTTTAAAAATGCAGATACACCCCTCTTAAAATCAAATTATGTCGTGAAGCGCAGCTTCATTTGTTTTTGCCTCATCAACTTCTGCTATATATTATTTCTGTTCGACTACTGTTACTTTCACACAGCATCACATTAAAGGGATATTAGTCATTGTTTCATTTTAGTTTCTTGTCCTTTCGTTAAAAAGACCATATGCTTTCTCTCGCCTCTCTGTTTGCTTATGCAGATATTTGGTGCAGATGCACCCTTTGTACTCTTGTGTGGGCACTTTATAAAGATAGCTCTGAATAATCCCCAGCACTTTAGTCACATGGAGAGCTTACACTTAATGATCTCACCAAACTCTTCTCTGCCTTTACCAGAACATTAGTAGGATTGCCCAGGTCATAAGTAGGATGGCCCAAGTCATAAGTATATGTACAAGAGATGCAAAGAAATTAGCAAAACAGGAGAAAAAGACTGCCCGTCTCTAAAGGGATTACATCATAACCCAAATTCAAATTGATGTGAAAATAAGTGAGTGTTATAAAAATAGTCTCATAAAAAAAGAACACTTATACTAAATAACTTTATTGGAGACAGGAAAATAGTCCGACTGGACTGGTACACACGCACACACACACACTTTAAAACTAGCTTGAACTCAGTATGTGATTAACACTGTAATTGGGTTGTGAATGTACATAAGTCAGAAAAAATATTGTGATATTTTTACCATTAAGTGGCAATATTGAGTAACCCTATCATAAGGTATTGCCTATGGTTTGAATAGCAGATAGATGAATAGGAAATTTAAGGCTATGAAGTATATATTCTGCTGAGCAATAATAAATATTACAGCTTTTATTCTGCTTGTATAGCGGATAACAGATATAAGTGAGTGAAACAAAGTAACACTGTGAAATATATCACCTAATAAGATTCTGTTGCAAATAGCTCCCACATACAATATATAGTTTAATTTTGCATAAGTCAGTATTCAGATTGACATTATGTGTATTTTGATGTCTCACCGCTGGATATATATAAGATTCACCTTTTAAGAAGCCTGTATTATCAGATGTAACCGCTGACTTTGCATATATATTTCTAAGTCAAAGTACTTGGTCTTTATCTGTATATAATATTCAACAGTTTATTTACCACTCTAAAAATTGCAACGTTTAATTTTTATGAACCACACATGTGGTGTTGCTCAGAGTGACTATGCAGTTACCAGGTAACTTATAACCCTGTTAGATATTGTAACGTTGTTCAAATGTCAGTATTATCTTCAGGTAATAACGTTAAGAAATATAAATAAGTACATAGATAGTAAGCATCAAGCGGAATTGGTTAAGAACATAATGCTGAACTTCCACAAAGCCTCTTCTATAGCGGAGGCTGTTTTTAACATGTACCTGACTAGTTTCTTTACAACATTGAGCTAGGCTAAACAAAGTCTCTTCTATAGCGGAGACTGTGATTAGTATTATGCTGACTATGTCATTGATTCTAAAAAGTTTGTATAACTTGATATTTTACTGAGTAAGCATCTAAAAAACTTAGAGGTTCTATGACCTCATGAGAGTGCACCTGACGTGCGTTTCACATAATGCTTCTTCGGAAGGGTACGCGCCGGCCGAACTGAACAGGTAATACCCGTATGTTGAACCCGCCCCTATGCAGGGATTGGATCATCACAATCTAATTTTAAGTGAATGATTTGTTATGAACACTGACACATAACTTTGACTAAACCAATCAGGGAGGATAGCTGACATCACTGTTTAGTGAACCAAATAGAAGAGGTCCCATCACGATCTAATTCAAAGTCAATGATTTGTTATGATCACTGACACATAACCAAATAGAAGAGGTCCCATGTTAGTACATGAAAATAAGTAAGGGCAAATCCCATTATACTTGGATGCAGACGTATTATGACGTTCTTATATCATTGTGAAACAGTATGGAGCAGGAGTAGAAGAGTGCTTCCTTAGTGGCAATCCTATGTTTGATGTTTATAATAACGTTATGACTGCTAATATCCACAAAATAATTTAAAACTAAGTCTATTGTAAAACAATAGCGTGTTTAAAGGGACAGTGAAGACACCTATAACAATCTAGTGTGTTGAGTATAATAAGCGAAAGCATACTTTGATACGAAAGTAATAATAATTAAAAAGTATAATTACTTATAATGTGATAATGATAAAACACTACAAAAAGAGAATCTAAACGTGCATGAATCAAAAATGTGCAATGAATAAATTCTTGTGATGAACAAATAAATTTGAGTGAGGACAATGTTAAGGGACACTGAACCCAAATTTTTTCTTTCGTGATTCAGATAGAGCATGCAATTTTAAGCAACTTTCTAATTTACTCCTATTATCATTTTTTCTTTGTTCACTTGCTATCTTTATTTGAAAAAGAAGGCATCTAAGCTTCTTTTTTGGTTCAGACTCTGGACAGCACTTTTTTATTGCTGGATGAATGTATTCACCAATCAGCAAGAATAACCCAGGTTATTCACCAAAAATGGGCCGGCATCTAAACTTACATTCTTGCATTTCAAATAAAGATACCAAGAGAATAAAGAAAATTTGATAATAGGAGTAAATTAGAAAGTTGTTTAAAATTGCATGCTCTATCTGAATCACGAAAGAAAAAAATTGGGTTCAGTGTCCCTTTAGTTTACATCGAAAAGTGATGCAAGTAAAAATATGTGCATGACATTCAAATTTTTAAATTTAAAATATCAGTACCATTACCCAGTAAAAAGACATTATTCTTAATGTGACTTTAAATAAATGGTATGTAATCACAGATTCTTTTTTGGTTCAGACTCTGGACAGCACTTTTTTATTGGTGGATGAATGTATCCACCAATCAGCAAGAATAACCCAGGTTATTCACCAAAAATGGGCCGGCATTTAAACTTACATTCTTGCATTTCAAATAAAGATATCAAGAGAATGAAGAAAATTTGATAATAGGAGTAAATTAGAAAGTTGCTTATAATTGCATGCTCTATCTGAATCACAAAAGAAAAAAAATGTCCTTTTAGTTTACATCGAAAAGTGATGCAAGTGAAAATATGTGCATGACATTCACATTTTTAAATTTAAAATATCAATACCATTACCCATTATTCTTAATGTGACTTTAAATTAATGGTATGTAATCACAGATATACATTATACCGTATTGGACTGAGTATAGGCCGCACTTTTTTACCCTAATGCAAATCTTTAAATTAGGGGTGCGGCCTATATTCAGACGCGGCCTATAATCGGAAGCTATACAGCAGTTTTTGCCGCAGTGTAACTGTGTGTGCTATGGGGGCAGTTGGAGGCTGGAGCGGAGCAGACAGTAGAAGAATAGACAGCAGCAGTGAGGATCATGACAATGGGGGCTGCTGTGGGCATCTAGGGCTGGGCAGTGGGCGGACAGACTTGAAGATGGCTTAAGCTGACAGTGGAGCCTGGTCTAGCCCTCTGGGTATTGTAGTCCTTTGCACGGAAATCCTGTGCCCGGAAGTAAAGAGGTTCACGCTGTTGTAAGTTCAGGAATTTCCCGTATTACAGATTCTGGTCTCTCTCTGGTTTTGCAGGGACAGGAGAGGAAGCAGTGTGGAGGTGCTGTGGGGTCAGGTAGGGTATTTTGTTAAGCTATTATAAGGACATACATTTACAGCTGTTGGCATATTCTCAATAGGAATATAAACTATAAAGGTGGTGGTATTTTTTGTACAGAAACCAGAACACTTGTTGTCATTGCAGGAGATTTTCTGTATCACAGATAATCTAAGTCGATTATATTGACTTTGGTGTTTTAGTAAAAAATGTTTGGCAAGACTAGTAATTTTTTTTACCTTTTTGTAGATTGTTTTCTGCATTTTTTATATTATTTTTGTGTTCCAAAATTCTCACCTGTGCTTCTCTGGTTGTGATGCCTACATAGGCTTTCTCACATTCACAATAAATTACATAAATTACTCCTGAAGACCTGCATGTAAAATGATGTTGTAATTTATGGATTGTACCATATTTGTCTTTAATTTCATTTGTTTTTTTTTTTTACCACGGGGCAGATCGAACAGGTACCACAAAGGTACATTCCAGGGTCTGTATCACTCTTCTTAGGAGTATGTACATAATGACTCTGTACTAATTGGTCTTTGAGATTTCCTTGTCTTTTATACCCAATTTTTACTCTATCCCCTATTGCATCTTTAAGATCAGGGCCATTTGCAAGAATGTACCAGTTGTCATTTAGTATCTCTACTACTTGATGCATTTGTGGGTTGTAAGTTATTAGCCTAGGGATATTCGTGGAGGTATCTTTCTCTTTGGCATAGAGAAGTGTTTGTCTCTCAGTTTTAAGTGCTCTTAATTTCGCTTTTTTTTTTTACAGACCTTTTTCTGTAGCCTCTTTGTAATAGTCTTGTTGTCAGCAGTTTGCTTTCATTCTCAAAAATTGAGACATTTGAACAATTTCTCCTAAGACGTAAAAATTCTCTGGCCTAGATTTGGAGTTTGGCGGTAGATGGGCTGTTAACGCTACGCGGGCTTTTTTCTGGCCGCACCATAAAATTAACTCTGGTATCGAGAGTTCAAAAAAATGCTGCGTTAGGCTCCAAAAAAGGAGCGTAGAGCATTTTTACCGCAAATGCAACTCTCGATACCAGAGTTGCTTACGGACGCGGCCAGCCTCAAAAACGTGCTCGTGCACGATTCTCCCATAGGAAACAATGGGGCTGTTTGAGCTGAAAAAAAACCTAACACCTGCAAAAAAGCTGCGTTCAGCTCCTAACGCAGCCCCATTGTTTCCTATGGGGAAACACTTCCTACGTCTGCACCTAACACTCTAACATGTACCCCGAGTCTAAACACCCCTAACCTTACACTTATTAACCCCTAATCTGCCGCCCCCGCTGTCGCTGACCCCTGCATTATATTATTAACCCCTAATCTTCCGCTCCGTAAACCGCCGCTACTTACATTATCCCTATGTACCCCTAATCTGCTGCCCCTAACACCGCCGACCCCTATATTATATTTATTAACCCCTAACCTGCCCCCCACAACGTCGCCGCCAGCTACTTACAATAATTAACCCCTAATCTGCCGACCGCAAAGCGCCGCCACCTACGTTATCCTTATGTACCCCTAATCTGCTGCCCCTAACACCGCCGACCCCTATATTATATTTATTAACCCCTAATCTGCCCCCCTCAACGTCGCCGACACCTGCCTACACTTATTAACCCCTAATCTGCCGAGCGGACCTGAGCGCTACTATATTAAAGTTATTAACCCCTAATCCGCCTCACTAACCCTATCATAAATAGTATTAACCCCTAATCTGCCCTCCCTAACATCGCCGACACCTAACTTCAATTATTAACCCCTAATCTGCCGACCGGAGCTCACCGCTATTCTAATAAATGGATTAACCCCTAAAGCTAAGTCTAACCCTAACACTAACACCCCCCTAAGTTAAATATAATTTAAATCTAACGAAATTAATTAACTCTTATTAAATAAATTATTCCTATTTAAAGCTAAATACTTACCTGTAAAAAAAATCCTAATATAGCTACAATATAAATTATAATTATATTGTAGCTATTTTAGGATTAATATTTATTTTACAGGCAACTTTGTAATTATTTTAACTAGGTACAATAGCTATTAAATAGTTAAGAACTATTTAATAGTTACCTAGTTAAAATAATAACAAAATTACCTGTAAAATAAGTCCTAACCTAAGTTACAATTACACCTAACACTATACTATCAATAAATTAATTAAATAAAATACCTACAATTACCTACAATAAAACCTAACACTACACTATCAATAAATAAATTAAATACAATTTCTACAAATAACTACAATTACATAAACTAACTAAAGTACAAAAAATAAAAAAGAACTAAGTTACAAAAAATAAAAAAATATTTACAAACATAAGAAAAATATTACAACAATTTTAAACTAATTACACCTACTCTAAGCCCCCTAATAAAATAACAAAGACCCCCAAAATAAAAAAATGCCCTACCCTATTCTAAATTAATAAATTTAAAAGCTCTTTTACCTTACCAGCCCTGAACAGGGCCCTTTGCGGGGCATGCCCCAAGAAAATCAGCTCTTTTGCCTGTAAAAAAAAACATACAATACCCCCCCCCAACATTACAACCCACCACCCACATACCCCTAATCTAACCCAAACCCCCCTTAAATAAACCTAACACTAAGCCCCTGAAGATCTTCCTACCTTGTCTTCACCTCACCGGGTATCACCGATCGG
Source organism: Bombina bombina (assembly GCF_027579735.1). Lineage (NCBI taxonomy): Eukaryota > Metazoa > Chordata > Amphibia > Anura > Bombinatoridae > Bombina > Bombina bombina. The sequence goes on along the minus strand of NC_069503.1, from coordinate 627,672,261 downwards.
TCCTGGCTCCGATATCTTCATCCAACCCAAGCGGGGGCTAGACATCCACTGAAGAAGTCCAGAAGAGGGTCCAAAGTCTTCCTCCTATCCGGCAAGAAGAGGACATCCGGACCGGCAAACATCTTCATCCAAGCGGCATCTTCGATCTTCTTCCATCCGGTGCGGAGCGGGTCCATGTTGAAGCAGCCGACGCGGATCCATCCTCTTCTTCCGGCGTCTCCCGACGAATGACGGTTCCTTTAAGGGACGTCATCCAAGATGGCGTCCCTCGAATTCCGATTGGCTGATAGGATTCTATCAGCCAATCGGAATTAAGGTAGGAATATTCTGATTGGCTGATGGAATCAGCCAATCAGAATCAAGTTCAATCCGATTGGCTGATTGGATCAGCCAATCAGATTGAGCTCGCATTCTATTGGCTGTTCCGATCAGCCAATAGAATGCAAGCTCAATCTGATTGGCTGATTGGATCAGCCAATTGGATTGAACTTGATTCTGATTGGCTGATTCCATCAGCCAATCAGAATATTCCTACCTTAATTCCGATTGGCTGATAGAATCCTATCAGCCAATCGGAATTCGAGGGACGCCATCTTGGATGACGTCCCTTAAAGGAACCGTCATTCGTCGGGAGACGCCGGAAGAAGAGGATGGATCCGCGTCGGCTGCTTCAACATGGACCCGCTCCGCACCGGATGGAAGAAGATCGAAGATGCCGCTTGGATGAAGATGTTTGCCGGTCCGGATGTCCTCTTCTTGCCGGATAGGAGGAAGACTTTGGACCCTTTTCTGGACTTCTTCAGTGGATGTCTAGCCCCCGCTTGGGTTGGATGAAGATATCGGAGCCAGGACCGATCGGTGATACCCGGTGAGGTGAAGACAAGGTAGGAAGATCTTCAGGGGCTTAGTGTTAGGTTTATTTAAGGGGGGTTTGGGTTAGATTAGGGGTATGTGGGTGGTGGGTTGTAATGTTGGGGGGGGGTATTGTATGTTTTTTTTTACAGGCAAAAGAGCTGATTTTCTTGGGGCATGCCCCGCAAAGGGCCCTGTTCAGGGCTGGTAAGGTAAAAGAGCTTTTAAATTTATTAATTTAGAATAGGGTAGGGAATTTTTTTATTTTGGGGGTCTTTGTTATTTTATTAGGGGGCTTAGAGTAGGTGTAATTAGTTTAAAATTGTTGTAATATTTTTCTTATGTTTGTAAATATTTTTTTATTTTTTGTAACTTAGTTCTTTTTTATTTTTTGTACTTTAGTTAGTTTATGTAATTTTAGTTATTTGTAGAAATTGTATTTAATTTATTTATTGATAGTGTAGTGTTAGGTTTTATTGTAGGTAATTGTAGGTATTTTATTTAATTAATTTATTGATAGGGTAGTGTTAGGTTTAATTATAACTTAGGTTAGGACTTATTTTACAGGTAATTTTGTTATTATTTTAACTAGGTAACTATTAAATAGTTCTTAACTATTTAATAGCTATTGTACCTAGTTAAAATAATTACAAAGTTGCCTGTAAAATAAATATTAATCCTAAAATAGCTATAATATAATTATAATTTATATTGTAGCTATATTAGGGTTTATTTTACAGGTAAGTATTTAGCTTTAAATAGGAATAATTTATTTAATAAGAGTTAATTAATTTCGTTAGATTAAAATTATATTTAACTTAGGGGGGTGTTAGTGTTAGGGTTAGACTTAGCTTTAGGGGTTAATACATTTATTAGAATAGCGGTGAGCTCCGGTCGTCAGATTAGGGGTTAATAATTGAAGTTAGGTGTCGGCGATGTTAGGGAGGGCAGATTAGGGGTTAATACTATTTATGATAGGGTTAGTGAGGCGGATTAGGGGTTAATAACTTTATTATAGTAGCGCTCAGGTCCGCTCGGCAGATTAGGGGTTAATAAGTGTAGGCAGGTGTCGGCGACGTTGAGGGGGGCAGATTAGGGGTTAATAAATATAATATAGGGGTCGGCGGTGTTAGGGGCAGCAGATTAGGGGTACATAAGGATAACGTATGTGGTGGCGCTTTGCGGTCGGCAGATTAGGGGTTAATTATTGTAAGTAGCTGGCGGCGACGTTTAGGGGGGCAGGTTAGGGGTTAATAAATATAATACAGGGGTCGGCGGTGTTAGGGGCAGCAGATTAGGGGTACATAAGGATAACTTAGGTGGCGGTCGGCAGATTAGGGGTTACATTTTTTTTATCGAGTTGCGGCGATGTGGGGGACCTCAGTTTAGGGGTACATAGGTAGTTTATGGGTGTTAGTGTACTTTAGGGTACAGTAGTTAAGAGCTTTATGAACCGGCGTTAGCCCAGAAAGCTCTTAACTCCTGCTTTTTTTCGGCGGCTGGAGTTTTGTCGTTAGAGCTCTAACGCTCACTTCAGAAACGACTCTAAATACCGGCGTTAGAAAGATCCCATTGAAAAGATAGGATATGCAAATGGCGTAGGGGGATCTGCGGTATGGAAAAGTCGCGGCTGAAAAGTGAGCGTTAGACCCTTACCTACACGACTCCAAATACCGGCGGTAGCCTAAAACCAGCGTTAGGAGCCTCTAACGCTGGTTTTCACGGCTAACGCCAAACTCCAAATCTAGGCCTCTGTGTGGTATTGCTTTTAATGTACTTCCTGGATGTGCACTCATCTTATGTAATAATGTATTAGTAGATGTTTCTTTTCGGAAGATTTTGTTTTAATGGTCCCATCCATATTTTTAGTGATTGTCAAATCAAGGAATTTGATTTCTATGCCAATTTGATGTTAAGATTATTTTTGTTAAGTTCGGATAAAAATGTATCCAAAAGCTCACGTGTGCCCTCCCAGAGGAACAGCACATCGTCAATATACCTTAACCATAATGGTACACAGTTTGTGAATTCTTCCATACCTTCTCAAAATAGGTTTGCATACGTAGGGGCACAAGAGGTGCCCATGTCGGTACCTTGTGTCTGAAGAAAAAAACAATCTTTAAATGTAAATATATTATGAGTGAGTACATATCTCAAAAGTGAAATAATGAATTCATTATGTTCTTTGTTGTCATGCTCATTTGTAGAAAGAAAATATCTTATTGCTTGTATGCCATCATCATGTCTGATACTGGTATATAAGGATTCCACATCTGCAGTGATGAGCCATGTATTTTGGCTGAGATGCAGATTTTGTAAGATCTGTAGAACTTCCATTGTATCACGAACATAAGACGGCATAGTGGTCAAATATTCCCTCAGCCTTTGATCAACATATTTACTTGCTGCTTCGATTAAGTTGTAGTTACCAGACACTATTGGCCTTCCCAGTGGTTTAGTAAGATTTTTATGTACTTTTGGCAGAAAATATATTGTGGCTATTGTTGGATTCTTTTGTATAAGAATGTTTTTTTCAGTTTTAGAAATAATCCCATTATTCCACATCCTTGTAATGAGTCTATTGTATTGATCCATGTACTCTAATTGAGCATTAAAAAGGAGGATTTTTACATCTTAGGAGAAATTGTTCAAATGTCTCAATTTTTGAGAATGAAAGCAAACTGCTGACAACAAGACAAACACTTCTCCATGCCAAAGAGAAAGATACCTCCACGAATATCCCTAGGCTAATAAAAACTTACAACCCACAAATGCATCAAGTAGTAGAGATACTAAATGACAACTGGTACATTCTTGCAAATGATCCTGATCTTAAAGATTCAATAGGGGATAGAGTAAAAATTAGGTATAAAAGACAGAGAAATCTCAAAGACCAATTAGTACAGAGTCATTATGTACATACTCCTAAGAAGAGTGATACAGACCCTGTAATGTACCCTTGTGGTACCTGTTCGATCTGCCCCTTGGTCAAAAAAGCAAATAAAATTAAAGACAAATATGGTACAATCATTAATTACAACATCATTTTACATGCAGGTCTTCAGGAGTAATTTATGTAATTTATTGTGAATATGAGAAAGCCTATGTAGGCATGATAACCAGAGAAGCATGGGTGAGAATTTTGGAACACAAAAATAATATAAAAATTGCAGAAAAAGATCTACAAAAAGGTAAAAAAAATTACTAGTCTTGCCAAACATTTTTTACTCAAACACCAAAGTCAATATAATCGACTTAGATTCTCTATGATACAGAAAATCTCCTTGGGAATTAGAGGAGGTAATCTTGAGAATGTATTACTTAGGGCAGATTATGCCGCTGGATATATTTATTAGATACAGTATATCTTTCTGGACTTAATGAATATAATAATGATAATAACGTATATCTGTGAATACATACCATTCAAGTCACATTAAGAATAATGTCTTTTCACTGGGTAATGATATTGATATTTAAAAATTAAAAATTTAAATGTCATACACATATATTCACTTTCATCACTTTTCGATGTAAACTAACATTGTCCTCACTCAAATTTATTTGTTCATCACAAGAATTTATTTATTGCACATTTTGATTCATGCACGTTTAGATTCTCTTTTTGTAGTGTTTTATCACTATCACATGATAAGTAATTATGCTTTTTAATTATTATTACTTTCGTATCAAAGTATGCTTTCGCTTATTACACCCAACACACTAGATTGTTATAGGTGTCTTCACTGTCTCTTTAAACACGCTATTGTTTTACTACAGGGAGTGCAGAATTATTAGGCAAATGAGTATTTTGACCACATCATCCTCTTTATGCATGTTGTCTTACTCCAAGCAGTATAGGCTCGAAAGCCTACTACCAATTAAGCATATTAGGTGATGTGCATCTCTGTAATGAGAAGGGGTGTGGTCTAATGACATCAACACCCTATATCAGGTGTGCATAATTATTAGGCAACTTCCTTTCCTTTGGCAAAATGGGTCAAAAGAAGGACTTGACAGGCTCAGAAAAGTCAAAAATAGTGAGATATCTTGCAGAGGGATTCAGCACTCTTAAAATTGCAAAGCTTCTGAAGCGTGATCATCGAACAGTCAAGCGTTTCATTCAAAATAGTCAACAGGGTCGCAAGAAGCGTGTGGAAAAACCAAGACGCAAAATAACTGCCCATGAACTGAGAAAAGTCAAGCGTGCAGCTGCCAAGATGCCACTTGCCACCAGTTTGGCCATATTTCAGAGCTGCAACATCACTGGAGTGCCCAAAAGCACAAGGTGTGCAATACTCAGAGACATGGCCAAGGTAAGAAAGGCTGAAAGACGACCACCACTGAACAAGACACACAAGCTGAAACGTCAAGACTGGGCCAAGAAATATCTCAAGACTGATTTTTCTAAGGTTTTATGGACTGATGAAATGAGAGTGAGTCTTGATGGGCCAGATGGATGGGCCCGTGGCTGGATTGGTAAAGGGCAGAGAGCTCCAGTCCGACTCAGACGCCAGCAAGGTGGAGGTGGAGTACTGGTTTGGGCTGGTATCATCAAAGATGAGCTTGTGGGGCCTTTTTGGGTTGAGGATGGAGTCAAGCTCAACTCCCAGTCCTACTGCCAGTTTCTGGAAGACACCTTCTTCAAGCAGTGGTACAGGAAGAAGTCTGCATCCTTCAAGAAAAACATGATTTTCATGCAGGACAATGCTCCATCACACGCGTCCAAGTACTCCACAGTGTGGCTGGCAAGAAAGGTATAAAAGAAGAAAATCTAATGACATGGCCTCCTTGTTCACCTGATCTGAACCCCATTGAGAACCTGTGGTTCATCATCAAATGTGAGATTTACAAGGAGGGAAAACAGTACACCTCTCTGAACAGTGTCTGGGAGGCTGTGGTTGCTGCTGCACGCAATGTTTATGGTGAACAGATCAAAACACTGACAGAATCCATGGATGGCAGGCTTTTGAGTGTCCTTGCAAAGAAAGGTGGCTATATTGGTCACTGATTTGTTTTTGTTTTGTTTTTGAATGTCAGAAATGTATATTTGTGAATGTTGAGATGTTATATTGGTTTCACTGGTAAAAATAAATAATTGAAATGGGTATATATTTGTTTTTTGTTAAGTTGCCTAATAATTATGCACAGTAATAGTCACCTGCACACACAGATATCCCCCTAAAATAGCTAAAACTAAAAACAAACTAAAAACTACTTCCAAAAATATTCAGCTTTGATATTAATGAGTTTTTTGGGTTCATTGAGAACATGGTTGTTGTTCAATAATAAAATTAATCCTCAAAAATACAACTTGCCTAATAATTCTGCACTGCCTGTATAGACTTAGTTTTAAATTATTTTGTGGATATTAGCAGTCATAACGTTATTATAAACATCAAACATAAGTTTGCCACTAAGGAAGCACTCTTCTACTCCTGCTCCATACTGTTTCACAATTAAATGATATTAGACTGTCATAATACGTCTGCATCCAAGTATTATGGTATTTGCCTGTACTTATTTTCATGTACTAACATGGGACCTCTTCTGTTTGGTTCACTAAACAGTGATGTCAGCTAACCTCCCTGATTGGTTTAGTCAAAGTTATGTGTCAGTGATCATAACAAATCATTGACTTAGAATTAGATCGTGATGATCCATTTCCTGCATAGGGGTGGGTTCAACATACGGGTATTACCTGTTCAGTTCGGCCGGCACGTACCCCTCTGAAGAAGTGCTATGTAAAACGCGCGTCAGGGGCACTCTCACAAGGTCATAGAACCTCTCAGTTTTTTAGATGCTTACTCAGTAAAATATCAAGTTATACAAACTTTTTGGAATCAATGACATAGTCAGCATAATATTAATCACAATCTCCGCTATAGAAGAGACTTTGTTTAGCCTAGCTCAATGTTGTAAAGAAACTAGTCCGGTACATGTTAAAAACAGCCTCCGCTATAGAAGAGGCTTTGTGGAAGTTCAGCATTATGTTCTTAACCAATTCCGCTTGATGCTTACTATCTATGTACTTATTTATATTTGTTAACGTTATTACCTGAAGATAATACTGACATTTGAACAACTTTACAATATCTAACAGGGTTATAAGTTACCTGGTAACTGCATAGTCACTCTGAGCAACACCACATGTGTGGTTCATAAAAATTAAACGTTGCAATTTTTAGAGTGGTAAATAAACTGTTGAATATTATATACAGATAAAGACCAAGTACTTTGACTTAGAAATATATATGCAAAATCAGCGGTTACATCTGATAATACAGGCTTCTTAAAAGGTGAATCTTATATATATCCAGCGGTGAGACATCAAAATACACATAATGTCAATCTGAATACTGACTTATGCAAAATTGAGCTATATATTGTATGTGGGAGCTATTTGCAACAGAATAATATTAGGTGATATATTTCACAGTGTTACTTTGCTTCACTCACTTATATCTGTTATCCGCTATACAAGCAGAATAAAAGCTGTAATATTTATTATTGCTAAGCAGAATATATACTTCATATGATAGGGTTATTCAATATTGCCACTTAATGGTAAAAATATCAGAATATTTTTTCTGACTTATGTACATTCACGATCCAATTACAGTGTTAATCACATACTGAGTTCAAGTGTGCGTGTGTACCAGTCCAGTCGGACTATTTTTCTGTCTCTAATAAAGTTATTTAGTATAAGTGTAATAAAGTAAGTAATCAACTATGATGATCATGCAATTAACATCAAGGTGGGTGGGTTTGGTCAGGAGTTGCAGACTCTCAATATAACCAAAAAAATAAATAAAAGGTAATACCCACAAGCAGTCTTTATATAAATTTTATTTTAAACTTTTTTCATTAGATGACTAATTTGTACTAGTTTGTGGAACTAGGGGGCTTCCAAAGTGCAGCCCATTTGACAGCAAAGTGTCGCTCTCTGATTTATAGAAACATAGAATATGTCGTCAGATAGGCTTTTTATGAGACTATTTTTATAACACTCACTTTCTTTCAATTTGAATTTGGGTTTTGATGTAATCCCTTTAGAGACGGGCAATCTTTTTCTTCTGTTTTGCAAATTTCTTTGCATCTCTTGTACATGAACGTGTATATTACTGCCTTAACTCTAGAATTTAAGGGCTAGCTAATATAAGCAATAATTGATAAAGCCCTGTAATTCTGATTTACAGACCCAGTAAACTTTCCCTCATTATCCTTGCTTGAATCCAGGTCATAAGTAGGATGGCCCAGGTCATAAATAGGATGGCTCAGATCATAAGTAGGATGGTCCAGGTCATAACTAGGATGGCCCAGGTCATAACTAGGATGACCCAGATAATAAGTAGGATGGCCCGTGTCATAAGTAGGATGGCCTAAGTCATAAGTAGGATGGCTCAGGACATGGGACATACCTCCAGTTCCGGAACTGTCTTCATAAAAGCTTAATGAATGACAACCCTACCTGACACCTTGGTTGAGAATCACTGATCTATAAAATACAGTGATGGACACTGGCACACTATAGTGTTGTAACATAGTATAGCTAAAGAAATAGTTACTTGTCTGAAATTAATTTTAAATTGTCTGAATGACAACAATGGCAGTTTCTTTCGTAAAATGATGATGGTCAACAGTCCTCTATAACATATGGGATATATTTCCTACCACTAGGCTGATGATCCACAGGCCCGCCTCTTTCCATTCTTTGGCGACAGTTCTAATGATTCCCCTACAGACTCTGCTTTATCTTTCCTTCCTATGGGCCAGATTACAAGTGTAGCGCAAAATTGTGCTTTAGCTAGTGCCATATTTGCACTCCACTCATAATACCAGTGCACACACAGTGTGCTGGTATTTGAAGTGGAGCCCAATGTGAACGCTAACTCACATTCGCATTGCATGGAAAGTTTGCGCTGACGAGAGCATGCTTCCATAGGCTTCCATAGGCTCCAATGGGTGCCTTGTTCTCATAATGATAGTCATGGCAGAGAACCTAGCTCAGTGAAGGGGGTAATTCACGCAGCAATGGGCAGCAAAGTTTAAATATATATATATATATATATATATATGAATATTTACATACATATTTATGTATTTATATGTGTATATATACATATTAACACATAAATATATATGTATATAAGCATATACATATATTTTTTACAGTTTTAACACAGTCCCCATAGACCGCAATGTAAAGTCACTTTTCACTTGTAATGGCTGGTTATTTAACGTGTGCCTGTAAACGGGCAAATTTGCCCATTTATTGGCGAATTTGCCCGTTTTCAGGCACATGTTAAATTAGCGCTCCACTTGTAATCTAGCCCTATATATTTCCTATTCTTTACTCGGCTATACGTTAAACTATGGGATGGAAGGTGAGTTCTTGATCTCCTCCTAGTGGTGGGAAATATATCCCATATGTTATGGAGGACTGTGGACCATCATCATTCCATAAGAAAAAAAAATTATCAGGTAAGCATAAATTTACTTTTTTTTTAGTTTTTCATTTAAGTCACTTTTTAAATTTTATCAGTCATTTTATATTGATCTCAGATATTGTTAACTTTCTGCAAAAGAATTCTACACAAATTTTCCTTTTAAAGGTTTGCTTTGTTTCAAAAACAGTGTTACCTTTCAAGACAGTAACTGCTTGTCTTAAAACAGAAAAATGAGATTCCATGTTTGCTGACAGACCTGTCAATAAAATATCACACTGAGTTCTCTGCATAATGTATTGAGTACAGTTTAGAGAATGCTATGCTTATCACTAAACATTGGCAAAGAAAGGAGCTTTTTTATGAAGGATTATTGGCTACCAGTCCCAAAGATTAAACTCTGTCATTTTTATTTTTTTATTCATTTGCAACTGTCATCGGCAATTTGATATGACATGTTCCAACAGGAGCTGGGCCGAGATTTCATTTAGTTCCAGTCTCCACTTCTAACAGGCTTGAAGGTTTGACACCTATAGGTTCTGAGAATTACTTATTTGAGCTGCAATTGCTTGTCTGAAATTGTCCAAGACATTATGTACAGTTCAAAAAAAGAAACACGCAGTGGGTTTGTTTTATTTTACTTTCTTCACCTTTTGAATCAATTGTTTGATGTGCAAGAAAAGTATTCTTGAATATCAAAAACTAAACACTTTAATTATTCAGAGTACATCATAAAATTCAGTAAGAACAGCCATATCTGTACATAATTACTTGATAATGCAAGTTTTTGTGTTTGTGTATTCTATTTTTAAGGTGGTAGTTCACAAAGTGGATTTAAATGAGAACAGTTATGAAAAATGCATGTCAGAGGGCCTTTTAAAGAACCAATATAAAATAGTGTACCAATTAAAAGAAGCCTGACATACTGTATGTATTTTCCTAAGTGTTCTCATTTAAAGCAGCATAAATAAATTATTCCTATTTAAAACTAAATACTTACCGATAAAATAAACCCTAAGCTAGCTACAATATAACTAATAGTTACATTGTAGCTATCTTAGGGTTTATTTTTATTTTACAGGCAACTTTGTATTTATTTTAACTAGGTAGAATAGTTATTAAATAGTTTTTAACTATTTAATAACTTCCTAGTTAAAATAAATACAAATATACCTGTAAAATAAATCCTAACCTAAGTTACAATTACACCTAACACTACACTATCATTAAATAAATTACCTAAATTAACTACAATTAATTACAATTAAATTAAATAAACTAAATTACGAAAACAAACAAACACTAGATTACAGAAAAAAATAAAATAATTACAATTTTTTAAAACTAATTACACATAATCTAATCCCCCTAATAAAATAAAAAAGCCCCCCAAAATAATAAAAATCCCTACCCTATACTAAATTACAAATAGCCCTTAAAAGGCTTTTTGCGGGGCATTGCTCCAAAGTAATCAGCTCTTTTACCTCTAAAAAAAAGACAATACCCCCCCCCAACATTACAACCCACCACCCTCACACCCAACCCTACTTTAAAACCCACCCAATACCCCCTTAATAAAACCTAACACTACCCCCTTGAAGATCACCCTACCTTGAGACATCTTCACCCAACCGGGCAGACGTGGTCCTCCAGATGGTCTGAAGTGTTCATCCTATCTGGGCAGAAGAGGTCCTCCAGACGGCCAGAAGTCTTCATCCAGGCGGCATCTTCTATCTTCATCCATCCGGAGCGGAGCGGGTCCATCTTCAAGACATCCAACGCGGAGCATCCTCTTCTTCCGACGACTAACACTAAATGACAGTACCTTTAAGTGACGTCATCCAAGATGGCGTCCCTTCAATTCCGATTGGCTGATAGAATTCGATCAGCCAATCTGAATTAAGGTAGAAAAAATCCTATTGGCTGATCCAATCAGCCAATAGGATTGAGCTTGCATTCTATTGGCTGATCCAACCGGATGGATGAAGAGAGAAGATGCCGTCTGGATGAAGACTTCTGGCCGTCTGGAGGACCTCTTCTTCCCGGATAGGATGAAGACTTCGGACCGTCGGGAGGACCACTTCTGCCCAGCTGGGTGAAGATGTCTCAAGGTAGGGTGATTTACAAGGGGGTAGTGTTAGGTTTTATTAAGGGGGTATTGGGTGGGTTTTAGTGTAGGGTTGGGTGTGTGCGTGGTGGGTTGTAATGTTGGGGGGTATTGTCTTTTTTTTTTACAGGTAAAAGAGCTGATTACTTTGGGGCAATGCCCCGCAAAAAGCCCTTTTAAGGACTATTTGTAATTTAGTGTAGGGTAGGGATTTTTATTATTTTGGGGCGCTTTTTTATTTTATTGGGGGATTAGATTAGGTGTAATTATTTTTAAAACATTGTAATTATTTTATTTTTTTCTGTAATTTAGTGGGGTTTTTTTGTTTTCGTAATTTAGTTTATTTAATTTAATTGTAATTAATTGTAGTTAATTTATGTAATTTATTTAATGATAGTGTAGTGTTAGGTGTAATTGTAACTTAGGTTAGGATTTATTTTACAGGTATATTTGTATTTATTTTAACTAAGAAGTTATTAAATAGTTAATAACTATTTAATAACTAGTCTACCTAGTTAAAATAAATACAAAGTTTCCTGTAAAATAAAAATAAACCCTAAGATAGATACAATGTAACTATTAGTTATATTGTAGCTATCTTATGGTTTATTTTATAGGTAAGTATTTAGTTTTAAATAGGAATAATTTATTTAATAATAGTATTTTTATTTAGATTTATTTAAATTATATTTAAGTTAGGGTTAGGGTCAGACTTAGGTTTAGGGGTTAATAACTTTATTATAGTGGCGGCGACGTTGTGGGCGGCAGATTAGGGGTTAATAAGTGTAAGATTAGGGGAGTTTAGACTCTGGGTTCATGTTAGGGTGTTAGGTGTAGACATAAAAAGTATTTCCCCACCTGCTTTTTTGCAGGTGTTGGATTTTTTTCAGTCGAATCAGCCCCATTGATTCCTATGGGGAAATCGTGCACAAGCGCGTTTAGCCAGCTCACCGCTACCGTAAGCAACGCTGGTATTGAGGTGAGATGTGGAGCTAAATTTTGCTCTCCGCTCACTTTTTTTGCGGCCGCTTTTAAAAAACCTTGTAGTACCAGCGTTGTTTGTAGGTGAGTGGTGAGCATATACTGCGCGTTAGCCGCGCAAGCCTTACCGATAAAAACTCGTAATCTAGACGTATATGTGTAAAAACAAGGAATAGTGCTAAAAGACTGATTTAGCAAATCCACCTAATAAATGGATCCATTTCTACCATTTCCAACATGAGCATGTGATTTCCAATTATGTTCTTGGATTGTCTTGTTCTGTTGAACCACATTATTTCTAATAAAATAACATGTAGTGTAGGTATTTGCGAAGTACTAATATAATATTTTTTTAAAATATGCACATTAGGAAATATAAAATATTTTAAAGCTTTTAAGGTTGTTAACAGGTTGTTCCTGAATCTTGTTTTACTATAATGAAGTTTCACCTCTTATCTCCAACATTGGGTGTTTGTTTAAAATATAAATATATATATTTTAAATATTTTACCTGCACGTCTATCTAATAAATTCTCCATTTAGCCACAACTTGAGAGCTATGAGGCCTAATCAGATAATTAAATAGTACTTGATTTAGCCCTTGCAGTATTTATTATTTATTATGCTTTTCTAACATAATTAAGACATTTTACGGCAAAAATACCTTAAAATAATAGAAACATAATAGAAATATAACAGACATGTACAACAGCTAGAGAATATTTTCATGTGTATGCTAAATAAACAAAAATTGCTATAAATAAAACAAGTTTTATCTCCTATCTTGTAATTTTAACCAGCCAAACTGATTTTCAGATACAGTACTGGTAGTTGCGGTTTAACCAAGTTAAATGTATATCAAATATCACACTCGGGTGTCACAGAACATCAAAACATAAGTAATCATACAGCTACACAATCTTTCTTTCTTTTCCTTTCTCTCTTCCTTCCTTCCCGTCTCTCCCCTCCTTCCTTCCTCCCTTACTTTCTTTCCCCTCCTGCCTCCCTTCCTTTGTTTCCCCTCCTTCCTCCCTTCCCTTCTTTCCCCTCCTTCCTTCTTCCCTTCCTTTCTTTCCCCTCCTTATTCCCTTCCATTCTTTCCCCTCTTTCCTCCATTCCCTTCTTTCCCCTCCTTCCTCCATTCCCTTCTTTCCCCTCCTTCCTCCCTTCCATTCTTTCCCCTCCTTTCTCCCTTCCATTCTTTCCCCTCCTTCCTCCCTTCCATTCTTTCCCCTCCTTCCTTCCTCCCTTTCATTCTTTCCCCTCCTTCCTCCCTTCCTTTCTTTCCCCTCCTTCCTCCCTTCCCTTCTTTCCCCATCCTTCCTCCCTTCCATTCTTTCCCCTCCTTCCTCGTTTCCCTTCTTTCCCCTCCTTCCTCCCTTCCCTTCTTTCCCCTCCTTCCTCCCTTCCCTTCTTTCCCCTCCTTCCTCCCTTCCATTCTTTCCCCTCCTTTCTCCCTTCCATTATTTTCCCTCCTTCCTCCCTTCCATTCTTTCCCCTCCTTCCTTCATCCCTTCCATTTTTTCCCTCCCTCCTTCCTACCTTCCTTTCTTTCCCCTCCTTCCTCCCTTCCTTTCTTCCCCCTCATTCCTCCCTTCCCTTCTTTCCCCTCCTTCCTCCCTTCCCTTCTTTCCCCTCCTTCCTCCCTTCCCTTTCCCTTCCTTCCTCCATTCCCTTTGTTCCCCTACTTCCTCCCTTCCCTTCTTTCCCCTCCTTCCTCCCTTCCTTTCTTTCCCCTCCTTCCTCCCTTCCCTTCTTTCCCCTCCTTCCTCCCTTCCATTCTTTCCCCTCCTTTCTCCCTTCCATTCTTTTCCCTCCCTCCTTCCTCCCTTCCATTCTTTCCCCTCCTTCCTTCCTCCCTTCCATTCTTTCCCCTCCTTCCTCCCTTCCTTTCTTTCCCCTCCTTCCTCCCTTCCCTTCTTTCCCCTCCTTCCTCCCTTGCCTTCTTTCCCTTCCTTCCTCCATTCCCTTTGTTCCCCTACTTCCTCCCTTCCCTTCTTTCCCCTCCTTCTTCCCTTCCCTTCTTTCCCCTACTTCCTCCCTTTCCTTCTTTCCCCTCCTTCTTCAATTCCCTTCTTTCCGCTTCTTCCTCCCTTCCCTTATTTCCCCTACTTCCTCCTTTCTCTTCTTTCCCCTCCTTCCTCCCTTCCCTTCTTTCCCTTCCGTTCTTCCCCTTCCTTCCTCCCTTCCCTTCTTTGCCTTCCTTCCCCCCTTCCGTTCTTCCCCTTTCTTTCTCCCTTCCCTTCTTTACATCTCTGTTTCTCTCCCTGTAAGTGAAGCTAGATGTTTGGTATGAATAATACTTAGCCAAGTCAGAATAAGATATTAAGACAAGGGGCACTCAGCCAAATCACATCTATAGTAATACAATATGTTCTTATTTTTTTTTTTGCAGGTGCTGTTTACCAATCTTCCTGTAGTTCATGTCTACGCTGTGAGCACAATGACCCCGGGAGATACCAAAAAACAGCAGATAAATCTGTATACCTGTCCTGTGTATAAGAAGCCACGAAGAACTGACCTAACATATATTTTTTCACTGTATTTAAGAAGTGTGCAAGTCCCTGATCATTGGACATTAAGGGGCGTTGCTCTGCTTTGTGATAACAAGTAAAAGAGCCAAATATGAGATTCCAGAGCACTTAACACATAAAACATTCCAATGATGTTTTTTTAAAATCGCTAACACTAACATCAAAATATTAGCCATGTGGTGCAATAAAAATCCATATGTAATGTTATACCTTTTCAGATGTATAAATAAAATCTAGCACATTTATGCGTTTATTGAAGGAGCATTTATTTGAACTGTAAAAAGAATGTATTTTTCATGTATTTCTTTTATAACTAATTACACCATGCACAATGTATTTCAACAATAATTTTGTAAACAAGTTATAAAGTACTGAAACAACAGGACAGGAACGTAAGGGGTTACTATAGCACTCACTCTCACTCTAATAATGATTAAAGTAAAATCATTCATACTTTATTTATCAAAAGTTAAAATCAGGATAGACATCCCTGATAGGTAAGTTACACTACCCACAACCACCTATATAATAATATTAAAAGCAAAAGGGGCTCTCCTAACACTCTTCTGTTTCTAATATTATATTATATGTGAGAATTGCACTCACATTTTCTATAAACTAGAGCACACACTTTTTTATATATAATGGCTTCTTTTGATTTAGGGGCAGAAATGCTCCAATGGACTAATGATATTACGAATTTAACGTCAGAGTTAAAAAATAAAACCCCTACAGAGATGAATGACACTTTAGAATGGTTTGATACTTTAAAACAACTTAAAAAGATAAGAAGGAAACAAATTAAAAAGCAATGGAATATTGGCATGTACAACTTTTATAAAGAAAATAATGTCATCCCACGAGGATTACGTTTAAAATTGTTTCCTTCTTTTAAAGATTTCAAACCAGAATTTAAACTAAAGTGGGAAACTGGACTTACCGAGTGCTCACTTAAACTTATGGGGTATCTAACGGAACATGAGTTAGATAAACTAAAAGAAATTAATGAGGGAATTACTACTATTTGTGATGAATTGAAACAATATGAGGTTAATGAGGATTTTCAAAAAACTTATAAAAAAATTAAGGCTGAGGTAGAAAAGTTTGCACGCTTTATATCAGAAAAGAAAGAACGAAAAATTGATAGAGACCTCAAAGACTATTCCTCAGAAAACATTTACTCATGGGGTAAAAACACTAATGTAAATTCTGATATAGATACCTCTGATAGAGAAGGGGAGAGTACTGATGTAGAAGCATCCGATGGAGAATCTATACCCAGACCTATCCTTAAAAACAGAATTAAGCCTCACAAAGTAAAAGATGCTAGTATCCCTTTAGGCGTAGAACTAGAAGGGGGCGTAAAAGCAAAACCCAGAACCAGGAGGCAAGTGAAATTCACACAGAAAACATCATATCACAAGAAATAAACACCACTGAATTAAATATCATTAATCTCTCGAATTTAACTCTGACCCCAGAACAAACATCAGTCCTTAAAAAAGGCCTATCCTTTATACCCACACCACCTTTTAATAAATTCGAGGCAATTAAAGATATACATCTTTTCACCAGGAAGGTTTTGTTGAAAAAATACTTTAACAACTCAGACTATGATCAATTGAATGATGCTGATCGATCAGCCATTAGCGACCTAATATCACTGTTAGAGGAATCTATCAGTAATGTGGAAACTGAAAAGAGCAATAGTTGGCGATCTATTTTAAAGGCTAAATCTAAATTTGTCCCTCCAAATAATACCTCACACAGTGCACTAACCTTTCTTAATCTAGTGTGCCAAGACATCCTTCAGATTCAAGAACATATAGGAAAATCTAACTATAATCTAACTAAAGAGGAAAGCCAGGCACTGAAACAGTTAACTGAAATGAAAAATGTGCAGATTAAGGGGAGTGATAAAGGAGGGAACATTGTTATCTGGCCTGATACTATGTACCGGGAAGAAGCTTTACGCCAATTAAACAACCCTATGAATTACAAGACTCTGTTATGTAATCCTATGGATATGTTTTTAAACAGTTATAACAAACTGATAAAGTCAGCCCTAACAGAAAGCATAATTGATCAGAAAGAATTTAATTTCCTTGAGACCAAACAACCCATAATAGCTACACTTTATCTATTACCAAAAATACATAAAGATGTCTCCAAGCCACCCGGAAGACCGATAGTCTCCAGGATAGGCTCCCTAACGGAGAAAGCAAGCAGATACATCGATGCTAGGCTCAGATACATTGTGGAATCCCTTCCATCATATACAAGGGACACAATGCATCTTTTAAATAAAGTAAATGATTTAAAACTTGACATGAATTCTTCATTGTTGGTAACATGTGATGTAGAGTCGCTCTACACTAGTATTAAAACTGAATGGGGGTGTAGAGCGGTCTCTTACTATCTGGAAAAAAATACCATAATGAGTCAGGAGGCTAAGGAGATTATACTCAAGTTGTTGGAATTTGTGTTAACGCATAATTTTTTTGTCTTTGATGACAAATTCTATTTACAAACTTGTGGTACGGCCATGGGCACGTGTTGTGCCCCTACATACGCAAATATATATCTGGGCTGGTGGGAGGAAACAGTGGTATTCCACGAGAACCACAAACATCTCACCCAATTTATATCCCACTGGTCCAGATATATAGATGATATATTCTTTGTATGGAATGGCCCGGAGGACCTCTTGACAGAATTCATAAGTATTCTCAATGATAATCCTTTTGGGTTATATCTGACTTCAACTGTAGAAAGATCGAAAGTGGAATTTTTAGATCTGTATATACAAAAGTCTGACAATGCAATTATAACCAATGCATACAGAAAACCGACATCAACAAACAATATCCTGCATGCTAGTAGTTACCATCACCCGAATACTATCAGGGGATTACCCATGGGGGAATATATACGTTTGAGACGTAATTGCAGTACCATTGAGAATTTTAAAGAGTCAGCTAGAGATCTGAAACAGAGACTACTTGAACGTGGGTACTCTAGGAAATTACTTGCTAAAGCATACCACAATGCTTTACGCAAAGACCGTAATGAGTTATTAACTCCGAGATTAAAGACAAATGACACCCCCCTGAGATTTATTACCACCTACTCACCTGTAAGTAATGAGATCTCAAACATTCTTCAAACACATTGGCATGTCCTTACCCAAGACACCCTATTAAAACCATTGTTACCTAACAGGCCCTTAATAACATATAGGAGAGCTAATAATCTTCGTGACAAGTTGGTGAACAGTCACTACGATAGAAATGCTAAAAGGAATCCTATATATAAGGGGTCTTCTGCATGCGGGCACTGTAAAGTGTGCCAACACATGGTAAAAAAACAATCTATAGTGGATAGATTTGGTAAAACGTGGGCCATCCAAGAACACATTAATTGTCAGAGTACAAACGTGATTTACTGTTTATCTTGCAGTTGTAATTTATTATACGTTGGTATGACGACACGCAGCCTTGGCACACGCATGACCAAACATCTAAGTAATATAAGGACAGCCCATAGAGATGTGGAAAAGAAAAAACAAATTACTAGTGTGGCTAAACACTTTCTGCAATCTCATAATGGGAATACCAATGTAATGCGATGTTGGGGTCTTGAAAAACTTAAACCAGGTATAAGAGGGGGGGAAACTGAACAAAAACTCCTTAAGAAGGAAACTAAATGGGTCTTTAATCTGAACACGGTCATACCGAATGGTATGAATGAATTCAACAATTACAGGGTGTATATCTAAAATAACCGGTAGCATTTACAGGTCATAATTATAATCATTTATATATAATTGCTATTCTATGTAGCAGTATGAAATGTTAAACTTTAAATAACTATTATACCTGAGGATTCTATTATGTTCCATAATTTTCCAAGAATCCGAGGATAATACACAAACATCTGCTAGAATAGTTTTTTTTATAATAACAGGTGGATATACCTTTAAGAGCTATATGTATATGGAACACATTAGACCCACGTACCCCCTTTTTATGGTCATAGTTTGGAGGCAATTAAAAGCTTCTACTAGGTCCTGCTGGGGGTGTTTGTGGGTATTTCTTTATATACTTTCTAGCTTTGTACCATTTAATGTATGTCAAATACCTGTATATAACTGACCAGTAAATTTCCATTACTGTCAGATACTGAAGTTGATTTAGTAATGTGTGTAAGATGTAGTTAAGTAATCACAAACGACAAGAGATCCTAATTATTAACTATCAACCCACATATAACTGAATGTCCTCAATCTCTGGGATAACATACAAATTTTGTCCCTTTGTTTTTTGAAAGATAATCGATGTGGCCGTAGTTTAATATAATAATGGTATTATGTGTATAGTTGGATACAAGAGGATATGTCTCATCTTTAAGTGATTTAATACTGGTATTGATCATATACTAACACATATTTTTATAATGGCATGAGAAATCTAAGTGCAGAACAATGTATGCCTGCAAACTACAGAACTAACTCACTTGATGAAGTAAATTCGTCAGCAGTAACCTGCTTTCAATTCTTCATATAAGCATTACATAATCTCTAATGATTTTGGAAAGATGACAGTTTGGAAAATAATAAGTAAATGCTATTTATGGTTATTTTAACCTGAGGCTTTAACAGTATTTTATGCACAGTTCATTAAGTCCGACATCGAACCAATGATATGATGTAAGGCATTACTCCAATCAGAAGGAGACTTTCTTATGGACGTGGAGTGTGCATAATAAACTGAACACCAGTGACGAGGTATGCGGCATAGCTCCAATCGGATGGATGTTTTCTTATGGGCGTGAATTAAGCCCGTAACCGATTGGAGGATCTGAAGGCGGAACTTGGAATATGCCTCGGATTGGCTGCTAACCGGTGTTTTGGGGATATATTAAGCTCCGAACATCGGAGCCTCGGCTTATTCATTTAGATATTGAATGTGAAACATTGAGAAAGGCTTTCTAATAGCCGAAACGCGTTTGTACAGCACGTTCTTTCTAGGCTTATCCTATCACTCCAGTCACCTGATGCTGACGATTCCTGTTATCGGCCAGGAAACAGAAGAGTGTTAGGAGAGCCCCTTTTGCTTTTAATATTATTATATAGGTGGTTGTGGGTAGTGTAACTTACCTATCAGGGATGTCTATCCTGATTTTAACTTTTGATAAATAAAGTATGAATGATTTTACTTTAATCATTATTAGAGTGAGAGTGAGTGCTATAGTAACCCCTTACTTTCCTGTCCTGTTGTTTCAATATAATTTTTGAGGGGCAGCACCGGAATTTTTAATTCCTATCTCACCTATATTCACAGTGTAGTGCCAGTTTGTGTTTCTTTCGTTGGTTCCTAAGTTATAAAGTACACAATAAACTAATATAAGATATTTCTTAGAAGTGATTCATAAAACTGCAGGATACCTGAAATGTCTGGTTTTCAGTTGCGATATATTAGGGAATATTTACTTAATGTGACTTGGGAGCAGTGCATATATGATATATTCTTTTTTTTATTTATTTTTTGTTTTGTTTTTTTTGTTTGTTTTTTTTTTTTTTAAAAAGGGGGGGGGAGGAAGGGGGGGTTAGGGGGTAGAGGGAACATAATGTCAGTTCCTCTCGGAAAGCACAACATCTCAGAATCTAGATCAAATCTGTCTACTCCACAAATCAAAATGGGGTTGGGGTTGGGGGGTAGAGGGAACATAATGTCAGTTCCTCTCGGAAAGCACAACATCTCAGAATCTAGATCAAATCTGTCTACTAGATTCTATTCATTTATAAGAAACAACCCCGTTACACTGTGGGCAACATAATAGGACATTTCTCCATTAAAACATATTCAATAAAAGTCTACAAGCAGAAAAAATACTGCTCTTAGAATATAGATGTAGTATTCTGGACTGAAGAAGACTTGTTTGCATGTCTAAGCCAGTGTTTAGTAAAGGTCAAATATTTTGTCCCCTGTGTCACTGTGTTATTTATGGGTAAATCATGCTATAAACTAGATCCACATGAAAAACAAACTAAATTCCAGTGAGCCTCAAAGCTGATATACCACAGTATTTATTTTAAGAACAGGACAACATGAAATAAAATCAGAAAAAGGACCAGCAGCACTCTGTCAGTTTGACCGGTTTCAGCAAGAGTGCCTTAATCATGTTATAAACTACTCTATATTTTGTCATTGTGTATGGGAGCATACCACTGTTAATGACTCAGTTCTATGGAAAAGCCAATATCCATCCAAGTGGTTAGGTCTTACTTTTCATCTAGCCTAGAAAACGTGTTATACTGAATGCACATCATATCCCATATTCACTTACTACTGTTATTGCTACAACTTTTTATCTATATGTTATTACCTCTCTGAATGATCCTAACTTATAGGTTTGACAATTTTGAGATTTATAGTGATACCACCATAAGGGATTTTATTTTATCAAAGAGTTATTTAAGTCAAAATTAAACTTTCCTAATTCTGATACAGCATAAAAAGATGAACTCTCCTCATGAAGGCATACTGAGGTATGTTCGAAAAATGAAGTGCCTGTGCAGCCTCTACAGGCCTCTAATACTAACCACTAATAACACCCTAACCACCGGACAACTCCTACAACTAACCCTTGAACCACCAATACCCCACTGCAATCAACTCATAATGGCTAGGGTTACAGTTAGAGGGTTAGTCTTTGGGGGTCCAGCGGTTAGTTTGGTTAGTATCCATGCCAGTTAGTATGCCAGTTAGGGGTTATATGGGGTCACAGTTAGAGAATTAGTCTTAGTCATGGCACCGATTGTGAAGGGGTGAAGTGAGGTGGAGGTGTCACAGTTTAAGGAGTAGGCATGGTTAAGGGTCCAGTGACTAGGAGGTTACATGCAGTGAGTGGCACTGTTAGGGAATTATTTGTGGATTTGGGTACATGGCTAGGGAGTTAAATTTGATGGGTTTGTGGTTAGGGGACTAGGGGAGGTTTATGCCGTTAGGGGTTTTAGTGTGAGTAATGGACACTGTTTTGGGGGTTAGGTGTGGTGAGTATTTGGCAGTTAGGGGTTACGTGCACGGGGTATTACATAGTACAGGGTTAATGATAAGACATAATTTACAGATTATGTTAGAAATCCAAAAAATACACAGGATTGTAATGAAACATTCCAGTCTTGAAAGTTCCCAACCGTTATAAATTTGAGAACACACTATAGAACCTCAAGTTTCAAAATACATATTTCTTTCACAAGGTGGTGAGAGTCTACGAACTATTACTTATGGGATTCACTTCCATGCCACTAGGAGGAGACAAAGTTTCCCAAAACTCTCAAGAGCACTTCATCCCTCCCCCCTCACTGGTATGCCAGTTTTAATATTTGCCTTCCAGGAGGTTAATTAAGAATTTAGGTGCTCTTCAGATTTTCTTGAGAGATGGGTTCTCAGTTGAGGTTTAAATTCCCCCATCAGAGAGCTGCTACTAAGAGGCAGAGCGGAGACTAGAGTATGGGGTAGTGGCACAATTACTCTCCGTGAGGGTGTTAGTCACAGGTCTGCCACATGTGTCACAGGGACAGGTCCCTAGCCTCCTCCTGTTGGTTTTTCAATATACTACTTGGTTTATATTCTTTGATGTAATGTGCTCCGCACTGGATGGGCTACCACTGACAGCAGTCACTCTGCAGCGGTAAGCACAGTGGTTGGGGTGCTAGGCAGGTAAGTACAAAGTTCAGTGGCACTTATATAGCCCACAGGCTACATCATAGCCAGACATCCTTACTAACACATTAATTAGCCTCAGACTTATTTATTTAGTTTTTATGGCTTATGTTTTATGGAGACTTAGGAGACAGCAAGGAACACTGTTTAATATTTTTATATGGAGCATTCACTTTAATTTTTTATAGCCGCCTCTGGGGTTTGATAGCGGGGTTTGTATGCCCCGGTTATTTTGTGTGCTCCCCTTTTCTATTAATTATACTGCTTTAATATATTTTCCTATAACACGCCCCCCAAGTTATTATAGCATGATCTTAATTCCGGCATATTAATTGCACACCCAGGTTATTTAGTGTGTTCCCTGGCCTTTTCTTTATTTTGTTATTTTGCGCAATCCTGCTTTTACTACTCAGTAATTAAAGCCGATGCGTGTTACTGTGTTTGCGCTCTTGTTCTTCAATAGCATGCTTTGCAGTACACATATTTTAAATATACTTTGGCTCTGGAGTGGTTAACGTTTTTTCCGCCTCTTTTTTCCTGCCTTATCAGAGCACGCTGTCTTGGCAGTTATTCTACTCAGCACTTTGAGGCTGTCAAGTACGTTGATACCTTAGTATTTCAGGAGGGAGTAAGCTTCTCAAGAGCCTTTTATTTATTTTGGGTTAGTTTATTTTGCAATGCTCCTTACTGGATGCCTTGCTAGGTTGTTCTCTTTATTCCTCAGACGTTGTAGCCTCTATAATATGTTGTTTCTGTCTCACATTAAGCTTTATTGTGAGCCTTGTATTTTATATTGTCTGCTACATTCATTCCTCATAGAGCATCCTGGAACTGTCCCCAATTTAATGATCCTTTAGAGGGTAGATCACCTGATTATTTGTTAAAATGTGTTTTTTGCAAATTAATTCCTGTCACTCCTCCAGCTCAATTGTGTAGCTCATGTATGGATGTCCCTCTGCATGCTAAGCACTACTACTACACGTGCCTCTAAAGGAGTCTGTCCTCCCTCTGTTTGTACAGTTCATGGGAGTCCTATAGAATTTTCTCCAGATTTTAGAAACTATCAGCTAGATTACGAGTTTGGCGTTATGAGTGAAAAAGCATCGTTATGGCCCATAACGCTGCTTTTTCCCTAACGCTGTTATTACGAGTCTTGTCGGTATAGGTGTACCGCACACCTTTTAGGCTGTCACGCAACGTCAGTACCGGACTTTTAAAAAAGTCCTTTTTCAATGGGACTCCCATAGCGCCGGTATTACGAGTTTGCCTGGGAGGCCAAAAAGGGAGCGGTATACCCTATACTGACAAGATCCGTACCGCCATCTAAAGTCAGTAGTTATGAGTTTTACGTTACAAAGCTGTACCATAAAACTCATAACTAAAGTGTTAAAAAGTACACTAACACCCATAAACTACCTATTAACCAATAAACCAAGGCCCTCCCGCATCGCAAACACTATAATAAATTTATTAACCCCTAATCTGCCGCTCAGGACATCGCCGCCACTATTAAAATGTATTAACCACTATTCCGCCGCTCCCCGACATCGTCGCCACTATAATAAACCTATTAACCCCTAAACCGCTGTCCTCCCACATTGCAAACACTATTTAAATATTATTAACCCCTAATCTGCCATCCACCCACACCGCTGCTATAATAAACCTATTAACCCCTAAACCGCAAGCCCCCCACAACAAAATATACTAAAATAAACTATTAACCCCTAAACCTAACGACCCCCTAACTTTATATTAAAATTACAATTTCCCTATCTTAAATTAAATTAAAACTTACCTGTCAAATTAAATAAATTAATTTTAAACTAACAATTAAACTAAGATAATTATTAAACTACAATTAAACTAACTACCAATTAAATTAAACTAAACTACACATTAAAAAAATCCTAAAAAAAACTAAATTACAAAAAAACCAAACATTAAATTATGAAAAATAAGAAACAAATTATCAAAAATAGAAAAGAATTACACCAAATCTAATAGCCCTATCAAAATAAAGGGCCTTTTGTGGGTCATTGCCCCAAAGAAATCAGCTCTTTTACCTGTAAAAAAAATACAAACACCCCCCTAACAGTAAAACCCACCACCCACGCAATCAACCCCCCAAATAAAATAACTGTCTAAAAAAACCTAAGCTCCCCATTGCCCTGAAAGAGGCATTTGTATGGCATTGCCCTTAAAAGGGCATTTAGCTCTATTACATGCCAAGACCCTAATCTAAAAATAAAACACACCCAAAAAAAACTTAAATAATCCTAACACTAACCCTCGACAATCCACTTACAGTTATTGAAGGCCCGCTTGAAGGATCCATCCAGCCGGCAAGAAGTCTTCATCCAGGTGGCCTCTTTGATCTTCATCCAGGCGGCATCTTCGATCTTCATTCAGCCGGCAAAGTCCTCATCCAGGCGGCAAGAAGCTGGATGAAGATCGAAGAGGCCTCCTGGATGAAGACTTTTTGCTGCATGGATGATGACTTCACCGGCTGGATGGATCCTTCAAGCGGGGCTTCAAGAACTGTAAGTGGATCATCGGGGGTTAGTGTTAGGTTTTTTAAGGTTTTTTTTGGGTGGGTTTTATTTTTAGTTTAGGGTCTGGGCATATAAAAGAGCTAAATACCCTTTTAAGAGCAATGCCCATACAAATGCCCTTTTCAGGGCAATGAGGAGCTTAGTTTTTTTTAGATAGCTATTTTATTTGGGGGGGGGGTTGGTTGTGGGGATGGTGGGTTTTACTGTTTGGGGGGTGTTTGTATTTTGTTTACAGGTAAAAGTGCTGATTTCTTTGGGGCAATGCCCCACAAAAAGCCCTTTTAAGGGCCATTGGTAGTTTATTGCAGGCTAGAATTTTTTTATTTTGGGGGGGCTTTTTTATTTTGATAGGCCTATTAGATTAGGTGTAATTCTTTTTTATTTTTGATGATTTTGTTTCTTATTTTTTGTAATTTAGTGTATGTTATTTTATGTAATATAGTTATTTTTAATTTTAGTAATTTTTGTGGGGTTTTTTTTTTGTAATTTTAGGTTTTAGTGTAAAGCAGGTTAGGTTTTATTTCACAGGTAAGTTTGTATTTATTTTAACTAGTTAGTAAATAGTTAATAAAGGTTTATTTGCCAGTTCTCTCAAAGTACAGATTTCAGCCTTGTCTCTTTTGTTTCTCTAAACAAATATTCAGAATTTTGTTCAAGCTTTGGCATGGAATTTGAATTTTGTTCTTAGGTTTCCGCCTTTTGAACCAATGCATTCCTTGGACCTAAACCTTCTTTCATGGAAAGTTTTATTTTTACTAGCAATTTATTCTGCAAGGAGAGTATCAGCTCTTTTTTGTGAACCTCTTTATCTTATTTTTCACCAGGATAAGGCAGTTTTGAGGACTAAATTTAACTTTTTCCAAAAGTTGTCTCATCTGATAATATTAATCAAGAGATTGTGGTTCATTCTCTTTGTCCTAATCCTCAAAATTCCAAAGAAAGGCTTCTTCATCATATAGATATGGTTAGAGCCTTGAAGTTTTATTTACAGACCACCAAAGATTTTCAAAATTATACTAGTCTTTTTATCGATTTCTTAAGTCCTCGAAAGGTTTTAAAAGCTTAAAAAAAAAGCATTAGTTTAGTTCCAAAACTTACTGATTGAAGAGCATTGGGGTGAACCTGTCTTACAAGAAGTAAGTCTGAAACACCAGCTATGTAAACTGTAGGGAGATAGCATGTTACTCATAGTCTCCACCAACATTTAGAGACATCTCATATAAGGCGTCCATTACAGAAATAAGTAGTGAAGTGAGAAGTATTTCTAATTCACAGATTAGTCACTAAACAGAAGCAATACTAACAAATATATCAAATTGTGAGATCATTATAATCAATAGTATTCACTTAATGTTAGAGATGTTCATTTGTTTGGTTATGAATACTCAGTCATAACAAAAAACGGATATTCGTTTTGTTTTTATGAAACGAATATCCAAATAAATGCACCAATGAAAAATAAAGAAAAACAAATACTGATGAAATTCATTTACTGATTTTTTTTGAGGGTTAATATTTTTGCGCACTGGAGAGCACGCTAACCCGATCCTCTTCTTGCCAGAGCCCCGCCTGTGCTTACAGGAGGCTTAGTGTGGTCAGCTCCCAGGACCTGCACTAAAGTTAGTGCAGGTTCTGGGAGCCAAGCGTGTTAAGTCTGCTGTTAGCATGGCCAGAGCTCTGGCAAAAAGAGGATCAGGTTAGCACGCTCTCCAGTACATAAAAGGTAAGTAAAAACTGCAACAGGTGAATATTCCACCTGTAGCTTTGAACATATACATTTGTTTTATCAAAAATTATTGTAAATGTTTAACTAAAATTCAGTATTCGTTTTGTTTTAAGTAAAATGAGTACCAAATAGTTATACACACCAAGAATATAATCCTTATAGCCAATAGGGGGCGCATATTTTTTTCTAATATGATACTCAAAGTACTAAATTATAATACCACGAGTCTAATTAGATCAATTTGGCTTCAAAATGATTATTCAGTGTGGCAACAACGTGCCCTTCATACCATACAGTTCAAATGACAATGTCTCTTGACATTCCCTACCATACAGTCCAAATGACAATCTCTTGACATTCCCTACCATACAGTCCAAATGACAATGTCTCTTGACATTCCCTACCATACAGTTCAAATGACAATGTCTTGACATTCCCTACCATACAGTCCAAATGACAATGTCTCTTGACATTCCCTACCATACAGTCCAAATGACAATCTCTTGACATTCCCTACCATACAGTCCAAATGACAATCTCTTGACATTCCCTACCATACAGTCCAAATGACAATGTCTCTTGACATTCCCTACCATTCAGTCCAAATGACAATGTCTCTTGACATTCCCTACCATACAGTCCAAATGACAATGTCTCTTGACATTCCCTACCATACAGTCCAAATGACAATGTCTCTTGACATTCCCTACCATACAGTCCAAATGACAATGTCTCTTGACATTCCCTACCATACAGTCCAAATGACAATCTCTTGACATTCCCTACCATACAGTCCAAATGACAATCTCTTGACATTCCCTACCATACAGTCCAAATGACAATGTCTCTTGACATTCCCTACCATACAGTCCAAATGACAATGTCTCTTGACATTCCCTACCATACAGTTCAAATGACAATGTCTCTTGACATTCCCTACCATACAGTCCAAATGACAATGTCTCTTGACATTCCCTACCATACAGTCCAAATGACAATGTCTCTTGACTAGGGATGGGCGAATGTTTTGCAACATTTGAAAAATAAAATGAATTTTAACACATTTGTTCATTCATTTCGAATTTTGAATGTTTGTACAACATTATAACATTTGTTTAATGTAATAGTATTTATAATGCTTTCTTTAAATGTAATATTCAATTAAAATTTTCTAATAATTAGATTTGAATTATGCAATTTTACAAGATATATCTAAAAGACAAGAAGTGGAGCGCAACAGAAAAAACACAGCCAATCTGTACACAACCAAGTGTAGATGTAAAGTTCAACAACTTTTAATTAAAACGATAAAATCTCCCGAATATCCTTTTGCTAAGAACCTATTTGTTACTATCTCTGTCTCTCTCTCTAAATCCTCATGTTCCGTACAGTTACGCTTTTCTCTCTGAAATTGCCAAAGAAATCATGAAAAGTGGAAATGTAATATCCCTATTGGGCAATTTCAGAGAGCAAAGTGTAACTGTACGAAATATGAGGATTTTGAGAGGCAGAGATAATAACAAATAGGTTCTTTGAAAAAGGATATTCGGGAGATTTATTGAAAGGAATCCATGAAAAAGTGGGGAAAATGGATAGAAAAGATCTGATAAAAAAACAAAGGAAGCAGGAGAGAAGTGTAGGTATAGGTAAAAAAAAGTAAAAAAAGAAAGGTCCAGCGTGTGACACAATATAATAGAGGATCTAAAGATGCACTGGCCCATCCTGATGCACGATCCGGTCTTAAAACAAACATTAAATAACAAAAGACAAGTGATTTTCATGCACAGTATGAGTTTGAGAAATACAATTAGCCCTAGTATGTTAAAGGGACACTGAACCCAAATTTTTTCTTTTGTGATTCAGATAGAGAATGCAATTTTAAGCAACTTTCTAATTTACTACTATTATCAAATTTTGTTCATTCTCTTGGTATCTTTATTTGAAAATGCAAGTTTAGATGCCGGCCCATTTTTGGTGAACAACCTGGGTTGTCCTTGCTGATTGGACAGCAACAATAAACAAGTGCTCTCCATTGTTCTGAACCAACAATTTGCTGTCTCCCTAACATAGATGTCTTCTTTTTCTAATAAAGATAGCAAGAGAACGAAGAAATATTGATATAAGAAGTAAATTAGAAAGTTGCTTAAAATTGCATGCTCTATCTGAATCATGAAAGAAAAAAAAATTGGATTCAGTGTCCCTTTAAAACCAATACGGTCGGAGAATTGGCTTAAAAGAAACACGCGGCTTCTATAGATGTGGTAGGCAGAGTTGCAGGTGTTACCACCATTTAGACCCTCAAAATCTGTTTTTTGATAAACAAGGGCGGGGTGTACATAAGATTAAGGACCTAATGAATTGTAAGACAAACTATGTGGTATATCGTCAAGTGTCCCTGTGAGAAGTTCTATATAGGTCACACTATACGCTCTGTAAAAAACAGGTTCAATAAACACCTGAGGAATATAGAGATGATCTTGAATACCCATGGGGTATCTGCACATTTTTTGGAAAACATAATAAGAGTAGTATAGAACTTACTGTGAAAGCTATTGAAAATGTTAAAAGCACAGTAAGGGGGGGAGAGATAACATTAAAAAATTGAGACAGAGGAAGACGTACTGGATCCATAGATTGGATACTATGGAACTAGTAGATCTAAACCTCAATATTGATTAAGCAGTATTTCTGGATGTTTAAAATGTATATCTAGTTTGTTGCATGCATTAGTACTAGCTTTCTTTTTTACTTACTATATGTAAAATATTTATGTTTCTTTGTGTATATGTAACACCCACATAATACAGACAGGATGAGGGGCTTTTATTTTTATTTTTAACTTACATTTATTTTTACCTTTATTTTTATGTTTTATTAATACATTGTAGTTTTTAATAATAACGATCCTATATGATCGGGCTGATAGACACCCCTGCTAGCGGCCAATTGGCCGCGAATCTGCAGGGGGCGGCATTGCACAAGCAGTTTACAAGAACTGCTTGTGTAATGATAAATCCCGACAGTAAATAAATCCACTCAGCGGATCATGTCGGACAGACTGATGATAGATCGACCCCAATAGTCTGTTTATAGTTCCTCACCTGTTATCCAAAAAAATGAACATTGTGTGTATATAAGATAGGGATACCATGTTGAGATGCTATAAATAGGAGAATACTGAGGATGTTGGGCAAAGCCTCTGATGAAGCGGGGAGGAGCCCTGCAAAAACGTGTTAAGCCAAGCCCATACACGTTACTGTGATGCGAGTGTGTTTGTTGTGGTGGTTTATCTGAGTCGGCTAAACGGAGAAGCAACTACTTTGGAGACACAGTTTTTGTTTTTACTTGAGACAATACGTAACATCTGACATCTGAGAAACCCTCCATAATCTACCGTGCCCTGCTATTTGGTACGCTGAGGAGCAAGTGCCTGTGAGCGCATCCAGCAAAGCAGACGCGGACATTAGGAGAGTTAATACGGAGGTGTAAGTTACCAACAGGTCCAAGAGAGTCATTTGTAATGTTTGCTGTCGCATACCTCATATGTTTGAGATTTTCTTTGTGAGTGCAAATTTTATTGTTTTAATTAAGTTGTTGAACTTTACATCTACACTTAGATTGCCTGTGTTTTTTTCTGTTGAGCTCACTTCTTGTCTTGTCAATATATCTTGCAATTTTGCTAATAGCCATGGAGGTCACACCAATGTGCTAGAAAGGAGCTTCATGATACACTGGGGATTTCATATCTTTTCAGACTATCCTGATTTTTAAAAGGACTGATGGTATTCTGATATGCATACAGACATATATGTAAAAGCATTTCTAATGCTTTCTTTAAATGTAATATTAGAAATAAAAACATTTGCAGCTAGATTACGAGTTTTGCGTTAGAGGCTATGCGGTGCTAATGGGCAGTTTTCCCTCACCGCTCACTTACATGCAGCGCTGGTATTACGAGTTTTTACAAACCCGTCATTAAAAGACAAGAAGTGAGCATTGAGCAAAATTTTGCTCATTATCGCACTCCAATACTAGTGCTGCTTAAGTCAGCGGTGGGCTGGTGTAACGTGCTCGTGCACGATTTCCCCATAGGAATCAACGGGGAGAGCCGGCTGAAAAAAAGTCTAACACCTGCAAAAAAGCAGCGTAAAACTCCTTAACGCAGCCCCATTGGTTCCTATGGGGAAATAAAATTTATGTCTACACCTAACACCCTAACATGAACCCCGAGTCTAAACACCCCTAATCTTACACTTATTAATGCCCCCAACATCGCCGACACCTACATTATAATTATTAACTCCTAATCTGCCGCTCCGGACACCGCCGCCACCTACATTATACTTATGAACCCCTAATCTGCTGCCCCCAACATCGCCGAACCCTACATTATATTTATTAACCCCTACTCTTTATCACTGCCACCTACCTACACTTATTAACCCCTTATCTGCTGCCTCCAACGTCGCCACCACTATAATAAACATATTAACCCATAAACCGCCGCACTCCCGTTTTGCAAACATTAGTTAAATATTATTAACCCCTAATCTGCCGGCCCTAACATCGACACCGCCTACCTACATTTATTAACCCCTAATCTGCCGACCCCAATGCTGCCGCCACTATATTAAAGTTATTAACACCTAAACCTATATCTAACCCTAAACCTAACACCCCCTAACTTAAATATAATTAAAAGAAATTTAAATAAAATTACTATAATTAACTAAATTATTCCTATTTAAAACTAAATACTTACCTGTAAAATAAACCCTAAGCTAGCTACAATATAACTAATTGTTACATTGCATCTATCTTAGGGTTTATTTTTATTTTACAGGCAAGTTTGTATTTATTTTAACTAGGTACAATAGTTATTAAATAGTTACTAACTATTTAATACCCACCTAGCTAAAATAAATACAAAAGTACCTGTAAAATAAAACCTAACCTAAGTTACAATTACACCTAACACTACACTAAAATTAAATTATTTCCCTAAATTAAATACAATTAAATTAACCTCTTAAGGACATATGACAGAATTTTTCCGTCATAAAACAATTGAGCAAACTAAAAGCTGTGTCCTTAAAGGGTTAAATTATCTAAAGTACAAAAACAAACACTAAATTACAGAAAATAATAAACAAATTACAAGATTTTTAAACTAATTACACCTAATCTAATCCCCCTAACAAAATAAAAAAGCCCCCCAAAATAAAAAAGCCCTACCCTACACTAAATTACAAATAGCCCTTAAAAAGGCCTTTTGCGGGGCATTGCCCCAAAGTAATCAGCTCTTTTGCCTGTAAAAAAAAAGTACAAATCCCCCCCAACATTAAAACCCACCACCCAAACAACCAACCCTACTCTAAAACCCACCCAATACCCCCTTAATAAAACACTAACCCCTTGAAGATCACCTTACTGGGAGAAGTCTTCATCCAACTGGGCCGAAGTCCTCGACAAAGCCGGGAGAAGTCTTCATCCAAACCGGGCGAAGTGGTCCTCCAGAAGATGCCGTCTTCATCCAGACGGCATCTTCTATCTTCATCAATCCGGCGCGGAGCGGGTCCATCTTCAAGACATCCGAGGCTGAGCATCCTCTTCTGGCGACGGCTAAGACTGAATGAAGGTTCCTTTAAATTACATCATCCAAGATGGCGTCCCTTCAATTCCGATTGGCTGATAGAATCAGCCAATCGGAATTAAGGTAGAAAAAATCCTATTGGCTGATGCAATCAGCCAATAGGATTGAACTTCAATCCTATTGGCTGATCCAATCAGCCAATAGGATTGAGCTTGCATTCTATTTTCCAATCAGCCAATAGAATGCAAGCTCAATCCTATTGGCTGATTGCATCAGCCAATAGGATTTTTTCTACCTTAAATCGGATTGGCAGATAGAATTCTATCAGCCAATCGGAATTGAAGGGACGCCATCTTGGATGATGTCATTTAAAGGAACCTTCATTCAGTCTTAGCCGTCGTCAGAAGAGGATGCTCCATATCGGATGTCTTGAAGATGGATCCGCTCCGCGCCGGATGGATGAAGATAAAAGATGCCATCTGGAGGACAACTTCGCCCGGCTTGGATGAAGACTTCTCCCGGCTTCGTTGAGGACTTCGGCACGGTTGGATGAAGACTTCTCCTGGTAAGGTGATCTTCAAGGGGTTAGTGTTAGGTTTTTTTAAGGGGGTATTGGGTGGGTTTTAGAGTAGGGTTGGTTGTGTGGATGGTGGGTTTTAATGTTGGGGGGGGATTTGAACTTTTTTTTACAGGTAAAAGAGCTGATTTACCTTTTAAGGGCTATTTGTAATTTAGTGTAGGGTAGGGCTTTTTTTATTTTGAGGGGGCTTTTTTATTTTGTTAGGGGGATTAGATTAGGTGTAATTAGTTTAAAAATCTTGTAATTTGTTTATTATTTTCTGTAATTTAGTGTTTGTTTTTTTGTACTTTAGATAATTTAATTTAATTGTATTTAATTTTGGGAAATAATTTAATTGTAGTGTAGTGTTAGGTGTAATTGTAACTTAGGTTAGGTTTTATTTTGCAGGTACTTTTGTATTTATTTTAACTAAGTAGTTATTGAATAGTTAAATTCTGAATATTTGTTTAGAGAAACAAAACAGACAAGGCTGAAATCTGTACTTTGAGAGAACTGGCAAATAAACCTTTATTAACTATTTACGAACTACCTAGTTAAAATAAATACAAACTTGCCTGTAAAATAAAAATAAACCCTAAGCTAGATACAATGTAACTATTAGTTATATTGTAGCTAGCTTAGGGTTTATTTTATAGGTAAGTATTTAGTTTTAAATAGGAATAATTTACGGCTAGATTTAGAGTTCTGCGGCCAAAGGGGTGCGTTAGCTACGCTGGCTTTTTTTCTCCCGCACCTTTTAAATACCGCTGGTATTTAGAGTTCACAGAAGGGCTGCGTTAGGCTCCAAAAAATGGAGCGTAGAGCATATTTACCGCCACTGCAACTCTAAATTCCAGCGGTGCTTACGGACGCGGCCAGCTTCAAAAACGTGCTTGTGCACGATTCCCCCATAGAAAACAATGGGGCTGTTTGAGATGAAAAAAAAACTAACACCTGCAAAAAAGCAGCGTTCAGCTCCTAACGCAGCTACATTGTTTCCTATGGGGAAACACTTTCTACGTCGGCACCTAACACCCTAACATGAACCCCGAGTCTAAACACCCCTAACCTTACACTTATTAACCCCTAATCTGCCGCCCCCGCTATCGCGGACCCCTGCTTATTATTATTAACCCCTAATCTGCCGCTCCGTACACCGCCGCAACCTACGCAATTGGAATTAAGGTAGAAAAAAATCATATTGGCTGATGCAATCAGACAATAAGATTGAAGTTCCAATCATATTTTACAGGTACTTTTGTATTTATTTTAGCTAGGTAGTTATTAAATAGTTAATAACTATTTAATAACTATTCTACCTAGTTAAAATAAATACAAACTTGCCTGTAAAATTAAAATAAACCCTAAGCTAGCTATAATGTAACTATTAGTTATTTTGTAGCTAACAGGGTTTATTTTATAGGTAAGTATTTAGTTTTAAATAGGAATAATTTATTTAATGATAGTAATTTTATTTAGACTTATTTAAATTATATGTAAGTTAGGGGGTGTTAGGGTTAGGGTTAGACTTAGATTTAGGGGTTAATACATTTAGTATAGTGGCGTCGACGTTGGGGGCGGCAGATTAGGGGTTAATAAATGTAGGTAGGTGGCGGCGATGTTGGGGATGGCAGATTAGGGGTTAACAATATTTAACTAATGTTTGGGAGGCGGGAGTGCGGCAGTTTAGCGGTTAATATGTTTATTTTAGTGGCGGCGACGTTGGGGGCGGCAGATTAGGGGTTAATAAGTGTAGGTAGGTTGCGGCGACATTGGGGGTGGCAGATTAGGGGTTAATAAATAGTATGTAGGTGTCGGCGATGTTGGGGGCAGCAGATTAGGGGTTCATAAATATAATGTGTAGGTGGCGGCGGTGTGCAGAGCGGCAGATTAGGTGTTAAAAATTGTATTATAGTGTTTGCGATGCGGGAGGGCCTCGGTTTAGGGGTTAATAGGTAGTTTATGGGTATTAGTGTACTTTTTAGCACTTTAGTTATGAGTTTTATGTTACGGCGTTGTAGTGTAAAACTCATAACTACTGACTTTTAAATGCGTTAGGGATCTTGCCAGCGTAGGGTGTACAGCTCACTTTTTGGCCTCCCAGGACAGACTTCTAATACTGGCGCTATGGAAGTCCCATAGAAAAAAGACTTTTCAAAGTTTACGTAAGTCGTTTTGCGGTAAGGCCAAAGAAGTGTGCGGTACACCTAATCCTTCAAGACTCGCAATACCAGCGGGCATAAAAAAGCAGCATTAGATCCAGGTGATCTTCAAGGGGTTAGTGTTAGGTTTTTAAAGGGGCTATTGGGTGGGTTTTAGAGTAGGGTTGGGTGTGTGGGTGGTGGTTTTTAATGTTGGGAGAATTTGTAATTTCTTTTACAGGTAAAAGAGCTGATTACTTTGGGGCAATGCCCCGCAAAAGGTCCTTTTAAGGGCTATTTGTAATTTAGTGTAGGGAAGGGCTTTTTTATTTTGGGGGGGCTTTTTTATTTTGTTAGGGGGATTAGATTAGGTAATTTGTTTATTATTTTCTGTAATTTAGTGTTTTGTTTTTTTTGTACTTTAGCTAATTTTATTTAATTGTATTTAATTGTATTTAATTTAGGGAATTAATTTAATTATAGTGTAGTGTTTGGTGTAATTGTAACTTAGGTTAGGTTTTATTTTACAGGTAAATTTGTATTTATTTTAGCTAGGTAGTTATTAAATAGTTAATAACTATTTAGTAACTATTCTACCTAGTTAAAATAAATACAAACTTGCCTGTAAAATAAAAATAAACCATAAGATAGCTACAATGTAACTATTAGTTATATTGTAGCTAGCTTAGGGTTTATTTTATAGGTAAGTACTTAGTTTTAAATAGGAGTAATTTAGTTAATGATAGGAATATTTATTTAGATTTCTTTTAATTATATTTAAGTTAGGTGGTGTTAGGTTTAGGGTTAGACTTAGGTTTAGGGGTTAATATCTTTAATATAGTGGCGGCGACGTTGGGCGCGGCAGATTATGGGTTAATAAATGTAGGTAGGTTGCGGCGATGTTAGGGCCGGCAGATTAGGGATTAATAATATTTAACTAATGTTTGTTAGGTGGGAGTGCCGCGGTTTAAGGGTTAATAAGTGTAGGTAAGGTGGCGGCGACATTGGGGGCGGCAGAGTAGGGGTTAATAAATATAATGTAGGGTTCGGTGATGTTGGGGACAGTAGATTAGGGGTTCATAAGTATAATGTAGGTGGCGGCATTGTCTGGAGCGGCAGATTAGGGGTTAATAATTATAATGTAGGTGGCGGCGATATCGGGGGCGGCAAATTAGGGGTTAATAAGTGTAAGATTAGGGGTGTTTAGACTCTGGGTTCATGTTAGGGTGCTAGGTGTAGACATAAAATATATTTCCCCATTGGAATCAATGGGGCTGCGTTAAGGAGTTTTACGCTGCTTTTTTGCAGGTGTTAGACTTTTTTTCTGCCGGCTCTCCCCATTGATTCCTATGGGGAAATTATGCATGAGCACGTTACATTAGCTCACCGCTGACTTAAGCAGCGCTGGTATTAGAGTGAGATTTGGAGCAAAATTTTGCTCAACGCTCATTTCTTGTCTTTTAACAACGGGTTTCAGTAAACTCGTAATACCAGCGCTGTAGGTAAGTGAGCGGTGAGAGAAAACTGTTCGTTAGCACCGCATAGCTTCTAATGCAAAACTCGTAATCTAGCCGATAGCTTTTCTATCATCAACACTGCAGTATTGATATTTTCAGTATAGGTGATGGTTTCAACAGGCAAAATGACTGTTTCAAAAGACAAAATAAAGGTACAGAAGCTATTTGTAAATAGGTTAATACACTATACCAGGTAAAATGGATCACTGATAACACATTAAAGGGACACGAATGTCAAAATTATACCATTTTATGTGCACACTTTCTTAGGCACCAGCTCCTACAGCGCACGTGTAAGATTTTACAGATATATACGGATATGCGTTTTGTGATTGGCTAATGGCTATCATATGATGCAGTGAAAGGGAAAATAGAATTAACTTTATAATTTGACAGAAAGAAATCTACTATTCATTTGAAGTTCAAACCAGGTTCTTTTTATTGTCTTTTTGTTGTTACTGATTATACTTTTCTACTGTGGTCTTTTAAAGAGGAGAAAAGTTTACAATACAATGCACATTTAATTACAAAAAAATGTTCATGCTTCAGAGCAGCCACACTCTGTAAATTGAATACAGTTTTATTCTTCAAAAATATTTATTTTTAAAGATCTTATTTTGCCTGCCCGACATGCATTGCCTGGCAAATAGGTTTAGTCAATCGTGAATAATTCCTACTCTGCTTTTTCCCCCCACAACCTTCAGATTTAAAGAAACTACACATATTGTTTTCAAAATTCTATTATAATTTCATATCTTTGTTCCAGTCCATTAACTAGTGTGGTGAGCTGAATGAAATTGCTGTGAGTGTGTCAATTTGCAACTAAAACACTTTCGGCTAGATTACGAGTTTTTGTCGGTAAGGCTTGCGGTGCTGACGCTCCTTTTTTTCTCACCGCTCACTTAAAACAACTCTGGTATTACAGGTTTTTTTCAACCCGGCGTTAGCCTCTAAAAAGTGAGCGTAGAGCAAAATTTAGCTCCACATCTCCCCTCAATACCAACGTTGCTTAAATCAGCGGTAAGCTGGTGTAATGTGCTTGTGCACGATTTCCCCATAGGAAACAATGGGGCAGATTCAGCTGAAAAAAAACCTAACACCTGCAAAAAAGCAGCGTTCAGCTCCTAACGCAGCCCCATTGATTCCTATGGGGAAATAAAATTTATGTCTACACCTAACACCCTAACCCTTACACTTATTAACCCCTAATCTGCCGCCTCCGACATCGCCGACATCTGCATTATATTTTTAACCCCTAATCTGCCGCTCCGGACACCGCCGCCACCTACATTATCCCTATGAACCCCTAATCTGCCGCCCCCAACATCGCCAACACCTACATTATATTTATTAACCCCTAATCTGCCCCCCCAATGTCGCCACAATCTACCTACATTTATTAACCCCTAATCTGCCGCCCCCATCGTTGCCGCTACTATATTAAATTTATTAACCCCTAAACCTAACTCTAAACCTAAGTCTAACACCCCCCTAACTTAAATATAATTTAAATAAAATGAAATACAATTACTACAATTAAATACATTTTTCCTATTTAAAATTAAATACTTACCTGTAAAATAAACCATAAGATAGCTACAATATAACTAATAGTTACATTTGTATCTATCTCAGGATTTATTTTTATTTTACAGGCAAGTTTGTATTTATTTTAACTAGGTACAATAGTTATTAACTATTTAATAACTTCCTAGTTAAAATAAGTACAAATTTACCTGTAAAATAAATCCTAACCTAAATTACAATTACACCTAACACTACACTATCATTAAATTAATTACCTAAACTAACTACAATTAAATACAATTAAATTAAATAAACTAAAGTACAAAAACAAACAAACACTAAATTACAGAAAATAAAAAAATAATTACAACTTTGTCAAACTAATTACACCTAATCTAATGCCCCTAATAAAATAAAAAAGCCCCCCAAAATAATAAAATTCCCTACCCTATACTGTTACAAATAGCCTTAAAAAGGGCTTTTTTCCGGGCATTGCCCCAAAGTAATCAGCTCTCTTACCTGTAAAAAAAATACAATACCCCCCCAACATTAAAACCCACCACCCACACACCCAACCCTACTCTAAAACCCACCCAATCCCCCTTAATAAAACCTAACACTAACCCCTTGAAGATCACCCTACCTTGAGATGTCTTCACCCAGCCGGGCCGAAGTCCTCCAAGAAGCCGGGCACAAGTGATCCTCCAGACGGGCAGAAGTCTTCATCCGATCTGGGCAGAAGAGGTCCTCCAGAGGGGCAGAAGTATTCATCCAGGCGGCATCTTCTATCTTCATCCATCCGGAGCGGAGCGGGTCCATCTTCAATCCAGCCGACGTGGAGCATCCTCCTCCAACGAAGTCCACCAGACGAATGAAGGTTCCTTTAAATTACGTTATCCAAGATGGTGTCCCTTGAATTCTGATTGGCTGATAGGATTCTATCAGCCAATTGGAATTAAGGTAGAATTGAGCTTGCATTCTATTGGCTGATTGGAACAGCCAATAGAATGTGAGCTCAATCCTATTGGCTGATCCAATCAGCCAATAGGATTGAAGTTCAATCCTATTGGCTGATTCAATCAGCCAATAGGATTTTTCCTACCTTAATTCCGATTGGCTGATAGAATCCTATCAGCCAATCAAAATTACAGGGGCGCCATCTTGGATGACATCATTTAAAGGAACCTTCATTCGTCTGGTGGACTTCGTTGGAAGAGGATGCTCCACGTCAGCTGGATTAAAGATGGACCCGCTCCGCTCCGGATGGATGAAGACTTCTGCCCCTCTAGAGGACCTCTTCTGCCCGGATCGGATGTAGATTTCTGGCCGTCTGGAGGATCACTTGTGCCCGGCTTCTTGGAGGACTTTGGCCCAGCTGGGTGAAGATGTCTCAAGGTAGGGTGATCTTCAAGGGGTTAGTGTTAGGTTTTGTTAAGGGAGATTGGGTGGGTTTTAGAGTAGGGTTGGGTGTGTGGGTGGGTGGTGGGTTTTAATGTTGGGCGGGGTATTGTATTTTTTTTTACAGGTAAAAGAGCTGATTACTTTGGGGCAATGCCCCTAAAAAGGCCCTTTTAAGGGCTATTTGTAATTTAGTATAGGGTAGGGAATTTTATTATTTTGGGGGGCTTTTTTATTTTATTAGGGGGATTAGATTAGGTGTAATTAGTTTAAAAAATTGTAATTATTTTTTTATTTTCTGTAATTTAGTGGGGTTTTTTGTACTTTAGTTTATTTAATGTAATTGTATTTAATTGTAGTTAGTTTAGGTAATTAATTTAATGATAGTGTAGTGTTAGGTGTAATTGTAATTTAGGTTAGGATTTATTTTACAGGTAAATTTGTATTTATTTTAACTAGGTAGCTATTAAATAGTTAATAACTATTTAATAACTATTGTACCTAGTTAAAATAAATATAAACTTGCCTGTAAAATAAAAATAAACCCTAAGATAGATACAAATGTAACTATTAGTTATATTGTAGCTAGCTTATGGTTTATTTTACAGGTAAGTATTTAGTTTTAAATAGGATTCATTTATTTAATTGTAGTAATTTTATTTCGTTTTATTTAAATTATATTTACATTAGGGGGTATTATGGTTAAGTTTAGACTTAGGTTTAGGGGTTAATAAATTGAATATAGTAGCGGCGACATTGGGGGCATCAGATTAGGGGTTAATAAATGTAGGTAGGTGTCGGAGATGTTAGGGATGGCAGATTAGGGGTTAATAAAATTTAACTAGTGTTTGCGGTTTAGGGGTTAATATATTTATTACAGTGGCGGCGATGTCCAGTCGGCAGATTAGGGGTTAAAAACTTTATTTAAGTGTTTCCGATGTGGGGGGGGGCCTCGGTTTAGGGGTTAATAGGTAGTTTATGGGTGTTAGTGTACTTTTTAGCACTTTAGTTAAGAGTTTTATGTTACGGCGTTAGCCCATAAAACTCTTAACTACTGACTTTTAAATGCGGTTTCAGTTTTGACAGGAGAGGGTCTACCGCTCACTTTTTCCAAGACTTGTAATACCGGCGTTAGGCAAATCCCATGAAAAAGATGGGATACGTAATTGACGTAAGGGGATTTGCGGTAAGCTCGAGTCGCGGAAAAAAAGTGAGCGGTACACCTGTACCTGCCAGACTCGTAATACCAGCGGGCGTTCAAAAGCAGCGTTTGGACCCATCAACGCTGCTTTTTAAGGCTAACGCAAGACTCGTAATCTAGGCGATTGGTTGCATGGGTAGATTTTCCACATTTTACTGTGATTTTGTCTTTCCTGCTAATGCCTCTTCTTGACGTCTCTGCAATAAAGTACTTCAGTCTTACAGGGTATTTAAACTTAAATGGAGTCTGTGTTAGTTATACATTTTGTTTGGTTTTGTTTTTCTGTAATTTAATACATTGAATTGTGTTTTTCCTCATGCCATGGAAAATGGAGTGCATACTGCATACTTAGGTATACTTGCAGAACCGAACAGTTACTCAAAATAACAAGGACCTAAACAGGGCAGGACTGGCCCTGACCTGGTTCACAGACACAGAAAGGCAGGTTTGGCCCTGCATCATGACAAATAATAATGCTAGCGACTGGGTGGGGCTAAGGTAACACAACTGACCCAGTCCAATGGGAAAATGACCTGCATGGCCTATGCCTATTCCTGGCATGTATACTTGTATGCTTAGCAAACTTTTAAAGCTGAATGATTGAAATTGAATGCTTTGCTGACACCTAATAAAGCTGTATTCATAAGAATAGAGGAATAAGTAAAAATAAATAAACTGGGTACTGCCCAAGATGCTTGCAGGAAGAGGTTGATTCCATAGCACGTATAGGAGTGCAAGTAAAATTTACTGGTGGAGAATACCCCTTTTTTTCCACACATTTAGGTGTGACTGAATTAATAAGATTGTTATTTTGCATAATATACCATAATATGCAAAAGTCCTTCTCAGGTTTCTAAATTTTCTTAAAAGAGATAATAATGACTGTGAAACTATGAGATTGTGATTTGCCTCTCAGTTTGGTCTTCACTCACTCCTTTTCATTTCAGTTTAAGGGCCCCCTTATCTAAAGCTCCCTTGTCTGGGGATATTCTATTAGATGCCTTGTCAGTATTATGAGGGTTCTCATGGATTGTTTTAAGGCAATTTTTACCTTTGGAACTGTGTATCTCATTAATGGAAGTTCAATAATATTCATTATGTGAAAGAGAGACACTTACTTTACAATATAGTGCTCAGTAAAATAAGCTAATGATTTCTCTCCATGCCAGCAAACAATAACACTCTTAACAAACTCTATCTCTATCCCTCTATCCCTATCCCTCTGTTCATCTATCTCTATCTCTATCACTCTATCTCTTTCCCCCTATCCCTATCCCCTGATCCCTCTATCCCTATCCCTCTCTCCCTCTATCCCTATCTCTCTATCCATCTATCTCTATCCCTCTATCCCTATATCCCTATCCCCCTATCCCTCTATCCATATCCCTATAACCCTATCCCCATATCCCTATATCCCCCTATACCTCTATCCCCTTATCCCTCTAACCCTATCCCCTGATCCCTCTATCCCCTTATCCCTCTATCCCTATCCCCCTATCCCTCTATCCCCCTATCCCTCTATCCCTATCTTTCTATCCATCTATCTCTATCCCTCTATCCCTATAACTATATCCATAGCCCTCTATCCCAATCCCCCAATCCCTATCCTTATATCCCTATCCCTCTATCCCTATCCATCTATCCCTATATCCATCTATCCCTCTATCAACCTATCCCTCTATCCCTATAACTCTTTCCATAGCCCTCTATCCCTATTCCCCTATCCCTATCCCCCTATCCCTCTATCCCTATCCCTCTATCCCTATCCCTCTATCTCTTTATTTTTCTGCAGTGTAGAATCCCCCTAACCCTCCAACCCCCTTAAACAGCTGTCTAAACCTCCCCCACTAACTATTGATGCCATCTTAGGTTCTGGAAACTGTCTGCCAGTACCTATAAACCCCTTTTTGTCTGAAGTGTAGTGGTCCCACTGCCTCCCCCCTCCCTCAATCGCCATTTATCCCCCCCTACACCCCCAAACTCATTTTCTGTAGTGTAGCTGCCCCATCCCTCCTTGTTCCTTTAAAAAATAATTTCTGTAGCGTAGGACCCTCCCATTGCCTCCCCTTCCCTCCCATTTCCGCTGCTGAGCCACCCACCCGCCTCCTGCCCACATCCCCATCGGCACCAGCAGAAGATCGTTACAGACGGTGACACACACAGTGTCACCATCTGTAACGATCAGGCATCTGCCCTTATATTGAGGCAGAGTAACCGATCGCGCTCCGGCTCCATAACAGCTGAGAGTGCTGGAGCTTCCTGAAGCTGTCTCGCGTTGCGGTTAAAGGCCAAGTATGTTTGTCCTTGCGCAGTCTCTACTGCGCATGACAGCTTCAGACAAACATACTTTTATAATATAGCATTTACCTGTTGAAAAGTAATTAAAAATCCTAGTTTAACTGCATATGGGTTTATTGAATCAGAGGTTTGATATATTTCAACTAACATGAGATTCTGGCAGAAAGTCCTGGTTGTTTGTACAGACCTGTCACAAATATGATTGATCTAACCATTAGTTCTAGCAATCTCACAATTTTTAGCTACAAAAGGGTGCACTTGTAGGACTATCTTCTCAAAAATCATCAAAGTATTTCAACATGATTTCTATCGTGTCACTGACCATGAACTAAAAGCACTGTCAGTCAACTCAACATCTCTTAATCTAACATGGATGCTCTGTCTAAGAAGTATGCTGTATAAATTGTCCATGCTCATAAACAATTCCTTATCATGCAGCACAATACCAAATATTTATGTATTTATTACAATATAGATAACTGGCAAAATGTTATCAAACCACTTACTAAGCTACATTACCCCAAACTGTTATGTGACAGCAGAATTTAGATCTAGATATCTTTAGAAATGCCATGTGATCAGTGAGTCATTTGATGTCATGCAATATGCTATTAACAAAGCATTTAGCTTTTATCTGTCTTTTCAACATTTCAAATATATAAGGAATGTAACAAAGCATGCAAAAAAGCAAACAAATTAGCCTAAATTTAAAATGAAATATCCATTACAAAGGATTCTAAGTTAAGTTTTTTAAGTATATAAATGGCAAAAAATTTAAGAAGTACAATATAGGTACATTAAAATGTGAGAAGGATAGCATGATTAGCAGTGACAGTAAGAAGGCTGAGGTACTAAAGCAGTTCTTTTCTTCTGTATACTCAAGAGAGGAACCAATGGGAGATCCACTGAAACAAACTAGAACATACAAACCCATACCAATAACTGGGTTATCATACCAATAACTGTGTTATCTCTAAAGGAAATCAGGAAAAAATTTGAATAATATTAAGGTAAATAAAACTCCAGGTTCAGATGGAATACACCAAAGGGATTTAAGGGAACTTAGCACTGTTATAGCAAAAACTTTACTTTTACTTTTTCAAGACTCATTATCCTCAGGCATAGTACACCAGGACTGGAGTAAAGCTGATGTGGTGCCACTTTTTAAAAAGGGAAGCAGGGCTGATCTAGAAACTATCGATGAGCAGTTTGGCATAAGCAGTGGGCAAGATACTTGAAGTCATTATATTGAGTATATATATGTAAACAAGATTATGAGTTCAAATCAGCATGTGTTTTTGAGAAATAGATCATGTCAA
Source organism: Bombina bombina (assembly GCF_027579735.1). Classification (NCBI taxonomy): domain Eukaryota; kingdom Metazoa; phylum Chordata; class Amphibia; order Anura; family Bombinatoridae; genus Bombina; species Bombina bombina. The sequence continues at coordinate 627,627,779 of NC_069503.1, read as the reverse complement.
GCTAATCTAATTAGACTCTGCAAGGAACTAAGTAAAGATATAGATAAAGGGGAATCAGTTGATGGGATATACTTGGATTTGGCAAAGGCTTTTAAAACACATGAAAGATTAATGTACAAAATTAAGGGATAGCAATAGCTGAAAATGTTAACTCTAGGATAAATAACTGGATAAAAGACAGGGAGCAATGAGTAGTAGTAAATGGATCATAATCATATTGGACAAAGGTAATTATTGCAGTTTCCAAGGGATCAGTACTAGGCCCGGTTCTTTTTAACATTTTTATTAATGACTTGGACCAGGATAAAATAGCAAAATCAATTACAAAAATTGGAAGAATGGGCTGGTAAATAGAAAATGAGATTTGATTCTGGTTCTATATTTTGGAAGTAAAAAAATAAACAAGCAACCTATTCTTTAAATGGGACTAGACTTAGCAAAAGAGAGGAGGAAAGGGATTTGGCTGTACTTATAAATAACAAGCTAGAAATTGGTGCACAATGCCAGGCAGTGGCTTTTAAGGTTAGTAAAAAAAAAACTAGCATGTTTTAAAGCTGTATGAAGGCAAGGGAGAAAAGCATAATTCTATCACTAAATAAATTGCTTGTAAGACCTCACCTTGAGTATTGAGTGAAGTTCTGGGAACCAATCTCATAAAAAGACAAGGCAGAGCTAGAAAAAAAAATCAGAGAAAGGTCACAAAACTAATAGGGGGAATGGAGAATTTAAACTATGAGGAGATGTTAGCTAAACCGGGTCTGTTTTCCTAGATAAAAGGTGCTTGAGAGGTTATATGATTACTTTATGTAAATATATTAAAGACCCATATAAAGAGTTGGAGAAAGCTCTATTTATTCCAAGGAAAATGTTTCTGACAAGAGGTCACAATTTAAGCCTGGAGGAAAGGAGATTTTATCTCCAGCAACTTAAATGTTTTATCACTATAAGAGCAATCAAATTGTGGAACTCAAAGAGGTCATGAATGCTAGTACTTTAGATTCATTTAAAAATGTCTTAGGTACATTTTTTGGCTAAAAACAGAATTCAGGGATATATTTCCTTGTGTTAAATGGGTCACCTTTTAATAGGATTAAGTTTGCAATTTATTATATATATATAAAAATATATATATATTGCAAAAAATACCAGAATAATTTCTTCCTGGGACTTTAACTGCATAGCCCTTTAAGGTTTTAAGGAAAGCATCCAAATCTGATGTCAAGTTTAAAAGGCATGTGGCCTGTTTATTTGTCGTTAACATCAGTAATTCATCAAATCAAACTGTAGGTTTTCATCATATAATCCAGAAAAATAGCAACAGTCTGTTTAACAGTAGTTTATTCCAGTGTATTGCACTCCAGCACTTTCCTTTATCACAGTGACATACATCTCCCTCATAACTCACATAACAACATTACTCACATAACAAGATCTTTATAGCCTCAGCTGAGACTAATCTGACTCAATTACTCAGTGAGAAAGAACCCAGTAAAATCTGCACATTTAGTCACCCTGATAGGGGGGTGCAGAGTCATCCCACCCTTCTCTTCTGAATACTCTACCCCAGGGAACCCATAATAGACAGTAATTAAACAGATTACTTTAAACACAGTCTTTTCCCAGGGGTAGGGACTTCTTAAAACACTGGGTCCTAAATACATCCCATCCACAACTCTGCCAAGCACTCTGTCACATATAATCCCTCCGGCTCAGACCTTGTGGGGTGAGCGACCATGGACATAAATAAATGAACTAAGCATGATTTAGGGCTGGTAAACCCAAAACATATTTTTTGTGTACTGAGCTGTAAGGAGCTCAGGGCTGCATGTAACAGCACAGATGCCTGTAGGCACCAAAATCCAAAAATGTCCATAAGGATTTAAAAGAAAGGAGAGTGGTGATGTGTATCATTTTCTAAGAATATTGGAGGGCGTTGCAGTGGCCCATTTATTCACGTGCACCTGAGACAAATCAGACATCTCCGAGCCATCCACACCCAGCACATCAGGGTCTTTTTTAGGGAAAGGCACCAACACAGACCTCCACCTGTTTCCAATACCAGGAAAATTACCACATCACACAGTAAATGAGGCTCAAGAGGCAGAGCCCTTGCCTCCAAGAAAGAAAAACTATCCAGATTAGACAAAGCATTTTTCCAATATCCCTATCGTTTGGACACAACTGCTCAGATACAACCTCTCAAGTTCCGCCTTGATACTGGGAAAGTATCCAGTAAGCTGACTACTGCAAGCATCAACCTGCTCGTTTGCACCTGTCTTTACAAGTGCCATCACAAATTGTGAGTTTTATTTCATTATTTGCTTGACCGTATATCTCACGGATTTCACTATGAGGCTCCACTTTTTTCTTTGATTCAGATTCCCAAGGTGAATGGACATTGTTCCCTGAAGTGGAGCTGCCTTGCTAATATCCGACATCCATTTTTATCGATTTGGACTGTGGTTCCGATTTCATTTGAATATTGACTATTTGGTTTGATATATTTTGTTCTCCATTTGAACTCTTAGTTCATGGTTTATTTGCTTGCCATCTTTGTAATAACACATTTTGTATTCACTAACTGTCAAACACCACTTTACGTTGATAGTGCGCCACCTCCTCTAGGGGTCCTCCATACCTTAGTATCCTTCCATAAATAAATTAAGTTTGGACAGGCTATCAGCATTTCCCAGCCCTATGTTCAACAGTAAAATTATAAGATTGTAAGCTAATGAACCACCTAGTCACCCTAGCATTCTTATCTTTATTTTGACTCATCCACGTTAAGGGATCATGATTAGTGTCCAACTTTACTTTTACAGTCCAAGAGATAATACCTTAGAGATTCTAATGCCCACTTGATGGCAAGGCACTCTTTTTCAACTATAGAGTAATTTTCTTTTTGGGAGTCAGTTATTGAAGGCATAGATAGAACACAGGATGTTCTTCACCAGGGTCGGATTGGCCTTTCAGGATACCAGGAGATTTCCCGGTGGGCTGCAGCAGCTTGGACTGGAAAGCTACAATTTAAAGGGGTGATTAATGGATGCAATTCGTTTGTAGGATTATATAACGTCAATCTGACATTTTTATTTAATACAAAGTAATATAATTTAATTCTGAAAAAAATATTGGGGAAGGAGTGTCCCAGTAATCCCCTTTGAGAAAAATGTGGCATGTGCATTCTACCTACTCTACAGAAAAAAGGGCAGGTCTTCATATTTTACCAGGGCTGCTTTTTATTCCCAGTCCGGCCCTGTTCTTCACCATTAATTTCCTGAGATAATACTGCTCCACAAACCAATCTCAGAAGGATCTGTCTATACAATAAATTCTTTAGAAAAATCAGAGGTTACTAGGACATTTTTTACACAAAGCCTTCTTCAATTTAGCAAAGGCTTGTTCACACTATGAAGAACACTTTACCTATCAATTGAGCTTTCACCTTTGTAAGGTCATTAAGAGCGCAATCAATTTTAGTAAAGTCTTGAATAAACCTCCAATAATATCCAATTAAACCTAAAAAGGTCCTGACTTGCTTCTTTGTAAGTAGACAAGACCAATTTTGGCCTTGCGTGAGGTCTTATTGTCAAATAGCGAGCTTTACCCAATCCGTGTGCATTAGATAAGCATCACATTTTGACACTGTTTAATTAATGGTAGTCATTACAAAATCTCAATGACCCATCAGATTTTGGAACTTTGCTTCTAAGTATTTTGGGGCATACGTCTAAAATTACCGGTATATATTGGTGCCCCCTTGCTGATTTTACCAGAGGATCTACCAAATCCATAGCAATTCTTTAAAATTGCACCTATATCATAGCTAATGGTATTAGAGGACTATGGTATGCCTTAAAGGGGGCTGTATACTGACATTTAGGACAAGATGAGCAATAATCAGATACTGAAGCAAAAACGTCAGGCAAATATAATCTTTGTAAGAATCTCTATCTTGTTTTCTCAATACCTGTGTGTCTGAAAGGTTGTGGAACTAGTAGCTGTTTTAGTTCTTCAGCACCCTTTCTTTTAATAATTTACCCCTTTAAAATAAAAATAAAAAAGAGCCCTATCTGGCTGTACAGGAGTGTCATTAGAAATCTGGATTTTCTTTCTATCTTCTGTGAGAGTGGGGTCTTCCCATTGTGCAGGACAGAAGTCTAGCGCTGGTATTTTACTGTCATGTACCTGACTGCCAATTGGTTCATCACTTCTTTGTTCTGTACCTTCTTCTACTAAAGCAGGAACATGGTGCAACATTTCCATTGTCTTTGAATTTTGTTGCTCACGTTCTAGTTCAGAAAAGGGTAATACAATTTCAGAACAAACATCACCATCATGTAAATATAAAATATTAAAAAAATATTAATAAAAAGTATTAAATATTATTATATATACTGTAGAATATCCTAAATATTCCATATAACATATATATTTACAAATATTATTAATATTTTTTCATATTTAATGTTTCAATAACCCGCATTGAAGTTAGCAATTCTTCATGTGAGCTAAGCGACCATGTCAGACCTAAATCGCGAAACCTGGTGCGTGTTATGAATATTTTGCATTCCTATGTTCTTCACATAGAAGATAATGTACTGTTTATTATTAAATATATATATATTTTTATATCTGATCATGTTAATGTAAAATAGATATCTATAAGAATTACCCCTTAGTGACACCCCTCAGTGACCAGACCATTTTTCAATATACTTACCGTTAGGGACCAGGGCGATTTTTACATTTTTGCGGTGTTTGTGTTTAGCTGTAATTTTCCTCTTACTCATTTACTGTACCCACACATATTTTATACAGTTTTTCTCATCATTAAATGGACTTTCTAAAGACACCATTATTTTCATCATATCATATAATTTACTATAAAAAAATCTAAAATATTATGAAAAAATTTAAAAAAACACACTTTTTCTAACTTTGACCCCCAAAATCTGTTACACATGTTCTTTGCTTTTTTGCAAGTTATAGGGCAATAAGTACAAGTAGCACTTTACTATTTCCAAACCATTTTTTTTCTTTCAATTAGCCATAGTTACATTGTAACACTGATATCTGTAAGGAATCCCTGAATAACCCTTCACATGTATATATATATATATATATATATATATATATATATATATATATATATATATACATATATATATATATTTTAGTAGACATCCCAAAGTATTGATCTAGGCCCATTTTGGTATATTTCATAGCACCATTTCATCGCCAAATGCGATCAAATAAAAAAAAAAATCATTAACTTTTTCACAAACTTTAGGATTCTCACTGAAATTATTTACAAACAGCGTGTGCAATTATGGCACAAATGGTTCTCTGGAATCCCCTTTGTTCAGAAATAGCAGACATATATAGCTTTGGCGTTGCTTTTTGGTAATTAGAAGACCGCTAAATTCCGCTGCGCACCACACTTGTATTATGCCCAGCAGTTAAGGGGTTAATTAGGTAGCTTGTAGGGTTAATTTTAGCTTTAGTGTAGAGATAAGCCTCCCACCTGACACATACCACCCCTGATCCCTCCCTGACCCCCCTCAAACAGCTCTCTTCCCTCCTCCACCTCACAACTGTCATCGCCATCTTAAGTACTGGCAGAAAGTCTGCCAGTACTTAAATAAAAAGCATATTTTTTTGCATTTTTTCTTTGTTTTTTAATATTTATTCTGCAGTGTTGCATCTCCCCTTAGCCCCCAACCTCCCTGATCCCCCCTATACAGCTCTCTAACCCTCCCCCCTCTACCTATTTGCCACCATCTTGGATACTGGCAGCTGTTTGTAGTACCCATTTTCCAAAAAATATCGGCTAGATTACGAGTTTTGCGTTATGAGTAAAAAAGCATCGTTAAGGCTCATAACGCTGCTTTTTTACTACCGCTGCTATTACGAGTCTTGTAGGTACAGCTGTCTCGCACACTTTTTTGGCCGTACCGCAAATTAACTTACGCAATTTGCGTATAATCTTTTTTCAATGGGACTTCCATAGCGCTAAAGTCAGTAGTTATGAGTTTTACACTACAGAGCTGTAGCATAAAACTCATAACTAAAGTGTTAAAAAGTACACTAACACCCATAAACTACCTATTAACCCCTAAACCGTGGCCCTCCCGCATTGCAAACACTAAAATAAAATTATTAAGCCCTAATCTGCCGCTCCCGACATCGCCGCCACTATAATAAACATATTAACCCCTAAACCGCCATACTCCCACATTGCAAACACTCGTTAAATATTATTAACCCCTAATCTGCTGTCTCTAACATCGCCGCCACCTACCTACATTTAATAACCCCTAATCTGCCGCCCCCAACGTCGCCGTCACTATACTACATTTATTAACCCCTAAACCTAAGTCTAACCCTAACCCTAACACCCCCTAACTTAAATATAATTCAAATAAATCTAAATAAAACCTACAATTAATAACTAAATAATTCCTATTTAAAACTAAATACTTACCTATAAAATAAACCCTAAGATAGCTACAATATAACTAATAGTTACATTGTAGCTAGCTTAGGGTTTATTTTTATTTTACAGGCAAGTTTGTATTAATTTTAACTAGGTAGAATAGTTACTAAATAGTTATTAACTATTTAATAACTACCTAGCTAAAATAAATACAAATTTACCTGTAAAATAAAACCTAACCTAAGTTACACTAACACCTATCACTACACTACAATTAAATAAATTACCTAAATTAAATACAATTTACCAAATTAAATACAAATACCTAAATTACAAAAAAACCCACTAAATTACACAAAATAAAAAACAAATTACAAGATATTTAAACTAATTACACTTAATCTAATAGCCCTATCAAAATAAAAAAGCCCCCCCAAAATAAAACAAAAAAACCCTAGCCTAAACTAAACTACCAATAGCCCTTAAAAGGGCCTTTTGCGGGGCATTGCCCCAAAGAAATCAGCTCTTTTACTTGTAAAAAAAAATACAAACAACCCCCCAACAGTAAAACCCACCCACCACCCACACAACAAACCCCCCAAATAAAACCCTAACTAAAAAAACCTAAGCTCCCCATTGCCCTGAAAAGGGCATTTGGATGGGCATTGCCCTTAAAAGGGCATTTAGCTCTATTGCGCCCAAAGCCCTAACTTAAAAATAAAACCCACCCAATAAACCCCTAAAAAAACCTAACACTAACCCCTGAAGATCGACTTACTGTTTTGAGGACCGGACATCCATCCTCAACGAAGCTGGGAGAAGCCCTCATCGAAACGGAAAGAAGTCCTCAACGAAGCCGGGAGAAGTCTTCATCCAAGCCGGGAGAAGTGGTCCTCCAGACGGGCAGAAGTCTTCATCCAGACGGCATCTTCTATCTTCATCTTTACGGCGCGGAGCGGAGCGGGTCCATCTTCAAGACATCCGGCGCGGAGCATCCTCTTCTGCTGACGACTACCCGACGAATGAAGGTTCCTTTAAGTGACGTCATCCAAGATGGCGTCCCTTAGATTCCGATTGGCTGATAGAATTCTATCAGCCAATCAGAATTAAGGTTGAAAAAATCATATTGGCTGATGCAATCAGCCAATAGGATTGAACTTCAATTCTATTGGCTGATCCAATCAGCCAATAGGATTGAGCTCGCATTCTATTGACTGTTCCAATCGGGTAGTCGTCGGCAGAAGAGGATGCTCCGCGCCGGATGTCTTGAAGATAGACCCACTCCGCGCCGTAAAGATGAAGATAGAAGATGCCGTCTGGATGATGACTTCTGCCCGTCTGGAGGACCACTTCTCCCGGCTTGGATGAAGACTTCTCCCGGCTTCGTTGAGGACTTCTTTCCGTTTCGATGAGGGCTTCTCCCAGCTTCGTTGATGCCGGATGTCTTGAAGATGGACCCGCTCCACGCCAGATGGATGAAGATAGAAGATGCCATCTGGAAGAAGACTTCTGCCCATCTGGAGGACCACTTCTCCCTGCTTGAATGAAGACTTCTCTCAGCTTCGTTGAGGACTTCTTGCTGCTTCATTGAGGACTTCTCCCAGCTTCGTTGAGGATGGATGTCGGCTCTTCAAAACTGTAAGTGGGTCTTCAGGGGATAGTGTTAGGTTTTTTTAAGGGTTTATTAGGTGGGTTTTATTTTTAGGTTAGAGCTTTGGGCTGCAATAGAGCTAAATGCCCTTTTAAGGGCAATGCCCATCCAAATACCCTTTTCATGGCAATGGGGAGCTTAGGTTTTTTTAGTTAGGGTTTTATTTGGGGGTTTGGTTGTGTTGGTGGTGGGTTTTACTTTTTGGGGGGTTGTTTATATATTTTTTTTACAGGTAAAAGAGCTGATTTCTTTGGGGCAATGCCCCGCAAAAGGCCCTTTTAAGGGCTATTGGTAGTTTAGTTTAGGCTAGGGTTTTTTTTTTTTGGGGGGGGGGGCTTTTTTATTTTGATAGGGCTATTAGATTAGGTGTAATTAGTTTAAATATCTTTTAATTTGTTTTTTATTTTGTGTAATTTAGTGTTTTGTTTTTTTGTAATTTAGGTATTTGTATTTAATTTAGTTAATTGTATTTAATTTAGGTAATTTATTTCATTGTAGTGTAGTGTTAGGTGTTAGTGTAACTTAGGTTAAGTTTTATTTTACAGGTAAATTTGTTTTAATTTTAGCTAGGTAGTTATTAATTAGTTAATAACTATTTAGTAACTATTCTACCTAGTTAAAATTAATACAAACTTGCCTGTAAAATAAAAATAAACCCTAAGCTAGATACAATGTAACTATTATGTATATTGTAGCTATCTTAGGGTTTATTTTACAGGTATTTAGTTTTAAATCGGAATTATTTAGTTATTAATTGTAGGTTTTATTTAGATTTATTTTAATTATATTTAAGTTAGGGGGTGTTTGGGTTAGGGTTAGACTTAGGTTTAGGGGTTAATAAATATAGTATAGTGGCGGCGAGGTTGGGGACGGCAGATTAGGGGTTAATAATTGTAGGTAGATGGCGGTGATGTTAGGGGCGTCAGATTAGGGGTTAATAATATTTAACTAATGTTTGGGATGCGGGAGTGCGGCGGTTTAGGAGTTAATATGTTTATTATTGTGGCGGCGATGTCGGGAGTGGCAGATTATGGGTTAATAAATATAATGTAGGTGTCGGCGATGTCGGGGGTGGCAAATTAGGGGTTAATAAGTGTAAGATTAGAGGTGTTTAGACTCGGGGTTCATGTTAGGGTGTTAGGTGTAAACATAACTTTTCTTTCCCCATAGGAATCAATGGGGCTGCGTTACAGAGCTTTATGCTGCTTTTTTGCAGGTGTTAGGCTTTTTTTCAGCCGGCTATCCCCATTGATGTCTATGGGGAAATCGTGCACGAGCACGTACAACCAGCTCACCGCTGACTTAAGCAGCGCTGGTATTGGAGTGCGGTATGGAGCACAATTTTGCTCTACTCTAACTTCTTTCCTTTTAACGCCGGGTTTATAAAAACCTGTAATTCCAGAGCTGTAGGTAAGTGAACTGTGACAATAACATGCAAGTTAGTACTGCACCCCTCTTACCGCAAAACTCGTAATCTGGCCGTAAGTGTTTTATTATTTTTTTATATATATAATAAAAAAAAATTATGTAGGGTAGTTGCCCCCCCCTCAATACTCTTCCCCCTCCCAGATCACTTGCCCTACATTTATTCCCCCCCTCCCTCTCCCTCCTTCCCATACATTTACAATACATTTATGTAAATGTAGCACTCGCGCACGAACACGCCCCCCCACCGCCCCCCCCTGCCGCACTCCCGCCGCACACTTCCGAGTGACCAGATCTGGAATTACCAAACGATGGGCCGACCACCCGCCTCCCTGCTACAGCTTCCACCCACCAACCATCGGCACCATCAATGGCCGATGCAGGGTAAAAAAGGGTATTTCAGTGATGTCTCAATATCGAGGCATCACTGTAATACCCTGAAAGCATCTGGAAGCGATCACCATCGCTTCCAGCGCTTGAAACCCCAGAGGACGTGTCAGGCAAGTCCTTGGTCCTTAACTGTATATTTTTGTAGGACGTGCCTGACACGTCCTTGGTTGTTAAGGGGTTAAATATGTACAGTAAATATACAGTAAAAAAACATACAAATAAATACTTACCTGTAAACACATACGCACGCTGCACGCACAGCTATATACACACACACACATATATATATACTGTACATACATACACATATTTAGACATATCTATGTATGTATATATATATATATATATATATATATATCAAACAGTGTTATATGAGTGTAACTGTATTTTTAAGTGCATTTATGTAGTGTTTAATGCAACTTTTTTTTCCTCCCCTACACGCGAGTTCTCAAGTAGTGCTAACCCGATGAGTGTATATAGCGATTGAGCTTGAATAAATGCATTTACTTTCAACTCGTAGTATGCGCATTATTTCCGTTGCACACAAAAAGCTGATACAAACCCGTTATCGCTTGCACGCAACTTTTAGCGTGCCACTTGTAATATAGCTCTGTGTTGGGAATCTAAAAGGTCTGAAACTGCAGACTCAAAATGAGTTCACGATTATAACTCCCCAGACTATGCATTATTAGGATACCTCCCACAACTGTGGGCTCACTTCCATTGAGTTGTTAAAAATGAAGCCGTAAGCTACCGAAGTTGCCGACAGCTAAAAATTATTTACGGTGCCATTTTAGTACCATTTTTCCATTGAACTATGTTGTGCATTGCGTGCAGTTGCTCTTTGCCTGTAGATGTAAGTTAACGATGTATTAACGCTTCCATCCGAGGTTGGATTTCTTGAAAATCAATTAGTTGCTATGGTAACCCGAGATTACACTATAAAATTGACGTTTAACGTCTGTGCTCTTTACCTGAGAAACAAAAACAAAGATACACTTATTTATAATACAATTTTTTTTACATATAAGCAAAAACTATTTTTTATTATAATTATAGTTTCCACTTTATTAATATATGTAATATGTATTGCTGCCCTAGGCATTGGTCTAATTTGAATTCTGTAGATATGTGCTTGCATATATTTTTATATGTAAATACATACTGATATTTCCATAAAAACATAAGTGCAACTATTCCTATACATGGTACAACAATAAATATTACATATTACAGTTTATTTCTACATGAAACACTTGCATTATTTGTAAGTTTTAAATAGGTCTCAAAAAGCTAAATTTTCCTCTTTAACACTTAGTTGAGTTGGGGGTAATTTTTCTCAATGTATCGACAGCCTCCAAAAGTGTTTTAACGGTTTGCGCTTTCATTGGAAACTAGGTACTTAACGGCTTCTAATACTTTCTATGGGATGCGAAAATATTTTCGGCAGTCAGAGTCTGGCTGCTGAAATTGAGGTATAACGCGCCATTGGAAGCAGTCAATAAACGAAATTGCTTCCGACAGCATATTTATCGGTTTGCGAGCTCATGCAAACCTAATTACGGCTCAGTGGAAGCGAGCCCTTTGTTGGTGAACAGTGACAGACAACAAAAGCATGGAAACAAATAATATTTCTCAGTACTGAAACACCTATGTTTATTAAACCAAAAACCGTAATTTAAAAATGGCCTAGTTTAAATGCAACAAGGACAGTGATTTTAATGTGCTTTTAAAATATAAGTTAAAAAAAATATTCCCAACATAAAATGTTTATTTAAGAATTACAGAGCCTAAAAGCAATATTTGAAGTTTTCAGGGAAATAATAAATAGAAAGATTCCACATTTGAACAACATTTCTTTGATTCTGGACATTCAATCTCATATATGTGAATGGTCCTTGGATAGATTACATACCAGAGGAATGAGAATTAATGATGTAAAAAATGATTACAACATGAAATGTTTTGTGTTTCAAGGTTAGCGTCGGTATAACTAAAAAGTGTTACGAGAGAGGAATGCAGTTTTCTATGTTTTCTATATACAGTTGCTATGAGGTTTTGTAAAATTGCAAAGTAGCTATGTTTTATTATAGAATAAACAATCTGATATATGTATCATTTCTTTAATACTAGGCTGTTCTGTGGGCCCCTTTAGTGACTAGAAATGCTTAAAATGTTAAGTAAATTGATTTGAAGTGATTATGGGACAGATTACAAGTGGCGCGCTAATGAGAGAGCAGGACACAATATCGCTGGACCTAGCTACCATTAGCGTGCAACTTGATATTACAAGTCCATGTGTCAAGGGATTTTCTTGCAGTAAATCAAAGGGGCTCCCGAGACTGCTGCTGTAAACAGTGAATCGCTATAGTGGATTCACTGTTACAGGAAGCTGTGGTTGGAGGTTCAGCAGAGCTGCACTTGAGCCGTTGTAATAGGAGCTGATGTGGCTTCAAAGCAGAAGCACGGGGGCGAACTGATGATAAATAACATAGGGTGCATCATCGATTGGTTGGAGAACTTGTCTATCATAACGTAAAAAAAAAACCAATGCATCTTACACTGAGGCGGCTGGGGCACAAGTAACAGCTAGGGCAGTGTTTTTCAACCAGTGTGCCATGGCACACTAGTGTGCCGTGAGAGATCCTCAGGTGTGCCACGGCAGACTGACAACAGTGTGACATATTAAGAAAAAAAGGGAGCGCAGCTTCATCCGGTAAAAAAGTTCATCTTTATTAATTTGAGTACATGGATAAAATTCCAGCAGCAGCAGGAAACATAGAACAGGGATGAAAGGTCTAACTAGTTTCGGCTATATCGCCGTAATCGTAAACCTGTACATCTTAAAATTGTATTGGTTTAAAAATACTTTACTATTCTCTAATTGGTTGGATAGAGGGCGTTGTTTGCTGAAACATATTAACTCCATGAGTGCTGAAAGGGGTAGTGGGAGCTAGATAACTATACATACTGAATCTTGGAATATTTTAATGAAAACTATTTTACACCAGTATGTTCTGAAGGTGACAGATAATATTTACAGAAAGAAAGGAGGTTGGAATAATACCTAAATAATTCATACATCCTATATCTAAACATACATTTAAGATGGTTTTAGTATTATTGTATATATACCATATTGTTGAATATAATGCTACATAAATAGGTGTAACCCCTCTATATATCAAGAAAAAATGTTTAGAAAAAATGTTTCTCATATCACATATAGTTCAAGGGCAAAGGTGATATATACTCATACTCATATCTATAATGCAATACAATACATTGATCTCAATTGACTAGAAGAGCCCCCTAAAAATCAACCAAATTAATACAATTGTCTGAAAGAAACCTATTGGATTTAACCTATTCGTAGGTTAAGACACCTCAGGATAACTACGTGATCATGGTATTTGATTATAGCAGAACTGATGAAAAACATGTAGTTTCATCTAAGGCAAATTAAGCTCTATAATTCTAGTATCTTATGGTATCCTAATACGATTTATTCTTTCAGACAGTTCATACCTTATATATATATATATGTAAAGGTACTGAACACTGAAGTAGTGCAATGATAATAAACTAATAAGCTAAAGGCATATACACTGATGTATGGTGTAAAAGAAACCAATTGTCTTATAACTAACAATAGTCAGTAACTAAGAACTCCGAGCCATTATGGCCCAAATAAGTATCTAATAACACCAAACCTATAGTCATTTAGAAAATATCAATGGTAATATTTAAGGTGATACAAATTCTTAAAGTACACAATCTATAAAATATATATATAAATTGTCAGAGTCATATAAACCCCTATTATATGCTGTGCAAAGTATTACATATGTTTATGACTTGGAAAAATGAAAAGATATTATATGTATATGTCAGGACTGAAAGCTCCAGAGAGGGGGTGATTATGCACATGTGCTACCTAACGTATGAACAGTGTGCAGTTAACTATACAATACAGGTATCATCGCCTCTGCAAGCACACAGAGTTATGTGATTGCATATTGGGATATCGGCCGACATATACATATAATATCTTTTCATTTTTCCAAGTCATAAACATATGTAATACTTTGCACAGCATATAATAGGGGTTTATATGACTCTGACAATTTATATATATATTTTATAGATTGTGAACTTTAAGAATTTGTATCACCTTAAATATTACCATTGATATTTTCTAAATGACTATAGGTTTGGTGTTATTAGATACCTATTTGGGCCATAATGGCTCGGAGTTCTTAGTTACTGACTATTGTTAGTTATAAGACAATTGGTTTCTTTTACACCATACATCAGTGTATATGCCTTTAGCTTATTAGTTTATTATCATTGCACTACTTCAGTGTTCAGTACCTTTACATATATATATAAGGTATGAACTGTCTGAAAGAATAAATCGTATTAGGATACCATAAGATACTAGAATTATAGAGCTTAATTTGCCTTAGATGAAACTACATGTTTTTCATCAGTTCTGCTATAATCAAATACTATGATCACGTAGTTATCCTGAGGTGTCTTAACCTACGAATAGGTTAAATCCAATAGGTTTCTTTCAGACAATTGTATTAATTTGGTTGATTTTTAGGGGGCTCTTCTAGTCAATTGAGATCAATGTATTGTATTGCATTATAGATATGAGTATGAGTATATATCACCTTTGCCCTTGAACTATATGTGATATGAGAAACATTTTTTCTAAACATTTTTTCTTGATATATAGAGGGGTTACACCTATTTATGTAGCATTATATTCAACAATATGGTATATATACAATAATACTAAAACCATCTTAAATGTATGTTTAGATATAGGATGTATGAATTATTTAGGTATTATTCCAACCTCCTTTCTTTCTGTAAATATTATCTGTCACCTTCAGAACATACTGGTGTAAAATAGTTTTCATTAAAATATTCCAAGATTCAGTATGTATAGTTATCTAGCTCCCACTACCCCTTTCAGCACTCATGGAGTTAATATGTTTCAGCAAACAACGCCCTCTATCCAACCAATTAGAGAATAGTAAAGTATTTTTAAACCAATACAATTTTAAGATGTACAGGTTTACGATTACGGCGAGATAGCCGAAACTAGTCAGACCTTTCATCCCTGTTCTATGTTTCCTGCTGCTGCTGGAATTTTATCCATGTACTCAAATTAATAAAGATGAACTTTTTTACCGGATGAAGCTGCGCTCCCTTTTTTTCTTATTATTCACACATTGGATTACAAGGAATCCTCTTTGCAGTCTCTGTCCGATTACATCCCCGTTCCTACCTTCTCAGCGTTTAATGCTTCAGTTTGGAAGCGGATTGTCTTCACAGGAAGGATTCACTACGGAGCGGTTCAGCCAATGGGCTCGCAGCCTCACACACACACCCAGTTTAGACGTCATGCCTAGGCGCCGGGACGCTTGAAACAGAGAAAGATCAGCGGCGTTATACGCCAAGCGGAGGATCTCTATCAGCGTATACCTTGTACAGCCTTGAGCAGTCAATCGTCTAGAACCGGAGAAGATTTTAGCAGAAGGGTGAGTTTGTTTCACTCTATTCCGCAATGGTGGATGCCTGTTTTTCCTCACTACTGGGGGTGTTTGCTGTGTAGACCTGCTGGGGCATATACCGCTACTATTTAACTGACCTTTGTGAAGATTCCACGACATTGGTTTGGAACATCAAATTTGTAGAGACACACTAGTTTTCAATTTGGGAATATTTTCTTCGTTGTTATTAGTGTGACATATTTTTTAAACTTTGCTTGTTTTTTACTCTCAGTGCAGGGATAGTTTGTAGGAGGCATGGCATAACAGCACAATACATACAGTATGTGTGTGTTTGTGTGTATGTGTATATATATATGCTGTATTAGGCTACAATGTGTGATTTTTTTAAAATTTTGGGATGGTGGTGTGCCACAGGATTTTTTAATGTAAAAAAGTGTGCCACGGCAAAAAAAAGGTTAAAAATCACTGGTGTAGAGATCAGCCTCCCACCTGACACATCCCATCCCCTGATCCCTCCCTGACCCCTCTCAAACAGCTCTCTTCCCTCCCCCACCCCCCAAAGGTCACCCCCATCTTAAGTACAGGCAGAAAGTGTGATTTTTTTAAATTTTGGGATGGTGGTGTGCCACAGGATTTTTCAATGTAAAAAAGTGTGCCACGGCAAAAAAAAGGTTAAAAATCAATGAGCTAGGGGAATATAAATAAGTGAATATTTGCATGCCCAGGGCCAGATTTATAATAGGCAGAAAAAGGTGCCTTATTAATCCACCTCTGCTTGCTAATAAAGACAAAAAAAAACCCTTCCTATTTAACCTATAGGAGCTGTGGGGATAGAGGGAGAAACATTTTATTTATATGTATCTTATTGTATAATGTGATATTATGTATTTTAAGTGTTGTAGTGATTTTAAAAAGGTTTTTTTGCGTTTCTATTTTTTTTAGGAATAAGATTTATTTCTTGTGACACTACAAACTAAATAAAATAAACAAATTTTATATATATATATATATATATATATTTTAGGTGATAAGCCTGCCCAGAGGTGTCTATTTAAAAAAAATATAAACCCCATAGGTAATAATACAAAAAATTATCGGCTAGATTACGAGTTTGGCGTTATTCTTAAAAAGCAGCGTTGGCCGGTCCTAATGCTGCTTTTTTAACGCCCGCTGGTATTGAGTCTTGCAGGTACAGGTGTACCGCTCACTTTTTTGGCCAGACTCGGAAATACCGCAAATCCACTTACGTCCATTGTGTATCCTATATTTTCAATGGGACTTGCATAGCGCCGGTATTACGAGTCTGAAAAAAAAAGTGAGCGGTACACTCTCTCCTGTCAAGACTGGTACCGCATTTTAAAGTCAGTAGTTAAGAGTTTTACACTACAACGCCATAGCATAAAACTCTTAACTAAAGTGCTAAAAAGTACACTAACACCCATAAACTACCTATTAACCCCTAAGCCGAGGCCCTCCCACATCACAAACACTAAAATAAATATTTTAACCCCTAATCTGTTGAACCAGACATCGCCGCCACTATAATAAATATATTAACCCCTAAACCGCCGCACTCCCACATCGCAAACACTATTTAAATTTTATTAACCGCTAATCTGCCGGCCCCAACATTGCCGCCACCTACCGACATTTATTAACCCCTAATCTGCCGCCCCCAACGTCGCCACCACTATAATAAAGTTATTAACCCCTAAACCTAAGTCTAACCCTAACCCTAACCCCACCTAACAAATATAATTTAAATAAATCTAAATAGAATTACTACAATTAACTAAATTATTCCTATTTAAAACTAAATACTTACCTATAAAATGAACCCTAAGCTAGCTACAATATAAATAATAGTTAAATTGTAGCTAGCTTAGGGTTTATTTTTATTTTACAGGCAACTTTGTATTTATTTTAACTAGGTACAATAGTTATTAAATAGTTATTAACTATTTAATAACTACCTAGTTAAAATAAAGACACATTTACCTGTAAAATAAAACCTAACCTAAGTTACAATTACACCTAACACTACACTATAATGAAATTAATTACCTAAATTAAATACAATTAATTACAGTTAAATAAAATTATCTAAAGTACAAAAAAAACAAAACACTAAATTACAGAAAATAATAAAGAAATTACAAGATTTTTAAACTAATTACACCTAATCTAATCCCCCTAAATAAATAAAAAAAGCCCTACCCTACACTAAATTACAAATAGCCCTTAAAAGGGCCTTTTGCGGGGCATTGCCCCAAAGTAATCAGCTCTTTTACCTGAAAAAAATTACAATTCCCCCCCCCCCACAACATTAAAACCCACCACCCACACAACCAACCCTACTCTAAAACCCACTCAATCCCCCCTTAAAAAAAATTAACACTAACCCCCTGAAGATCACCTTACCGGGAGACGTCTTCACCCAACCGGGCCGAAGTCCTCAACGAAGTCGGAAGAAGTCTTCATCCAAGCCGGGTGAAGTGGTCCTCCAGACGGGCAGAAGTCTTCATCCAGACGGCATGTTCTATCTTCATCCATCCGGCGCGGAGCAAGTCCATCTTCAAGACATCCAACACAGAGCATCCTCTTCTTCCGACGGCTAAACACAGAATGAAGGTTCCTTTAAATGATGTCATCCAAGATGGTGTCCCTCGCATTGGTGAGCTCGCATTCTATTGGCTGATCGGAACAGCCAATAGAATGCGAGCTCAATCTGATTGGCTGATTGGATTAGCCAATCGGATTGAACTTGATTCTGATTGGCTGATTCCATCAGCCAATCAGAATATTCCTACCTTAATTCCGATTGGCTGATAGAATCCTATCAGCCAATCGGAATTCGAGGGACGCCATCTTGGATGACGTCATTTAAAGGAACCGTCATTCGTCGTTCAGTCGTCGGCAGGATGGATGTTCCGCGTCGGAGGTCTTCAGGATGCTGCCGCTTCGCTCCGGATGGATGACGATAGAAGATGCCGCCTGGATGAAGACTTCAATCGGATGGAAGACCTCTTCTGCCCCGCTTGGATGAAGACTTCGACCGGATCATGGACATCTTCAGCCCCCCTCTTGGGCTTGGATCAGGACATCGGAGGAGCTCTTCAGGACGGATCGGTGAACCTGGTATGGTGAAGATAAGGTAGGAAGATCTTCAGGGGCTTAGTGTTAGGTTTATTTAAGGGGGGTTTGGGTTAGATTAGGGGTATGTGGGTTGTGAGTTGTAATGTTGGGGGGGGTATTGTATGTTTTTTTTTACAGGCAAAAGAGCTGAACTTCTTGGGGCATGCCCCGCAAAGGGCCCTGTTCAGGGCTGGTAAGGTAAAAGAGCTTTGAACCTTAGTAATTTAGAATAGGGTAGGGCATTTTTTTATTTTGGGGGGCTTTGTTATTTTATTAGGGGGCTTAGAGTAGGTGTAATTAGTTTTAAAATTGTTGTAATATTTTTCTTATGTTTGTAAATATTTTTTTATTTTTTGTAACTTAGTTCTTTTTTATTTTTTGTACTTTAGTTAGTTTATTTCATTGTAGTTATTTGTAGGTATTTTATTTAATTAATGTATTGATAGTGTAGTGTTAGGTTTAATTGTAGGTAATTGTAGATATTTTATTTAATTAATTTAATGATAGTCTAGTGTTAGGTTTAATTGTAACTTAGGTTAGGATTTATTTTACAGGTAATTTTGTTATTATTTTAACTAGGTAGCTATTAAATAGTTCTTAACTATTTAATAGCTATTGTACCTGGTTAAAATAATTACAAAGTTGCCTGTAAAATAAATTGCTACAATGTAATTATAATTTATATTGTAGCTATATTAGGGTTTATTTTACAGGTAAGTATTTAGCTTTAAATAGGAATAATTTATTTAATAAGAGTTAATTTATTTCGTTAGATTTAAATTATATTTAACTTAGGGGGGTGTTAGGGTTAGGGTTAGACTTAGCTTTAGGGGTTTAAAAATTTATTAGAATAGCGGTGAGCTCCGGTCGGCAGATTAGGGGTTAATGTTTGAAGTTAGGTGTCGGCGATGTTAGGGAGGGCAGATTAGGGGTTAATACTATTTATTATAGGGTTAGTGAGGCGGATTAGGGGTTAATAACTTTATTATAGTAGCGGTGCGGTCCGCTCGGCAGATTAGGGGTTAATAAGTGTAGGCAGGTGGAGGCGACATTGAGGGGGGCAGATTAGGGGTTAATAAATATAATATAGGGGTCGGCGGTGTTAGGGGCAGCATATTAGGGGTACATAAGGATAACTTAAGTAGCGGCGCTTTGTGGTCGGCAGATTAGGGGTTAATTATTGTAAGTAGTTGGCGGCGACGTTGTGGGGGGCAGATTAGGGGTTAATAAATATAATACAGGTGTCGGCGGTGTTAGGGGCAGCAGATTAGGGGTACATAAGTATAACGTAGGTGGCGGTCGGCAGATTAGGGGTTAAAAAAATTTAATCGAGTGGCGGCGATGTGGGGGGACCTCAGTTTAGGGGTACATAGGTAGTTTATGGGTGTTAGTGTACTTTAGAGTACAGTAGTTAAGAGCTTTATGAACCGGCGTTAGCCCAAAAAGCTCTTAACTACTGACTTTTTTCTGCGGCTGGAGTTTTGTCGTTAGATTTCTAACGCTCACTTCAGCCACGACTCTAAATACCGGAGTTAGAAAGATCCCATTGAAAAGATAGGATACGCAAAGGACGTAAGGGGATCTGCGGTATGGAAAAGTCGCGGCTGAAAAGTGAGCGTTAGACCCTATTTTGAGTGACTCCAAATACCGGAGTTAGCCTAAAACCAGCGTTAGGAGCCTCTAACGCTGGTTTTCACGGCTACCGCCAAACTCCAAATCTAGGCCTAGGTAAATTATTTAGTTAATTGTAGTAATTTTATTTAGATTTATTTAAATTATATTTAAGTTAGGGGGTTAGGGTTAGGGTTAGACTTAGGTTTAGGGGTTAATAACTTTATTATAGTGGTGGCGACGTTGGGGGCGGCAGATTAGGAGTTAATAAATGTAGTTAGGTTGCAGCGACATTGGGGGTGGCAGAGTAGGGGTTAATAAATATAATGTAGGTGTCGGCGATGTTGGGGGCAGCAGATTAGGGGTTCATAAGTATAATGTAGGTGGCGGCGGTGTCCGGAGCGGCAGATTAGGGGTTAATAATATAATGTAGGTGTTGGCGATATTGGGGGCGGCAGATTAGGGGTTAATAAGTGTGAGATTAGGGGTGTTTAGACTCGGGGTTCATGTTAGGGTGTTAGGTGTAGACATAACTTTTATTTCCCCATAGGAATCAATGGGGCTGCGTTAGGAGCTAAACACTGCTTTTTTGCAGGTGTTAGTTTTTTTTTCAGCCGGCTCTCCCCCATCGATTCCTATGGGGAAATCGTGCACAAGCACATTTTACCAGCTCACCGCTAACGTAAGCAGCGCTGGGATTGAGGTGAGATGTGGAACAAAATTTTGCTTTACGCTCACTTTTTTGTGGTTAACGCCGGGTTTGTAAAAACCTGTAATACCAGCGCTGTCTGTAAGTGAGCGGTGAGCATAAACTGCTCGTTAGCACCGCACCCCTGTTAACGTAAAACTCGTAATCTATGGCGTATGTGAGGGGGCTTAGTAATTAAATTAGTTATTTGCATTGTAGGGGGTTGGCAGTTTAGGAGTTAATAGGTTAATTAGGTTTATTGCAATGTTGTAATGCTCGTGGGATATTCCTCTATCAGGCCGAACTCGGCCAGAAGTCTTGTTATCCTGGCGTCGAGACGGAATGATAGGGAACAACCCAGAGAAAGGGCTGTAAAAGAGCTTATTGCCCCTTTAAGGGCAATGTCCATACAAATGCCCCTTTAGGGGCAATGGGTAGTTTAGTTTTTTTTAGTGTAAGGTTTTTTTATTTTGGGGGGTTTGGTGGGTGGGGTTTTTTTACTGTTAGGGGGGACTTAGTATTTTTTTAATGTAAAAGAGCTGTTTAACTTAGGGCAATGCCCTACCAAAGGCGCCTTTAAGGGCTATTGGTAGTTTAGTTAAGATTAAGGGGTGTTTTTATTATGGGGGCTTTTTTATTTTCATAGGGATAATTTTGTTTATTTTTTTCTGTAATTTTAGACTTTTTTTGTTGTCATCTTATATTATTTTTTTGTAATTTAATGTTAGGTTTTATTTTTATATTAATGTTAGGATTTTTTATTTTAATTGTAACTTAGTTTATGTAGTGGGGTTAATTTAGGGGGTGTTAGATTAGGGGGCTTAGTAATTAAATTAGTTATTTGCATTGTGGGGGTTGGCAGTTTAGGAGTTAATAGGTTAATTAGGTTTATTGCGATGTTGTAATGCTCGTGGGATATTCCTCTATCAGACCGAACTCGGCCAGTAGTTTTGTTATCCCAGCGTCGAGCCGGAATGATAGGGAACAACCCAGAGCAGAGAAAGTTAGTAGTAAGAAGAGGAAGGTGGCACTCACCACAGGCTGGACAGTCCCCAGCGGCAACGGCAAAGCAGTCCAAGGACAAACCACTAGAATGGTCAGGCAGGGTTTTGCAACAGAAAAGCAGTCCAAGGGCACACCACTAGAATGGTCAGGCAGGCAGGATTTGGCAACAGTAAAGCAGTCCAAGGGCACACCACTAGAAAGGTCAGGCAGGCAGGGTTCAGCAACAAATAGACAATCCAGAACAACAGGGGTTAATAAGCAGAGTAGTCAGACAGGCAGGGTTCAGCAGCAGTATATCAATCCAGTAATTTAAGGGTTATAGCGGCAGAGTAGTCAGACAGGCAGGGATCAAACATGAGTACGCTTTAAATGAAAACAACGATCTATCACACCCAGGAACACACAAGGTAACACCTATACTTGGGCAGTGATCATCGTGCAGACACTTACATAGGCGCAGGATTCGCGCCAGGCGTCCGGACCGGCATCAAGAAGAGGGGAGCGTGCGGCGATGATGTCAGCGCCGCACGCATCCGGATCCGACACAACCCCTGGCAACGAGCAGGGAAGGAGACGCTGTACCCCTAGCAACGGCTAGAGCGGTGCGGCGTGACAGATGTGGGGGTTTGGCGGTTTATGGATTAATAGGTTAATTAGGTTTAATGCGATGTGGGGGGTTGGTGGTTTAGGGGTAAATAGTATAATTAGGTAGTTGGCGTTGTATGGTTTGGAGGTTTTGGGGTTAATATTGTAATTTATTTAATTGGCGTTGTGGGGGTTTGGCAGTTTGAGGGTTAGGTAGTTTCTGTTGTGGGGATTTGGTGGTTTAAAATTTTTTTTTTTTTGCTATTACTTAATGCGGGCGGTTATGTTTTTTTTGTTAATACTTTGTGTGGGTGGTTTGTTTTGTTTTTTTAATACTCCTTGCGGGCGGTTACTTTTATTTTTGTTAATTCTTCGTGCGGGCGGTTAGTTTTATTTTTTTTCCTACTTTGTGCGGGCGGTTAGTTTTTTTTTTCTTAATGTTACTTTGTTTGCCTACTTTGCATCACCACCCTGCCATTTTCGGAATCAACCTGGATGCAGCTTTGCGCAGCCAACTTTTTTTTTGGCTGCCTCGCGCAGCCAACATTCCTTTGAGGATTTGTGCGCAACTGGCGACACCGACGGACGCGTTACAAACGCGATTATAGTATATATACATATATATAAAATATTTTATCAGTTATAACTTTAACCAAAATAGTGAAAATAAGATACATAAAAAGAAATACAACACTATGCACTACAACCAATAAGAAGGATATTGAATCAGTGTTTCAAGGGTGAAATTTGCTTGTTGAATAACCTCAAAAGAAACAAAAAAAACTTCCATAGTGTGTAACTGTGGATAATATAAAAAATTGTGTAATCCAGGAGGAAAAAGTTCTCACATGTACCAGAGCTACTATGGATTATAGGTTATAGATTATAAAACCCCTACATATGTTTCACTGTTATCATTGGTTTTTAAGAAGCAATGTTGCGATTTTGTGACTTGGTGGCAATTATGGGAATCTGTTCTATTTGCCGTCTGTAGTTTTAATTACTTAGAGTTTTTATATGCACAATTTTTTTTGCTTTATATGTATATATTTTGTATACGGATAGGCTGGAACTGACCCTCGGTTCATACGTCTAATGTGTTTTTATGATCAGGGGATCATATGCTAATTCAAGTTGTCAGCCTATCACCTTTCTGATTTGGCTTTTTTGAACTTGCAGACAGGTGTAGCGTATTTCAAAGTCAAGGCTCTTTAAAAGCTGTGCTGACCGTTCATGTATATTCACCTGATGAAACAGTCCGTTATAGACTGAGAAACGCGTTGTGATATTTTATGTTTTTATTAAAGTCTTTTTAATCTTACATAGGGGCATATCTATCAAGCTCCGTACGTAGCTTGAAGCCCCATGTTTCTGGTGAGCCTTCAGTCTCACCAGAAACACCAGTTAAGAAGCAGCGGTCTAAAGACCGCTGTTCCATAACCTGTCCGTCTGCTCTGAGCAGGCGGACAGACATTGCTGCAATTCAACCCGATCGAGTACGATCGGGTTGATTGATACCCCCCTGCTGGCGGCGGATTGGCCACAAATCTGCAGGTGGCGGCGTTGCATCAGCGAGGTCTGTCGGACCTGATCCGCACTGTCGGATCAGGTCCGACAGACCTTTGCTAAATATGCCACATAGACTTTATCAGCACGCTTTATTTTGGAGCATAGTTTCACTCTGCCCCCGCATTTGCTTTGGAACTTGTGGGGATTACCTGCTTGAGTGTAACGGAAGAATTCGACTCAATATAGGGGATTTATCAGCTGTGTATTGCTGGTTACCTGTTGGAATCGCAGACTGACCCTTAAGGAAGAACGTAGCGTTTTTTGCCATTGTGAGCTATCTGAATGGCTCGGAAGTGTTCAGCAGTCATGACTTACACATTTTAGTGACTACCCTGTATATATTGTAGGGATATCTTTTGTCTCTATTGACCTGCACTATTGCGGCACCTTCTTCTGTTTTTTTATCTTTGATACAGTTTCCGTTGCTCATCTGCTGCACTGAGCTTGGGAAGTCAGCAGCCGCATCTGTCCCACGATAAAAGGACGTTTCTGTGATCTACTGTATACCATGGTCCTGATATTATAGGGGGACTTTAACAAACTCTGTCCCCCTTTTTTCAGTTTTGTTTATCTTTTTTTTACTAGAAGGCATCTCTAGTTTGTTTGTTATATGTTGTTTGCTTCAATAAAGCAGTGTTATATATTTTTTTTCTAGCACTTTATACGAAGCATAGTTCATTACTTTTCACATCTGCACTTTATATATAGTGTTTTTACATTAATATTAGTTAGGTGCATCCAGCTCTTATTTTTCAATATATACTTTTTACTACTATAGTTCTAAGTTGTGCGCTCAGTAAAATGGATCCAATCATTTGCAGGGGATTCCAATAATTTATTAAAACATAGCAATTTAAAAAAAGTAAAAAACAACAACATGCATTATAAAGCAATGGCAATCTTTTATGTTACTCTCGGGTTTGTATACCATCCTTTTACAGTCTATACGCTATTCGGTAACAGCTGCTAGTTACAAAGCCATTACAATGTGGAGTTTTTGTTAAAAAATATGCCCCCTCCTCGTGACGACCTGCCGTACAGCTTCATTCCGATGTACGTTTCAACTTTTGCGCTTTGTCAAGGTGTGCGGTGCCCTTTTATTTTTAAACGTCCTCCTGTTTGCTAATTGGTCCCTGTTAATGAGCACATCTGAAACTTCAAAGCCCTTTTAGAAACTTTCCATGCATGGTTTGTAAGTTGAATACAAAAATTTTGTACACAATCCATAAAAAATAGAAAAACAATTGTCACCTAAATGGTGATATAATATATAGATAGTAATGTGAATTTTGAAAATTTAAAAAGTAAGTAAAAAAATACAGATATATTAAAAAAGAAAATAATATTTCATATACAAAAATAAACCTAAATAATAAATTTCTCAAATATTTTATACCTTGCAACTGGTATAACAAGTAACTGGAAACACTGGAAATCAATTTTAAAGTATACTGTTCCTTTAGGTAACCACAGATGTCATAATTAATATTGTTCAAAGAATGCTTTATGCGTAAGCATATGTCATTGTCCTGTACTGCAGATTCTATATTATCTCTATTGTCCATAAAGGCAAAATAATTTGCAATAGGTTTAATAGCTAAAATACGTCCAGTGCATGAGTTAACTTCTTTTAGAATACCTCCAGGACAGGACATGCTTCTATGGACATGCAAAGCTATCTTATTATCCAAACAAGTAGCAAATGTCAAGTAACTGACTAACTAACTGACACGTGAGAATGTAGCTTTTGTATCACAGACAGTAAATAAACTAGTCCTTGATAAACATAGCAAATAACTTCTGATGAAGGCAGTGTATTATTTTTAATAGGTCCTTACTATTAGAGGTGCAGATATATGAAGATTCTGTCTGCAGATTCCAAACAACCATGCGTAATATCCTATTCTTTATCTGCCAGAATAGCACATTAGTCAGCTCTGCTATCATTTCATTTTCTCTAGCTGTAAAAAACATTAGCTTTCATTGCATCAGTGCTGTGACATTTCTTATGGAATTCTGCTAAAGTGTGGGTACTCGCTATCAGGTATTCTATACTAATTGGCTGTATAACATGAGTTTAAGCCTGTACTTTGAGTCTTGTAAGTTCCATAGATGTCATGTAAATGTTCTATCATGCACAGTAGTATTTGTGAGATTTGTGCTGTCACATGTTGCTTTCTATATCTCTAAAGTGCAGTTGTTTTGACTTGTTATACAATCACCAGATATAATTCTTGCAAGAGTTATTTCTATTCTGAACAATTTGTGCCCATTTTGTTTCTATTGTTCTTGTTTTATAATTACTAGAAGATATTCTTATTCAATAGATATTTGGTTACTCCTATGTTGCTTGCATGGGGATTGACCAACTTTAATGGGATATGAAACATGAAAAATATTTTCTTTCAAACCTAAACGAATACCCATATAAAAATAAAAAATCCCCCCAAAATAAAAACACCCCCTAATCTAATACTAAACTACCAATAGCCCTTAAAAGGGCCTTTTGTAAGGCATTGCCCTAAGTTAAACAGCTATTTTACCTCTAAAAAATACTAAGTCCCCCCAACAGTAAACCCCCCCCCACCGAAATAAAAAAAAACCGAAATAAAAAACCTAGCACTAAAAAAAACTAAACTACCCATTGCCCTAAAGGGGTATTTGAATGGGTATTGCCCTTAAAAGGACATTCAGCTCTTTTACAGCCCTTAAAGGGGCAATCGGCTCTTTTTCAAACCCAAAAAAACCCTAATCTATAATAAAACCACCCCAAAAATAAAAATAAAAAAAGTCTAAACCTAAGCTCCAAATAGTTACTCACTGTTCCTGAAGTCCAGAGGAGAAGGTCTTCTTCCAGATGGATCCATCATCTTCTATCTTCATATGGAGTGACGATAGCGCAGAGCGGAGGTGTGGAGCTGTGTTCCTGATGCCTGGATCCTCAGCGACGGTCCTCAACAACGGCGGTCCTCGGCGGCATGGAGGCTCCTCTTCATTCAATGTCACTCATAGACTGAAGATTGAATGCAAGGTACCGCAATCAATTTGTATATATATATATATATTTTTTTTTTATTTTTTATTTTTTATTTTTTTTTATTTAAAACAAAGTGGAGGGTATCTGCACTCTCACTCTGCACTCTCACTTTCACAAAGTCAGCGACCCTTGTGCCATATCAAAATATATATATATAAAATGAAAGGAAAGTCCAAAAGAATGAGCTCAAAGCAACGTGGTATTTATTATGTTAAAAGTCTCTCAGTATAGCAGAAAAATAGGGCTTTAAAAATGGCTATGAATTTGGGCCCTGAGGAGGGCTGGGGTGGGCGTCTGATGCGTTTCCGCTCCTGTGGAGCCTTATTCATAGACTGTATAGTGCCCTATAGCCCTGCCCTAAGTAATATAGGTTGACCTCACCAGTTATTGGTTACTAAGGCCCTCCTATGCCACCAATGAAAACACTCTAAAGGATGCACACCTAACTAATAAGGTTCAGTAATGTGTTGTTAATTCATTTAATTACCTTACGGCTAGATTTAGAGTTCTGCGGCCAAAGGGGTGCGTTAGCTACGCATGCTTTTTTTCCCCCGCATCTTTTAAATACCGCTGGTATTTAGAGTTCACAGAAGGGCTGGGTTAGGCTCCAAAAAGGGAGCGTATAGCATAATTTACCGCCACTGCAACTCTCATTACCAGCGGTGCTTACGGACGTGGCCAGCTTCAAAAATGTGCTCGTGCACGATTCCCCCATAGGGAACAATGGGGCCGTTTGAGCTGAAAAAAACACCTGCAAAAAAGCAGCGTTCAGCTCCTAATGCAGCCCCATTGTTTCCTATGGGGAAACACTTCCTAAGTCTGCACCTAACACCCTAACATGTACCCCGAGTCTAAACACCCCTAACCTTACACTTATTAACCCCTAATCTGTTGCCCCCGCTATTGCTGACCCCTGCATATTATTATTAACCCCTAATCTGCCGCTCCGTACACCGCCGCAACCTACATTATAGCTATGTACCCCTAATCTGCTGCCCCTAACCCCCGCCGACCCCTATATTATATTTATTACCCCCTAATCTGCCCCCCCCAATGTCGTCGCTACCTACCTACAATTATTAACCCCTAATCTGCCGACCGGACCTCACCGCTACTCTAATAAATGTATTAACCCCTAAAGCTAAGTCTAACCCTAACCCTAACACCCCCCTAAGTTAAATATAATTTTTATCTAACGAAATAAAATAAATCTTATTAAATAAATTATTCCTATTTAAAGCTAAATACTTACCTGTAAAATAAACCCTAATATAGCTACAATATAAATAATAATTATATTGTAGATATTTTAGGATTTATATTTATTTTACAGGCAACTTTGTATTTATTTTAACCAGGTACAATAGCTATTAAATAGTTAATAACTATTTAATAGCTACCTAGTTAAAATAATTACAAAATTACCTGTAAAATAAATCCTAACCTAAGTTACAATTAACCTAACACTACACTATCAATAAATAAATTAAATACAAATACCTACAAATAACATACAAATAAATACACTAACTAAAGTACAAAAAATAAAAAAAGAACTAAGTTACAAAAAATAAAAAATAATTTACAATCATTATAAAAATATTACAACAATTTTAAGCTTATTACACCTACTCTAAGCCCCCTAATAAAATAACAAAGCCCCCCAAAATAAAAAAAATGCCCTACCCTATTCTAAAATAAAAATTGTAAAGCTCTTTTACCTTACCAGCTCTTAAAAGGGCCTTTTGCTGGGCATGCCCCAAAGAATTCTGCTCTTTTGCCTGTAAAAAAAAACATACAATACCCCCCCCAACATTACAACCCACCACCCACATACCCCTAATCTAACCCAAACCCCCCTTAAATAAACCTAACACTAAGCCCCTGAAGATCTCCCTACCTTGTCTTCACCACAACGGGTATCACCGATCCGTCCAGAAGAGGGTCCGAAGTCTTCATCCTATCCAGGCAATGTCTTCATCCAAGCGGGGGCTGAAGAGGTCCATCATCCGGCTGAAGTCTTCATCCAAGCGGCATCTTCAATCTTCTTTCTTCCGGCTCCATCTTCATCCCGCCGACACGGAACATCCTTCCTCTACGACGAACTCCCGACGAATGACGGTTCCTTTAAGGGACGTCATCCAAGATGGCGTCCCTCGAATTCCGATTGGCTGATAGGATTCTATCAGCCAATCGGAATTAAGGTAGGAATAATCTGATTGGCTGATGGAATCAGCCAATCAGATTCAAGTTCAATCCGATTGGCTGATCCAATCAGCCAATCAGATTGAGCTCGCATTCTATTGGCTGTTCCAATCAGCCAATAGAATGCAAGCTGAATCTGATTGGCTGATTGGATCAGCCAATCGGATTGAACTTGAATCTGATTGGCTGATTCCATCAGCCAATCAGATTATTCCTACCTTAATTCCGATTGGCTGATAGAATCCTATCAGCCAATCGGAATTCGAGGGACGCCATCTTGGATGACGTCCCTTAAAGGAACCGTCATTCGTCGGGAGTTCGTCGTGGAGGAAGGATGTTCCGCGTTGACGGGATGAAGATGGAGCCGGAAGAAAGAAGATTGAAGATGCCGCTTGATAGAAGACTTCAGCCGGATGATGGACCTCTTCAGCCCCCGCTTGGATGATGACTTCAGCCGGATGATGGACCTCTTCAGCCCCCGCTTGGATGAAGACTTCAGCCGGATGATGGACCTCTTCAACCCCAGCTTGGATGAAGACATCGCCCGGATAGGATGAAGACTTCGGACCCTCTTCTGGACGGATCGGTGATACCCGGCGTGGTGAAGACAAGGTAGGGAGCTCTTCAGGGGCTTAGTGTTAGGTTTATTTAAGGGGGTTTGGGTTAGATTAGGGGTATGTGGGTGGTGGGTTGTAATGTTGCGAGGGGTATTGTATGTTTTTTTTTACAGGCAAAAGAGCAGAATTCTTTGGGGCATGCCCCGCAAAAGGCCCCTTTAAGGGCTGGTAAGGTAAAAGAGCTTTACAATTTTTATTTTAGAATAGGGTAGGGCATTTTATTATTTTGGGGGGCTTTGTTATTTTATTAGGGGGCTTAGAGTAGGTGTAATTAGCTTAAAATTGTTGTAATATTTTTATAATGTAAATTATTTTTTTATTTTTTGTAACTTAGTTCTTTTTTTATTTTTTGCACTTTAGTTAGTGTATTTATTTGTATTTATTTGTAGGTATTTGTATTTAATTTATTTATTGATAGTGTAGTGTTAGGTTTAATTGTAACTTAGTTTAGGATTTATTTTACAGGTAATTTTGTAATTATTTTAACTAGGTAGCTATTAAATAGTTATTAACTATTTAATAGCTATTGTACCTGGTTAAAATAAATTGAAAGGTACAAAATACAAAGTTGCCTGTAAAATAAATATAAATCCTAAAATAACTACAATATAATTATTATTTATATTGTAGCTATATTAGGGTTTATTTTACAGGTAAGTATTTAGCTTTAAATAGGAATAATTTATTTAATAAGATTTATTTTATTTCATTAGATAAAACTTATATTTAACTTAGGGGGGTGTTAGGGTTAGGGTTAGACTTAGCTTTAGGGGTTAATACATTTATTAGAGTAGCGGTGAGGTCCGGTCGTTAGATTAGGGGTTAATAATTGTAGGTAAGGTAGTGGCGACGTGGGGGGGGGGGGGGCAGATTAGGGGTTAATAAATATTATGTAGGTGTCGGCGGTGTTAGGGGCAGAAGATTAGGGGTACATAGGGATAATGTAGGTTGCGGCGGTGTGCGGTCGGCAGGGGTTAAAAAAATTTAATAGAGTGGCGGCGATGTGGGAGGGCCTCGGTTTAGGGGTGCATAGGTAGTTTATGGGTGTTAGTGTACTTTAGAGCACAGTAGTTAAGAGCTTTATGAACCGGCGTTAGCCCAGAAAGCTCTTAATTCCTGACTTTTTTCTGCGGCTGGAGTTTGGTCGTTAGATTTCTAACGCTCACTTCAGCCAAGACTCTAAATACCGGCGTTAGAAAGATCCCATTGAAAAGATAGGATACACAATTGGCGTAGGGGGATCTGCGGTATGGAAAAGTCGCGGCTGGAAAGTGAGCATTAGACCCTTTCCTGACTGACTCTAAATACCAGCGGGCTGCCAAAACCAGCGTTAGGACCCCCTAACGCTGGTTTTGATGGCTAACGCAGAACTCTAAATCTAGGCGTTATTTTGTTAGCCTATTAACCCTATGAGTGCCCAAACAGCATGCTTGACTATACTACATTGTGGTTTCATTCCTTAGTACCATATCAACTATTGTAATAGTCTAATCTTATATACTGTAACTAAGCTAAGATTTAACTAAACTACTTGGTTTGCCACGTAGGGTATATAGTGTACAAAAGGTGATTATAAGAATCTAACTGTTGTATATATATTAATTTAATTTCCTCTGGCTGATTAATTTTGTTTTAGAGGCAGTCTTAAGAGTAAAGAAACAAACAAAAGAGAACAAAAGAAAACAGAACAAAAAAGAGAAAAAAAGAAAGAGATAGTTTGGAATAATACTAGAAAAATACAGGCAATGGATAAACCTCTCAATAATTTCAGTTGTTTATCTTCAAGTTTTTGTCTCTAGTTATTATCCACTTGTCCCCATTTCCTCAATTATATATAAATATACATACAATATCTCACAATAGTGAGTACACCCCTCACATTTTTGTAAATATTTTATTATATCTTTTCATGTGACAACACTGAAGAAATGACACTTTGCTACAATGTAAAGTAGTGAGTGTACAGCCTGTATAACAGTGTAAATTTGCTGTCCCCTCAAAATAACTCGACACACAGCCATTAATGTCTAAACCGTTTGCAACAAAAGTGAGTACAGCCCTAAGTGGAAATGTCCAAATTGGGCCCAATTAGCTATTTTCCCTCCCCCGTGTTATGTGACTCGTTAGTGTTACAAGGTTTAAGGTGTGAATGGGGAGCAGGTGTGTTAAATTTGGTGTTATCGCTCTCACACTCTCTCATACTGGTCACTGGAAGTTCAACATGGCACTTCATGGCAAAGAACTTTCTGAGGATCTGAAAAAAAGAATTGTGGCTCTACATAAAGATATCTTAGGCTATAAGAAGATTGCCAAGACCCTGAAACTGAGCTGCAGCACGGTGGGCAAGACCATACAGCAGTTTCACAGGACAGGTTCCACTCAGAACAGGCCTCAAAATGGTCGACCAAAGAAGTTGAGTGCACGTGCTCAGCGTCATATCCAGCGGTTGTCTTTGGGAAATAGACGTATGAGTGCTGCCAGCATTGCTGCAGAGGTTGAAGGGGTGGGGGGTCAGAATGTCAGTGCTCAGACCATACGCTGCACACTGCATCAATTTGGTCTGCATGGCTGTCGTCTCAGAAGGAAGCCTCTTCTAAAGATAATGCACAAGAAAGCCTGCAAACAGTTTGCTGAAGACAAGCAGACTAAGGACATGGATCACTGGAACCATGTCCTGTGGTCCGATGAGACCAAGATAAACTTATTTGGTTCAGATGGTGTCAAGTGTGTGTGGAGGCAACCAGGTGAGGAGTACAAAGACAAGTGTTTCTTTCCTACAGTCAAGCATGGTGGTGGTGTCATGGTCTGGGCCAGCATGAGTGTTGCCAGCACTGGGGAGCTACAGTTCATTGAGGGAACCATGAATGCCAACATGTACTGTGACATACTGAAGCAGAGCATGATCTCCTCCCTTCAGAGGTTGGGCCGTAGGGCAGTATTCCAACATGATAACAACCACAAACACACCTCCAAGACGACCACTGCCTTGCTAAAGAAGCTGAGGGTAAAGGTGATGGACTGGACAAGCATGTCACCAGACCTAAACAATATTGAGCATCTGTGGGGCATCCTCAAATGGAAGGTGGGGGAGCGCAAGGTCTCTAACATCCAAAAGCTCTGTGATGTCGTCATGGAGGAGTGGAAGAGGACTTCAGTGGCAACCTGTGAAGCTCTGGTGAACTCCATGAGTGGATAAGGCAGTACTCGAAAATAATGGTGGCCATTTTGGGCCCAATTTGGACATTTTCACTTAGGGGTGTACTCACTTTTGTTGCAAACGGTTTAGACGTTAATGGCTGTATGTTAAGTTATTTTGAGGGGACAGCAAATTTACACTGTTATACAGGCTGTACACTCATTACTTTACATTGTAGCAAAGTTTAATTTCTTCAGTGTTGTTACATGAAAAGATATAATAAAATATTTACAAAAATGTAAGGGGTGTATTCGCTTTTGTTAGATACTGTATATATTTAAAACAAAGTGTATGGATATAGATATATACAGTACAGGGAGTGCAGAATTATTAGGCAAATGAGTATTTTGACCACATCATCCTCTTTATGCATGTTGTCTTACTCCAAGCTGTATAGGCTCGAAAGCCTACTACCAATTAAGCATATTAGGTGATGTGCATCTCTGTAATGAGAAGGGGTGTGGTCTAATGACATCAACACCCTATATCAGGTGTGCATAATTATTAGGAAACTTCCTTTCCTTTGGCAAAATGGGTCAAAAGAAGGACTTGACAGGCTCAGAAAAGTAAAAAATAGTGAGATATCTTGCAGAGGGATGCAGCACTCTTAAAATTGCAAAGCTTCTGAAGCGTGATCATCGAACAATCAAGCGTTTCATTCAAAATAGTCAACAGGGTCGCAAGAAGCGTGTGGAAAAACCAAGGCGCAAAATAACTGCCCATGAACTGAGAAAAGTCAAGCGTGCAGCTGCCAAGATGCCACTTGCCACCAGTTTGGCCATATTTCAGAGCTGCAACATCACTGGAGTGCCCAAAAGCACAAGGTGTGCAATACTCAGAGACATGGCCAAGGTAAGAAAGGCTGAAAGACGACCACCACTGAACAAGACACACAAGCTGAAACGTCAAGACTGGGCCAAGAAATATCTCAAGACTGATTTTTCTAAGGTTTTATGGACTGATGAAATGAGAGTGAGTCTTGATGGGCCAGATGGATGGGCCCGTGGCTGGATTGGTAAAGGGCAGAGAGCTCCAGTCCGACTCAGACGCCAGCAAGGTGGAGGTGGAGTACTGGTTTGGGCTGGTATCATCAAAGATGAGCTTGTGGGGCCTTTTCGGGTTGAGGATGGAGTCAAGCTCAACTCCCAGTCCTACTGCCAGTTTCTGGAAGACACCTTCTTCAAGCAGTGGTACAGGAAGAAGTCTGCATCCTTCAAGAAAAACATGATTTTCATGCAGGACAATGCTCCATCACACGCGTCCAAGTACTCCACAGCGTGGCTGGCAAGAAAGGGTATAAAAGAAGAAAATCTAATGAAATGGCCTCCTTGTTCACCTGATCTGAACCCCATTGAGAACCTGTGGTCCATCATCAAATGTGAGATTTACAAGGAGGGAAAACAGTACACCTCTCTGAACAGTGTCTGGGAGGCTGTGGTTGCTGCTGCACGCAATGTTGATGGTGAACAGATCAAAACACTGACAGAATCCATGGATGGCAGGCTTTTGAGTGTCCTTGCAAAGAAAGGTGGCTATATTGGTCACTGATTTGTTTTTGTTTTGTTTTTGAATGTCAGAAATGTATATTTGTGAATGTTGAGATGTTATATTGGTTTCACTGGTAAAAATAAATAATTGAAATGGGTATATATTTGTTTTTTGTTAAGCTGCCTAATAATTATGCATAGCAATAGTCACCAACACACACAGATATCCCCCTAAAATAGCTAAAACTAAAAACAAACTAAAAACTACTTCCAAAAATATTCAGCTTTGATATTAATGAGTTTTTTGGGTTCATTGAGAACATGGTTGTTGTTCAATAATAAAATTAATCCTCAAAAATAAAACTTGCCTAATAATTCTGCACTCCCTGTATATATATGTATAGAAAGATAGATTTTGGTTTATATATATATATATATATATATATATATATATATATAATATCATATCATATCAGTCTTCTGTAACTATTATAGAGACTAGAGCTGAAAAAAATTATTTGCATCTGTCTAGATTTTTTTTCACATCGAACTTAGTCTTACCTTAATGCTATTCACTGGCATCCATGCAGGAGAACTAGATGGCTGTCTCCACGCTGACAATGTGAGTGACTCTCTGGTTGCCCGGCATGCAGCTAGAGGCATCATGGTCCCACTCACAGGACCCCAAGACAGCCCTGATTCTCCACCTGGCCCACCGGGTAGCTGCCAATATTGCCAGCAGCGTGCCTGAAAAGAGACCTACCTCTCTGTAAAAGCCTGCGCTCACTGTACTGTGTCTGCACCAGGCTTTAAGAATTGAAAATAAATAATAATAATATTATGATGTGTAATGCGAGGGGGGGCGGGCAGACACAGCAGCAGAGGTAGCAAAACAGCAGCATCAGCAGCTCAGCAAGTAAAATGTTCTTACAAGCAACTCACTACTTGTCTAGCTGCTGCAACATGTCTGCTGCTGTGCGATGCCTGTGACTTCTGAATTTTGGGGATGGGTGGGTCCCCCTGTGTGACAGGCACGGATGATCTTCGCGCAGCATTGTGCCTGGCTGGAAGATCAGAGTTGCACACAGCCAGGCTATAGTGCGAGGCTGAGTGTGCTGCACCCGCCCAGCCCTGCCCAGTGACCACACTCGCACTCCTCATTCAGGTGGCAGCCTTGCAAGGTGGTACTGGGGATCATGATGTAGCCATGGAAACGTTCCTGCAGCAGTGCAGCATCCCATTAAGAAAAGAGAAAAAGTTGGATTTTTTTTTTGTGCTGAAGTTGTTGGGCCCCCTGAGGGGTGGACCTCCTGGGCCCAGTAGCAGTTGAATACTCTTAATCCCTGATACTTCAACCCCTGACTGCATCATCAAAAAGATAAAGTCATTTGCCAGCTTAATTCATGAAAGATTGGAGAGAGGACAAATGGGTGTTAGGAAGGTGAAGCTCACTAAGAAGTAGGTTGCAGTAATTGATGTGGGACAGAATAAGTGAATGTTTTAATGTTCTGTTGATAACTTGTGTAGGGAGGGATAAGGGGAATTCTTGAAATGTTACATATGAATTTGAGTGACACTGAGACAACAGACCTGTATATAAGTCAATACTATGGAATATTAGACTATGGGGCGGATTTAGCAATGTGTTGACGGACATGA
The DNA here is from genome assembly GCF_027579735.1 of Bombina bombina. Classification (NCBI taxonomy): domain Eukaryota; kingdom Metazoa; phylum Chordata; class Amphibia; order Anura; family Bombinatoridae; genus Bombina; species Bombina bombina. The sequence goes on along the minus strand of NC_069503.1, from coordinate 627,591,552 downwards.
TCCGCTATAGTGTATTATGTCCACCCAACATACGCTGTCAACATTTATCTTCGCACAAGAATTCCTTGTGAAATGCTTGTGCAATGCCGCCCCCTAGCAGGGGGTGTAAATCATCCCAATAATATCCGATTGAAATGATTGCAATGCGCCACGTCAGAGGTGGTGGATGAGTTAAGGAGCAGCGGTCTTAAGACCGCTGCTTCTTAACTTTTGTTTCAGCCTGAGGATTGTGCGGAAATGGCTGCATTCGCAGCTTAATAATTTGGCCCCTATGAGTTAGAATTTAAGTCTTTTAAGCGAAGAGGAGAAGAGTAGAGGTGTGAGGAGCGACGTTCATGAGGAAATTGCAGAAAGAGAGTTTGTGACTCATTTATGTCAGGGTGTTAGTTTAAACCTATCACCCTGACATAAACCCCAAGTCTAAACATGACTAATCTGCTGCTCGCGACATGATGACTAGTGATGTCGCGAACATAAAAAGCGAACTTCCGCAAAGTTCGCGAACCGGGCAAACCGCCATAGACTTCAATGGGCAGGCGAATTTTAAAACGCACAGGGACTCTTTCTGGCCACAATAGTGATGGAAAGTTGTTTCAAGGGGACTAACACCTGGACTGTGGCGTGCCGGAGGGGGATGGATCCACGGCAAAACTCCCATGGAAAATTACATAGTTGATGCAGAGTCTGGTTTTAATCCATAAAGGGCATAAATCACCTAACATTCCTAAATTGTTTGGAATAACGTGCTTTAAAACCTCAGGTATGATGTTGTATCGATCAGGTAGTGTAAGGGTTACGCCCGCTTCACAGTGACAGACCAAACTCCCACAGCGGGTACAACATCATCATCATCACACCGTACGTCCATGTGTGTAATGATACCTGACTGAGACATATCCCTGTTATCTACATCCTCTGGCAATAATGGTTGCGCATCACTCATTTCTTCCAACTGATGTGTAAATAACTCCTCTGACAGATCAAGTGTAGCGGCTGTGGTGCTAGTGTTGGTGGTGGCGGCAGGCGGGCGAGTGGTAACTTGAGAGGTGCCCGAAGCTAAGCTGGAGGAGGATGGTGCGTCAAGGTTCCGAGCGGAAGCTGTAGTAGATTGGGTGTCCTGTGTTAGCCAGTCAACTATGTCCTCAGAACTTTTCGAGTTCAGGGTACGTGGCCTCTGAACACTGGGCATTATTCTAGGGCCAAAGGGAATCCCAACACCACGACCACGACGGCCCCTGCGGGGTGGCCTGCCTCTGCCTGTCATTTTTTTTTAGATTAGTGGTACTATGCGTGCAAGCTACTGTGACAACAGATATGAGTGGCACTGTGCACTGGCAGAAGTTGGCAGAGTAGACGCTGTAGGCCTGACACACACGCTTGCAGACAACTAACTGCTATTCAATCTATTACAGTCAAAATTGTATTTTTTTTTAATGTACACTACTGTTACACCAGTTATGAGTTGCACTGGTGTGAGACTGTGCCCTGGCAGGCCCTGAAAAATCGGTTACACATCTACAACCACCAAAAAACAACCAAGCTAAATAGTTTCTAAATTTTGTCCTGAGTTTAGAAATACCCAATGTTAACATGTTCTTTGCTTTTTTTGCAAGTTATAGGGAAATAAATACAAGAAGCACTTTGCTATTTCAAAACCACTTTTTTTCAAAATGAGGGCTAGTTACATTGGAACCCTGATATCTGTCAGGAATACCTGAATATCCCTTGACATGTATACAATTTTTTTTAGAAGACATCCCAAAGTATTGATCTAGGCCCATTTTGGTATATTTCATGCCACCATTTCACCTCCAAATGCGATCAAATAAAAAAAAATTGTTCACTTTTTCACAAACTTTAGGTTTCTCACAGAAATTATTTACAAACAACTTATGCAATTATGGCATAAATGGTTGTAAATGCTTCTCTGGGATCCCCTTTGTTCAGAAATAGCAGACATATATGACTTTAGCGTTGCTTTCTGATAATTAGAAGGCCGCTAAATGCTGCTGCGCATCACACGTGTATTATGGCTAGCAGTGAAGGGGTTAATAAGGTAGTTTGTAGGGAGCTTGCAGGGTTAATTTTAGCTTTAGTGTAGGGATCAGCCTCCCACCTGACACATCAGACCCCCTGATCCCTCCCAAACAGCTCCCTTCCTTCCCCCACCCCACAATTGTCCCCGCCATCTTAAGTACTGGCAGAAAGTCTGCCAGTACTAAAATAAAAGGTTTTTAATTTTTTTTATTTATTTTTTTTTAGCATATTTACATATGCTGTGGTGTAGCATCCCCCCTTAGCCCCCAACCTCCCTGATCCCCCCCCAAAACAGCTCTCTAACCCTCCCCATCTGCCTTATTGGCGGCCATCTTGGGTACTGGCAGCTGTCTGCCAGTACCCAGTTTGCAAAAAAAAGCATTTTTTTCTGTTTTTTTTTTTTCTTCATTTCCTGTAGTGTAGCTTCCCCCCCCCACACAGACCACAGACCAACCCCCACCACCTGCCTGATCTTTTTTTTTTTAATTTTTATTCCTTTTTTTTTTTAAATTTTACACCAACTTTTTCTGTAGTGTAGCGGTTCCCACCTGCTCCCTCCCTGTGCACACGCCCGACCCCGCCCTCCTGTGCACGCGCGCGTCCGTGCACGCCCCCGGACATCCCCGCCCACGATCCCGACCCCCTACACTGACTGCTATTATTTCACAGTCAAATATCTAGTTTTTTTTTTTAACCCCTTAAGGACCAAGGCCATTTTTCAATTTCTTTCCCTTAAGGACCAGGGCTATTTTTACATTTCTGCGGTGTTTGTGTTTAGCTGTAATTTTCCTCTTACTCATTTACTGTACCCACACATATTATATACCGTTTTTCTCGCCACTAAATGGACTTTCTAAAGATACCATTATTTTCATCATATCTTATAATTTATTATTAAAAATATTATAAAATATGAGGAAAAAATCGAAAAAAACACACTTTTTCTAACTTTGACCCCCAAAATCTGTTACACATCTACAACCACCAAAAAACAACCATGCTAAATAGTTTCTAAATTTTGTCCTGAGTTTAGAAATACCCAATGTTAACATGTTCTTTGCTTTTTTTGCAAGTTATAGGGAAATAAATACAAGAACCACTTTGCTATTTCATAACCACTTTTTTTCAAAATGAGCGCTAGTTACATTGGAACCCTGATATCTGTCAGGAATACCTGAATATCCCTTGACATGTATATATTTTTTTTGTAGAAGACATCCCAAAGTATAGATCTAGGCCCATTTTGGTATATTTCATGCCACCATTTCACCGCAAAATGCGATCAAATAAAAAAAAATTGTTCACTTTTTCACAAACTTTAGGTTTCTCACAGAAATTATTTACAAACAACTTATGTAATTATGGCATATATGGCTGTAAATGCTTCTCTGGGATCCCCTTTGTTCAGAAATAGCTGACTTATATGGATTTGGCGTTGCTTTTTGGTAATTAGAAGGCTGCTAAATGCCACTGCGCACCACACGTGTTTTATGCCCAGCAGTGAAGGGGTTAATTAGGGAGCATGTAGGGAGCTTGTAGAGTTAATTTTAGCTTAAGTGTAGTGTAGTAGACAACCCAAAGTATTGATCTAGGCCCATTTTGGTATATTTCATGCCACCATTTCACCGCCAAATGCGATCAAATTAAAAAAAAAACATTACATTTTTCACAATTTTAGGTTTCTCACTGAAATCATTTACAAACAGCTTGTGCAATTATGGCACAAATGGTTGTAAATGCTTCTCTGGGATCCCCTTTGTTCAGAAATAGCAGACATATATGACTTTGGCGTTGCTTTCTGGTAATTAGAAGGCCGCTAAATGCTGCTGCGCATCACACGTGTATTATGGTTAGCAGTGAAGGGGTTAATTAGGTAGTTTGTAGGGAGCTTGCAGGGTTAATTTTAGCTTTAGTGTAGAGATCAGCCTCCCACCTGACACATCAGACCCCCTGATTGCTTCCAAACAGCTCCCTTCCCTCCCCCACCCCATAATTGTCCTCACCATCTTAAGTACTGGCAGAAAGTCTGCCAGTACTAAAATAAAAGGTTTTTAAAAAAAATATATATTTTTTTAACATATTTACATATGCTGTGGTGTAGCATCCCCTCCTTAGCCCCCAACCTCCCTGATCCCCCCCAAAACAGCTCTCTAACCCTCCCCATCTGCCTTATTGGATGCCATCTTGGGTACTGGCAGCTGTCTGCTATTATTTCACAGTCAAAAAAGTGTTTGTTTTTTTTAAAATGTACAGTACTGTTACACCAGATATGAGTGGTGGCACTGGGCAAGCGGGCACAGTATACACCGTGAGCCTGACACACACGCTGGCAGGCAGGAAACTGCAATTAGATTACACAGGAAAAAAAAAAAAAGCAGACTGATGTTCTAGCCCTAAAAAGGGCTTTTTGGGGTGCTGTACTTACAGCAGAGATCAGATGAGTCCTTCAGGACTGTAGTGGACACTGAATACACTAGCCTAGCTATCAATTTCCCTATTAAATCAGCAGCAGCTACACTGTCCCTCCTCTCACTAAAAATGCAGCTTCCAAATGAATCTAAAATGGATGCTGTCCAGGAGGTGGGAGGGTCTGGGAGGGAGTGTCTGCCGCTGATTGGCTGTAATATGTCTGCTGACTGTGAGGTAAAGGGTCAAAGTTTACTCAATGATGACAAATAGGGGGCGGATCGAACATCGCATATGTTCGCCCGCCGCAGCAAACACGAACATGCTATGTTCGCCGGGAACTATTTGCCAGCGAACTATTCGTGACATCACTAATGATGACACCAAAATAAAGTTATTAACCCCTAATCTGCCGCTCCTGACATCGCTGCCACTAATAAAAGTTATTAACCCCTATTCTGCCGCTACCCGACATCGCCGCCACTAAATAAAGTTATTAATCCCTAAACCTCTTCCCTCCCACATCACCTCCACTAAATAAACCTATTAACCCCTAAACCACCAGCCCCCACATCGCAAAAAACTAAATTAAACTATTAACCCCTTAACCTAATAACCCCCTAACTTTAAATTAAAATTACAATATCCCTATCTTAAAATAAATAAAAACTTACCTGTGAAATTATAAAAAACCTAAGTTTAAACTAACAATTAACCTAACATAACTATTAGACTAAAATTAAAATAACTACAAATTAAATAAACTCAATTACACATTAAAAAAACCTAACACTACTAAAAAAAAATATTCTAAAATTACACAAAAATAACAAATACTAAATTACAAAAAATAACAAACACTAAATTACAAAAAATAACAAACAAAATTATACAAAATAAAAACAATTACACCTAATCTAATAGCCCTTTAAAAATAAAAAGCCCCCAAATAAAAACAAAACCCTAGCCTACAATAATCTACCAATAGCCCTAAAAATGGCGTTTTGTAGGGTATTGTCCTAAAGAAATCAGCTATTTTACCTGTAAAAAAATACAAAGACCCCCCAACAGTAAAACCCACCACCCAACCAACCACCCAAAAAACCTAAGCTACCCATTGCCCTGAAAATGGCATTTGCATGGGCATTGCCCTTAAAAGGGCATTAAGCTCTTTTGCATTGCCCTGAAAAAAGCATTTAGCTCTTTTAAAAAAGACCAAACACTAACCCCCGACGATCCACTTACAGTTTCTGAAGTCCGGACATCCAGGCGGCGAGAAGTCTTCATCCAGACGGCCAGGTCTTCATTCATCCAGGTGTCGTCTTTTATCTTCATCCAGACGGGATCTTCTATCTTCATCCCAGCAGCGTCTTCTATTTTTATCCCAGCGGCACGGAGCGGGTCCCCCCTTGAAGACATCCGGCGTAGAGCCTCCTCTTCATATGGTCACCGCTGTACACTGAATCTTCAATACAAGAGAGCCTTTTCAAAATAGCGTCCCTTGCATTCCTATTAGCTGATTTGATTTTTGAAATTCAAATCAGCCAATAGGATGAGAGCTACTGAAATTCTATTGGCTGATTTGAATGAGTTTTGTGTAACAGTTTTGTTGCGCAAAACTCATAACTACTGGTCTCAGATGGCGGAACGGGATTGATGTTGCGTTACAGGCTAAAATGTTTGCAGTATAGCTATACTGACAAGACTCATAATGGCTGCATTACGTTTTTTATGCTGAAATGGCCATTTTTTCAGCGATAAAACGCAAAACTCGTAATCTAGGTGATTGTGTATTGCAGAAATGCTTCTATTCAAAACTGAAAAACATTACTGTTTTGTATATTTCAGACTTAAGCTTTATGGTATAGATCCACCTCTGTTTATATAATTACTTTATTAAATATTTCAACAAAATTAAATTTTGAAATACATTAACTGCATATTTATAAACTCTGCTTCAGTTTATCTGATTGCCATAGTATCATTCCTGGCTTGGGTGAACATCTAGCAGATTTATGAATAAAATATATCATAAATAAAATTTATGTAGTTTAATTTATAGTTCTTTTCAAATTCATGTTTTTTTTTTAATTTTGTCTTTGCCTACAACAAATTTAAATAAAAAAATCAATAAATGCTTTAATTAATATAACAACAGAATCAGTTTTGAAAGTAGTTTTTAGTTTGTTTTTAGTTATAGCTATTTTAGGGGGATATCTGTGTGTGCAGGTGACTATTACTGTGCTTAATTATTAGGCAACTTAACAAAAAACAAATATATACCCATTTCAATTATTTATTTTTACCAGTGAAACCAATATAACATCTCAATATTTACAAATATACATTTCTGACATTCAAAAACAAAACAAAAACAAATCAGTGACCAATATAGCCACCTTTCTTTGCAAGGACACTCAAAAGCCTGCCATCCATGGATTCTGTCAGTGTTTTGATCTGTTCACCATCAACATTGCGTGCAGCAGCAACCACAGCCTCCCAGACACTGTTCAGAGAGGTGTACTGTTTTCCCTCCTTGTAAATCTCACATTTGATGATGGACCACAGGTTCTCAATGGGGTTCAGATCAGGTGAACAAGGAGGCCATGTCATTAGATTTTCTTCTTTTATACCCTTTCTTGCCAGCCATGCTGTGGAGTACTTGGACGCGTGTGATGGAGCATTGTCCTGCATGAAAATCATGTTTTTCTTGAAGGATGCAGACTTCTTCCTGTACCACTGCTTGAAGAAGGTGTCTTCCAGAAACTGGCAGTAGGACTGGGAGTTGAGCTTGACTCCATCCTCAACCCAAAAAGGCCCCACAAGCTCATCTTTGATGATACCAGCCCAAACCAGTACTCCACCTCCACCTTGCTGGCGTCTGAGTCGGACTGGAGCTCTCTGCCCTTTACCAATCCAGCCACGGGCCCCATCCATCTGGCCCATCAAGACTCACTCTCATTTCATCAGTCCATAAAACCTTAGAAAAATCAGTCTTGAGATATTTCTTGGCCCAGTCTTGACGTTTCAGCTTGTGTGTCTTGTTCAGTGGTGGTCGTCTTTCAGCCTTTCTTACCTTGGCCATGTCTCTGAGTATTGCACACCTTGTGCTTTTGGGCACTCCAGTGATGTTGCAGCTCTGAAATATGGCCAAACTGGTGGCAAGTGGCATCTTGGCAGCTGCACGCTTGACTTTTCTCAGTTCATGGGCAGTTATTTTGTGCCTTGGTTTTTCCACACGCTTCTTGCGACCCTGTTGACTATTTTGAATGAAACGCTTGATTGTTCGATGATCATGCTTCAGAAGCTTTGCAATTTTAAGAGTGCTGCATCCCTCTGCAAGATATCTCACTATTTTTGACTTTTCTGAGCCTGTCAAGTCCTTCTTTTGACCCATTTTGCCAAAGGAAAGGAAGTTGCCTAATAATTATGCACACCTGATATAGGGTGTTGATGTCATTAGACCACACCCCTTCTCATTACAGAGATGCACATCACCTAATATGCTTAATTGGTAGTAGGCTTTCGAGCCTATACAGCTTGGAGTAAGACAACATGCATAAAGAGGATGATGTGGTCAAAATACTCATTTGCCTAATAATTCTGCACTCCCTGTATATATATATATATATATATATATACATAGATATATATACATATATATATCTATATATATATATATATATATATATATATATAGTAAAGCAAGCAGGGGTTGGCACTTAATAGCAGGCAATGCAGAATATGCAAACAACTTCCGGGGTCCTTTATGCAGACCTAGTATACATCAAAACAACATAGGCAAAGGCCCTCAGCATTTGGAATCAAATCAGTCAGTTTATTGTGACGTTTCGGGGGTGCCCCTTCCTCAGACAGACAGACATACTGTATGGTCAAAAGTATATGTATACAAAAGTATGTGAACACCCCTAAGAATTATTGCGTTCAGGTGTTCCAGAGACACCCATTGCTAAAAGGTACATAGGCCTCTAGTTATCAAGCCGTCAACTTTCTTGCATTCAACGGCACCAATACGCTCGCCTAACATTGCCTAACATCGCTGCCGCGGACCTAAGAAATCTGTCAAAAAGCCGCGCACCAAGTACGGAGTGATGAGCAGTGGGCTGTTGTTAACTAACAGTCATCGATCTCGCTGCTCTTTGGCTTATTCGCAGCTTTCTTGGTACCCTGTCACTAAGCACCCACACTATACTATACTGTTTACCCCCTATACCGCCGCTGCCAGAGCCCACCGCAACTCTAAAAATGTGTTTAACCCCTAAACCGCCGCTCCCTGAGCCCACCGCCACCTACATTATATGTATTAACCCCTAAACCGCCGCTCCCGGACCCCACTGCCACCTACATTATATTTATTAACCTCTAAACCGCCGCTCCCGGACCCCACCGCAACTAAATAAAATGTTTAACCCCTAAACTGCCGCTCCCGGACCCCGCCGCCACCTACATTATATTTATTAACCCCTAATCTGCCCCCCCACACCACCGCCACTATATTAAATGTATTAACCCCTAATCCTAAGTCTAACCCTAACACCCCCTAACTTAAATATAATTTAAATTAATCTAAATAAATATTCCTATCATTAAATAAATTATTCCAATTTAAAAATAAATACCTATAAAATAAACCCTTAGATAGCCACAATATAACTAATCATTACATTGTAGCTATTTTAGGATTTATTTTTATTTTACAGGCAAGTTTGTATTTATTTTAACTAGGTAGAATGGTTACTAAATAGTTATTAACTATTTAATAACTTCCTAGCTAAAATAAATACAAATATACCTGTAAAATAAAACCTAACCTAAGTTACAATTACACCTAACACTACACTATCATTAAATTAATTACTTAAACTAAATACAATTAAATAAAATTAAATAAAATTATCTAAAGTACAAAAAAACAACTAAATTACAGAAAATAATAAAATAATTACAAGAATTTTAAACAAATTACACCTAATCTAATCCCCCTAATAAAATAAAAAAACACCCCAAAATAATAAAAATCCCTACCCTACACTAAATTACAAATAGCCCTTAAAAGGGCCTTTTGCGGGGCATTGCCCCAAAGAAATCAGCTCTTTTACCTGTAAAAAAAACAAACAATACCCCCCCAACATTACAACCCACCAACCACACACCCAACCCTACTCTAAAACCCACCCAATCCCCCCTTAATAAAACCTAACACTACCCCTTGAAGATCACCCCACTTTGAGACATCTTCACCCAACCGGGCAGAAGTGGCTCTCCAGACGGCCATAAGTCTTCATACTATTCGGGCAGAAGGGGACCTCCAGATGGGCAGAAATCTTCATCCAGGCGGCATCTTCTATCTTCATCTGACTGGAGCGGAGCGGGTCCATCTTCAAGACATCCGATGCGGAGCATCCTTCCAGGCTGACGACTACCCGACAAATGAATATTCCTTTAAATTACGTCATCCAAGATGGCGTCCCTTGAATTCCAATTGGCTGATAGAATTTAAGGTAGGAAAAATCCTATTGACATAAGCGAAAGCTTATGTTCGCTGCTGCCCGATATCCCATTTATTCCTATGGGAATGTGTACACCTAACTCCCTAACATGTACCCCAAGTCTAAACACCCCTAATCTGCCCCCCTACACTGCCACCACCTACATTATACTTATTAACCCCTAAACCGCCACTCCCGGAGCCCGCCACAACTAAATAAAGTGTTTAACCCCTAAACCGCCGCTCCCGTACCCCGCCGCCACCTACATTATATTTATTAACCCCTAATCTGACCCCCCTAAACCGCCACCACCTACATTAAATGTATTAACCCCTAAACCTACGTCTAACCCTAACCCCCCTAACTTAAATATAATTTAAATAAATATAAATAAATATTCCTATCATTAAATAAATTATTCCTATTTAAAACTAAATACTTACCTATAAAATAAATCCTAAGATAGCTTCAATATAACTAATAGTTACATTGTAGCTATCTTAGGATTTATTTTTATTTTACAGGCAAGTTTGTATTTATTTTAACTAGGTAGAATAGTTATTAAATAGTTATTAACTATTTAATAGCTACCTAGCTAAAATAAGTACAAATGTACCTGTAAAATAAACCTAACCTAAGTTACAATTACACCTAACACTACACTATAATTAAATTAATTACCGAAATTAACTACAATTAATTACAATTAAATAAAATTAACTAAAGTACAAAAAACAAACACTAAATTACAGAAAATAATAAAATAATTACAAGAATTTTAAACTAATTACACCTAATCTAATCCCCCTAATAAAATAAAAAAGCCCCTCAAAATAATAAAAATCCCTACCCTACACTAAATTACAAATAGCCCTTAAAAGGACCTTTTGTGGGGCATTGCCCTAAAGTAATCAGCTCTTTTACCTGTAAAAAAAATACAATACCCCCCAACATTACAACCCACCACCCACACACCCAACCCTACTCTAAAACCCATCCAATCCCCCCTTAATAAAACCTAACACTACCTCCTTGAAGATCACCCTACCTTGAGACGTCTTCACCCAACCGGGCAGAAGTGGTCCTCCAAACGGCCAGAAGTCTTCATCCTATCCGGGCAGAAGAGGACCTCCAGACGGGCATAAGTCTTCATCCAGGAGGCATCTTCTATCTTCATCCATCCGGAGCGGAGCGGGTCCATCTTCAAGACATCCGACATATAGCATCCTTCCAGGCCGTCGACTATCCAACATATGAATATTCCTTTAAATGACGTTATCCATGATGGCGTCCCTTGAATTCCGATTGGCTGATAGAACAACCCAACCATAATTGAGCAGCTGTACACAATCCTCACATCAAAATTTGCAATACCATGTGTCAGCTGGAGTGGTGTAAAGCACACTGTCACTGGACCCTGGAGTAGAGGACACCAGTATAGGTGAGGGTGTGGGTGGCACCTGTGGGCTATCTGTTTAAATAGTGACCTTATTGGAGTAGAAATATATTCAATCTGAGTTATTCTAACATACAAATAGCTGACAAGTAACCAATCAGAACATCTTGTGTTCATAAAAAACAATAAAATATTTTAATAGCACAATTTAAAAAAATAATTTTTTTTAAAAACAATATTACGGACACCGGTGTTAAATTTTAACACTTGATAAGCATAGTACGTAGCAATCTCAATTAGAAACATATGTTGTAACTAAACAGGACAAATTTGTAATATATTTCAAAGCAATTCTTCTATCCTAAATGTCCGTTTCTGCACATAAACCAGGAGCAGTTATTGTAAACAATTAAGTAAACTTTTGCTCCTCTGTAGCTTAATACCCAATTTTAAAAGGACTCGTTACTCATACGATAGCAGTCTGTGTAAATAACAAATCTTTAAAATAGGACTTTTCGGTATATAGTTAAGTCTCGCAACAAACTCAGAAGTTGCTGTTACAATGTTAATATACGTGGTAATGATTGTATTAGACCACAGAAAGTTGTTCTATCTATGCAACACCTGTTTGTAAATGTTGCACCTTTTAAGTAGAAAATATGTTCTTCAGTGATTGTGTAGTACTCACTATTTCTTCGGCGTCCTCCGCCAGTCTGCACGCTCCTGTGCTCAGACGATACATGTTGGTAGTGACCAATCGTTGACGGTTTCTTAGAGTGTTCCCTCTTTGAATAAACTTGTAAGTCTTCAAACTCCTACTGCTCCGTTCTTGGAAGTATTTTCAACACTGCGGTTATGAGAGTCAATCCAGGATCTCAGTTCAGGAGCTAAGAAAAAAGTAGAACGTCTACGCGTTTCAGCTGCTCAGAGCCTTTGTCAAGATGATCTTTCTTTCAATCTTCTCCTCTATATAGGGCTAGAAATTAACCCTTCACTTCTTTTTGATTGTAGCTGTGGTGTTAACCCTTCACTTCTTTTTGATTGTAGCTGTAATCTTCTCAAATAAGATTTAGGCTGTTTATATCTTCACAATCTTGGCTTAAGGTTATTCTTTTAAGCTTATTCATAACCATTTATTTATTTTTAAATTATGTATTAATTAGCAAAACTGCTCCTCGGTTCTTTTGAAACAATAGTCAGGTTCTTTGCTATACATAAATCTTTTTATTTATACATATAATATATAAATATTAATTCAATAGTCCTATTAGAATATCATTGGAATTTCATATATAAAAAGTCTATTGTGGTTTTAACCCTTTCTATACGGACTTCTATTTTATTATAAAATTCAAGTCTAATTCTCTATTAAAGGGACATAATACTCATATAATAAATCACTTAAAACTGATGCAGTATAACTGTAAAAAGCTGACAGGAAAATATCACCTGAGCATCTCTATGTAAAAAAGGAAGATATTTTACCTCACAATTTCCTCAGCTCAGCAGAGTAAGTTCTGTGTAAAAAGTTATACTCAGCTGCTCCCAGTTGCAGGTAAAAAAAAAAAAAATTAAAAAAAAATGAAGAAATGAACAGCAGCCAATCAACATCAGCACTGCTGAGGTCATGAACTCTTTTACTGTGATCTCATGAGATTTGACTTAACTCTCATGAGATTTCATTGTAAACTTCCCTGAATAGGGAAATATTATGAGAGTGCACAAGGCTCATCCTTTCAGCTGTCCCAGGACAGACATACTAATATGCTGCTTAGAAATTCTTTACAATGGGATGTGGCTACTAAGGAACTTTTGAGGTAAAATATCTTTATTTTTTACATAGAGATGTTCAGGTGATATTTTCTAGTCAGCTTTTTACAGCTATGCTGCATCCCTTTCAAGTGTTTAAACATTTGGGTATTATGGCCCTTTAAGGTCTGCAGGTGATAGTGTTCCAAACTCATAAATAAGCTCTGCTTTCTGTCTTAATAATTTCTCTTCCATATTACCCCTTCTACCATTGTGTGTTACCTTCTTTATAACCCAAAATCTCAAATCTCCAGTTCTCCCTTGATGTACCTCTAGAAAGTGTTTATATAGTGTGGTATCTTGCCTACCATGTTCAATCCCTAATAGGTGCTCTCTTATACGATCCTGTAGTTTTCTACTAGTCTGTCCAAAATATCTAAGATTACAATTACACTGCAAGAGATATATTACATTTGTATCTGTGCATCAAATTATTCCATTCATTTTTAATAATTTTCCTGTTTTCTCTGACTTAAAGGGACATGAAACCCACATTTTTTCTTTCATGATTTAGAAAGAGCATGCAATTTTAAACTTTCTAATTTACTTCTATTATCTATGTTGCTTTATTCTCTTGATATCCTTTGCTGAAAAGCATATCTAGATAGGCTTAGTAGCTTCTGATTGGTGGTTGCCCATAGATGCCTCATGTGATTGGCTCACCCATGTGCATTACTTTTTCTTCAGCTAAGAATATCTAAAGAATGAAGCAAATTCGATAATAGAAGTAAATTGGAATGTTGTTTAAAATTATATTCTCTACCTAAATCATAAAAGAAAATGTTTGGGTTCAGTGCCCCTTTAATATTCTTTAATTTAGTACTATGTTTGCATGATTTGCATTGCTGGCAAGGAAAAAAACCTTCTATTAAATCTCCTTTCAAATCTTTAACACTACCATTAAGTGTCACTCTTTTCTTTTTATACTCACTGGGAGCTAGCTTATTTTTAAAAAAAAATTCTCTTTTATATATAAATGTTGGATTCTTTCCAAGTGTGTGTCCAATTATTGGATCTTTCAGAAGGAGATGCCAATGCTTTTTCACTACTCTTTATAATATTTTGTGTTGTGATGAATAGGTTGTAACTATTGGTACTTCTGAATATTGATTGATTTTCTCCCTATTTTTTGTTTTTGGATCTATTCTTAATAGAGTACTTCTATCTATTTCTTTAATATTTTTAGCCAATTCTTCTATTTTATCTCCATTATACCCTTTCTGTTTGAATCTCTCAATAAGTGTTTTTGATTGTTGTTCATAATCATAGAGATCTGTAGAGTTTTTCTTTACTCTGAGTAGTTGACCTTTCGGTATGTTATTTTTCCACATTTTGTGGTGGCAACTTTTTGAGTCAATGTAGTTGTTGGAATCAACCTTTTTAAAAAAGGTTTTTGTTTTTATTTTATCTTCAATAATTTCCACTTCAATATCTAAGAAGCTAATTCTTTTGCTACTTGACTAATGAGTGAACTTAAGCCCAAATTCATTGGTGTTTAGGTCTTCTATAAATACATGTAACAGTTCACTATCTCCCCTCCAGATGAAGAACAGATCATCTATATAACGTCTATAGAGCACAAGATTTGCACCCCATGGGGTACCCTCCAAAAAGATTCTTTCAAAGTTCACCATGAATAAGTTGGCATAACTGGGTGCAAATCTTGTGCCCATAGCCATTCCCCTGCACCTGTAGATAATAATCCTCCTCAAATTTGAATTAGTTCTTATTTAAAATGAACTCAATACATTCTAATAGGAAATTACACTGTGTTTCTGGCATATTAGCATCAGATTTGAGATAGTATTCAATAGCTTTTAAACCTAACTTATGTTTAATGATGGTGCATAACAAACTTACATCACATGTGACATGAATAAAACTGCTCTCCGATTTCACAGTCTCCAAAACATTAAGAATATGTGTGGAGTCTGACAGGTGAGAGGGCAATTCTTTAACATAATTTTGTAGGAAATAATCTATGTATTGTGATAAGTTTGAGGTGATCAACTCAATAACGGATATTATTGGCCGTCCTGGAGGGTTTTTGTAAATTTTTGTGGATTTTGGGTAGAAAATAAAAAATTGGTGTTCTGAAATATTTTATCAATAGAAAGTTGAGTTCTGAATTATTCAAAAGTTCAACTGAATGTGCTTTATTAAGAAGTCCGTGTAATTGATTAAAATATAAATCTCCTGGATCATTTCTCAATTTTTTTGTATGTGTCAGAATCATTTGGTAACCTATGGGCTTTGTCTAGATAATATTTATTACTCATAATCACTACCCCTCCACCCTAGTCCGCCTGCTTTATCACTAAATCATCTCTTTTTTGTAAATCCTTCAATATACCTTTTTCCTTTAGGGTTAAATTCCAATTTATATTTTTAGTTTTAGATAGATCCATTGTGTCTACCTCTTGTTTAACCAATTTCTCAAATGATTCAATAAAACTTCCTTTTTCGTGACCTGGAAAAAAAGTAGATTTTTGTTTAAAATCAGTATGAATATATTCTCTTAATTTCTCAGTGGGGTTAGCATTCTTTATGATAGGATTCTTAAGGAAATGCTTTTTTAGAGTCAACTTTCTTACAAATTGATTTATATTGATAAGATGTTCAAATTTATTCAATTTTGAGGACGGGGCAAAGGATAAACCCTTACTCAGTATTCTTTCTTGTTCTACTGTTAAATTTATACCGCTTATGTTAAATATCCCCTGTGTTTGCTTTTCTTCTCTTTTTGTTTTCTCAATCAATCTTCCCTTTCCTCTACCTCTATTCCCTCTCTTCACCTTTTTCCTTTCGGGGGATCGTGTGTTTGTTCTCTGCCCACATCTAAAAAATCTTTTGACGTACTTGGTGTTTCAGTGTTCATATTTGTGTAAACCCATTCCTCATCCAGAATTTCAAACCTATTCTGCATTGGGATTTTCCATTCTTTTTCCATTAAATTTCCCTTATTTTCATAATTTGAATGATTTTCTACATAGTTACTCCTCCCATAGTAATCCCTCCTATTATATTCCGTTTCTCTATATGTTCCTTGTCTGTTTTCTCTAAATTTGTTATCATAGTGGTTGTAATTCCTATGATCATAATCTCTAGATTCTCTAAATTTTGAGTAATTGGTATCTATATTCCTATAAGAGTCATATCTTTGATTTTCATATCTTTGGTATCTATTATCATAATCATTTGGGTTATAATATTTCCTATTCGGTGATCTATTATAGAAATTCCTTGAATTATGATTTCTCACTCTATTACCAATATTGGGCTTTCCATTATTAGTGTTAAAATTATCCCTTGGTCTTACATCATTCCCACTTCCAATAGTCTCTATTCTCTCTTTCTCATTTGTGTATTGTTGATTAAATTTGGTTTTATTCTCTATTTCTATATTATTTTCTTTCCTTTTACTGAAAAGAATTAAATTCTTCTTTGTATCAGCTTTCTCTTGTCCCATTCGGCCCTCAGTCTTATAGTCCTCCTGATCTATATAAAATTTGTTCTACGTAGTCTTTAATATATCTCGCTGTAGATCTTCTAGTTTTTTTAATCAGTTCTTTTTGTTTATTATTATAAATTGTGTCTTTATTCCTCAAATCAAGGATATTTTTGTGCTTTGTAATCTTATCACCTAATTCATCTAATGCTGAAATTCTTGCTTTTATAATTACTCCAATTAGATATTTTGATGCTTTCTCTAAAATATCAAACCATTCATTTTTTAAAAAAAGTGTTTTATTCAAACGTGCAATCTTTTTTTAAACGTAGGCCTCTAGGGACCATACTTAATTTCGTATATTTCTGCATAAATTTTAATTCTGTGTTAATCTTAATTTCTTTAGTGAGTAAATTATCTAAGATATCTAAAGTAATATCAGGTTCCTGCTCCATATGTAAATGTGCAATATTTCTATTCTTAGTGATAGATTCATTAGTGGAGGTGAGTAAATTATCCCTAATAGTAAATATATCTATATTGGAAAAAAATGTGACTTAAAAATAACTTTGGTGACGTGACTTTTAGTAACGTAAATATACTAGTGACCTGAAGCGTACAAAAATAGTGATCATAGGAATTACAACCACTATGATAACAAATTTAGAGAAAACAGACAAGGAACATATAGAGAAAGGGAATATAATAGGATGGATTACTATGGGAGGAGTAACTATGTAGAAAATCATTCAAATTATGAAAATAAGGGAAATTTAATGGAAAAAGAATGGAAAATCCCAATGCAGAATAGGTTTGAAATTCTGGATGAGGACAGGGATTACACAAATATGAACACTGAAACACCAAGTACATCAAAAGATTTTTTAGATGTGGGCAGAGAATGAACACACGATCCCCCGAAAGGAAAAAGGCAAAGAGAGGGAATAGAGGTAGAGGAAAGGGAAGATTGATTGAGAAAACAAAAAGAGAAGAAAAGCAAACACAGGGGATATTTAACATAAGCGGTGTAAATTTAACAGTAGAACAAGAAAGAATACTGAGTAAGGATTTATCCTTTGCCCAGTCCTCAAAATTGAATAAATTTGAACATCTTATCAATATAAATCAATTTGTAAGAAAGTTGACTCTAAAAAAGTATTTCCTTAAGAATCCAATCATAAAGAATGCTAACCCCACTGAGAAAGTAAGAGAATATATTCATACTGATTTTAAACAAAAATCTACTTTTTTTCCAAGTCACGAAAAAGGAAGTTTTATTGAATCATTTGAGAAATTGGTTAAACAAGAGGTAGACACAATGGATCTATCTAAAACTAAAAATATAAATTGGAATTTAACCCTAAATGAAAAAAGGTATATTGAAGGATTTACAAAAAAGAGATGATTTAGTGATAAAGCAGGCGGACTAGGGTGGAGGGGTAGTGATTATGAGTAATAAATATTATCTAGACAAAGCCCATAAGTTACTAAATTATTCTGACACATACAAAAAAATTGAGAAATGATCCAGGAGATTTATATTTTAATCAATTACATGGGCTTCTTAAAAAAGCACATTCAGTTGAACTTTTAAATAATTCAGAACTCAACTTTCTACTGATAAAATATTTCAGAACACCATTTTTTTATTTTCTACCCAAAATCCACAAAAGTTTACAACCCCCCCCCCAGGACACCCAATAATATCCAGTATTGAGTCGATCACCTCAAACTTATCACAATACATAGATTATTTCCGACAAAATTATGTTAAAGAATTGCCCTCTCACCTGTCAGACTCCACACATTTTCTTAATGTTTTGGAGACTGTTAAATGGGAGAGCAATTTTATTCTTGTCACATGTGATGTAAGTTCGTTATACACCATCATTAAACATAAGTTAGGTTTAAAAGCTATTGAATACTATCTCAAATCTGATGCTAATATACCAGAAACACAGTGTAATTTCCTATTAGAATCTATTGAGTTCATTTTAAATTAGAACTATTTCAAATTTGAGGAGGATTATTATCTACAGGTGCAGGCAACGGCTATGGGAACAAGATTCGCACCCAGTTATGCCAATTTATTCATGGGGAACTTTGAAAGAATCTTTTTGGAGGGTACCCCATGGGGTGCGAATCTTGTGCTCTATAGACGTTATATAGATGATCTGTTCTTCATCTGGAGGGGAGATAGTGAACTGTTACATGTATTTATAGAAGACCTAAACACCAATGAATTTGGGCTTAAGTTCACTCATGAGTCAAGTAGCAAAAGAATTAGCTTCTTAGATATTGAAGTGGAAATTATTGAAGATAAAATAAAAACAAAAACAAAAACCTTTTTTAAAAAGGATGACTCCAACAACTACATTGACTCAAAAAGTTGCCACCACAAAATGTGGAAAAATAACATACCGAAAGGTCAACTACTCAGAGTAAAAAAAAAAAACTGTACAGATCTCTATGATTATGAACAGCAATCGAAAACAATTATTGAGAGATTCAAACAGAAAGGGTATAATGGAGATAAAATAGAAGAATTGGCTAAAATATTAAAGAAATAGATTGAAGTACTCTATTAAGAATAGATCCAAAAACAAAAAATATGGAGAAAATCAATCAATATTCAGAAGTATCAATAGTTACAATACTGTATGGTCAAAAGTATATGTATACAAAAGTATGTGGACACCCCTAAGAATTATTGCGTTCAGGTGTTCCAGAGACACCCATTGCTAAAAGGTACATAGGCCTCTAGTTATCAAGCCGTCAACTTTCTTGCATTCAACGGCACCAATACGCTCGCCTAACATCGCCTAACATCGCTGCCGCGGACCTAAATACGCTCTCCAAAATTATCAAGAAATCTGTCAAAAAGCCACGCAGCAAGTACGGAGTGATGAGCAGCGGACTGTTGTTAACTAACAGTCATCGATCTCGCTGCTCTTTGGCTTATTCGCAGCTTTCTTGGTACCCTGTCACTAAGCACCCACACTATACTATACTGTTTACCCCCTATACCGCCACTCCCAGAGCCCACCGTAACTCTAAAAATGTGTTTAACCCCTAAACCGCCGCTCCCTGAGCCCACCGCCACCTACATTATATGTATTAACCCCTAAACCGCCGCTCCCGGACCCCGCCGCCACCTACATTATATGTATTAACCCCTAAACCGCCGATCCCGGACCCCACCGCCACCTACATTATATTTATTAACCTCTAAACCGCCGCCCCCGGACCCCACCGCAACTAAATAAAATGTTTAACCCCTAAACTGCCGCTCCCGGACCCCGCCGCCACCTACATTATATTTATTAACCCCTAATCTGCCCTACTCTAAAACCCATCCAATCCCCCCTTAATAAAACCTAACACTACCTCCTTGAAGATCACCCTACCTTGAGACGTCTTCACCCAACCGGGCAGAAGTGGTCCTCCAAACGGCCAGAAGTCTTCATCCTATCCGGGCAGAAGAGGACCTCCAGACGGGCATAAGTCTTCATCCAGGAGGCATCTTCTATCTTCATCCATCCGGAGCGGAGCGGGTCCATCTTCAAGACATCCGACATGTAGCATCCTTCCAGGCCGTCGACTATCCAACATATGAATATTCCTTTAAATGACGTTATCCATGATGGCGTCCCTTGAATTCCGATTGGCTGATAGAACAACCCAACCATAATTGAGCAGCTGCACACAATGCTCACATCAAAATTTGCAATACCATGTGTCAGCTGGAGTGGTGTAAAGCAGACTGTCACTGGACCCTGGAGTAGAGGACACCAGTATAGGTGAGGGTGTGGGTGGTACCTGTGGGCTATCTGTTTAAATAGTGACCTTATTGGAGTAGAAATATATTCAATCTGAGTTATTCTAACATACAAATAGCTGACAAGTAACCAATCAGAACATCTTGTGTTCATAAAAAACAATAAAATATTTTAATAGCACAATTTAAAAAAAAAATTTTTTTTTAAAAACAATATTACGGACACCGGTGTTAAATTTTAACACTTGATAAGCATAGTACGTAGCAATCTCAATTAGAAACATATGTTGTAACTAAACAGGACAAATTTGTAATATATTTCAAAGCAATTCTTCTATCCTAAATGTCCGTTTCTGCACATAAACCAGGAGCAGTTATTGTAAACAATTAAGTAAACTTTTGCTCCTCTGTAGCTTAATACCCAATTTTAAAAGGACTCGTTACTCATACGATAGCAGTCTGTGTAAATAACAAATCTTTAAAATAGGACTTTTCGGTATATAGTTAAGTCCTGCAACAAACTCAGAAGTTGCTGTTACAATGTTAATATACGTGGTAATGATTGTATTAGACCACAGAAAGTTGTTCTATCTATGCAACACCTGTTTGTAAATGTTGCACCTTTTAAGTAGAAAATATGTTCTTCAGTGATTGTGTAGTACTCACTATTTCTTCGGCGTCCTCCGCCAGTCTGCACGCTCCTGTGCTCAAACGATACGTGTTGGTAGTGACCAATCGTTGACGGTTTCTTAGAGTGTGCCCTCTTTGAATAAACTTGTAAGTCTTCAAACTCCTACTGCTCCGTTCTTGGAAGTATTTTCAACGCTGCGGTTATGAGAGTCAATCCAGGATCTCAGTTCAGGAGCTAAGAAAAAGTAGAACGTCTACGCGTTTCAGCTGCTCAGAGCCTTTGTCAAGATGATCTTTCTTTCAATCTTCTCCTCTATATAGGGCTAGAAATTAACCCTTCACTTCTTTTTGATTGTAGCTGTGGTGTTAACCCTTCACTTCTTTTTGATTGTAGCTGTAATCTTCTCAAATAAGATTTAGGCTGTTTATATCTTCACAATCTTGGCTTAAGGTTATTCTTTTAAGCTTATTCATAACCATTTATTTATTTATTTTTAAATTATTTATTAATTAGCAAAACTGCTCCTCGGTTCTTTTGAAACAATAGTCAGGTTCTTTGCTATACATAAATCTTTTTATTTATACATATAATATATAAATATTAATTCAATAGTCCTATTAGAATATCATTGGAATTTCATATATAAAAAGTCTATTGTGGTTTTAACCCTTTCTATACGGACTTCTATTTTATTATAAAATTCAAGTCTAATTCTCTATTAAAGGGACATAATACTCATATAATAAATCACTTAAAACTGATGCAGTATAACTGTAAAAAGCTGACAGGAAAATATCACCTGAGCATCTCTATGTAAAAAAGGAAGATATTTTACCTCACAATTTCCTCAGCACAGCAGAGTAAGTTCTGTGTAAAAAGTTATACTCAGCTGCTCCCAGTTGCAGGTAAAAAAATAAATAAAAAATAAATGAAGAAATGAACAGCACCAATCAGCAGCAGCACTGCTGAAGTCATGAACTCTTTTACTGTGATCTCATGAGATTTGACTTAACTCTCATGAGATTTCATTGTAAACTTCCCTGAATAGGGAAATATTATGAGAGTGCACGAGGCTCATCCTTTCAGCTGTCCCAGGACAGACATACTAATATGCTGCTTAGAAATTCTTTACAATGGGATGTGGCTACTGAGGAACTTTTGAGGTAAAATATCTTTATTTTTTACATAGAGATGTTCAGGTGATATTTTCTAGTCAGCTTTTTACAGCTATGCTGCATCCCTTTCAAGTGTTTAAACATTTGGGTATTATGGCCCTTTAAGGCCTGCAGGTGATAGTGTTCCAAACTCATAAATAAGCTCTGCTTTCTGTCTTAATAATTTCTCTTCCATATTACCCCTTCTACCATTGTGTGTTACCTTCTTTATAACCCAAAATCTCAAATCTCCAGTTCTCCCTTGATGTACCTCTAGAAAGTGTTTATATAGTGTGGTATCTTGCCTACCATGTTCAATCCCTAATAGGTGCTCTCTTATACGATCCTGTAGTTTTCTACTAGTCTGTCCAAAATATCTAAGATTACAATTACACTGCAAGAGATATATTACATTTGTATCTGTGCATCAAATTATTCCATTAATTTTTAATAATTTTCCTGTTTTCTCTGACTTAAAGGGACATGAAACCCACATTTTTTCTTTCATGATTTAGAAAGAGCATGCAATTTTAAACTTTCTAATTTACTTCTATTATCTATTTTGCTTTATTCTCTTGATATCCTTTGCTGAAAAGCATGTCTAGATAGGCTTAGTAGCTTCTGATTGGTGGTTGCACATAGATGCCTCATGTGATTGGCTCACCCATGTGCATTACTTTTTCTTCAGCTAAGAATATCTAAAGAATGAAGCAAATTCGATAATAGAAGTAAATTGGAATATTGTTTAAAATTATATTCTCTACCTAAATCATAAAAGAAAATGTTTGGGTTCAGTGTCCCTTTAATATTCTTTAATTTAGTACTATGTTTGCATGATTTGCATTGCTGGCAAGGAAAAAAACCTTCTATTAAATCTCCTTTCAAATCTTTAACACTACCATTAAGTGTCACTCTTTTCTTTTTATACTCACTGGGAGCTAGCTTATTTTTTAAAAATGTTTCTCTTTTATATATAAATGTTGGATTCTTTCCAAGTGTGTGTCCAATTATTGGATCTTTCAGAAGGAGATGCCAATGCTTTTTCACTACTCTTTATAATATTTTGTGTTGTGATGAATAGGTTGTAACTATTGGTACTTCTGAATATTGATTGATTTTCTCCCTATTTTTTGTTTTTGGATCTATTCTTAATAGAGTACTTCTATCTATTTCTTTAATATTTTTAGCCAATTCTTCTATTTTATCTCCATTATACCCTTTCTGTTTGAATCTCTCAATAAGTGTTTTTGATTGTTGTTCATAATCATAGAGATCTGTAGAGTTTTTCTTTACTCTGAGTAGTTGACCTTTCGGTATGTTATTTTTCCACATTTTGTGGTGGCAACTTTTTGAGTCAATGTAGTTGTTGGAATCAACCTTTTTAAAAAAGGTTTTTGTTTTTATTTTATCTTCAATAATTTCCACTTCAATATCTAAGAAGCTAATTCTTTTGCTACTTGACTAATGAGTGAACTTAAGCCCAAATTCATTGGTGTTTAGGTCTTCTATAAATACATGTAACAGTTCACTATCTCCCCTCCAGATGAAGAACAGATCATCTATATAACGTCTATAGAGCACAAGATTTGCACCCCATGGGGTACCCTCCAAAAAGATTCTTTCAAAGTTCACCATGAATAAATTGGCATAACTGGGTGCGAATCTTGTGCCCATAGCCATTCCCCTGCACCTGTAGATAATAATCCTCCTCAAATTTGAAATAGTTCTTATTTAAAATGAACTCAATACATTCTAATAGGAAATTACACTGTGTTTCTGGTATATTAGCATCAGATTTGAGATAGTATTCAATAGCTTTTAAACCTAACTTATGTTTAATGATGGTGCATAACGAACTTACATCACATGTGACAAGAATAAAATTGCTCTCCCATTTAACAGTCTCCAAAACATTTAGAAAATGTGTGGAGTCTGACAGGTGAGAGGGCAATTCTTTAACATAATTTTGTCGGAAATAATCTATGTATTGTGATAAGTTTGAGGTGATCGACTCAATACAGGATATTATTGGGTGTCCTGGGGGTTTTTGTAAACTTTTGTGGATTTTGGGTAGAAAATAAAAAAATGGTGTTCTGAAATATTTTATAAGTAGAAAGTTGAGTTCTGAATTATTCAAAAGTTCAACTGAATGTGCTTTTTTAAGAAGTCCATGTAATTGATTAAAATATAAATCTCCTGGATCATTTCTCAATTTTTTTGTATGTGTCAGAATAATTTAGTAACTTATGGGCTTTGTCTAGATAATATTTATTACTCATAATCACTACCCCTCCACCCTAGTCCGCCTGCTTTATCACTAAATCATCTCCTTTTTGTAAATCCTTCAATATACCTTTTTCATTTAGGGTTAAATTCCAATTTATATTTTTAGTTTTAGATAGATCCATTGTGTCTACCTCTTGTTTAACCAATTTCTCAAATTATTCAATAAAACTTCCTTTTTCGTGACTTGGAAAAAAAGTAGATTTTTGTTTAAAATCAGTATGAATATATTCTCTTACTTTCTCAGTGGGGTTAGCATTCTTTATTATAGGATTCTTAAGGAAATACTTTTTTAGAGTCAACTTTCTTACAAATTGATTTATATTGATAAGATGTTCAAATTTATTCAATTTTGAGGACTGGGCAAAGGATAAATCCTTACTCAGTATTCTTTCTTGTTCTACTGTTAAATTTACACCGCTTATGTTAAATATCCCCTGTGTTTGCTTTTCTTCTCTTTTTGTTTTCTCAATCAATCTTCCCTTTCCTCTACCTCTATTCCCTCTCTTTGCCTTTTTCCTTTCGGGGGATCGTGTGTTTGTTCTCTGCCCACATCTAAAAAATCTTTTGACGTACTTGGTGTTTCAGTGTTCATATTTGTGTAAACCCTTTCCTCATCCAGAATTTCAAACCTATTCTGCATTGGGATTTTCCATTCTTTTTCCATTAAATTTCCCTTATTTTCATAATTTGAATGATTTTCTACATAGTTACTCCTCCCATAGTAATCCCTCCTATTATATTCCCTTTCTCTATATGTTCCTTGTCTGTTTTCTCTAAATTTGTTATCATAGTGGTTGTAATTCCTATGATCACTATTTTTGTACGCTTCAGGTCACTAGTATATTTACGTTACTAAAAGTCACGTCACCAAAGTTATTTTTAAGTGACATTTTTTTCCAATATAGATATATGTACTATTAGGGAACTTTGAAAGAATCTTTTTGGAGGGTACCCCATGGGGTGCGAATCTTGTGCTCTATAGACGTTATATAGATGATCTGTTCTTCATCTGGAGGGGAGATAGTGAACTGTTACATGTATTTATAGAAGACCTAAATACCAATGAATTTGGGCTTAAGTTCACTCATGAGTCAAGTAGCAAAAGAATTAGCTTCTTAGATATTGAAGTGGAAATTATTGAAGATAAAATAAAAACAAAAACAAAAACCTTTTTTAAAAAGGATGACTCCAACAACTACATTGACTCAAAAAGTTGCCACCACAAAATGTGGAAAAATAACATACCGAAAGGTCAACTACTCAGAGTAAAAAAAAAAACTGTACAGATCTCTATGATTATGAACAGCAATCGAAAACAATTATTGAGAGATTCAAACAGAAAGGGTATAATGGAGATAAAATAGAAGAATTGGCTAAAATATTAAAGAAATAGATATAAGTACTCTATTAAGAATAGATCCAAAAACAAAAAATATGGAGAAAATCAATCAATATTCAGAAATATCAATAGTTACAACCTATTCATCACAACACAAAATATTTGAAAGAGTAGTGAAAAAGCATTGGCATCTCCTTCTGAAAGATCCAATAATTGGACACACACTTGGAGAGGTACATCAAGGGAGAACTGGGGATTTGAGTTTTGGGGTATAAAGAAGGTAACACACAATGGTAGAAGGGGTAATATGGAAGAGAAATTACTAAGACAGGAAGCAGAGCTTATTTATGAGTTTGGAACACTATCACCCGCAGGCCTTAATAGTGAATTAGACTTGAATTTTATAATAAAATAGAAGTCCGTATAGAAAGGGTTAAAACCACAATAGGCTTTCTTTATATAAAAATAAAGATTGCTAATATGACAGCGTGTTATATATCTGTGTACTGTTAACAAAACATTATATATATATATATATATATATATATATATATATATATATATATATATATGTATATATAAATTCCAATGATATTCTGATAGGACTATTGAATTAATACTTATATATTATATGTATAAATAAAAATATTTATGTATAGCATAGAACCTGACTATTGTTTCAAAAGAACCGAGGAGCAGTTTTGCTAATTAATAAATAATTTTAAAATCCCCCAAAAATAAATGGTTATGAATAATCTTAAAAGAATAACCTTACGCCAAGATTGTGAAGATATAAACAGCCTAAATCTTATTTGAGAAGATTACAGCTACAATCAAAAAGAAATGAAGGGTTAACACCACAGCTACAATTAAAAATAAGTGAAGGATTAACATCTAGCCCTATATAGAAGAGGAGCTTGAAAGAAAGATCATCTTGACAAAGGCTCTGAGCAGCTGAAATGCGTAGACGTTTTCTTTTTTCTTAGCTCCTGAACTGAGATCCTGGATTGACTCCCATAACCACAGCGTTTAAAATACTTCCAAGAACGGAGCGGTAGGAGTTTGAAGACTTACAAGTTTATTCAAAGAGGACGCACTCTAAGAAACCGTCGATGATTGGTCACTACCAACACGCATCGTCTGAGCACAGGAGCATGCAGACTGGCGGAGGACGCCGAAGAAATAGTGAGTACTACACAATCACTGAAGAACCTATTTTCAACTTAAAAGGTGCAACATTTACAAACAGGTGTTGCATAGATACAACAACTTTCTGTGGTCTAATACAATCATTACCACATATATTAACATTGTAACAGTAACTTCTGAGATTGTTGCAGGACTTAACTATATACCGAAAAGCCCTATTTTAAAGATAATGGGCGCAATCAAATATACGGCACAGGTTTCGGCGCAAGCGTGGGAACCTGTGCCGCCCGTAATTTCACCTCGCACATCGGGGTATTACATATACTGCGCCGTTAGATGCTAAACTGGCGTAAGTAGGACAAACTGTCGATCTTCCGAAATGTGCGCAAATACACATTTTAGTCGTTGCAAGTAACTTACGCCAGTATTTTGTCCACGGAAAGTCTCAATAAAGAGTAGTTTTATGCAAATTAGGCTAATATGAAGTAGGCTAACTGCGACTTCATATAAAAATGCGACACGTAATTACGCTATTCAAAATTCATATATAAACCCATGCGCAGCCGCCATTTTCTTCAGTGTGTTTGGATTGTTCTTTGAGCTACAGCACATTACAGTGGAGTGGAGGATTAGTCAGAGTAGAGAGAGAGGCGCAAACAGAGGAGTTAGGTTGCATTGTTGTTTGATTAAGCTTGTACACTTACACATATTTTTACATATTGCACACATTTTGCATACATACATATACAAATACACCACACTTTTTTTCTAACACCTCACACATTTTATTTCAATTTTACAGTGTGATAGGCTGAGCGTTTGGTTGTGATTGTGTGTGATTGAACTGGGAGTGAGTGTGAGTGTGTGAGTGTGTGTAGTGTGAGGATGGCAGGGAGAGGTAGGGCAGAGGGGAGGAGGAGAGAGGAGTGGCAGGGAGAGGAGTATTGTAGAGGACAAGAGGAGCAGTGGGATCCCCGTCAGGGAGTAAGTGGAGTGGGGAGAGGGAGAGCTAGAAGAGTTGATGGGAGAGGAGATGCCCGAGAGTCCCAGAGACCAGGCACATATAGGAGAGGGACAGAGGGTGCACATGGGGACAGAAGGGGGGAGGAGGGAGAGGATAGTCGAGGAACCCACACCAGGGACATCACAGGGAGCAAGCCAGGTGTCCATGGAGGATGAGAGGCTGAGATGTGTCCTAACTCTCATTTGATGAAAATGTTGCCTTAGTCCAGGCCATCATGGACAATTGCAGTGTCCTCTTTGGGCAGGAGAAGGGCAAAGGCAGTGCCAAAAGGCAAAAAACAGCATGGTTGGGGGTAGAGGATGCAGTCAACAGTGTGGCCCCGCAGAGGAGGACTGTTGAGGGCCTTAAAAAGCGGTGGAATGACTGCAAGAGGAGGGTGAAAGAAAAGATGAGGCAGGAAGCTATGCACCAGAGGGGAACAGGCGGTGGTCCATCCCTAGACGTAGAATATAACACCTAGCAGGAGATGATACGCAGGTCCCTGAGTATCACAACAGTCTGTGGACTTCCAGGGGCTGCAATCACAGCACATCATGCTGGTGAGTAACATCCCACACACCAGTATTATATGTATTTGAGATATAACATCCTTTAATATCAGACATTCATGTACACAATGAGGAGCATGGTATTTGGCCTACTAACAAAAACATCTACAATTATATTTTACATTAATGCTACTTAACACAATGCAATTCGTGATATGAGGTGGAATAATGCAATACTAACATGTCTCAGAGTAACACAGGCCACAAGCCACATGTAGAGTTTTCACTAAATGGACACTATAGCCATCACAATACTTTTAGCTCAAGAAAGCAGGTTCTGTGCCTACATCAGACTAAAGTCAATTGTGTGACCATAGTTTCACTTAAAGAACACATTTTTTCCATCATTGACATGTACACATAACTATTGTATGAAATACATACCTGTATACTGCACATATTAAAATCCCTCATATCACAAATCACAATGTGCACATGCATGTTATAGAGTTTGACAGGATGATCAGTATAGGCCCTAGCATCTATCAATGTACACTGTATGCACACATGGACATATATATGACTGTACTAATCCCTCTCATCATTTGACTCCTCCACAGAACCTCCTGTCACAAGGATACAAACAGGCATGCCGCCACCACCACCACCATCACCACCAGTCACAGGCATGCAGCCACCACCACCAGTCTTCAGGCAAACACATGAACAGTATGCTCCCAGGCATGAGCAGGGTTGAGGACCCGGGAGAGATGCCACCACCATTGCCATAAGACCCCTGGCAAGATTCCTGGCCAGAGGAATATTCTTCTTTTGGCTTTGAGGGGGAGCCAAGGCAGCCACAAAGGGTTCATGTATTTAACCCCCCCCCCCCCAAAAAAAAAAAAAAAAAAAACTATCTCAGGGCAGTCATGGCTTTTACACACAGACTATGTCACAAGAAGTGCCAACTGGACAGGCTGAGTGGTCACACACTGGTCATCAGTGGGACTATCAATCCACTCTGAGAGCTCCACCATCCTCATGACTTGGGAGAGCTCCACCATCCTCATGACTTGGGAGAGCTCCACCATCCTCATCACTTGGGAGAGCTCAACCATCTGCAGATGAAAATATAGCTGAAAGTACTCAAGCACCAGCAGATGCAGCTGAACCTGTCCAACCAGAACCAGCAGATGCAGCTGAACCTGTCCAACCAGAACCAGCAGATGCAGCTGAACCTGCACCTCAAGCAACTAGAAGCCCTGCTGCTCAAGAGCCTGTGGATGCATTGTATTCTCCCCTGGGTGAGGAATACATTGCACTCCAGAGGAGGCTCATAACAAGCTCCGAGAGCAGACAAAGAGGCCAAGAGAGATTCCACAGGAGCCAAGAGAGGTTCTTCAGGAGCCAAGAGTGGTTACACAAATGTAGCATAGAGCTGCAGAGGGACATGGCAGCATCATTAAATGGAAGTGTTCAAAACAAGTCACAGATGATGCGAATTCTGTCTGATATTCAGATGCAGATGGGCAATAGATGGCAAGAGCACTTTACACACCAGCAGGACACTGCCTCCAGCCTATCATCTGTGGCCAGCACACCAGCAGAAACATCAGAATCTTCTCAAACCAGGAGAACAAGGAAATCCACTACAGTCACCTCAGCTCCCTCATCCAAGAAGCCAAAAAAGAAATAAATATTCTTATAGTTCACCATAAATCTTGTCCTCTGTTATTTACCATATAATTGTCATCCACATCCATGTGAGGTGTGTTTTAGTACACTAATATTGTTAAAACATATAATATGACCTGTGTGGAAATGGCAAAAAAGGTAATATTATCATGTTTATGACATATACATGTTCTATAAACCACATCACATAGTTGTGTATGAAGGGTACATATAGTAATATTCACTTATAAGATGTAAATCAAGGTTTCTCACATCCAATATAAATTGACACATGGGTGTATATATATATATATATATATATAAATAATAATGTATTTACCGGTGGTGTGAACATAAGGTATAAACATCCATTTATTTATTAATGATAGTCAATAAATCATAGTGACCTAAACATGAATTAAACAAATTAGACATTTTCAGTAATTAGGGTGGTTAAGGGAAGGGGGGGTGGGATGTAGTAGTTTTACTTACATGCAGTGGAAATTTGCAGTATGTAATTCTGCAAGACATGATATATACACATGCAATGGTTGGTGAGGTACAGTCAATCATCATAATACATGTGAATGTTACGGTTTACTGTACTTATAAACAAGTAACTTACAGGTGAAGTATTTACGGATGTCAAAGTCCCTCACTTCATTCCCCCTTAGTGTCCCCCTGTCCAGATCCTCAGGTACAGGAACCAGCTGCTGATCTTGTTCTAGTTCTATGTCCCTCAATATACGTGTGTCCACAGCAATGTTATGTAGAATACAACATGCATTGACAATGGAACACACTTTGTTGGGGTTATACTGTAAAGCTCCGCCTGTCAAATCCAGACACCTGAATCTGGTTTTGAGTAGGCCAAAGCTCCTTTCTATTACATTTCTGGTCCGTATGTGGGCCTCCTGGTACCTGAGTTGTGGCTCTGTAAGGGGGTGTGCCAAGGGGGTTAACAGCCATGGTCTGCAACCATACCCTGCATCACCTGTCATGTAACATATGTATTATGATTACTACAGGTTCATCATGTGCTTAAAGGGACATAACATGGATTTCATTTAAAATATATATTGTACAAAAACATTAAATTGATGCATTGTAAGCAATTTACTTTTATGCCAGGATTAGTCTAGACAAAATTCTATTTTCATGATTCAGATAGAACATGCCATTTTAAGAAAATGTCCTTTTAAATGAAAAACTATTTATAGTATACTGTCCCTTTAAAGGGACATGAAACACACATTTCTTATTCCATGAGTTAATAAGAACCTGCAATTTTATTCAACTTTATAATTTACTTCTATTATGTATTTTGCTCAATTCTATTGATATCATTTGCTGACAAGCATATTAGATATGCTCATTAGCTGCTGATTGGTGGCTGCACATTGATGCCTCATGTGATTTGCTCATCTATGTGCATTGCTATTTCTTAAACAAAGGATATCTAAAGAATTAATCAAATTAGATAATAGAAGTAAATTGTAATGTTGTTTAACATTGTATTCTGTATCTGAAACATGACATCATTATTTTGTGTTTAGTGTCCCTTTAGTAGAAATATACAGACAGAATGAAGGTATTGCATACTCACCAAACAGCCAACCTCCCGAGAGTGTTCCAGAATCAAAAATCTGGAATAAGGAGGTCTGGCGCAGGATGTAGGAATCATGGGCACTCCCTGGAAAGCCTGCATACACATGTGTGAATTTCAGAGTGGTATCACAGACCAACTGGCAATTCAAGGAGTAAAACCCTTTCCTGTTAATATAGAGGAATGGCTCCTCATGTGGGGCCACGATACGCACATGTGTGCAATCAATTGCCCCCATGACATTGGGAATACCCCCCAGTCGATAGAAGCCTTGTTTAAGACTGTTCCATTCCTGGGGGGTACGGGGGAAATTAATGTATCGCTGTGTCTGGTTATCTAGAGCAGTCAAAACCTCCCCTAGGAGCCTGGAGAAGGTGGACTGCGCTAGGCCAGACACAAGCCCCTCTGTTGACTGGAATGAGCCGGATGCCAGGAAGTGTACAACTCACAACAACTTCTGCATACCAGTCAGAGCTAGGTTCCTATTCGCTTGAGGGTCAATATCATCCTTCAAGACCTCATATAGGTCAATGAGGCTTGCAGAAGTCAAGAGATATTTTCCCCTGACCTCCCCTTCTGTCATTCTGACCCTAACCCTGTGTATCCTTGGTGCCCTTGCTCTTCCCCTCTGATGATGCCGACATCTTATAGGCCCTGCTGGCCTATGACCAGCTGCAGCAACAACAGCAGCAGGGGCAGCACCAGGAACAGGGACAGCAGCAGGAGGAGCAGGGACAGCAGCAGCAGGAGCAGGGACGGCTACAGCACCATGACCAGGGACCTCAGCAACAACTATAGCACCAGCAGGTATATCCTGAACAACAGGGGCTTGTAGGGCTTCCAGCACCCCTTGTGCCCCACAATTCTGTCTCTCTATGTATTGTAGGTAAAGCAGGGGAAACATGGTGGCTAATGAGGGTGTGCATTGCCAGGTGTTTTAAGGCTGCAGGTGAGAGGTTGTGATGTTTGTGATTGGTTTGACACACTTGCAGGGGCAGGAATAATAAATGCTTAGAAGAGGTTTAACTGTTTGAGATCAAGCGGCTGATATGTATGTGATTACGCATGCGGGAGTTACGTTGCTTTTTTAGTCAGTGCAAGGGTTACTGCGCCAGCAATTTGTGGCGAGATAAGAATGGAGTAGATTTTCTAAATTCTGTGCACGTAAGTCCTTACGCTGTATATTGGATACCAAATTGCGCGTCTGTTCTATGTTAGTCTATGGGTAAAAAAAATACGTCCGAAGGGTGAAAAATACATGCGTAACTTGTATGCTACGCCGTATATGTAATACCAAAATCGCGTAAAATCTGTAATGGAGGCCTTGTTATTTACACAGACTGCTATCGTATGAGTAACGAGTCCTTTTAAAATTGGGTGTTAAGCTACAGAGGAGCAAAAGTTTACTTAATTATTTACAATAACTGCTGTTGGTTTATGTGCAGAAACGGACATTTAGGATAGAAGAATTGCTTTGAAATATATTACAAATTTGTCCTGTTTAGTTACAACATATGTTTCTAATTGAGATTGCTACGTACTATGCATATCAAGTGTTAAAATTTAACACCGGTGTCAGTAATATTGTTTCTAAAAATAGTTTTTTTGTTTTTTTTTTAAATTGTGCTATTAAAATATTTTATTGTTTTTTATGAACACAAGATGTTCTGATTGGTTACTTGTCAGCGACACGCTTGTATGATGACAACTAGAGCTCTCAGTGCTACTTGTATGTTAGAATAACTCAGATTGAATATATTTCTACTCCAATAAGGTCACTATTTAAACAGATAGCCCATAGGCGCCACTCACACCCTCACCTATACTGAATTTTTCATTTGGATCGTACCCGTGAGAAGTATGATCAGTGGGTAGGCAGTTAATCTGTTTTAGTTGAAGTTCATGAGACAACACCCTTTTCTTTATAGTAGAGGACACTTGTTCTCTGGAGTTATGAATCATGATTCACTATATGACAGTTTCATGAAAAATCTGGGTGTGGTAGATGTCAGGAGAATGCTACCTACAGAAATGTAAAGTTCCTACTGAACTGTTTGGTGAAGGAGGGATAATGGTCTGGGGCTGTTTTTCAGGGTTTCATCTAAGCCCCTTAGTTGCAGGGCAGACTAATCTTAATGCTAGAGGATACAAAGACATTTAAGACATTTGGGTAACAACTTTTTGTTTAGAGAAGCCCCTTTTTTGTTGCAGCATGACTGTGGCCCTGTGCACAAAGCGAAGTCCATGAAGACATGATTTGATGAGTTTGTTGTGAAGGAGTGGCCTGCACATAGCTCTGATCATAACCCTATTAAACAGATTTGGGAATTGTAATGCCGATTGCGAGCCAGACCTTCTTGTCCAACATCAGTGTCCGGCCTAACAAATCATTTTTGGCTTAATGAGCACGATGTCCCACAGACACACTCCAAAATCTTGTGGAAATCCTTCCGAGAAGAGTGGTGGCTCCATATTAACCCCTTCACTACCGGGACTTTAATAGAAGAACTTTCCTAAAATACTGGAGACTTATTTGCATTTTTGCTATCACTCAATTTAAACGGATACAGAACCTTGTTTTTTTGTTTTTTTATTTACCTGTTATAACTATTTTTTAAAGTAGACAACCCTAGGTCTTGATCTAGGCCCATTTTGGTATATTTCATGCCACTATTTCACCGCAAAATGCAATCATATAAAAAATATTGTTAACTTTTTCACAATCTATGGGTTTCTCCCTGAAAATTTTTACATACTGCTTGTGCAATCATAGCACAAATGATTGTAAAAGCTTCTCCAGGATCTTCTTTGTTCAGAAATAGCAGACATGCATGGCTTTGACATTGCTTTTTGGTAATTAGAAGGCCGCTATCTGCAGCTGCGCACCATACTTTTATTATTCCTTTCATTGGAGGGGTTAATCAGGTAGCTTGTAAGTTTAATTTTATCTGTAGTGTAGAGATTACCCTCCCAGCTGACACCTCCCACCTCCTGATCCATACCGGATCCCTCTCAAACAGCTCTCTTTCCGCCCTTGCCCCCCACTGGCCACTTAGGTACTGGCAGATAATTTTTTGTTATTATTATTTTTTATTTTATATTTTCTGCAGTGTAGGATCCTCCCTTAACTTCCAACCTTCCTGATCCCTCCCAAACAGCTTTCTTTCCATCCCCCCTCCAACTAGTGCTGCGATCTTTGGTACTGGCAGACAAGATGTAAATATAAATAAATAAGATGTAAATATAAATAATGTAAATATAAATAAATATATATGATGTAAATATAAATAAATATATATATATATATATATATATATATATATATATATATATATATGTTTGTATTAAAAATTTTAGGAACCCCTGGCAATTTCCATGATTTTCATTTATAAATAATTGGGTGTTTGGATCAGTAATTTCATTTTGATCTATCAAATAACCGAAGGACACAGTAATATTTCAGTAATGAAATGAGGTTTATTGGATTAACAGAAAATATGCAATATGCATCAAAACGAAATGAAACAGGTGCATAAATGTGGGCACCCCAACAGAAATATTGCCTCAATATTTAGTAGAGCCTCCTTTAGCAGAGCCTCTGGACATTTCCTATAGTCTGTAATAAGTGTCTGGATTCTGGATGAAGGTATTTTTGGATCATTCCTCTTTGCAAAACATCTCCAGTTCAGTTAGGTTTGATGGTTGCCGAGCATGGACAGCCCATTTCAAATCACCCCACAGATTTTCAATGATATTCATGTCAGGGGACAGGGATGGCCATTCCAGAACATTGTACTTGCTCCTCTGCATAAATGCCAGAGTAGATTTTGAGCAGTGTTTTGGGTCGTAGTCTTGTTGAAATATCCAGCCCCAGCGTAACTTCAACTTTGTGACTGATTCCTCAACATTATTCTCAAGTATCTGCTGATATTGAGTGGAATGCATGCGACCCTCAACTTTAACAAGATTCCTAGTACCGGCATTGGCCACACAGCCCCCAGCATGATGGAACATCCACCAAATTTTACTGTTGGTAGTGTTTGTCTTGGAACGCTGTGTTCTTTTGCCGCCATGCATAACGCCCCTTGTTATGACCAAATAACCCAATCTTTGTTTCATCAGTCCACAGCACCTTCTTCCAAAATGAAGATGGCTTGTCCAAATGTGTGTTTGCATACCTCAAGTGACTGTTTGTGACGTGTGTGCATTAAAGGCTTCATCCGCATCACTCTCCCATCCAGCTTCTCCTTGTGCAAAGTGTGCTGAATTGTTGAACGATGCACAGTGACACCATCTGCAGCAAGATGATGTTGTAGGTCTTTGGAGGTGGGCTGTGGGCTGTTTTTGACCGTTCTCACCATCCTTTGCCTTTGCCTCTCCAATATTTTACTTGGCCTGCCACTTCTATCCTTAACAAGAACTGTGCCTGTGGTCTTCCATTTCCTCACTGTGTTCCTCACAGTGGACACTGACAGCTTAAATCTCTACATTAGCTTTTTGTAGCCTTCCCCTAAACCATAATGTTAAGCAATCTTTCTTTTCAGGTCATGTCATTTGAGAGTTGTTTCGAGGCCCCCATGTTGCCACTCTTCAGAGGAGAGTCAAAGAGAACAACAACTTGCAATTGGCCACCTTAAAAACCTTTTCTCATGATTGGAGGCACCTGTTTATGAAGTTCAAAGCTTAATGGGCTCACCAAACCAATTGTGTGTTCCAATTAATCAGTGCTAGGTAGTTACAGGTATTCAAATCAACAAAATGACAAGGGTGCCCAAATTTATGCACCTGTCTAATTTCGTTTTGATGCATATTGCACATTTTCTGTTTTTCCAATAAATCTCATTTCACTACTGAAACTGTCCTTCAGTTATTTGATAAATCAAAAAGAAATTGCTGATTCCAAACACCCAATTATTTATAAATGAAAATCATGGAAATTGTCAGGGGTGCCTAAACTTTTGCATACAACTGTAGATATATTATTTTTAACTATATTTGGTAGTGTACTGGTCCTCCCCCCTCCCCACTCCAGCAATCAATAGTTAGGCCCCACCACAGCCCACACCCCACCATTTTTCAGTAGCGTAGAGGCCCTTCCCTCCCTCTCCCTTTATTTAATTTATTTAATTTTGTAGTTTAAGGACCTCCCACTTCTGCTGCTTGGCAAGCTACCTGCCTCCTGGATTCCCTCCCACACCACCCTCCAGCACCAGCAGATGATCTCTACACACAGTGAAGCAGACAGCGTCACTGTGTGTAACGACCTGGCATCTGCCCTTATTTGGAACTGGAGCACTGATAATGCTCCGGTTCCATATAGCCAAAGTACCACACAACGTATATATACGTCTTTTTGGGCAAAGGGGTTAATGCCAATGGTTTTGGAATGGGATGTCTAACAAGCTCATATAGCTGTGATGACTAGGTGTCTATATATACATATATAGTATATATATATATATATATATATATATATCTCAATATATATGGCAAGTAATAAATTGCATTAGACGAGTAAACTATTGCTCTAGTGCACCCATTACCTTCAATATATATTGTGACCATGCTAAATAGCATTAATATTACAAGTTGAACGTTTTGGGTTGCACTGTGAGCTGAAGTGAAATGTAAAGGGTTAAAATGGTATGGTACGTGGCAAGGTGTTTGACTGGAAAGGACTATTTTTTGTATATATATATATATATATATATATATATATATATATATATATATATATATATATATATATATATATATATATGTGTGTGTGTGTGTGTGTACATGTGTATGAAATACATCTATATATGTGTATACATGTGTTTTATGTGTTTATGTGTATGTGCACACATACATATAAACAAATATATAGACATATGTATATATATATATATATATATATATATATATATATACTTTGAAAAATGCAATATACTTTTTAAACAATTTTAATGTTTTTATGCTTTTTTATTAGAAATACTTGAAATTTCTATGTTATTCTCTTAGAAGAAAATGTTATTTTTATTTTTAAATATATATTTAAATCTGGGAGTGCTCATTTAGTGCTCATGAGCAATAAAAATGTATCGCTCGACTTGTAATTTAGGCCATCATTTTTATTTATTAATCATTTGAAACACTGCATGTAAAAATAAAATGCTCCAGCAAGGAAAGGTACAGTACAAGATAAACAAGGGAAGAGAGGGAATGTGAGGATACACCAAAAAAGAAACTGCTGTCTTGAAGTATGTAAATGTCTTGAAGGGCAAATATACTGCTGCTGGCTGACTACAAATATTTAAAGCTCAGTGATTCACTGCATGAAGATAAATTGTGTAAAAGCCAAGAAAGATTTAGGATTGCCACCGGCTTATCAAACCATTTAAAATAAGTTTAAAATTGGCCCCATTTAGAAAATGGTTTGGAAAAGTATTTAAGTATGGGGGGTGGGGGTAGTTGGTAGTGTTATAGGACTGAGATTAATACTGTCATAATTTAGGTAAAATGAAAGGGATTTCTCTAATTCTAGTGTATTGAGATCCCTGATTGGGTGGAAGCATTGTCAGGTGACTACCAATTGATTTATGATTCTTTCCAACATTATAGGGCTCGATTTATCAAAGCTGAGGCGGACAGGGGCGCCTATACGCGCCCCTGTATGCCTCAGCTCGCCTGTGGCGGTGCGAAATTACCCACAGGTAATCACCATTGCACACTAGCGCAATTTTGCACTTGCGTGCAATCCCGCCCCCTGCCCGCGCAAGCCAATCACGCACGGGCAGGAGCTGTCAATCTCCTCGGTTGGACTCCACCGCAGAGATTGAATTTCGCCACCTTAGAGGTGGCGAAGAGGTTAGGGAAGCAGCGGTCTGGTGACCGCTGCTTGTTAAATTACGGTGAGCAAGTTGTTGTGAGAACTTGCAGCCGTAGGGCTTTGGTAAATCTAGCCCAATGGATGTGGACTGTGGAGTAACATTTTGCTTACATGAAAGGGCAGAGATCATAAAGGATGAGACTCTACAAGCCAGGGATGAATGTGGGTTAGGGAGAAAATGCTAAATTGACATTTAATGCTAAATACAATTCCCCATAAAATAGATAATGTATATGCATTATTCTGTAATTTATCTTTGTATTTTTGAAGCTTGCTCAGAAAGACTAGAGTATTACATACTCATGTATTCTGCTATATACAGGCACTCATTTGCATATGGTCGCTAAATGAGGCCAGGTAAACATACCAGGACTGTTTTGAATTTGCAAAACACTGCAAATGCAGGTAGTTTACAATAAAGGCCTTATTTGCTAATATGTTATACTGTGGGTGAACAAGGAAACTGTCTGCTGATGTTTGCAGAGAGTAAAGCAGTGTCCACTTCCAGAATTTATGATTGCACAAGCAATGTATTGTGCAACCACACCCTGTGCTTTTGTGTGGTGATTATTTTGCTTACCATAAGCAAATATAGAAATAAATGACCTGTTACTATGAAACATCTTCTAAGTGAGTTGGAATCTAATTTTAAGCAAATATTCAATTACAAATCACTCCCAGCAGCTTTAGTTTCTGAGGTATGGCTAAATGTATGTGGACACCTGACCATCACACCTATATGCGCTTGTTGGACATTCTATTTCAAGACCATGGGCATAAATATAGCGTTCCACCTCCTCTCTACTCTGGTAAAACTTTTCACACTATTTTGAAGTTCTTTGGGAATTCGTGTCCATTCAGTGAAAAAGAAAATTTGTGAGGTCATTGATGTTGGATGAAAAGGGCTGTCTCTTATCAGCATCTCAAAGGATTTCAGTGGGGCTAAGGTCA
This sequence comes from Bombina bombina, assembly GCF_027579735.1. Lineage (NCBI taxonomy): Eukaryota > Metazoa > Chordata > Amphibia > Anura > Bombinatoridae > Bombina > Bombina bombina. Next base: position 627,551,995 of record NC_069503.1, on the reverse strand, counting down.
GGTCTCAGTGCAAGCCACTCATGTTTCTCCACACTAAACACATCAAAATGTCTTCATGGACCTTGCTTTGTGCACAGAGACACAGTCTTGCTGGAATAGAAAGTGTGTTCCCTGAACTGTTGCCACAAAATTTGAAGCATTTGTTTAAAATGCCTTTGTATTCTGTTGCATTAAGATGAACTTTCAATCGAACTAAGGGGCCTAGGTGAAGCCTTAGATCATTATCCCTCCCTAACCAAACATTACAGTAGGTACTATGCATTCCTGTAGGTAAAGTTCTCCTGGCCTCAGCCGCACCCAGGTCAGACTGTCACAGATAGGGAATTCATCAGTCCAGAGAACACATTTCCACTGTTTAGTGGTGTGTGCTTTACACCACTCCAGCTGACACTTAGCATTATGCATGTTGATGTGAGGCTTGTGTATAGCTACTTGGCCATGGAAACCTATTTCATGAAGCTCCTGACAGACAGTTCTAGTACTCATGTAGTGACGTCACAAAGCGGCTGAGCCACAAAGCTCAGTGGAGCTGTTAGGGAGCTGGATGGGGGGAAGTTCTACAAACCTTTCAAACTTAGCTCCCATAGCAGCTACAAATCTCCAAGACCCATCATTTGAAAGAGAATCACCTGCTAGAGACTCATAATAAAGTTTTTTTTCTATTAGACAAGTTCTTCTCTTACAAAAAAATAAGGATTTTGTCTGTATAGTCAGATGATCACTGCAGTAACAGTAAACACCTTGCAAGAAAAAAAAAAGTGCTTTTAATTCTGTACTGCACATTGGGCCCTCTATAATCTATATTTTAACTCCTAAAAGCCTGTATGTGGCTACCCTTGATGACAATTTAGTAAGGTGATCACAGAAACAGCAGTGGTCCCTGGGCCATTTTCAATATCATTAACTAAAATCTATGCAAACATTATACATATTTCATTTGCCATGAATTCTATCTACAATAACAGCATTTTGTGAATCTGCGGGCCTTCTGAAAAAAAAACAATATATTATCTGTGTGGGTCACTTACTGAAATTTGACTTTCAATAGGGTTTAAAATTAGGTAGCCAAAAAAGCTCAAAATTGGGTCAGCAGTGCACTTGGGTGTAAAAACGGCTTAGCAGCAAAAAGGTTAATGAAATAAGACAATGCAATTTGGATAAGATCCTTCAATATGAAATAAAGTGAATGTACCACTTGGAGACTACACAAGGGCTGAATAAAAAAAAACTGAGTGTGTGTTTTCTGTGAGTAAATAAACGTATTTAAATTTTGCTAACTCAGGATAATGAAAATGTATTTTTAGTGTTTAGTGACATAGGCTGTCTCATTGTGGATCTGAAGATTACATGTAATATGCTGAGTGCACCAATGTGGAATTAAGGGAAAGCTTTGATTCCTGGAAGTCCAAAGACAGCTCTATTGAGGGGTGCAGCAATACAGAGGTTGCAGTGAGCATGTGTGCTCTGTCTGAACATAGAGGATTTAATAGCATACTCCTGAGAAGAACAGCTCTTCTTAGTTCCAGTGGTGAGTTAAATAACCTTTGTGAACAGTGTTGTGGGTGCCCCTGATCGCTAGGAACTTGATTGTCTACTGCTCCAGTAAGTGCTATGTTGTACTAAGTGCTGGTGGACTTACAATGACATTCTCTCAGAAACTGGGGCTGTTATTTTGAGTAGAGTATATGAGACTCACCAGGATTTGGTGTTTTATACTTAGGGGCCGAATTAGCAAGCTCCGAATGGAGCTTGATGCTTGATGGAGTTATCAAGCTCCGAATGGCGCTTGATGCCCCTGTTTCCGCGCAAGCCTTCAGACTCGCAGGAAACAGCAGTTATGAAGCAGCGGTCTTAAGACCGCTGCTCTATAACTGGTCTGCTGCCGCTGAGGCTGTGGTCTGCAATCCACCCGATCCTATTCTATCGGGCTGATTGACACCCCCTGCTAGCGGCCAATTGGCCAAAAATCTGCAGGGTGCGGCATTGCACAAGCAGTTCTGGTCGGCATTCAGCGATGTCTGTCGGACATAATATGCTACAACGTATCATGTTGGACAGACATTGATAAATAGGCCCCATTGTCTATAATATTATGTGAAGTGATGATGCTTTGAATTTATATACTGTAAAAATAAATAATGTTTCACAGAGGCCAATTGTCCAATTTTTCCTGGCACAGTCCCATGTTTTGGCTTCCTCTCCTGTTTTAAGCCCATCCCTTGTTCAATTTAGTCTGTATTTAGTTTAATTATGTTGTATGTTATACAAAGGGAGGGTAGAATATGTAGTGCTAGCAGGTATGTGCTCATCTGTTAAACTGAAAGTTAGCAGTGTGTAGCCAGATGTCCGGAAAGGGGGAGACACAAGATGTGATATATAATACCAGGGAGGGCAGAAACTGTATTAGTTCTGGCAGGTATATGTGCTCATCTGTTACACTGAAGTTTAGCAGTTTGCAGACAGGTGTCAGGTAAGGGGAGCCATAAGATGTGATATATAATACCAGGGAGGGCAGAAACTGTATTAGTTCTGGCAGGTATATGTGCTCATCTGTTACACTGAAGTTTAGCAGTTTGCAGACAGGTGTCAGGTAAGGGGAGCCATAAGATGTGATATATAATACCAGGGAGGGTAGAATCTGTATTAGTTCTGGCAGGTATATGTGCTCATCTGTTACACTGAAGTTTAGCAGTTTGCAGACAGGTGTCAGGTAAGGGGAGCCATGAGATGTGATATATAATACCAGGGAGGGTAGAATCTGTATTAGTTCTGGCAGGTATATGTGCTCATCTGTTACACTGAAGTTTAGCAGTTTGCAGACAGGTGTCAGGTAAGGGGAGCCATGAGATGTGATATATAATACCAGGGAGGGTAGAATCTGTATTAGTTCTGGCAGGTATATGTGCTCATCTGTTACACTGAAGTTTAGCAGTTTGCAGACAGGTGTCAGGTAAGGTGAGCCATGAGATGTGATATATTATACCAGGGAGGGCAGAAACTGTATTAGTTCTGGCAGGTACATGTGCTCATCTGTTACACTGAAGTTTAGCAGTTTGCAGACAGGTGTCAGGTAAGGTGGAGCCATGAGATGTGATATATAATACCAGGGAGGGTAGAATCTGTATTAGTTCTGGCAGGTATATGTGCTCATCTGTTACACTGAAGTTTAGCAGTTTGCAGACAGGTGTCAGGTAAGGTGGATCCATGAGATGTGATATATACAGGGAGTGCAGAATTATTAGGCAAGTTGTATTTTTGAGGATTAATTTTATTATTGAACAACAACCATGTTCTCGATGAACCCAAAAAACTCATTAATATCAAAGCTGAATAGTTTTGGAAGTAGTTTTTAGTTTGTTTTTAGTTATAGCTATTTTAGGGGGATATCTGTGTGTGCAGGTGACTATTACTGTGCATAATTATTAGGCAACTTAACAAAAAACAAATATATACCCATTTCAATTATTTATTTTTACCAGTGAAACCAATATAACATCTCAACATTCACAAATATACATTTCTGACATTCAAAAACAAAACAAAAACAAATCAGTGACCAATATAGCCACCTTTCTTTGCAAGGACACTCAAAAGCCTGCCATCCATGGATTCTGTCAGTGTTTTGATCTGTTCACCATCAACATTGCGTGCAGCAGCAACCACAGCCTCCCAGACACTGTTCAGAGAGGTGTACTGTTTTCCCTCATTGTAAATCTCACATTTGATGATGGACCACAGGTTCTCAATGGGGTTCAGATCAGGTGAACAAGGAGGCCATGTCATTAGATTTTCTTCTTTTATACCCTTTCTTGCCAGCCACGCTGTGGAGTACTTGGACGCGTGTGATGGAGCATTGTCCTGCATGAAAATCATGTTTTTCTTGAAGGATGCAGACTTCTTCCTGTACCACTGCTTGAAGAAGGTGTCTTCCAGAAACTGGCAGTAGGACTGGGAGTTGAGCTTGACTCCATCCTCAACACGAAAAGGCCCCACAAGCTCATCTTTGATGATACCAGCCCAAACCAGTACTCCACCTCCACCTTGCTGGCGTCTGAGTCGGACTGGAGCTCTCTGCCCTTTACCAATCCAGCCACGGGCCCATCCATCTGGCCCATCAAGACTCACTCTCATTTCATCAGTCCATAAAACCTTAGAAAAATCAGTCTTGAGATATTTCTTGGCCCAGTCTTGACGTTTCAGCTTGTGTGTCTTGTTCAGTGGTGGTCGTCTTTCAGCCTTTCTTACCTTGGCCATGTCTCTGAGTATTGCACACCTTGTGCTTTTGGGCACTCCAGTGATGTTGCAGCTCTGAAATATGGCCAAACTGGTGGCAAGTGGCATCTTGGCAGCTGCACGCTTGACTTTTCTCAGTTCATGGGCAGTTATTTTGCTCCTTGGTTTTTCCACACGCTTCTTGTGACCCTGTTGACTATTTTGAATGAAACGCTTGATTGTTCGATGATCACGCTTCAGAAGCTTTGCAATTTTAAGAGTGCTGCATCCCTCTGCAAGATATCTCACTATTTTTGACTTTTCTGAGCCTGTCAAGTCATTCTTTTGACCCATTTTGCCAAAGGAAAGGAAGTTGCCTAATAATTATGCACACCTGATATAGGGTGTTGATGTCATTAGACCACACCCCTTCTCATTACAGAGATGCACATCACCTAATATGCTTAATTGGTTGTAGGCTTTCGAGCCTATACAGCTTGGAGTAAGACAACATGCATAAAGAGGATGATGTGGTCAAAATACTCATTTGCCTAATAATTCTGCACACAGTGTAATACCAGGGAGGGTAGAATCTGTATTAGTTCTGGCAGGTATATGTGCTCATCTGTTACACTGAAGTTTAGCAATTTGCAGACAGGTGTCAGGTAAGGGGAGCCATAAGATTTGATATATAATACCAGGGAGGGCAGAAACTGTATTAGTTCTGGCAGGTATATGTGCTCATCTGTTACACTGAAGTTTAGCAGTTTGCAGACAGGTGTCTGGTAAGGTGGAGCCATGAGATGTGATATATAATACCAGGGAGGGCAGAAACTGTATTAGTTCTGGCAGGTATATGTGCTCCTCTGTTACACTGAAGTTTAGCAGTTTGCAGACAGGTGTCAGGTAAGGGGAGCCATGAGATGTGATATATAATACCAGGGAGGGTAGAATCTGTATTAGTTCTGGCAGGTATATGTGCTCATCTGTTACACTGAAGTTTAGCAGTTTGCAGACAGGTGTCTAGTAAGGTGGAGCTATGAGATGTGATATATAATACCAGGGAGGGTAGAATCTGTATTAGTTCTGGCAGGTATATGTGCTCATCTGTTACACTGAAGTTTAGCAGTTTGCAGACAGGTGTCAGGTAAGGGGAGCCATGAGATGTGATATATAATACCAGGGAGGGCAGAAACTGTATTAGTTCTGGCAGGTATATGTGCTCATCTGTTACACTGAAGTTTAGCAGTTTGCTGACAGGTGTCAGGTAAGGGGAGCCATGAGATGTGATATATAATACCAGGGAGGGTAGAATCTGTATTAGTTCTGGCAGGTATATGTGCTCATCTGTTACACTGAAGTTTAGCAGTTTGCAGACAGGTGTCAGGTAAGGGGAGCCATAAGATGTGATATATAATACCAGGGAGGGCAGAAACTTTATTAGTTCTGGCAGGTATATGTGCTCATCTGTTACACTGAAGTTTAGCAGTTCGCAGACAGGTGTCAGGTAAGGGGAGCCATAAGATGTGATATATAATACCAGGGAGGGCAGAAACTGTATTAGTTCTGGCAGGTATATGTGCTCATCTGTTACACTGAAGTTTAGCAGTTTGCAGACAGGTGTCAGGTAAGGTGGAGCCATGAGATGTGATATATAATACCAGGGAGGGCAGAAACTGTATTAGTTCTGGCAGGTATATGTGCTCATCTGTTACACTGAAGTTTAGCAGTTTGCAGACAGGTGTCAGGTAAGGTGGAGCTATGAGATGTGATATATAATACCAGGGAGGGTAGAATCTGTATTAGTTCTGGCAGGTATATGTGCTCATCTGTTACACTGAAAGTTAGCAGTGTGTAGCCAGATGTCCGGAAAGGGGGAGACACAAGATGTGATATATAATACCAGGGAGGGCAGAAACTGTATTAGTTCTGGCAGGTATATGTGCTCATCTGTTACACTGAAGTTTAGCAGTTTGCAGACAGGTGTCAGGTAAGGGGAGCCATAAGATGTGATATATAATACCAGGGAGGGCAGAAACTGTATTAGTTCTGGCAGGTATATGTGCTCATCTGTTACACTGAAGTTTAGCAGTTTGCAGACAGGTGTCAGGTAAGGGGAGCCATAAGATGTGATATATAATACCAGGGAGGGTAGAATCTGTATTAGTTCTGGCAGGTATATGTGCTCATCTGTTACACTGAAGTTTAGCAGTTTGCAGACAGGTGTCAGGTAAGGGGAGCCATGAGATGTGATATATAATACCAGGGAGGGTAGAATCTGTATTAGTTCTGGCAGGTATATGTGCTCATCTGTTACACTGAAGTTTAGCAGTTTGCAGACAGGTGTCAGGTAAGGGGAGCCATGAGATGTGATATATAATACCAGGGAGGGTAGAATCTGTATTAGTTCTGGCAGGTATATGTGCTCATCTGTTACACTGAAGTTTAGCAGTTTGCAGACAGGTGTCAGGTAAGGTGAGCCATGAGATGTGATATATTATACCAGGGAGGGCAGAAACTGTATTAGTTCTGGCAGGTACATGTGCTCATCTGTTACACTGAAGTTTAGCAGTTTGCAGACAGGTGTCAGGTAAGGTGGAGCCATGAGATGTGATATATAATACCAGGGAGGGTAGAATCTGTATTAGTTCTGGCAGGTATATGTGCTCATCTGTTACACTGAAGTTTAGCAGTTTGCAGACAGGTGTCAGGTAAGGTGGATCCATGAGATGTGATATATAATACCAGGGAGGGTAGAATCTGTATTAGTTCTGGCAGGTATATGTGCTCATCTGTTACACTGAAGTTTAGCAATTTGCAGACAGGTGTCAGGTAAGGGGAGCCATAAGATTTGATATATAATACCAGGGAGGGCAGAAACTGTATTAGTTCTGGCAGGTATATGTGCTCATCTGTTACACTGAAGTTTAGCAGTTTGCAGACAGGTGTCTGGTAAGGTGGAGCCATGAGATGTGATATATAATACCAGGGAGGGCAGAAACTGTATTAGTTCTGGCAGGTATATGTGCTCATCTGTTACACTGAAGTTTAGCAGTTTGCAGACAGGTGTCAGGTAAGGGGAGCCATGAGATGTGATATATAATACCAGGGAGGGTAGAATCTGTATTAGTTCTGGCAGGTATATGTGCTCATCTGTTACACTGAAGTTTAGCAGTTTGCAGACAGGTGTCTAGTAAGGTGGAGCTATGAGATGTGATATATAATACCAGGGAGGGTAGAATCTGTATTAGTTCTGGCAGGTATATGTGCTCATCTGTTACACTGAAGTTTAGCAGTTTGCAGACAGGTGTCAGGTAAGGGGAGCCATGAGATGTGATATATAATACCAGGGAGGGCAGAAACTGTATTAGTTCTGGCAGGTATATGTGCTCATCTGTTACACTGAAGTTTAGCAGTTTGCTGACAGGTGTCAGGTAAGGGGAGCCATGATATGTGATATATAATACCAGGGAGGGTAGAATCTGTATTAGTTCTGGCAGGTATATGTGCTCATCTGTTACACTGAAGTTTAGCAGTTTGCAGACAGGTGTCAGGTAAGGGGAGCCATAAGATGTGATATATAATACCAGGGAGGGCAGAAACTTTATTAGTTCTGGCAGGTATATGTGCTCATCTGTTACACTGAAGTTTAGCAGTTCGCAGACAGGTGTCAGGTAAGGGGAGCCATAAGATGTGATATATAATACCAGGGAGGGCAGAAACTGTATTAGTTCTGGCAGGTATATGTGCTCATCTGTTACACTGAAGTTTAGCAGTTTGCAGACAGGTGTCAGGTAAGGTGGAGCCATGAGATGTGATATATAATACCAGGGAGGGCAGAAACTGTATTAGTTCTGGCAGGTATATGTGCTCATCTGTTACACTGAAGTTTAGCAGTTTGCAGACAGGTGTCAGGTAAGGTGGAGCTATGAGATGTGATATATAATACCAGGGAGGGTAGAATCTGTATTAGTTCTGGCAGGTATATGTGCTCATCTGTTACACTGAAGTTTAGCAGTTTGCAGACAGGTGTCAGGTAAGGGGAGCCATGAGATGTGATATATAATACCAGGGAGGGCAGAAACTGTATTAGTTCTGGCAGGTACATGTGCTCATCTGTTACACTGAAGTTTAGCAATTTGCAGACAGGTGTCAGGTAAGGTGGAGCCATGAGATGTGATATATAATACCAGGGAGGGTAGAATCTGTATTAGTTCTGGCAGGTATATGTGTTCATCTGTTACACTGAAGTTTAGCAGTTTGCAGACAGGTGTCAGGTAAGGGGAGCCATGAGATGTGATATATAATACCAGGGAGGGCAGAAACTGTATTAGTTCTGGCAGGTGTATGTGCTCATCTGTTACACTGAAGTTTAGCAGTTTGCAGACAGGTGTCAGGTAAGGTGGAGCCATGAGATGTGATATTTAATATCAGGGAGGGTATAATCTGTATTAGTTTTGGCAGGTATATGTGCTCATCTGTTACACTGAAGTTTAGCAGTTTGCAGACAGGTGTCAGGTAAGGTGGAGCCATGAGATGTGATATATAATACCAGGGAGGGTAGAATCTGTATTAGTTCTGGCAGGTATATGTGCTCATCTGTTACACTGAAGTTTAGCAGTTTGCAGACAGGTGTCAGGTAAGGGGAGCCATAAGATGTGATATATAATACCAGGGAGGGCAGAAACTGTATTAGTTCTGGCAGGTATATGTGCTCATCTGTTACACTGAAGTTTAGCAGTTTGCAGACAGGTGTCAGGTAAGGTGGAGCCATGAGATGTGATATATAATACCAGGGAGGGTAGAATCTGTATTAGTTCTGGCAGGTATATGTGTTCATCTGTTACACTGAAGTTTAGCAGTTTGCAGACAGGTGTCAGGTAAGGGGAGCCAAGAGATGTGATATATAATACCAGGGAGGGTAGAATCTGTATTAGTTCTGGCAGGTATATGCGCTCATCTGTTACACTGAAGTTTAGCAGTTTGCAGACAGGTGTCTGGTAAGGTGGAGCCATGAGATGTGATATATAATACCAGGGAGGGTAGAATCTGTATTAGTTCTGGCAGGTATATGTGCTCATCTGTTACACTGAAGTTTAGCAGTTTGCAGACAGGTGTCAGGTAAGGTGGAGCCATGAGATGTGATATATAATACCAGGGAGGGCAGAAACTGTATTAGTTCTGGCAGGTGTATGTGCTCATCTGTTACACTGAAGTTTAGCAGTTTGCAGACAGGTGTCAGGTAAGGTGGAGCCATGAGATGTGATATTTAATATCAGGGAGGGTATAATCTGTATTAGTTCTGGCAGGTATATGTGCTCATCTGTTACACTGAAGTTTAGCAGTTTGCAGACAGGTGTCAGGTAAGGTGGAGCCATGAGATGTGCTATATAATACCAGGGAGGGTAGAATCTGTATTAGTTCTGGCAGGTATATGTGCTCATCTGTTACACTGAAGTTTAGCAGTTTGCAGACAGGTGTCAGGTAAGGTGGAGCCATGAGATGTGATATATAATACCAGGGAGGGCAGAAACTGTATTAGTTCTGGCAGGTGTATGTGCTCATCTGTTACACTGAAGTTTAGCAGTTTCCAGACAGGTGTCAGGTAAGGTGGAGCCATGAGATGTGATATTTAATATCAGGGAGGGTATAATCTGTATTAGTTCTGGCAGGTATATGTGCTCATCTGTTACACTGAAGTTTAGCAGTTTGCAGACAGGTGTCAGGTAAGGTGGAGCCATGAGATGTACTATATAATACCAGGGAGGGTAGAATCTGTAATAGTTCTGGCAGGTATATGTGCTCATCTGTTACACTGAAGTTTAGCAGTTTGCAGACAGGTGTCAGGTAAGGGGAGCCATGAGATGTGATATATAATACCAGGGAGGGCAGAAACTGTATTAGTTCTGGCAGGTATATGTGCTCATCTGTTACACTGAAGTTTAGCAGTTTGCAGACAGGTGTCAGGTAAGGTGGAGCCATGAGATGTGATATATAATACCAGGGAGGGTAGAATCTGTATTAGTTCTGGCAGGTATATGTGCTCATCTGTTACACAGAAGTTTAGCAGTTTGCAGACAGGTGTCAGGTAAGGGGAGCCATGAGATGTGATATATAATACCAGGGAGGGTAGAATCTGTTAGTTCTGGCAGGTATATGTGCTCATCTGTTACACTGAAGTTTAGCAGTTTGCAGACAGGTGTCAGGTAAGGGGAGCCATGAGATGTGATATTTAATACCAGGGAGGGCAGAAACTGTATTAGTTCTGGCAGGTATATGTGCTCATCTGTTACACTGAAGTTTAGCAGTTTGCAGACAGGTGTCAGGTAAGGTGGAGCCATGAGATGTGATATTTAATACCAGGGAGGGCAGAAACTGTATTAGTTCTGGCAGGTATATGTGCTCATCTGTTACACTGAAGTTTAGCAGTTTGCAGACAGGTGTCAGGTAAGGGGAGCCATGAGATGTGATATATAATACCAGGGAGGGCAGAAACTGTATTAGTTCTGGCAGGTATATGTGCTCATCTGTTACACTGAAGTTTAGCAGTTTGCAGACAGGTGTCAGGTAAGGGGAGCCATGAGATGTGATATATAATACCAGGGAGGGTAGAATCTGTATTAGTTCTGGCAGGTATATGTGCTCATCTGTTACACTGAAGTTTAGCAGTTTGCAGACAGGTGTCAGGTAAGGGGAGCCATGAAATGTGATATATAATGCCAGGGAGGGTAGAATCTGTATTAGTTCTGGCAGGTATATGTGCTCATCTGTTACACTGAAGTTTAGCAGTTTGCAGACAGGTGTCAGGTAAGGGGAGCCATGAGATGTGATATATAATACCAGGGAGGGTAGAATCTGTTAGTTCTGGCAGGTATATGTGCTCATCTGTTACACTGAAGTTTAGCAGTTTGCAGACAGGTGTCAGGTAAGGGGAGCCATGAGATGTGATATTTAATACCAGGGAGGGCAGAAACTGTATTAGTTCTGGCAGGTATATGTGCTCATCTGTTACACTGAAGTTTAGCAGTTTGCAGACAGGTGTCAGGTAAGGTGGAGCCATGAGATGTGATATATAATACCAGGGAGGGCAGAAACTGTATTAGTTCTGGCAGGTGTATGTGCTCATCTGTTACACTGAAGTTTAGCAGTTTGCAGACAGGTGTCAGGTAAGGTGGAGCCATGAGATGTGCTATATAATACCAGGGAGGGTAGAATCTGTATTAGTTCTGGCAGGTATATGTGCTCATCTGTTACACTGAAGTTTAGCAGTTTGCAGACAGGTGTCAGGTAAGGGGAGCCATGAGATGTGATATATAATACCAGGGAGGGCAGAAACTGTATTAGTTCTGGCAGGTATATGTGCTCATCTGTTACACTGAAGTTTAGCAGTTTGCAGACAGGTGTCAGGTAAGGTGGAGCCATGAGATGTGATATATAATACCAGGGAGGGTAGAATCTGTATTAGTTCTGGCAGGTATATGTGCTCATCTGTTACACTGAAGTTTAGCAGTTTGCAGACAGGTGTCAGGTAAGGGGAGCCATGAGATGTGATATATAATACCAGGGAGGGTAGAATCTGTTAGTTCTGGCAGGTATATGTGCTCATCTGTTACACTGAAGTTTAGCAGTTTGCAGACAGGTGTCAGGTAAGGGGAGCCATGAGATGTGATATTTAATACCAGGGAGGGCAGAAACTGTATTAGTTCTGGCAGGTATATGTGCTCATCTGTTACACTGAAGTTTAGCAGTTTGCAGACAGGTGTCAGGTAAGGTGGAGCCATGAGATGTGATATATAATACCAGGGAGGGCAGAATCTGTTAGTTCTGGCAGGTATATGTGCTCATCTGTTACACTGAAGTTTAGCAGTTTGCAGACAGGTGTCAGGTAAGGGGAGCCATGAGATGTGATATATAATACCAGGGAGGGTAGAATCTGTTAGTTCTGGCAGGTATATGTGCTCATCTGTTACACTGAAGTTTAGCAGTTTGCAGACAGGTGTCAGGTAAGGGGAGCCATGAGATGTGATATTTAATACCAGGGAGGGCAGAAACTGTATTAGTTCTGGCAGGTATATGTGCTCATCTGTTACACTGAAGTTTAGCAGTTTGCAGACAGGTGTCAGGTAAGGTGGAGCCATGAGATGTGATATTTAATACCAGGGAGGGCAGAAACTGTATTAGTTCTGGCAGGTATATGTGCTCATCTGTTACACTGAAGTTTAGCAGTTTGCAGACAGGTGTCAGGTAAGGGGAGCCATGAGATGTGATATATAATACCAGGGAGGGCAGAAACTGTATTAGTTCTGGCAGGTATATGTGCTCATCTGTTACACTGAAGTTTAGCAGTTTGCAGACAGGTGTCAGGTAAGGGGAGCCATGAGATGTGATATATAATACCAGGGAGGGTAGAATCTGTATTAGTTCTGGCAGGTATATGTGCTCATCTGTTACACTGACGTTTAGCAGTTTGCAGACAGGTGTCAGGTAAGGGGAGCCATGAGATGTGATATATAATACCAGGGAGGGTAGAATCTGTATTAGTTCTGGCAGGTATATGTGCTCATCTGTTACACTGAAGTTTAGCAGTTTGCAGACAGGTGTCAGGTAAGGGGAGCCATGAGATGTGATATATAATACCAGGGAGGGTAGAATCTGTTAGTTCTGGCAGGTATATGTGCTCATCTGTTACACTGAAGTTTAGCAGTTTGCAGACAGGTGTCAGGTAAGGGGAGCCATGAGATGTGATATTTAATACCAGGGAGGGCAGAAACTGTATTAGTTCTGGCAGGTATATGTGCTCATCTGTTACACTGAAGTTTAGCAGTTTGCAGACAGGTGTCAGGTAAGGTGGAGCCATGAGATGTGATATTTAATACCAGGGAGGGCAGAAACTGTATTAGTTCTGGCAGGTATATGTGCTCATCTGTTACACTGAAGTTTAGCAGTTTGCAGACAGGTGTCAGGTAAGGGGAGCCATGAGATGTGATATATAATACCAGGGAGGGCATAAACTGTATTAGTTCTGGCAGGTATATGTGCTCATCTGTTACACTGAAGTTTAGCAGTTTGCAGACAGGTGTCAGGTAAGGGGAGCCATGAGATGTGATATATAATACCAGGGAGGGTAGAATCTGTATTAGTTCTGGCAGGTATATGTGCTCATCTGTTACACTGAAGTTTAGCAGTTTGCAGACAGGTGTCAGGTAAGGGGAGCCATGAGATGTGATATATAATACCAGGGAGGGTAGAATCTGTATTAGTTCTGGCAGGTATATGTGCTCATCTTTTACACTGAAGTTTAGCAGTTTGCAGACAGGTGTCAGGTAAGGGGAGCCATGAGATGTGATATATAATACCAGGGAGGGTAGAAACTGTATTAGTTCTGGCAGGTATATGTGCTCATCTGTTACACTGAAGTTTAGCAGTTTGCAGACAGGTGTCAGGTAAGGTGGAGCTATGAGATGTGCTATATAATACCAGGGAGGGTAGAATTTGTATTAGTTCTGGCAGGTATATGTGCTCATCTGTTACACTGAAGTTTAGCAGTTTGCAGACAGGTGTCAGGTAAGGGGAGCCATGAGATGTGATATATAATACCAGGGAGGGTAGGAAGCAACGGGTAAGGAATCAAGGCATCTCAGTAGTGTTGAACAATTTAGAACATATTTAATTGCCCCTATTTAAATACTGAGGCTTTGCTTAGCAAGGGCTTAATACATCAGACTCTTCGTGTGCTGAGACTGGAATTCACAGAACATACAGGAAAAAAATCCTATATACTGTAGTATTTATGGGTTTATTAACCTACTACCAGCAAATACTGCAGCAGCAAAGATCAAAAGTAAATCTTTAACTTGTAAAACGCTGTCTATTACTGAAAATTCCAATAGTGTTTTAGCAAACGTAAAACATAAAAAACAAATCCTCAACATATCTAAATATATTGTTCACTATTCCAGCGGCCCCAGAGCGGCCACACATTCCGAGACCTTTAAAATCTACAGATGACCTCCTCTTTGAGAAACAAACATGGACACACTATTGTGAGTGTCTAATTCAGATCACTCAATCTATGTGTGCATGATTTATAAAAATATATTGTGTGGCCAATCTGAGGATACGTGTAACCCAGCAGTTAGCAGGTTAAATATATTGTGTGGCCAATCTGAGGATACGTGCAACACAGCAGTTAGCAGGTTAAATATATTGTGTGGCCAATCTGAGGATACGTGCAACACAGCAGTTAGCAGGTTAAATATATTGTGTGGCCAATCTGAGGATACGTGCAACACAGCAGTTAGCAGGTTAAATATATTGTGTGGCCAATCTGAGGATACGTGTAACACAGCAGTTAGCAGGTTAAATATATTGTGTGGCCAATCGGAGGATACGTGGAACACAGCAATTAGCAGGTTAAATATATTGTGTGGCCAATCTGAGGATACGTGCAACACAGCAGTTAGCAGGTTAAATATATTGTGTGGCCAATCTGAGGATACGTGTAACACAGCAGTTAGCAGGTTAAATATATTGTGTGGCCAATCTGAGGATACGTGCAACACAGCAGTTAGCAGGTTAAACATATTGTGTGGCCAATCTGAGGATACGTGCAACACAGCAGTTAGCAGGTTAAACATATTGATATAATATCACTGTCTAATTTCAGGCTGTTTAATGTCTATATAAACTAAGGTGCTTTGAAGTGTACTGCTATACAGATGCTGAAGGGTTAATAATTTAACCCTTGCTTGCTTATTTTGGTACTTGCTGTAAAGGTAATCTGCCTATGCCAATTATGTGTTTGAGGAGCTTGATGCTTTAACCTGCATTAAAGGCTATAGCAGTGGAAAAAAAAAGTGCTCTAATATGTTAGATCAATGTTATTATTGTGCTACATATAACCATGTGTTTAACCAATGCAAAAGGATTAACCACATTATTAAAGTAAGTTCCAGAGCAACAATGGCCTGCTGGGAGCTAGCTGAACACTGATGAGCCAATGACAAAAGACAAATGTGTGTAGCCACCAATCAAAAGATAACTCACAGTAGCGCATTCATGCTGCCAGGAATATGTATATATTCTTTAAAACAAAGTACCCAAGAGACCATCTGCTCACTGAGGTTTAATTTTGACTTTCCTATCCCTTTAAGCAATCGGTATGGGTTAACTATACAACTAAAATTTTATGTGCTTATTTTGGGGTAGATTGGGGTGGGCGGAGCTATACAAATTATATATTGGCGTGGCTCTGCTGCAAAGTGTTCCAAATGGTGGCAACTATAATGTGTTGAAGCTATAGTGCAGCCTTGGTTATTCTTTGGCAGGTTATATTTGAAACATGCTCCTTTCTATTTTTATTTTGGTTCACACATGATTTGTCATCAAATTATTTATAATAAGAACAAGAATTTCTTATATATTAAACCAACTTTATTAATCTCTATCTGATCAGCTTTTATTTCTACCATTACTATGGAGAACATATCATAACATTCTTATTTTAATAATTTACATTTTCCATTCATTAATAAAGCTGGTTGGCAAACTAACAGCTAGATTACGAGTTTAATTCCTTTAATTCCTATTGGCTGATAGAAATCTTTCAGCCAATAGGAATTCAAGGGACGCCATCTTTGATGACGTCACTTAAAGGGAACCTTCAGTTTACGGCTTCTTTCTGCTTGGATGAGGACTTCGCTGGATGGATGAAGATCGAAGAGGCCTCCTGGATGGAGACTTCTTGCCGCTTGGATGAGGACTTTGCCGGCTGGATGAGGATGGATGTCCGGACTTCGATAACTGTAAGTGGATCATCTGGGGTTAGTGTAAGTTTTTTTAAGGGTTTTTTGGATGTTTTTTTTTTAGCTTAGGGTTTGGGCAATTCCTAAAAGAGCTGATTGCCCTTTTCAGGGCATCGCAAAAGAGCTAAATGCCCTTTTAAGGGCAATGCCCATCCAAATGCCCTTTTCAGGGCAATGGTTAGCTTAGGTTTATTTAGATTTTAGGTTTTTATTTAGGGGGTCTGGTTGTGTGGGTGGTGGGTTTAACTGTTGGGGGGTTGTTTGTATTTTTTATTGCAATGTAAAAGGGCTGTTATCTTTGGGGCAATGCCCTGCAAAAGGCCCTTTTAAGGGCCATTGGTAGTTTATTTTAGGCTAGGGTTTTTTTTAATTTGGGGGGGGCTTTTTTATTTTGATAGGGCTATTAGATTAGGTGTAATTCGTTTTTATTTTTGATAATTTCGTTTTTTATTTTTTACAATTTAGTGGGTTTTTTTGTAATTTAGAAAATTGTATTTTAATAATTTAATTTATTTTATTTTATTGTAATGTTTTTTTTTAGTGTAAGGCAGGTTAGGTTTTATTTTACAGATAAGTTTATATTTATTTTAACTAGGTAGTTAGTAAATAGTTAATAACTATTTACTACCTAGTCTACCTAGTTAAAATAAATACAAACTTACCTGTGAAATAAAAATAAAACCTAAGATAGATACAATATAACTATTAGTAATATTGTAGCTAGCTTAGGTTTTATTTTACAGGTAAGTAAATATTTAGTTTTAAATAGGAATTATTTAGTTAATAATTGTAGGTTTTATTTAGCTCTATTTTAATTATGTTAAAGTTAGGGGTGTTAGGGTTAGACTTAGGGTTACGTTAGGGTTAGGTTTAGGGGTTAATATATTTATGTAGAGTTAGTGATGTGGGAGGTCAGAGGTTTAGGGGTTAATAATTTATTATAGTATATTTCGTTGTGAGGGATTGCGGTTTAATGGTTAATAGGTTTATGATAGCGGCGGTGTGCGTGGATGGCAGATTAGGGGTTAATAATCTTTAAACAGTGTTTGCGATTCGGGAGGGCGGTGGTTTAGGGGTTAATAGGTTTATTATAGTGGCGACGATGTCAGGGAACAGCGGAATAGGGGTTAATAAAAATTTTAGTGGCAGCGATATCTGGAGCAGCAGATTAGGGGTTAATAATTTTATTTTAGTGTTTGCAATGCGGGAGGCCCTTCGATTTAGGGGTTAATAGGTAGTTTATGGGTGTTAGTGTACTTTTTAACACTTTAGTTATGAGTTTTATGGTACAGCTTTGTAACGTAAAACTCAGAACTACTGACTTTAGATGGTGGTACGGATCTTGTCAGTATAGGGTGTACCGCTCACTTTTTGGCCTCCCAGGCAAACAGGCACTATGGGAGTCCCATTGAAAAAGGACTTTTTTAAAAGTGGGGTACTGACGTTGCATGACGGCCTAAAAGGTGTGCGGAACACCTATACCTACAAGACTTATAATAGCAGCGTTAGGGAAAAATCAGTGTTATGGGCCATAATGCTGATTTTTCACTCATAATGCCAAACTCGTAATCTAGCTAAATGTGACTTCTTACTCAAAATAACGGTCCAGCACTGTTTTAAAAGTGATCCCAAAACTTTGATAACCAGGAATTACAAAAAACAAACAAAAAAAACAGCTGCCCAACCATACAGATACAATTTCCATAAATGCATAACAAAAATAACAATGCAAATAATACATTATTTTTTACAAGTAGGTGGCCTATCATATGTCTCAATGAATAGTCAATAAGTGTATTAAATAGAAAACATATTTACAGGGACACTGAACCCAAATTTGTTCATTTGTAATTCAGAAAGAGCATGCAATTTTAAGCAACTTTCTATATTATCAATTATTCTTCGTTCTCTTGCTATCATTATTTGAAAAAGAAGGCATCTAAGCTTTTTTTTTTTTCAGACCTCTGGACAGCACTTTTTTATTGGTGGATGAATTTATCCACCAATCAGCAAGGACAACCCAGGTTGTTCACCAAAAATGGGCTGGCATCTAAACTTACATTCTTGCATTTCAAATAAAGATACCAAGAGAATGAAGAAAATTTGATAATAGGAGTAAATTCGAAATTTGCATAAATTTTCATGCTCAATCTGAATCATGAAATTAAATTTTTGGGTACAGTGTCCCTTTAAACACAGGTAACCGCATTAAAAATAAACCAAAAAATGAAATGAACAATATATTATCAGGAATAAAAGAACCAAAAACTGAAATTAACAATATATTATCAGGAAATAATTAAACCAGAGATGTGTTATTCTAAGCTAAATATACTGTACGGTATTGCTAAACATCAAAAACTTAATGATATGATTTGTGAAGTATAACAACAGAAAATGAAAAAAGCTTTCAAATGAAAGTTTTTGTTTTGTTTTGTGTGGCATAGAACATCTACATATAAAACAATAATCAAGGTAATTAAAAAATTAAAACAAAAATAAATCAAGGTTGAATGGTTTCCAGCAAAGACACTTTTTATAATAAAAACACTTAAAAAGTTACAACACGACACCATGGCTAATTTAGAGCCAGATTACGAGTGGTGCGCTAACAGTTACGCTCAACTAAAAAGGGGTTCATCGTGGGTGTTTGCGTGAGTTGGGTTTATCACGCATATTACAAGCTGAAAGTAAATCTGATCGCTTTAGCGCAACGGAAGTTAACGCACAACAGAAGAGCTCGTACTCAGAGCTCTGGTTAACCATTTCACAAAAAAGAAAAGATTCACAAAACACATCAAAAATACATTAAAAAGTACAGTTACACTCATAATAACACTATCTAATAAAAAATATTCAAAACAAATTGCACAAAAAAATTATAAGGGCTCAAAGATATGAGGTGTTAGAAATAATAAGGCATGCAAAGAGCTTTAACACTGAGACACATACATATACGTGTCTAAATATGTCTATATATATATATATATATATATATATATATATATATATATATATGTTTATTTGTGGAACATATGTATTTATATGTGTATGTATGTATTCACACACATATACACATATAAACACTTAAATACATATATACACCCATATACACATAAATAATAGAATTGGAGCCCTTTCCAGTTAAGGGGACAGTCAAGTCCCAAAAAAAACTTTCATGATTCAAATAGGGCATGTAATTTTAAACAACTTTCCAATTTACTTTTATCACCAATTTTGCTTTGTTCTATTGGTATTATTAGTTGAAAGCTAAACCTAGGAGGTTAATATGCTAATTTCTTAGACCATGAAGGCCGCCTCTAATCTGAATGCATTTTGACAGTTTTTCACCACTAGAGGGCGTTAGTTCATGTGTTTTGTATAGATAACATTGAGCTCACGCAAGTGAAGTTACCTAGGAGTGAGCACTGATTGGCTAAAATGCAAGTCTGTCAAAAGAACTGAAATAAGGGGGCAGTTTGCAGAGGCTAAGATACAAGGTAATTACAGAGG
Source organism: Bombina bombina (assembly GCF_027579735.1). Lineage (NCBI taxonomy): Eukaryota > Metazoa > Chordata > Amphibia > Anura > Bombinatoridae > Bombina > Bombina bombina. The sequence continues at coordinate 627,532,466 of NC_069503.1, read as the reverse complement.
TAAAACGTGTATTATTATAACTGTGTTGGTTATGTAAAACTGGGGAATGGGTAATAAAGGGATTATCTATCTATTTAAACAACAAAAATTATGGTGTTGACTGTCCCTTTAAGTAGATGAAAACATAAAAATGAAATTTTCATTTTTAATATAGTGTTATAGTGTGTATTTACTGTAAATATTTCACATTCCAATGTTCTGCACAAAGCAGAATATGTTCTAAGTAATTATAAATAGATATTCCTATTTATTTCTGCATAAATCTATACCAATATATAATTTTATATATATATATATATATATATATATATATATATATATATATATATATATATATATATATATATATAGGTATAGATATATATTGTACCAAAATACCATCAGATATATGTAGAAATATGTATTTATGAATAAATAGAACATACTCTTCTATGTGAAGAACGTTGGAATGTCAAATATTCATATTTTCATGTCGGGTTAGCGCACTTGAGAATTTGCAATGGGGTTTGCGCAAGAGTAGGGTGTTTTTTACCTCCTTTTTACTCCATTGATTTCTATGGGGGAATACATTAACTTTGCGCAACTTTTTGCGTGTGTCGGATGTCGGGTTAGTGCTCTTACCAATTTGTAATAAGAGCGTTACCTGAAGCGTGCAAAAAGATTACTTTAGCGGAGTTAGCACGCAAGCGATAGAGTTAAATACCGCTCCACTTATCTGGTTATCTGGTCCTTAGTGTATTAAACTTTTTCTTTTATGTTGTCAAATAATGCACAATAGCTCTGTTTGACAAGGGTTAATTGATTTTATATTATGCTTTGTGGTTGTCCTCGTACTTTTATCCATTTTTGTTTAGGCTGTAAAACCAGGGTAGTTATGAATTTTGCTTTAATGTTAGCTACCATGTAGCATTTTTTTATATTTCATTTCAAGATTGTTCTCTCTCTCTGTTTCTATCAAAACCTTCTCAGATTTCTGCACTTTCTTGTAACATTTGACATTGGAAACACATTATCTTTTATAAACCCATTTTATAACACTTATTTAAATCTCCTTGTTTTAACATTTCTGAACCTTAGCTAACATTCTATTGCCCACACTTACTAGTAAGTCTTCAATGTGAAGAGATGATAATACATTGAAGCAGATTTCATTTCTGAAATTGTGCAAATGTGTCAATATACTTTCAATATATCCATTTAGCTGCTCATGAGTCATGATATCACATATGAACTGCTTTTTTGAGAAACCTACGATTTATTTTTAATTTAAAGTGAATGTAAAGTTGAGCGTACTCGTTCACGTCATAGGATAGAATTTAAAAAAAAATAGGCAGACTTTCATTCATCAAATTTGTACTATTTATTGATATTCTCAGATTTTTACCTTTTAATGCTATTACGATAAGCACTGTCCTCCGCCCGCCATATTGCTCAATTGATTGACAGATGACAAATCTGCAATCCATTAATCGTTGTTTCCCTTTGCACAAATGTCACGCCCCAGGGGGGGCTTTGAACAACGATTAGTGGATTGCAGATTCGTCATCTGTAAAACAATTGAGGAATATTGCGGGTGCAGAAACGGGGCTTATAGTTATAGCATTAAAAGGTAAAAATCTGAGAATATCGATAAATAGTACAAATTTGATGAATGAAAGTCTGCCTAATTTTTAAAATTCTATCCTGTGACGTGAGCGAGTACGCTCAACTTTACATTCACTTCAAGTTTTCATGGATCAAATATCCTTTTTTTATATTATAGTCTCAAATAGAAATACAAATTATCATCTAAGGTGTTTATAAAGCATAGATTTGATTTGATAAATAAGTTTCTTTTTTATTTGAATTGGCATCTAGTGTCATTAAATATATTCCACTTTTAATAAAATACACACACAGCTTACTATATAATTCACACAACAAACAAATTAAAAATTTATATCTGTCATAGTTTTTTTTCCAACCAAAAATAAACGTGCTAGCAATATTTTTTTTGCTCCTTTGATGTATTGTAATTTCCATGAAAATTACCTGTCATGTATAGATCACGTAGGTATTAGACAACTTTCTTAAACATTTATGTAGTAAGTTCTTATTTTTTTGTATACATTTCTTTTTATAACATAGCAATCCATATTAACCAATGTTTATAATAATTTTGCTTTTGAGGTTTTATTTTTTTAATGCATTGCGTAAATTAATAACTGTTATTGGCTAGAAATATATTTAATTTCACTATATCAACCTTCAAAAAATATATAAAAAAAATAAGATGCTATTTTAAAGTACATTCCCAGAACCCAAACATTTTGTTTTTGGATCCACTTTAAATAAGTAGGGGAGTGTGATATGCTGTAAGGATGTATCAGCTCAGTTTTTGGAGGATGTCACAGTATTGCATCTGGACCACAAACTGTTGCTTAATAATTAATCATCTCAGTAAGTTTCCTCATGATGAGAGCTTAATATCTACCAGGGGAGCATCATCTACACCAACTTTTGATTCAAGTTTGATAAGAGGTTTTTCTGGGACTTGGATGTGTTCACTTAGTTTCTCATCATCTTGGGAAAGCAAGAGTTCAGCATTTTCCTCATTCTTTTTCTTCTTCTTCTTGACAGTGACCACTTCAGTGTAAGTGACTTCTTCTGAGATTGGTTCAGCAGAAGCATTCTCAGATGCAGAGTCTACTTCATCTTCTTTACCGCCTTCCTGTCCCTCAGCCTTGGTTCTGTTTTTGTTTTTCTTATTGATGTTGATCTTGAAAGTGTCTTTCTTTGGCGCTGCCTTAGCAATTGATTGTTTAAACCTCTCTCCAGATTGTTTTAGCCTCTCTCCAGACTGCCTTATTCTCTCTCTTCTTTCTGGAGTCACAATCCTAGTGCGCATTCTGTTTACTTTCTTTCCAAAATTCTGTTTTGTCTTCTGCATATTTTCTTTTGAAAAAGCCTTCTTGATGTTATCGATGCGCTGCATACCAGATTTCTTGAAACGTGAGGTTCTGCTTTCTTGGGCTTTATATTCTTCATCAGAAGAGAGGTCATCTGGTGCATACAACTTATCTCTCAAGTACCCATCCAAAGCAGAATCTTTAGAAACAGTCAGTCTTGTTGGACATTCAATATCTTCCTACATAAATAAAAGAACATTGCCATTTTATTAAAAGAAACAATAATAGGAATTATCTTTACATGTTCACATAATAAGAACCATAAACTCTAATCTATGTACTGAATTGTTCATATACATATGTGGACATTCCCATTGCTTTTTATGCACAAACATTTTAACACATCATCCTAGTGTGACCATGTAGATAGGCAGTAACCAAGTCACTCTAAAACCTAGGGGGACATGAGACCTTTTACTGGAATGAGGATAATTCCCCTCTTCAATTGAGGAGTCACATGATTCATGTTAGCATATTAATATGGAATTGGTAGCTGTCAAACTCATTAGTTATGAATGTAGGAGTGTTTTAAACTATTGCAACTGATGTTTAAAATGAGAAGTTACATAGTCCTCTGCTTATCACATGGTTCATGTGAAAATGTTAATTCCTTATATCATTAGAATGCTTTTAAATTTACTTTGTTATCTTAGTATCCTTTATTGAAGAGTAAATATAGGTAGACTGAGAGGAGCTTATGAGTTTGCACGTGTCTTCAGTATTTTATGGCAGCAGTGTTTGCAACTATGTATTACATTGCTATAAACATTGATGCAAACACTACTGCGAAATGGCTGAAGACATGCACATTCTTCTAAATTCAGCTAGGATTACTCTTTAACAAACAATACCAAGAGAACTAAGCACATTTGATAGAAGACATACATTTGAAAGTTATTTAACATGCAATGTTATATTCCAATCAAGTTTAATTTTTATTTTACTGTCCCTTTAAGTGTAATAGTAATCAATGAATGAATAGTAAAAGACAATGCAATAACACTTAGGCTTGGAGAGAAATAGTAGTTTAGACTTCACAGTTGCTGAATACACTGAATTCTGTAAGAAAAAGGGCAGACCCTGGAAGTCCCAGATACATGAGACCTGCCTCCCATAGAAAGTAATGAAAATCTGTTGGATATAAATTCTCACAAGGGAGAGTAAGTTTAACAAGGAATCACCTTGCACTGATATAAATTCTCAGTTTGCAACCAATACAAATTATACTGAAATGTTTTTACTGCAGTTTAACTTGCATTTGCTTCTAGTTTAGTAACTAATTTTCTGTAAGTTAAAAGAGTGTATTGTGAATTTTGAGTAAACTTCATCTGAATGCGACAGGCGAGATAAATCAGTAACATTAAAATGCAATTTTGAAATCAGCAATGTCCCAATAATGGTGCACGTTAGTGCAGAGGCACACAGCCAGCCTCCAACAAATCTTGAAAACATTGCTGCTCCACAGCACTCATGTAAAAACAATATCCTTTATTGCAGAGTTTGATCCAAGCAACGGAAATGTTTCAGACTATTCACCCTTATTCATGCTATCTAATATAGCCATCCCTTAGTACATTTATATCTCACCTTAAAATCAAAATGTTTATTACATGAAATTCAAATATGTATTCTCAACAACGCCACCTAGTGGCTCCTAGTATTATTCTATTGTCTCATATTCTCTCTAATCAATCCATCCTATACATCCTATACACAGAGGTTGTAGGTCTATCATAGAAAAACAGACATATCATAGTCCTCATTTATCCCATTGGGTTTGAGTGCATTCAGTGATTAAATCCAATATAACTCTCTCCTTAATGGAGCAGTAAGCAGTATTAAATTAACTTTAACATGGCATGAAACATCTGTGTTTTTTTTTTTGATACTTGAGTAATGAGAGAAAGGAACCATTGGTTTGTGATATCCATACTAAATCCACAGATAGAAATAATTTGCTCCATTATAATAGTTTTCATCCTGATAGGTTACTAAATGAATTATAAAACAAAAAGGTGTAAAGTGGTGCGCAAATCTACCCCCTGCACATATACAATTCTGTTCCCATAAACCAGATAAAAAGTGGATAAATAGTATAAAAAATATGTTCGTAAATGTGCGCTAACAGCCAGGGGATTGGTCGACAAAGATAAAAATACTAAGTAGAGAAAATTCTATAATTTATTGCCTAAAATTATTCCATAAAATTATATTAATTAATAAAAAATATTACATAAAATTCACATACACATGACCGGTCATCAATAAGCAATAATACTATCACCTAATGTGTCAACAGATATAAACGCTATAATATAAACAATAACCTAGTAAATTCAACCTTGCATGTTAAATCTCAAATGTGACCTATTAAAGTAGATCTTTGCTACTTAAGGATACGTGTTAATAAGGTTATACAGAGTTCATAAACCACTTATATTATTGTTTATACATAAACTCTTTGTATATCCTAGTATATGCTGTTTGCAAAAATAAAAAAAATAAAAAAATAGTAAAAGTCCTTTGTTATAAGCTGTATTGCAAAAATGTATTGAAAGTCTTTTAATGGAGGTCCATCCAACAATCCATTGTTGGACTAAATATTGGTAGATTACACCTGTCAGTTGTAAGAGCTCGTCCATACAAATGTTGGTGTCTAAGCTTTAAAGATGTACTTCCAGATTGGTGACCTAATGATTTTCAGTGTCCAATCGCAGACTGTTACACCTCTGTGTGCTTACCTGCATGTAGTTTCCACTTGCGGTATAATATAGTAGGGCACAGGTGTCTATACAGTTCTGTGTCGCTGGTTTCCCGGGTGCGTGACGTCACTCTCTGGAAGTAGTTCCGTTTTATAAGGGAATATCCTTACTCTGCGCAGAGTTCCGTACTTGCAATATAGTCCTTCTTTGGATCCGTGTAATCCTTGGAACTGACTTGTTAATCTTATCCTCAGCAAACTGTTATCAGCAAACTGTTATCCTGTTCAATCTTCCGGAGAGCTGTTATTGCAAGAACACCTCTCTCTAGCAGTTCAGCGAGAGGTGTTCCTGCAATAACAGCTCTCCGAAAGATTGAACAGGATAACAGTTTGCTGAGGATAAGATTAACAAGCCAGTTCCAAGGATTACACGGATCCAAAGAGGGACTATATTGCAAGTACGGAACTCCGCGCAGAGTAAGGATATTCCCTTATAAAATGGAACTACTTACAGAGAGTGACGTCACGCACCCGGGAAAACCAGCGACACAGAGCTGTATAGACACCTGTGCCCTGCTATATTATACGGCAAGTGGAAACTACATGCAGGTAAGCACACAGAGGTGTAACAGCCCGCGATTGGACACTGAAAATCATCAGGTCACCAATCTGGAAGTACATCTTTAAAACTTAGACACCAACATTTGTATGGACGAGCTCTTACAACTGACAGGTGTAATCTACCAATATTTAGTCCAACAAATCTACCTATTAACATTGTAACGCAAGATATTGCGTATGGACCTCCATTAAAAGACTTTCAATACATTTTTGCAAAACAGCTTATAATAAAGGACTTTTACTATTTTTTTATTTTTTTTATTTTTGCAAACAGTATATACTAGGATATACAAAGAGTTTATGTATAAACAATAATATAAGCGGTTTATGAATTCTGTATAACCTTATTAACACGTATCCTTAAGTAGCAAAGATCTACTTTAATAGGTCACATTTGAGATTTAAAATGCAAGGTTGAATTTACTAGGGCCTAGATTTAGAGTTTTGTCGGTAAGGACCCGCGTAGCTAACGCCGGCTTTTTTCTGGCCGCACCATAAAAATAACTCTGGTATTGAGAGTCCACATAAAGGCTGCGTTAGGCTCCAAAAAAGGAGCGTAGAGCATATTTAACGCAGCTTCAACTCTCGATACCAGAGTTGCTTACGCAAGCGGCCAGCCTCAAAAACGTGCTCGTGCACGATTCCCCCATAGAAAACAATGGGGCTGTTTGAGCTGAAAAAAAACCTAACACCTGCAAAAAAGCAGCCAATCAGATTGAGCTCGCATTCTATTGGCTGTTCCGATCAGCCAATAGAATGCGAGCTAAATCTGATTGGCTGATTCCATCAGCCAATCAGAATATTCCTACCTTAATTCCGATTGGCTGATAGAATCCTATCAGCCAATCGGAATTCGAGGGACGCCATCTTGGATGACGTCATTTAAAGGAACCGTCATTCGTCGTTCAGTCGTCGGCCAGGATGGATGTTCCGCGTCGGAGGTCTTCAGGATGCTGCCGCTCCGTTCCAGATGGATGTCGATAGAAGATGCCGCCTGGATGAAGACTTCAATCGGATGGAAGACCTCTTCTGCCCCGCTTGGATGAAGACTTCAATCGGATGGAAGACCTCTTCTGCCCCGCTTGGATGAAGACTTCTACCGGATCATGGACATCTTCAGCCCCCCGCTTGGGCTTGGATCAGGACATCGGAGGAGCTCTTCAGGACCGATCGGTGAACCTGGTATGGTGAAGACAAGGTAGGAAGATCTTCAGGGGCATAGTGTTAGGTTTATTTAAGGGGGGTTTGGGTTAGATTAGGGGTATGTGGGTGGTGGGTTGTAATGTTGGGGGGGGTATTGTATGTTTTTTTTACAGGCAAAAGAGCTGAACTTCTTGGGGCATGCCCCGCAAAGGGCCCAGTTCAGGGCTGGTAAGGTAAAAGAGCTTTTAACTTTAGTAATTTAGAATAGGGTAGGGCATTTTTTATTTTGGGGGGCTTTGTTGTTTTATTAGGGGGCTTAGAGTAGGTGTAATTAGTTTAAAATTGTTGTAATATTTTTCTTATGTTTGTAGATATTTTTTTATTTTTTGTAACTTAGTTCTTTTTTATTTTTTGTACTTTAGTTAGTTTATTTCATTGTAGTTATTTGTAGATATTGTATTTAATTAATGTATTGATAGTGTAGTGTTAGGTTTAATTGTAGGTAATTGTAGGTATTTTATTTAATTAATTTAATGATAGTATAGTGTTAGGTTTAATTGTAACTTAGGTTAGGATTTATTTTACAGGTAATTTTGTAATTATTTTAACTAGGTAACTATTAAATAGTTCTTAACTATTTAATAGCTATTGTACATGGTTAAACTAATTACAAAGTTGCCTGTAAAATAAATATTAATCCTAAAATAGCTACAATGCAATTATAATTTATATTGTAGCTATATTAGGATTTATTTTACAGGTAAGTATTTAGCTTTAAATAGGAATAATTTATTTAATAAGAGTTAATTAATTTCGTTAGATGTAAATTATATTTAACTTAGGGGGGTGTTAGTGTTAGGGTTAGACTTAGCTTTAGGGGTTAATACATTTATTAGAGTAGCGGCGAGATCCGGTCCGCAGATTAGGGGTTAATAATTGAAGTTAGGTGTCGGCGATGTTAGGGAGGGCAGATTAGGGGTTAATACTATTTATTATAGGGTTAGTGAGGCGGATTAGGGGTTAATAACTTTATTATAGTAGCGCTCAGGTCCGCTCCGCAGATTAGGGGTTAATAAGTGTAGGCAGGTGGAGGCGACGTTGTGGGGGGCAGATTAGGGGTTAATAAATATAATATAGGGGTCGGCGGTGTTAGGGGCAGCAGATTAGGGGTACATAAGGATAACGTAGTTGGCGGTCGGTAGATTAGGGGTTAAAAAAATTTAATCGAGTGGCGGCGATGTGGGGGGACCTCGGTTTAGGGGTACATAGGTAGTTTATGGGTGTTAGTGTACTTTAGAGTACAGTAGTTAAGAGCTTTATGAACCGGCGTTAGCCCAGAAAGCTCTTAACTACTGACTTTTTTCCTGCGGCTGGAGTTTTGTCGTTAGAGTTCTAACGCTCACTTCAGACACGACTCTAAATACCGGAGTTAGAAAAATCCCATTGAAAAGATAGGATACGCAATTTACGTAAGGGGATCTGCGGTATGGAAAAGTCGCGGCTGAAAAGTGAGCGTTAGACCCTTTTTTGACTGACTCCAAATACCGGAGTTAGCCTAAAACCAGCGTTAGGAGCCTCTAACGCTGGTTTTCACGGCTAACGCCAAACTCCAAATCTAGGCCTAGGTTATTGTTTATATTATAGAGTTTATATCTGTTGACACATTAGGTGATAGTATTATAGCTTATTGATGACCGGTCATGTGTATGTGAATTTTATGTAATATTTTTTATTAATTGATATAATTTCATGGAATAATTTTAGGCAATAAATTATAGAATTTTCTCTACTTAGTATTTTTATCTTTGTCGACCAATCCCCTGGCTGTTAGCGCACATTTACTAACCTACTTTTTATACTAAATGAATTACCAAGGAGTCAATTAATACGGGTAAAACAAATTGTGAATCAGGAGAATAAGGTACGTTTTTGGCAAGGGCATATCTAAAAAAAGTAATAGAAAAGGAGATTGAGGAGGTGAAAAAAATACCCTGCAGCAAAGTAAAATTAAATGTAAGGATGAACGCTTGGTCTTAGTTTCTACATTTTGAAATCTTTCACAAAATAAAGGTACTGCTTATTAAAAATTCAGACTAAGTGCTATCGCTTTATCTTTGTATTATGAACTTGTTTATTTTGTTACTCTAGTGTCCTTTAAAGGGACATTAAACTGACAGGTACAACTACACTAGAATAGTTACTACTCACCATAATATCATGTTTCTTCCTGTCTCTGTAGCTCTATGTTGATAATGGAAGCAAATTGGAAAATGTTTTTTTGATGTTCTAGCCGAATCATGAAAGCTTAATTTTGAGTTTAGTGTCCCTTTAAGCTCTACATTATTACAGCCAGGATATTTTATTTATATATATTTGTTCTTCTGTCCTGGAAAATAAATCCTGTGTCGAACCATAGCAAACACAATGCATCGTCAAAATCTTAAAAAACAAAAACCCTAAGGTATCATCCAGGGCTGTCATATCATAGAGTAGCTTAGTAAATATATTCTGACATTATTGCAGTCAGGACATTTTATTTATTTATTTCTACTTACCCTCCAGGAACAAACATCAAAGTATTATTCAGTGTTGTTAAAACAAAGATTACATTCTGTTTGCTAATATTTTAGTTATAATTTCTGAATCAAATATATCCAAAGTATGTTTTTTTATTCTGTGTTTGAAAAGAAAGCATTTATACAAAAATGAATATAAACATGAGTAGGTTTTCCAACCTTCCCTTATTCCCAAGGATCTCTCTTATTTGCCCAAACATTTTCATAGTCTCCCAGGTTCCCTTATTTAGAAATAATTTCTCCCTTATTTTTTTACAACATGCAAAATCTTAATTTCAAACATTTAGGGCTAGATTACTAGTGGAGCGCAAATGTTGGCAATAAGGGGTTTATCGCGAGGGTTTGCGCCCGTTGGGCTTACCACTGGTATTACGAGTTGAAAATAGATGCAATCACTTGAGGGCAATCGCGATTCATGCTAGAATGAGTACGGGACTTGAGAGCTCTGGTTAACTGTTTAGCAAAACATAAAAGTTGCACAAAACACATCAAAAATACATTACAAAGTACAGTTACACTCACTATAACACTATCTAATAACATTTATTAAAACTAAATATGCACACAAAAGTTATAAAGGCTCAAAGATATGAGGTCAAAAATGGCAGGCAAAGGGCTTTCACATAGAGATACATACATATAAATGTCTATAGATATATATGTATGTGTATATATATATATATATATATATATATATATATATATATATTTATATATACAGGGAGTGCAGAATTATTAGGCAACATTTTGACCACATCATCCTCTTTATGCATGTTGTCTTACTCCAAGCTGTATAGGCTTGAAAGCCTACTACCAATTAAGCATATTAGATGATGTGCATCTCTGTAATGAGAAGGGGTGTGGTCTAATGACATCAACACCCTATATCAGGTGTGCATAATTATTAGGCAACTTCCTTTCCTTTGGCAAAATGGGTCAAAAGAAGGACTTGACAGGCTCAGAAAAGTCAAAAATAGTGAGATATCTTGCAGAGGGATGCAGCACTCTTAAAATTGCAAAGCTTCTGAAACGTGATCATCGAACAATCAAGCGTTTCATTCAAAATAGTCAACAGGGTCGCAAGAAGCGTGTGGAAAAACCAAGGCGCAAAATAACTGCCCATGAACTGAGAAAAGTCAAGCGTGCAGCTGCCAAGATGCCACTTGCCACCAATTTGGCCATATTTCAGAGCTGCAACATCACTGGAGTGCCCAAAAGCACAAGGTGTGCAATACTCAGAGACATGGCCAAGGTAAGAAAGGCTGAAAGACGACCACCACTGAACAAGACACACAAGCTGAAACGTCAAGACTGGGCCAAGAAATATCTCAAGACTGATTTTTCTAAGGTTTTATGGACTGATGAAATGAGAGTGAGTCTTGATGGGCCAGATGGATGGGCCCGTGGCTGGATTGGTAAAGGGCAGAGAGCTCCAGTCCGACTCAGACGCCAGCAAGGTGGAGGTGGAGTACTGGTTTGGGCTGGTATCATCAAAGATGAGCTTGTGGGGCCTTTTCGGGTTGAGGATGGAGTCAAGCTCAACTCCCAGTCCTACTGCCAGTTTCTGGAAGACACCTTCTTCAAGCAGTGGTACAGGAAGAAGTCTGCATCCTTCAAGAAAAACATGATTTTCATGCAGGACAATGCTCCATCACACGCGTCCAAGTACTCCACAGCGTGGCTGGCAAGAAAGGGTATAAAAGAAGAAAATCTAATGACATGGCCTCCTTGTTCACCTGATCTGAACCCCATTGAGAACATGTGGTCCATCATCAAATGTGAGATTTACAAGGAGGGAAAACAGTACACCTCTCTGAACAGTGTCTGGTAGGCTGTGGTTGCTGCTGCATGCAATGTTGATGGTGAACAGATCAAAACACTGACAGAATCCATGGATGGCAGGCTTTTGAGTGTCCTTGCAAAGAAAGGTGGCTATATTGGTCACTGATTTGTTTTTGTTTTGTTTTTGAATGTCAGAAATGTATATTTGTGAATGTTGAGATGTTATATTGGTTTCACTGGTAAAAATAAATAATTGAAATGGGTATATATTTGTTTTTTGTTAAGTTGCCTAATAATTATGCACAGTAATAGTCACCTGCACACACAGATATCCCCCTAAAATAGCTAAAACTAAAAACAAAGTAAAAACTACTTCCAAAAATATTCAGCTTTGATATTAATGAGTTTTTTGGGTTCATTGAGAACATGGTTGTTGTTCAATAATAAAATTAATCCTCAAAAATACAACTTGCCTAATAATTCTGCACTCCCTGTATATATATACAGTATATATAAATATAAATATATATATATATATATATATATATATATATATACAGGTGGCCCTCGTTTTACAACGGTTCAATTTACACCGTTTCAGAATAACAACCTTTTTTTCCAGTCATGTAACTGCTATTAAAAAGCATTGAGAAGCAGTGCATTTATTAAAATAGCCAGTAGGTGGAGATGTCCGCGTGTGTTGCAGCAAAGCCAAGCAAGCTGAAATTAATCAGTTTAACCAGACCTGAGCTATTGAGCAGATTTCAAAGGAACAAGATCTTCCTGTCTATAAATCAGTCCAGATTGGAATGCATAGAAAGAACTGTTTGCAGAAAAATGCAAGTGAAGTCTGTGTTGTGTGATTATTTTATTAGGTTTATAATGCTGTTTAGCATTTAAAGTCTTCATTTCAAAGGTTTAAAAATAATGTATTAGGTGTTACTTATGACAATTTTGAGAGGGGCCTGGAACCTATCTCCCTCACTTCCCATTGACTTACATTATAAACTGGGTTTCAATTTACAACGGTTTCGATTTACAACCATTCCTTCTGGAACCTAACCCAGGCGTAAACTGAGGGCTACCTGTATATATATATATATATATATATATATATATATATATATATATATATATAAAAAGTGTAACAGGTAAAGCACTCACTGGGCTTCAGACTTCAAACGTGATAACAAGATTTATTTACTGTGACGTTTCGGGACAAACACGTCCCTTCCTCTGACAGTTGAAAACTCCAAACAAACAGACTTATAAAGGCATACATAACCCACCCCCAGCTGAATTACCAATCATTGAAAACCGTGTGCAAAATACTATGGTCTCAACCAATGCTTAATAAATGTGTGTTCAATATAATGTATTCACAAATACAAAGTGAAAAGATAATAAGCAGTTGCTGCAGCATTAATAAAAATTAATACAAAAAGTGATACAAGTGTAAAGATAGCACAAATATTGCCCAATGTCCTCAAAATATTCACAGTATACATTGTTTTGATCATTATACCCCTATGTCAAAAATGGACTCTCCTCCATCGCCACTCAGGGATACTAACAACACAGACGGATACTCCCATTGTGCCTATCAATTAAAAATTCACAAATCCGAAGCTCAGTAGTTGTTTATAATGAGCGGCACCCATTTCATTCATCTACCGCATCTCCATTCACAAACTGTAAACTAAAAAAAACAAAACCGATTGTTGACAGAAGCTCACGAAGTGAACCCATACCAAGTTATTGTGCCACAGCACGCCCCCTCGCCTTCTATTGGACCGATCTCCATGTTGTCCAAGTAACAGAAAAAACAAAGGCGTGCCCCACCAACAGCCGAATGGTAGTGTTAGAGTCAAAGGTTTCAGTATCCGCCCCCTGTGGGAGTATCTCCTCATATAAAAACAAACACAAAGGTTGCTATGGGTAACAGTCACGAAGATAAATGGCAAAGACTGCCCCTAATCAGAACTCCTATAATCACATAGGTCCTCATCTACACCCCCTCCGGCATGTAACATCTCACCTAAACCAAAATATCCTCTAGTACGTTAACTCAATAAAACAAACCAATCCAATATATCAGGACCAAAAGATGTATTCTGCATTACCATTCTGACTGTTGCACCACAACACACCCCATCACCTCCTATTGGACCGCTCGCCGCATTGTCATAGTACCCGACAAAACCGACAAAAGCATGCCCCAACAGCTGTGAAAAGATATCGTACTGGGATCGGAGAATTTCATACACGCCCACTGTGGGCGTACCTCCCCTACAGCAAAATAAACATAAGGTTGCAAATAGTGACAAAAACAAAGAGTCAGAGCTTAGAAAAGTGAATGTGAATGGCAGAGGATCCAACTAACGCCCCCAGACGAAACTCCTAGCATCTCATAAGTCCTTACATATACCACCTACAAGCGTGTAACAACTAAATAAAACATATCACCTAAACCAAAATCATATAATGAATGTACCTCACCCGATGTCCCAAAACAATATGGTGTATCCAAAGTTACCGACAAGGTGTCCCAAAGTGTAACAAGCTCCATTGGAAGCTATAAAAACCAAAGAATATATATATATATATAAATATAAATATACTTAAAAATAATAAATAATATAAATATACTTAGAAAAATAATATAAATATACTAGGAAAATAATATACAGGTAGCCCTCAGTTTACGCCGGGGTTAGGTTCCAGAAGGAATGGTTGTAAATTGAAACTGTTGTAAATTGAAACCCAGTTTATAATGTAAGTCAATGGGAAGTGAGGGATATAGGTTCCAGGCCCCTCTCAAAATTGTCATAAGTAACACCTAATACATTATTTTTAAAGCTTTGAAATGAAGACTTTAAAGGCTAAACAGCATTATAAACCTAATAAAATAATCACACAACACAGAATATATAATTAAACTAAGTTAAATGAAAAAAAATGTGCTAAACAGCATTATAAACCTAATAAAATAATCACACAACGCAGACTTCACTTGCATTTTTCTCCAAACAGTTATTTCTATGCATTCCGATCTGGACTGATTTATAAACAGGAAGATCTTGTTCCTTTGAAATCTGTTCAATAGCTCAGGTCTGGTTAAACTGATTAATTTCAGCTTGCTTTGCTTTGCTGCAACACAAGCGGACAGTTCCACCTACTGGCTATTTTAATAAATGCACTGCTTCTCAATGCTTTTCAATAGCAGTCACATGACTGGAAAAAACGGTTGTTATTCTGAAACGGTGTAAATTGAACCGTTGTAAAACGAGGGCCTCCTGTAAATATATTTAGAAAAAATATTTAGAAAAAATATTTAGAAAAAATACCGCCTAGTGTCTTGTATTGCTCAAAACTAACCAAATAACAGAGTATATGCCACCATCAAAGAGTAGTTATCCTAAAACACCCAAGCCATCCATTCATGAATCACAGTGAATCTACTAGATACCATCCAACCATATCATGACTCTGTCCTATGTCAAATCACCACCGTGAGTAAATAGACATACTGCCAACAACACTAAAAATGAGAAAAAATAAAAAATAAATATCCAACCAACCTGAAAAACAAGAGGAGCCACCACTAAAACACTAAAACACAGGGGTGTCAAAACCAGAGGACAAGAGCAAAAATGTGGCCAAACAATTGAAGTGTATGAAGTGCACAAGTGTCTCACCTGAACAGTGTATGTGTATATTAAAACCAGTAAAAAAAAACAATAGAATTAAGCAAATAAAAACAATGTAACTCCTGGCAAATATAATCACCGGCTCATAAAGCAACACTAGAGCCAACAAGGTAATATACTAGATATAGATAACCAGCATCAGAGAAAAAGAAAGGGGGGGAGGGGGATGTGGGGAAGGGGGAAGGGGGATGTGGGGAAGGGGTAAAAAGGAGGGTGGAAGAGAAGGAGGGGAGAAAGAAAAGCTAGAAAAGATGGGAAAAAAGATGGAAAAAAACTGAAAAACAGGAAGAAAAAGAGAAAAAGGAAGAATAAAAGAAAAAAGAGAAAAAAAGAGAGAAAAAAGAAAAAAGAAAAAAAGAAGAAAAAAGAAAAAAAGAAGAAGAGAAAAGAAAGAAAAAAGAAGAAAAGAAGAAAGAAAAAAGAAAGAAACAAAGAGAAAAAAAGGAAAAAAAGGGGGGGAAAGAGGATATGCCCCCAACTGAACCGGATCATGTACTCTCATAGGAAAACTAATCTGTGGACTGTCCATGTGGTAATGGTAAACTGCAATCATAATTAGAGTCAAACTCAGCCAAGATATGCTTGCCACCCTGTATGGGTATTCAAGCCTCTTGGGGTCAGTGTTTCCAATTCATGGATCCAACGAGTTTCCTTCTGCAATAGCATCTTGGCTCTGTTTCCTCCTCTCTTCATACTTGGCACATGGTCAATCAACCGGAATCTCATGTCGGTCACAGTATGGTTCTTCTCAAGGAAATGGCGAGCCACCGGTTCATCAGCCTTGCCATTCTTCAAAGCTGATCTAATATTTGACCGGTGGTTCACCATCCTAGTCCTGGCATCGTCCGTCGTTTTGCCAATGTAGAACATACCACATGGGCAATTGAGGAGGTATATAACAAATGTAGTAGTGCATGTTAAGAAATAGTTAATCCTGTACTTCTTCTTCTTCTCTGGATGCTGGAAGGAATTTCCTGCATGCATGCTGTTGCATGTGACGCAACCAAGAAATTTGAAACACCCATTCTTTTTCTTCAGCCAAGTCTGTTTATCAGGTATAGGTGAGATATCCGTCTTCATAAGTGAGTCCCTTAGGCTTCTCCCTCTGCGATACGCCAAACGTGGTGCCTGCCAATGTGCAAATGGTAAGGCTGCATCAGTTGTAATCAGTTTCCAATCCTCTTTGACTGCTCTAGAAATCCGATGTTGATCAGGGGAGTATGTAGTCACAAAAGTCAGTTGTTTCTTCTTTTCACCTTCAGAATTTATGTTCACAGTCCCCTGGACCACCTGATCACAAATTTTCATCAGCTCCTTCTTGTTATACCCTCTCTGGGCAAATCTATCAATCATTTCTGCCAATTGTACACTACACCGTTCTGGGTCAGTGTTGTTACGTATCACACTTTGGAATTGGGCCTTGGGTATGTTCCTGATAAGAGATGGCTGATGACAACTCCTTGCGTGTAGTATTGTGTTTCTATCGGTTTCTAACATCCAAGTAGTCCACAGTTTCACTATTTGGCAGAAATGATTGATAGATTTGCCCAGAGAGGGTATAACAAGAAGGAGCTGATGAAAATGTGTGATCAGGTGGTCCAGGGGACTGTGAACATAAATTCTGAAGGTGAAAAGAAGAAACAACTGACTTTTGTGACTACATACTCCCCTGATCAACATCGGATTTCTAGAGCAGTCAAAGAGGAGTGGAAACTGATTACAACTGATGCAGCCTTACCATTTGCACATTGGCAGGCACCACGTTTGGTGTATCGCAGAGGGAGAAGCCTAAGGGACTCACTTATGAAGACGGATATCTCACCTATACCTGATAAACAGACTTGGCTGAAGAAAAAGAATGGGTGTTTCAAATGTCTTGGTTGCGTCACATGCAACAGCATGCATGCAGGAAATTCCTTCCAGCATCCAGAGAAGAAGAAGAAGTACAGGATTAACTATTTCTTAACATGCACTACTACCTTTGTTATATACCTCCTCAATTGCCCATGTGGTATGTTCTACATTGGCAAAACGACGGACGATGCCAGGACTAGGATGGCGAACCACCGGTCAAATATTAGATCAGCTTTGAAGAATGGCAAGGCTGATCAACCGGTGGCTCACCATTTCCTTGAGAAGAACCATACTGTGACCGACATGAGATTCCGGTTGATTGACCATGTGCCAAGTATGAAGAGAGGAGGAAACAGAGCCAAGATGCTATTGCAGAAGGAGACTCGTTGGATCCATGAATTGGAAACACTGACCCCAAGAGGCTTGAATACCCATACAGGGTAGCAAGCATATCTTGGCTGAGTTTGACTCTAATTATGATTGCAGTTTACCATTACCACATGGACAGTCCACAGATTCGTTTTCCTATGAGAGTACATGATCCGGTTCAGCTGGGGGCATATCCTCTTTCCCCCCCTTTTTTCATTTTTTCTCTTTGTTTCTTTCTTTTTTCTTTCTTCTTTTTTTCTTTCTTTTCTCTTCTTCTTTTTTCTTTTTTCTTCTTTTTTCTTTTTTCTCTCTTTTTTTCTCTTTTTTTCTTTTATTCTTCCCTTTTCTCTTTTTCTTCCTGTTTTTCTGTTTTTTCCATCTTTTTCCCATCTTTTCTTTCTCCCCTCCCCTCCTTCTCTTCCCCCCTCCTTTTCCCCCCTTCCCCACATCCCCCTCCCCCCCCCCTTTCTTTTTCTCTGATGCTGGTTATCTATATCTAGTATATTACCTTGTTGGCTCTAGTGTTGCTTTATGAGCCGGTGATTATATTTGCCAGGAGTTACATTGTTTTTATTTGCTTTTTTCTATTGTTTTTTTTTACTGGTTTTAATATACACATACACTGTTCAGGTGAGACACTTGTGCACTTCATACACTTCAATTGTTTGGCCACATTTTTGCTCTTGTCCTCTGGTTTTGACACCCCTGTGTTTTAGTGGTGGCTCCTCTTGTTTTTCAGGTTGGTTGGATATTTATTTTTTATTTTTTCTCATTTTTAGTGTTGTTGGCAGTATGTCTATTTACTCACGGTGGTGATTTGACATAGGACAGAGTCATGATATGGTTGGATGGTATCTAGTAGATTCACTGTGATTCATGAATGGATGGCTTGGGTGTTTTAGGATAACTACTCTTTGATGGTGGCATATACTCTGTTATTTGGTTAGTTTTGAGTAATACAAGACACTAGGCGGTATTTTTTCTAAATATTTTTTCTAAATATTTTTTCTAAATATATTTATATTATTTTCCTAGTATATTTATATTATTTTTCTAAGTATATTTATATTATTTATTATTTTTAAGTATATTTATATTTATATATATATTCTTTGGTTTTTATAGCTTCCAATGGAGCTTGTTACACTTTGGGACACCTTGTCGGTAACTTTGGATACACCATATTGTTTTGGGACATCGGGTGAGGTACATTCATTATATGATTTTGGTTTAGGTGAAATGTTTTATTTAGTTGTTACATGCTTGTAGGTGGTATATGTAAGGACTTATGGGATGCTAGGAGTTTCGTCTGGGGGCGTTAGTTGGATCCTCTGCCATTCACATTCACTTTTCTAAGCTCTGACTCTTTGTTTTTGTCACTATTTGCAACCTTATGTTTATTTTGCTGTAGGGGAGGTACGCCCACAGTGGGCGTGTATGAAATTCTCCGATCCCAGTACCATATCTTTTCACAGCTGTTGGGGCATGCTTTTGTCGGTTTTGTCGGGTACTATGACAATGCAGCGAGCGGTCCAATAGGAGGTGATGGGGTGTGTTGTGGTGCAACAGTCAGAATGGTAATGCAGAATACATCTTTTGGGCCTGATATATTGGATTGGTTTGTTTTATTGAGTTAACGTACTAGAGGATATTTTGGTTTAGGTGAGATGTTACATGCCTGGAGGGGGTGTAGATAAGGACCTATGTGATTATAGGAGTTCTGATTAGGGGCAGTCTTTGCCATTTATCTTCGTGACTGTTACCCATAGCAACCTTTGTGTTTGTTTTTATATGAGGAGATGCTCCCACAGGGGGCGGATACTGAAACCTTTGACTCTAACACTACCATTCGGCTGTTGGTGGGGCACGCCTTTGTTTTTTCTGTTACTTGGACAACATGGAGATCGGTCCAATAGAAGGCGAGGGGGCGTGCTGTGGCGCAATAACTTGGTATGGGTTCACTTCGTGAGCTTCTGTCAACAATCGGTTTTGTTTTTTTTAGTTTACAGTTTGTGAATGGAGATGCGGTAGATGAATGAAATGGGTGCTGCTCATTATAAACAACTACTGAGCTTCGGATTTGTGAATTTTTAATTGATAGGCACAATGGGAGTATCCGTCTGTGTTGTTAGTATCCCTGAGTGACGATGGAGGAGAGTCCATTTTTGACATAGGGGTATAATGATCAAAACGATGTATACTGTGAATATTTTGAGGACATTGGGCAATATTTGTGCTATCTTTACACTTGTATCACTTTTTGTATTAATTTTTATTAATGCTGCAGCAACTGCTTATTATCTTTTCACTTTGTATTTGTGAATACATTATATTGAACACACATTTATTAAGCATTGGTTGAGACCATAGTATTTTGCACACGGTTTTCAATGATTGGTGATTCAGCTGGGGATGGGTTTTGTATGCCTTTATAAGTCTGTTTGTTTGGAGTTTTCAACTGTCTGAGGAAGGGACGTGTTTGTCCCGAAACGTCACAGTAAATAAATCTTGTTATCACGTTTGAAGTCTGAAGTCCAGTGAGTTCTTTACCTGTTACACTTTTATTGATTTTTTTGAGAGCACCCTGGCAGTTGAACTGTTGGTGGTAGTGCATATGCCTATGAACTTTCTTTTTTTTATATATATATATATATATATATATATATATATATATATATATATATATATATATGTGTGTGTGTGTCTATATATGTGTACATGCGTATTTATGTATTTATATGTGTATATTTGTATTTACAGACAAATATGCACATATAAACACATAAATACTTATATATACATATATAGACAAATATATATAAGTGCATTGGAGCCCTTTACAGTTAAGTAGATGAAAACATGTAAAAATACATATTTATGCAATATTCATTTTCAATAAAGTGTTAAAGTGTGCATTTTTTTATTGCAAATATTCGAAATCCAAATGTTCTGCACACAGCAGAATATGTTCTTAGTATTTCTAAATAAATATTCCTATATATATTTGTATATACCTTTATATAATCATGTATATGTATATACCTTTATATAATCATGTATATATATATATATATATATATATATATATATATATATATGTAGACTGGCTGCTAAGATTTACATTCCTGCTTTTAAAATAAAGATAGCAAGAGGACAAAGATAAATTGATAATAGGAGTAAATTATAAAGTCGCTTAAAATTTCATGCTCTATCTGAATCATGAAAGAAAAAAAATTGGGTTCAGTGTCCCTTTAAATGAGAAATAGAATTAACAGATTTGCAGAATGTGTGAATAAAAATTTGTAAAACTAACTTTGTTTTACCAAAGTATGAAGTGTTTTTTTTCAGTAACTACTGTATAAATTGTCATTTTTATACATGAAATTCCTAAGTCTCGTTTATTGTCTTCAAAAAAAATTGGCAACCCTATGCATGGACTATGACCTTGTTGCAAAGAAGTTAAGAAATAAGGAATGACTGTAATTTGAGCAGCAGTATGTATTGCACAGGCTGGCTTTGTACCATGCTAATTTATTTACCCTGTAATAAGTATATGAGTGAAAACATTTATTTCAGGCCAAAATATTGCACAACTTTCAATGCAAGTAACTTTATTCAAACCTATCATCTTACAGGACATGATTTACACTCTGCATACTCCAGTCATATACCACTCAAAATAAATTAGAAAAAGAGAGAAGAAAAAAAAAAAAGAGAAAAGAAAACACATCCCCCATCTAAAAAAAAAAAAAGGTGCAGTGCCTATATCCCCTTCAAGGTACCAAAGATTAATAACCTTTACAATAATCATCTTCATTATCCTAATTGTATCTTTTTTTCAGTGAGGAATTTTACCACCTCTTGGGAAGAGTAAAAAAAGAAAATCCTGACTATCTATGGTTAGTCTCAAGATGGCTGGGAATATTATTGTTGCCTGAAAACCTGCCTTTATCAGTTTGCTACAGACTGGAGAAAGATCCTTCCTTTTCATTGATGTTTCATAAGAAAAGTCTTGAAACAAAAATATTTTAGAATTATCTAAGATTATGGGTTGATTTTTGCGAAAATATCGCATTAACAACAATTTGTGTTGGAAATTCAAAAGTTTGGCAATAATCTGCCTTGAGTTAAATTTTCCTTTATTAATGGAGTGAGGTTCCCCAGTCTGTGGGCTCTTTCAACAACAATAGGAAGAACCAGTGCTGGAATATTAAGTATTTGCGGAAGTGTAACAGAAATAAATATAACCAGATCCTCGTATCGTTTGTTTTTTGAGGTACCCCTAGGATTCTGATATTATTTCTCCTAAAATTATTTTCAAGGTCCTCAATCTTGTTTTGGAGTTTAATAATAGTGACATTGTTACTTTCCAGTTTAGATTCATGGGTCTCTGTTAAGTCCTTGATGAAGAGACAGCTAGACCTAGGTGGACAACATGGCTTATTTCAGACAGATGGGAGAGAGGTTCAGTCCTAAACTTTATACTCAAAGAATTTTAGGCCTTCTGCTATGGGGTGAGAGTTAGCCTAGTAATGGCAGGCAGTTCTGTTACAAATAAATGCTCTGTGTGTACTGAGCTCAGCAAGCAAATACTTCTACTCGGTCAGGGGGTGACATTATTATATATATCAAAACTATATATTTTTTTTAAGTAGACAACCCAAGGTATAGATCTAGGCCCATTTTGGTATATTTCATGCCACCATTTAACCGCCAAATGCGATCATATAAAAATAATTGTTAAAGGGACAGTACACTGTAAAATTGTTTTCCAATTAACGTATTTTCAATTACTTGTTATACCAGCTGCAGAGTATAAAATGTTTGAGAATTTGCATCTTCAGGTTTATTTATGTATATGAACTAGCTGGTTTTGTGCTTTAAAACCACAGCCTATTACAATAGGTTGAGCTTCAAGCTAATATCAGATCTCATTATGTTATCACTTTTATTCACACAGACTTGCTTCCTTATCTTATAACTGTTTGTAAAGCAAAGCTCAATACTTAGAAAGGACTATGGAAAATTAACATTTTATTACTTATATAAAACTATCCTGCAACCCACTGAGACTGTAATTTCTTCTGCTGGCTGTGTTTACATAGTCTGTGAATAGCATATACTCCAGTATCAAAATTTTTAGTATAGGTTGTGATACCACAGGCTAAATCAGCTATTTCAAATGCTGAAATAGGGGTAAAGGAGCTACTTGTAAACAATTGAATATACTACAGGTGGTAAAATGGATCATTGGGAACAATTTAAAGGGGAGAACATTTTTGGGTGAACTGTCCTTTTAACTTTTTCACAAGCTTGGGTTTCTCACTGAAATTATTTACATACTGCTTGTGCAATTGTAAAAGCTTATCTGGGATCCCCTTTGTTCAGTAAAAGCAGACATATATGGCTTTGCCATTGCTTTTTGGTAATTAGAAGGCTGCTAATTGCAGTTGCGCACCACACCTCTATTATTCCTGGCAGTGAAAGGGTTAATCAGATAGCTTGTAAGGTTAATTTTAGCTTTATTGTAGAGATTACCCTCCCACCTGAAAGATCCCACCTCATGACCCCTACCTGATCCCTCCCAAACAGCTCTTTTCCCTCCCTCACCCCCACTGATCACCATCATCTTAGGTACTGGCAGACAGTCTGCCAGTATAAAGAGTTAAAGCATTTTTTTTATATTTTTTAAATATTTCCTGCAGTGTAGGATCCCCCCTTACCCTTCAACCTCCCTGATCCCTCCAAAACAGCTCTCTAATCCTCCCCTCTCTAACTGTGTCCACCATCTTTGGTACTGGCAGCTATCTGACCACTTTTTCCCCACCCCCCATCCTACCCTTTTTCTGTAGTGTAGCTCCCCATCCCTCCCTCTCCCTTTATTTTGTTTTCTGTAGGGTAGGGCCCTCCCAATCCCTCACGCCTCGGCTGCCCATTTTTGACTAGAATACAACACATTGCAACTCAAATTAACCTAGTCCAAACTAGCAATCATAAGCATAACATGATACCAGAGAATATAAAATACAGAAAAAGTCCAACCTAGAAATTAAACATAGGACAACTAAATCTAAAACAGTAAACAATTGTCAGCAAATAACAATGGGGCCCCCTGCAGATTCGCAGCCAATCGGCTGCTAGCAGGGGTGTCAATCAACCCGATCGTATAAGATCGAGCGGATTGCAGACCACAGTCTCAGAGGCGACAGACCCGTTATGGAGCAGGGTCTTAAGACCGCTGCTTTATAACTGCTGTTTCTGGCGAGCCCAAAGGCTCGCACGGAAACAGGGGCATCAGGGGCCATTCGGTCCTTGATAAATCGGCCCCATAGTGTACTGTAGGAGTTTCTGTTTCATATAAAGAACACAACATAGCAATATGAACATTTCTCAAGATAAAATTTGAGTTTCTAAATTTTTTTTAAGGACCTCTCCATACCGACGACTTCTTAGACTAATAATAATAATAATCAGGCCCTCTATGAGAAAGTGTGGTGTTTGAATACTGGTGCAGGGGCCCTCACAGGATATCTGCGTATGTCACAGAAAACAGTAATAACTTTTACTAGCAGCGTTTTTACTAATGGAAGTATATGGCAAAAATGCCTATGTTTCAAATTGAAGTGCACCTACGCACATTTCATTTTTAACATTTCTATCCTTTTTTAGGACATTAAGCTGCTTGGCAAACCTACAATACTATGGTTACTACTCACTATTCTAATGTTTTTACTTCTGTACCAACAGCTTCCTTCATAGCTGTTCCTATTTTTTTTTTTTTTAATATAATTTTTTATTATAATTCAACACAGTTGTACATTTTTATGCATTTTCCAAAAAAAAAAAAGAAAAAGAGAAGAAGGATATATAAGCAATAAGAAAAAAGAAATCAAAACATCCATGAAAAGTCCACATGGTAATATTCTTATCAATAGAATTTTGAGTCAAGCATTCCTTCATCTCTAGTATTTCCCTGTTGAATTATATTTTATATACTTCTCTGAACAATGCTAAACAGAACCAAACAAAAACAAAACAAGACAAAACAAGCAACAAAAGAGAAAGAAAGAAAAAAAAAAAAAAAAAAAGAGAAAAGAGAAGGTTCCCCGCTCATCCGTCCCCCCCCCCCAGCTCCCCAACATCATGTCCAATTACCAGAATCCCAATAATACCAGCTTTGTCTTGTGTTCAGGTCTGGGCGCTAACATCTAAGAAATGTTTATTGGCAATAGCAAGCTCCATGGACACTGATCCCCGAAAGTGGGAAATCAGTTGTAGTTGTATTTCCTTCGGGAAGCTGGCAATTACATTCCGCCATTTTAGTATAAAACGATTGACTTGTGTTTCTGAATTTATAGATGTGTCCATTTGCTCCATAATCAGTATATTTTTCAGTTTTTGAATAAATTCTGTTAAAGTTGGGGCTTTACTAGATTTCCAATACTTCAATATAAGTAGTCTACCGACCATTATTGCTGAATTTAATTGACGTGAATGTTTATATGTGCCTATTTTTTGTCCGTCTATGAAGAACATTATATGTTCCAGCTTAAGTTGGAGGTGTATGTGATTAATTTTATTCAGCCAGACGTTAGTCTTATACCAAAACTTCTTGATTTTAGGGCAAGTCCAAAAGCAATGGTTCAGGTCAGCATTAAGAGCTTTACATTTATGACATGAAGCCACAGAGTGGTCCCATTTTGCTTTCTTACTAGGAGTAATATATATTCTATTTATTAATTTAGTGTGAGACTCACGCCATGAAGTGGATAATGTTGCTTAGTCAGCAAATGTGAAGCTTTTATATATAATTTCTGGTGACACCTGCCAATTTTTGGCAATATGCTCCAAATTTTTCTTCCCATATTCTAGCATAATCGCTTTATATAATGAAGTTACGTTATATTTCCCTATTTTAAAGAAATTAATAGGCATCTGCAGGATATTCCATGCACATTCATCTGAAGGATCGAATGGAAATTCCTTTAAGAAATGACGGGCTTGGAAGTAGGGGAAGAAATCTTTTTTTGAAATCGCATATTCAGTAGCTAGTTCCTGTAGTGATCTACATGCCCCTGAGCCCCTTTAATCGGCCCCATAGTGTACTGTAGGAGTTTCTGTTTCATATAAAGAACACAACATAGCAATATAAACATTTCTCAAGATAAAATTTGAGTTTCTAAATTTTTTTTAAGGACCTCTCCGTACCGATGACTTCTTAGACTAATAATAATAATAATCAGGCCCTCTATGAGAAAGTGTGGTGTTTGAATACTGGTGCAGGGGCCCTCACAGGATATCTGCGTATGTCACAGAAAACAGTAATAACTTTTACTAGCAGCGTTTTTACTAATGGAAGTATATGGCAAAAATGCCTATGTTTCAAATTGAAGTGCACCTACGCACATTTCATTTTTAACATTTCTATCCTTTTTTAGGACATTAAGCTGCTTGGCAAACCTACAATACTATGGTTACTACTCACTATTCTAATGTTTTTACTTCTGTACCAACAGCTTCCTTCATAGCTGTTCCTATTTTAAAGGGACGTGACACCCACATTTTTTCTTTCATGATTTAGAAAGAGAATGCAATTTCTATTTTACTTATGTTATCTAATTTGTTTTATTCTCTTGATATTCTTTGCTGAAAAGCATATCTAGATAGGCTCAGTAGCTGCTGATTGGTTGCTGCACATAGAAGCCTCGTGTGATTGGTTCACCATGTGCATTGCTTTTTCTTCAACTAAGGATATCTAAAAAATGAAGCAAAATAAATAATAGAAGTAAATTGTAATGTTGTTTAAATTTCTATTCTCTATCTGAATCATGAAAGAAAGATTTTGGGTTTAGTGGCCCTTTAACCTCTCACTGGGTGCTGCTATCTTGGAGCTTAGACGGTTTGGCAATCGGAACAGAAGCCGTGCATATCTGCAGATCATTGACAGTGACAGCTGTTTTGTGCACTTTGGGTTAGCATGTGTGATGCACAGCTTTACATTTATACAGTGACTGTATAAATGTAATTGATGCATTGCTCTATATTATTCGTGTGGTCTTTTTTATATAAGTTAACTTTAAACTGTGGCAGTGTGTACTAACCCATAGCGTACAATACAGCTGGTAACCTCTGTGAAGGGAGCAAGATGGCAGTGCCCACTACGAAAAGGTGGAGCTTCGCCAACCAGCTCCTGTAAAGATTTAAAATAAGAGAGTGTCTTGCAAAAGAGGTGCAAAAACAAGAGGAAAAACGATAGCAAGTGGCAACCGTTCTGTGTAAGTTTTTCATTTCCCTTTAAAATTATTGTAATACAAGGGAGATAAAAAAAATTGTCTCTTATAAATCAGCAGGTAACTTTAAGAGACTTTCAGTTTACTTAAAGGGAACATCTAGTCAAAATTAAACTTTCATGATTCAGATAGAACATGCAGTTTTAAACAACTTTCTACTTTACTCCTATTATCATTTTTTCTTCATTCTCTTGGTATCTTTATTTGAAAAAACAAGAATGTAAGCTTAGGAGCCAGCCCATTTTTGGGGTAGTGGGTAGTGCTTGCTGATTGGTGTCTAAATGTACCCACCAATCAGCAAGCGCTACCCAGGTGCTAAACCAAAAATGGACCGGATCCTAAACTTACATTCTTGCTTTTTCAAATAAAGATACCAAGAGAAAATAAATTGATAATAGGAGTAAATTAGAAAGTTGCTTAAAACTGCATGCTCCATCTGAATCATTAAAGAAAAATTATCAAATTGAATTTGTTCTCTTGGCATTCTTTGTTTAAAAGCATACCTAGGTAGGCTCCGTAGTAACTGAAGATGCACTACTGGGAGCTAGATGGTGATTGGTGGCTATACATATATACCTCTTGGCTCAACAGATGTGTTCAGCTAGCTCCCAGTAGTTCACTGCTGCTATAGTGCAGATTTAACTTTGTGTTTTACCCCTTTGCAGAGAATAAACACATGGTGGCTGATCACAATCTATCATTTGCTAACTATCGTCATGCTAACAGCTGCCATTTTTATGCCAATGTGATCACAGTAAGCCATTTTCATTGGTCCTATAGTTAACATGTTCCAAGCCTGCTTATGTGATCACAATCTAAATTGTTGATACTTAAAGTGAAAGTAAATCCTAGCGTTTTACAAACGCTAGGATTGACTATTGAAACAAATAAAGGGGACTTTCATTCATGAAGTATAAGATACTTCATGTAGAAAGCTCCTTTATTTGTTTCAATCGATCGCCGTTTTTAGCTGCTACAGCAGCCCACGGCTAAAAAAATTTTTTTGATAAGAGGTGACGTTTTCACCTCTTAGCCAACAGCCGTGCGGTAAATATGGCTCCCATGGGCGCCAAGCCGGATTTACCACACGGCTATTGGCTAAGAGGTAAAAACGTCACGTCTTAGCCAATAAAAAAATTTAGCCGAGGGCTGCTGTAGCAGCTAAAAACGGCGATCGATTGAAACAAATTAAGGAGCTTTCTACATGAAGTATCTTATACTTCATGAATGAAAGTCCCCTTTATTTGTTTCAATAGTAAATCTTAGCGTTTGTAAAACGCTAG
Source organism: Bombina bombina (assembly GCF_027579735.1). Classification (NCBI taxonomy): domain Eukaryota; kingdom Metazoa; phylum Chordata; class Amphibia; order Anura; family Bombinatoridae; genus Bombina; species Bombina bombina. The sequence continues at coordinate 627,504,189 of NC_069503.1, read as the reverse complement.
GATTTACTTTCACTTTAATGACACATTTACAGGACCACTTTTCACTTACCAAGATCCCCAGCTAAACGGACTTGATAAACCCCAGATAAGACTTTTTGACATTACTGATTGCCCCAAAAAGATTTTGAATGTAACATACAGGCAAAACACACTGAAATCACAAAACTAATATAGTCCTTTTTGCCTAAAGAGAAAATGGCAAAGGGAATAAATTATCATCCATACAATTTTCCATTACTTTTCAAGTGACTGACAAGATTTTATTTCACAGTATACAATACATTAAATACATTTTAGGTTCATCTTCAGTTACCAGCCTGGCCATACTTTCGGGGAGGGCAGTGAAATGTAATGCCCTCTAATTTGGCAGCAATAAACCAAATCTAAAGACACAGCGCAAAGTATAATATACAATATCATTTTGTGCAGGTAATATATTTATGACCTTTCACATCATGGAGCCATGTGGATTATTTTGATACAAGACATAACTTGTCCTGCCCATTCTGTTGCCAAATAATAGAAAGTCATTAAATTTATCCTGAGATATCGTAGTTTGTCTAAACAAAATGGTATGGATGTGTACTATTGAGATAACCAGTGTCTAGCAACTGTCTGACAGTATTAGAGTAGAAAAACGTATTTTTCCAGGCCAACCATAAATGCCAGTGGATCCAACATGCACCAATTTGCAGCCAGATAGGGACATACAGATGTGTATCTATCCCGGAGCTATACACACATATTGTCATGAGGTTAATAGGACAAACATTAAACCCTGGCATTTCTGAGACTAGTACCATCTTGATGTTATCATGACAACTACATGTCCCTTTACAAATACACTCATCTTGGTTGCTTGAGAGACAGCAAATGCGTTAAAAACATATAATTTATGCTGACATAACTATACAGCCATAATCATAAACTAATATCCTTAGCACCCTCTACTGTTTTAAATAAAACCCCTAATTTTATGCTTCTTAACAGAAAATCATAATAGTATTGCGCCATTATTCATTACTTCTTAAAGGGATAGGAAACTCAAAATAAATATTTTTCTGTTTTAAAACTTTAAATATAACAAATATTTGGCATTTGTACATATTAGGGGCTAGATTACAAGTGGAGGGGTATTTTGCACTTTCACTGGAATTCCGATAGAATTAAGATTTTTGCGCTAGTCGGAATGAGCTCATATTATATTGAGTTGATATAACACTTATCAGGCTCCCATTGGAGCCTATGGATGCGCGCTCTTGTGTGCACAAAGCTTCTGTGCAATGCGAACACAAAGTTGCGTTCGCATTGCATCTAACTCTTAGTACCAGTGCACATTTGCGTATTACAAAGTGCTGTGCAAATATCTCTTTAGCAAAAGCGATATTATGCGCTCTACTTGTAATCTGACCCTAAATTTTTTTCATCAATCAGCAAGCGCTACCCAGGTGCTGATTAAAAAATGGTCCAGCTCCTAAGCTTACATTCCTGCTTTTTCAACTAAAGATACCAAGAGAATGAAGAAATATTGATAATAGGAGTAAATTAGAAAGTTGCTTAAAATCGCATGCTCTATCTGAATCATGAAAGAAAAGAAAATGTGTTTCATATCCCTTTAAAAACCTCTGGCATAGAGCATACATTTTTAAACAACTTTCCAATGTACTTATCATATTTGCTTTTTTTTGTATCCTTTGTTGAAGGAACATCAATGCACTACTGGGAGCTAGCTGAACACATTGGGTGAGCCAATGATGAGAGGCTTTTATGTGCAGACACCAATCAACAGCTTGCTGCCAAACGTGCATTGCTGCTTCTGAGCCTACCTAGGTGTCCTTTTTCAGCACAGGATGAGAAGAGAACAAAGTAAATTAAATAATAGAAGTAAATAGGAATATTATTAAAATTACATGTTCTATCTGAATCGTGAAAGTTTAAGTTTGACTTTACTGTCCTACTAAATATTTAACGATCATGCAAACTTGAACTAAAGCTGCAAACTATTATACCTGCTCTAGTTAAAGTTCACCAGACTTTTCACTGTTAAAAAAATAATTTTCAGGTGCTTGTAGCTTTGGATTGGATTGGATGTCTCTGAAATTTGTCAGCAGTGGCATCTAAGCTAAGGAGCCAGCAAATTTTTCGTTCAGAACCGTGGACAGCACTTGTTTGTTGGTTCTGTCCAATCAGCAAGGACAACTAAGGTTGTTCATCAAAAATGGGCCGGCTTCTAAACTTAAATTCTTGCTTTTCAAATAAACATACCGAGAGAATGAAGAACATTTGATAATAGGAGTTAATTAGAAAGTTGCTTAAAATTGCATGCTCTATCTGAATCACGAAAGAAAAAAACTGCGTTCAGTGTCCCTTTAAGTTCCCAATCAAATGTTAAAAAGCATGGAAATTCTGAAATGAAATTCCTCCACCTCATATAGGGCTTTATTACAAGTGGAGTGCTAATTTATCACTCGCCCCTAAATGGGCAAATTTGCATGTTTATGGGCGCACAATAAATAACCAGCTATTGCAAGTGGCTGGTTATTGATACCGTGAGCTTGCGCAAGCAATTAATGCTCAGACCTCTGGTTAATTTTTTTTTTATTTTCCCCAATTGCTCACTACATGTGTTTATCCTTAAACCAAGTACAAAATACACTGTAAATCTGATATATTTTGTGTTACTATTAAAATATAAAACAAAATAAAAATGCAAACTGCCTTGAGGAGAGCTAGAACTTTTAAAATTCAGTGAAGTTTTGCGTGTGCTTTTATTGTTGTTAATATTAAATTCTAACTCTCAATTAAGACTTGTTATTTAATTAATGACTTTCTGAACATACCCTTAAAGGTTTCATGATTAAGATAGAGCATGCAATTTCATTTTAAACAACTTACCAATTAATTTGTATTATCAAATTTACTTTCTGTTTGCTTGGTATCCTTTGTTGATCAGTACACATTGGCAGGCTGATAGCTAAGGAGCGTGCACATATTTTTAGAAGTCTATGGCAGCAGGGTTTGCAATTATCTATAACATAACTACAAACAGTGTTGCACAGTGGATGGCTATAGGCATGTACACACTCCTGAGCTTACCTAGGATTACTATTTACAGTGGGGCAAAAAGGTATTTAGTCAGCCACCAATTGTGCAAGTTCTCCCACTTAAGAAGATGAGAGAGGCCTGTAATTTTCATCATATCGTATACCTCAACTATGAGAGACAAAATGTGGAAACAAATCCAGACAATCACATTGTCTGATTTGGAAAGAATTTATTTGCAAATTATGGTGGAAAATAAGTATTTGGTCAATATCAAAAGTTCATCTCAATACTTTGTTATATATCCTTTGTTGCAATGACAGAGGTCAAATGTTTTCTGTAAGTCATCACAAGGTTGTCACACACTGTTGCTGGTATGTTGGCCCATTCCTGCATGCAGATCTCCTCTAGAGCAGTGATGTTTAGGGGCTGTCGCTGGGCGACACGGACTTTCAACTCCCTCCAAAGGTTTTCTATGGGGTTGAGATCTGGAGACTGGCTAGGCCACTCCAGGACCTTGAAATGCTTCTTACGAAGCCACTCCTCCGTTGCCCAGGCGGTGTGTTTGGGATCATTGTCATGCTTAAAGACCCAGCCACGTTTCATCTTCAATGCCCTTGCTGATGGAAGGAGGTTTGCACTCAAAATCTCACAATACATGGCCCCATTTATTCTTTCATGTACATGGATCAGTCGTCCTGTTCCCTTTGCAGAGAAACAGCCCCAAAGTATGATGTTGCCACCCCCATGCTTGATAGTAGGTATGGTGTTCTTTGGTTGCAACTCAGCATGCTCTCTCCTCCAAACATGAGGAGTTGTGTTTCTACCAAACAGTTCTATTTTGGTTTCATCTGACCATATGACATTCTCCCAATCTGCTTCTGGATCATCCAAATGCTCTCTAGCATACTTCAGACGGGCCCAGACATGTACTGGTTTAAGCAGGGGACACGTCTGGCACTGCAGGATCTGAGTCCCTGGTGGCGTAGTGTGTTACTGATGGTAGCCTTTGTTACATTGGTCCCAGCTCTCTGCAGGTCATTCACTAGGTCCCCCCGTGTGGTTCTGGGATGTTTGCTCACCGTTCTTGTGATCATTTTGACCCAACGGGGTGAGATCTTGCGTGGAGCCCCAGATCGAGGGAGATTATCAGTGGTCTTGTATGTCTTCCATTTTCTAATTATTGCTCCCACAGTTGATTTCTTCACACCAAGCTGCTTGCCTATTGCAGATTCAGTCTTCCCAGCCTGGTGCAGGTCTACAATTTTGTTTCTGGTGTCCTTCGACAGCTCTTTGATCTTCACCATAGTGGAGTTTGGAGTGTGACTGTTTGAGGTTATGGACAGGTGTCTTTTATACTGATAACAAGTTCAAACAGGTGCCATTAATACAGGTAATGAGTGGAGGACAGAAGAGCCTCTTAAAGAAGAAGATACAGGTCTGTGAGAGCCAGAAATCGTGCTTGTTTGTAGGTGACCAAATACTTATTTTCCACCATAATATGCAAATAAATTCTTTCCAAATCAGACAATGTGATTGTCTGGATTTATTTCCACATTTTGTCTCTCATAGTTGAGGTATACCTATGATGAAAATTACAGGCCTCTCTCATCTTCTTAAGTGGGAGAACTTGCACAATTGGTGGCTGACTAAATACCTTTTTGCCCCACTGTAACAAAGGACACCAAGAGAGCTAAGCAAAATTGATAGTAGAAGTAAATTAGACCGTTGTTTCACTGTCATGCTCTATTCAATCCACGTAAGTTTAATTTTGACTTTATCTTTAATGGAAACTTCTTTATACATGAACAGAACAGATTTGAACTCTGGAAGGTAGCAGGACTATACTTTCTCATACATGTTTGTGTAAATGCTTCTCGCAATGTATAGTGTACCCATGATACTTCATCATAGGCTGAGCAGATTTGATTTTACTTTATTTAACATGCTCCATTAATGTTAAAATAAACAAATAAAAGATGAAGTATATGTAGATATAGATATCTATATAGTTATGATAGATATATAAGACGCCCCTGTTTTATTTTGCCTAACCACAATAAACTGACCTTAGCCTGCTTTATGTTAGGATGAACCTCCTGAACTGATATATTGCAGAAGATTATTCTGAAGAGTGAGCAATCATCCGTCTCTGCTGGAGCCATATGCAGTGAAGTATACAACATACGGAAGTATGTACCCTTTGTAGTGAATTCAACTAACACCAGGAAATACATACTTGCTGCTTAAACAAATGATCACAAGCATATGATTATTTAAATAGGCTTCAACAATCCAAAACTAAAGTAGCAAAACAAGAGTACCACTGTCCAAACTCACCTTATAAACCGTGTGAATGGCTGAGTATATGTTTCTATCCAATAACATGGATAGCCCATAGCTCCTAACATTTTCCAGAGGCTTTAAAGGATAGAGATTAAAGCGTTTGTGGGAAATGGTCCACTAGCATTTAGTGTATAGAGTCATGTCAGAAGGGGTGGGTCATTGATGGTCCGTGGGCCTGTCTGGATAGGTTGTGGGAGGAGCACAGATAGTCGTTTAATGCTGAGAGGCTGCCTGTGGAAAGCAGGTCAGACATTCCAACCTGTTACAATCCCACAGCAGTTGGGATGTTTGGGAGGCATGATATCTTACCTTCTGCTAGAGCAAGGCTTTCAGTTCTAGTCTGTAGGCCTCCCCTTCAAGCCAGATTTCCAGGTTAACTTGGGTTAGAGCAAGTGGTAACTGATCAGGCAATTATTTCACCTGTGCTCTAATTCAGAAATCCTGAAAATCTGGCCTGTAATTGGTCCTGAGAATTGGAATTAAAATCCCTGTGCTAGAGTGACCATGCTGGAAAGTGTGCAGGTAGCCTTCCCTGATGCTCTGAACAAACTCTAAACTTCCCAACTGAACTCACATCACAACACTAGTAATAGCTATTGATGTTGGGAGGTATGGCTTAAAGAGACTTCAAACTTGAAAAATGTCTGCAATGCTTTAAAAACATTGTATTAGTATAGTGGCTATATTTACCAGGTTGTAATTTACTGATAGTTTTAGAATAACTGAAGACAGTAGCAGACCTTCTCAACAAAGGGCCCTGGTGCAAAAATTGTTTTTGGCCCCCCAAAGGTAACTGAGTAGAAATAAATAGTAATAATATACATACTGCTCTGTATAATGATTTTTTGATAGATACTTAGATAGATCAGATAGACTTGCAACCTGCACTAATAAAAGGCTCCCCTGCATTAGGGTTGTACACAAACTGGTTTCTATGGTTTCCCCCTAGCCAGGGCCATCTTTAATATTGACTGGACTCTGGGCAAAAAATTTCTTGGGTCCCCCCCTACCCCATGCAATTTCTCTCTCCACCCCAACATCCCAAAAAACAACTAATCATTTTTTTTTTTTTTTTTTAATTATTAGCCCAGCGGTGGATCATCCACTGCTTGGCTAATCATTTTTAAAAAATGAAATAAATTGCAATATGTGAAACTGGAACTAAGCAGCACTAATAAGTAAATAAATATATAAATTCCTCCACTGTGGATTCATTTAATATTCTTTTGTATGTGATTCTGGTGTGAGGTTAGCTGGTTAAAGAGATTTAGTGCAGCCAACAGGAGCAAAGCAAGGTAAAGACTGAGGAGGAAGCATGGAGGTGCAGACAAATATAAGTTTACTGACTAGAACAGCAGAACTACTATGGGAAGCTGTAAAATCTGAGACAGAGAAAATAAAAACTATAAAAATAAACCTTACATTAATGTGTGAAGTATCAACATGACACTATACATCAGCTACAGAAGCACATGTCACTTCTTTGCTAGGAACAAGTTCCCTCTCACCCTGCACTAGACAATGCTGCATGGGGAGGGGTGTGTGTGCACTCACTTATTCTTCCCACTGACACCTTTCTAAAAAGCACTGTTCCCCTAACAAACTTCAGTTATTTGTTCTTAGGGCCACAGCAGAAAGAGCAGGGCTAAGGGGACCAGCAGACTGGATGCTGTCTGTCCAAGGCTGCATGGATACAGTGTGAGATGAGTCACACAACCTCAAGACTGAAGAGAGCAGTGTATGCAGCTGCACAGATGCTCAAATCCTCATGTGCCTGCCACTCCAGCTTTCTGCTGCATGTGCCTACAGTCAGCCCTACCCAGAAACAATCCCCACAACCAGAGCAGTTACCTGGTAACAGTGGTAACCCCAGTAGGACCTTTTCTGATGCAGTGGGAATGGCTGGATGCCGAATTAGGGCTTTGCATTCAGTGCTGCACAGTGCACATCTAAAGCAGCACATGGCAATAGCTTGGCATGTCACATGACACTGGTACGGTCTGGCACATGAGAATGGCACGGTCTGGCACAGTTTTTAAAAAAAAAAAAAAATATAAGCAGAGTACTTTTGACTGTGAAAGTATTAGGACTGAATGTGTGTGTTCCCCATTTACATCAGCAGTCGGGTATGAATCATAAAAAAAAAAATTTTTTTTTTTTTTTTTTAGGACTCTTGGGCCCCTCAACAGAGACTGGGCCCTGGGCAGCTGCCCCTTTTGCCCTGTGTTAAAGACGGCCCTGCCCCTAGCACGTGCGCTCTAGTGCCTCTGCACTGACTGCACCAAGCCCCTGACAAAAGAATCTCACTCTAGTAAGAGTCTGTAGGGTACAGTATGCAAATTATTATCTATACTGCCCACTTGCACATTTGGTGGCTGGTGGCATTATATTACTGCAATGATTTTGAATATATTGCAGACTTTTATAAATTCTAGTAGGAATTGTGACAGGTATACAACCAAAAGTCCAAAAGCAAGAATGTTCCCCTTAAGAGACAGTAAATTCAAAATTAGAGCATGCAGTTTTAAACTAATTTCAACTAACTTCTATTATCTAATTTGCTTTCTAGGCTCAGGAGCAACAATGCATTACTAGGAGCCAGCTGTTGATTGGTGGCTCCACATATATGCCTCTTGTCATTGGCTCACACAATGTATTCAGCTAGGTCCCAGTAGTGCATTCAAAAAAGGATATAAAGAGAATGGAGAACATTTTATATTAGATTTAACTTGGAAAATTGTTTAAATCATAGAAGAAACATTTGTGTTTCAGGTGTCTTTACATTATTTTTTTCTTGCTCTCCACCATCACTTCGCTAAGCTTGTATTGTGCCTAAACCATGCAATCAGCTGCTTATGGCATTATAGCAGAACACTTGGTTGTGTTCTATAAATACTATTTTACCTATTTCCATTTATTAATTATCCCACTTGAATGAATTCCAGTACTTTTACCTAGAAGAGGATTCATCTTCTCTGCAGTTGACTTATTCATATCCTTTCTAATGTATTAGCATCTGAAAAAGTGCAGATATTTAAGTTTGTGGCTCTGGTATGCTAATAAAGGGACAGCCAAGTCCAAATTACCCTTTCATGATTCAGCAATTTTAAACAACTTTGTCATTTACGTTGAAAGCTAAACCTAGGAAGGTTCATATGCTAATTTCAAAGCCCTTAAAGGATGCCTCTTATCTCAGTGCATTTTGACAGTTTTTCACAGCTAGATAGTGCTAGATCATGTGTGCCAAATAGATAACACTGTGCTCCCTCCCATGGAGTTATTTATGAGTCAGCACTGATTGGCTAAAATGCAAGTCTGTCATAAGAACTGAGATAAGGGGGCAGCCTGCAGAGGTTTAGATACAAGAAAATCACATAGGTAAAATGTATATTAATATAACAGTGTTGGTTGTGCAAAAACAGGGAAATGGGTAATAAAGGGATTATCTATCTTTTTAAATAACAATTTTCAAGTAGACTGTCCCTTTTATTTGCATTAACTTTTCTTCAGACAAGCATAATTACTAGAAAAAAAATATCAATGTAGCAAATCATTTGAAAATAATTGACATATCTGCATATCTACTTCTATAATTAATGATACTTTATCTGTAGTATAGTTTTGGAATAAATTGCAATGCAATGACTTAAGGCCAGTTGTTATTACATTTTGTGTTAAGTAAATTAAGTCAATTTCAATATAAACCATTCACTTCCTCTAGCTTAAAATTGTTAAGAAAAAAAAAAAAGGTTACTTCACCATACAGCTTGTTTTATAAATAAGTAAATCCACTTATGGTTTTAATGTAATTTATTTTCTATAAAAAATGAAGGCTCAAATTTAAATAATGTCATTGTAAACTCTTCTATTCTTTGCATCATCTGTGAACTCCATGTGGTAATGCGTACGTAGGAGCTACTACAGTAGATTACATTACTGCCAGCACAGTAAGAACCAGCAGGAAAAAGAAAACTTGTCTAGCCTGTGTGAATTTGAGAACACAAGATATTGCTGCCATTCATGCCAAGGATTCTGAATTCTAATTGGGTTTGGAAGTTCTAATTCCGGTGACATGGTCTATTTCTGTAGATGAAAACAATGTTGCCAGCTTTTAGTGCACTATGTGTTGTACTTTTTCTATTATTTATTTATTTATTTATTTATTTATTATTATAATTATTATTTTAAAAGTAATTTAATCATTTCTTGAAATGTTTAATTAAAGGGATAGAAAGATCAAAACTGAAATGTACATGGGTGCATTTCAATTTTAAATAGAAGCATTTTTCAATATACTTCCATTAACTAAAATGCTTCTAGTTTTAGTTATTACTGTTTTTCTGCGGCATACGCACATATCCTGTGAGTGCCCTTGCGCTAGTATTCAAACACTATGCCTTCACAGCATATGTGTGTATGTTGCTGGAAAACCATAAATACTTTTACTAGAAAGATTTTTGCTTACGAAAGTATATTACAAAAAAAGTTTCTATTTAAAAATGAAATAAACATATCCACATTTCAGTATTGACATTTCTATCCCTTTAAAGAAAATAAAATAAAGTTTGCATAAAAATACCTTAAAGGGACACTGAACCCAAATTTTTTATTTTGTGATTCAGATAGAGCATGCAATTTTAAGCAACTTTCTAATTTACTCCTATTATCAATTTTTCTTCATTCTCTTTGTATCTTTATTTGAAATACAATAATGTAAGTTTAGATGCCCATTTTTGGTGAACAACCTGGGTTACTCTTGCTGATTGGTGGATAAATTCATCCACCAATAAATAAGTGCTGTCCAGAGTTCTGAACCCCAAAACAAGCTTAGATGCCTTCTTTTTCAAATAAAGATAGCAAGAGAATAAAGAAATATATATATAGGAGTAATAATAATAGGAGTAAATTAGAAAGTTGCTTAAAATTGCTTGCTGTACCTGAATCACAAAAGAAAAAATTTGGGTTTAGAGTCCCTTTAATTTTTCTGAATAATCATGTACACTCCTTACATGCCAGTTGTAAACTTAGAAATTGATCATAACACAAAAATCTCTATTGAATGTGTGTTCTTACTATCAGTTGCTAAGTTTACAGCTAACATGTGGTCTATCAAACTGTAGGCCCTGCCCAAGAGAAGACCCTAATCTCTGTGAGTTTACATCAAAGATAGTTATCTGCCTTTCCCTCATCATCACCATCAAATATTTTTTATTTTAAATACTTTTAAAATATTTAAATCACTTCTATTGTTTCTGGGGTTTTTTGCTAGTGGAATAAAAAACCGAAATAACCAGATTTTATTATGTGCATAATAGAAAGGTGTAATTTATGGAAATCATTTTCAGCTGTCATCAATAACAATAATGCCTACTATATTATCTACAATACATGAACCACAATCATAGATGTGTGTAAAGGACGGTTTATCTGCTACATTTTTATATGCGTGAATATTATAATGATGATAATCAGATGTATAAACTTCAATTCAAAATTGAATCTATTCCCAAATGACACATTAGCTATTGGCACTATAGGGATCTAAAACTGGAAGACATGCTGTTTAACTGTCAAAGCTGTACCTAAAATGTCCTAATTAAAATTATGGGAAGTGGCCTTATAAAATTATGTTGGTAACTACAAGCCTGTCAGTTTAACTTCAATAGTATAGAAATGAATGGAAACAATTTTAATGGAAATCATTAATACTTTCATTAAGACAAGTTAGAGAACCAAAAACAGCATGGTTTTACTTCAACAAGATCATACCAACCTAATGTAATTGACTTATTTGACTATGTATAAGACTAGGGTGGAAAAATAGATATATAGCCTGTCTAGATTTCAGCAAAATATTTGGCACAGTCCCACACAACAATCCAATTCATAAACATTAATGCTTTGGTCTAGACTCAAAAATTGTGAAGTTGGTAGAAGCATGGCTAAATGATAGAAGACTGAGAATCTTAAAAACATGGATTCCATTTAGCAGAACAGGCAGTTGCTGGTGGTGTTCCTCAGAGAGGTCAGTTCTGAGGCCTGTTTTCTTTAACATGTTTATTAATATCAGCAAAGGGCTGCTGAGGAAGGTATATGTGTTTGCAGATGCTACAAACATTTCTAATAGAGTTGATGCTCTAGAGCTGTGCTTCTAAACCGCGATCCTCAAGTACCCCCAACAGGCCAGATGTTCATTATAGCTGAACCAGTGCACAGGTGAAATAATCAACTGATAAATGAGAGCAAGTTAGTAACTATGGTTACTGATCAGATGATTATTTCACCTTTACTCTAGTTCAGCTATAATGAAAACCTGGCCTGTTGGGGGTACTTGAGGGCCGTGTTGAGAAACACTGCTCTAGAGGATATAAAAAAAGGAGTAAAGGAGAAATGACAGGGATCTAGAATTCAACTTTGCAAAGTGCAAAACTTTGTATTTAGGGATAAAATCCAACTGTTAATTACAAACAATGGCACTTTCCTGACAGTTACAAAAAAAGGAACAAGACATGAAAATAATATCACTAGGCCTCTTTTTGAGTATTGTGTACAGTTCTGGTTGCCATAACTCCAGAAGGATATAAATAAGCTAAAATCTGCTCAAAGGTGGGCTACTAAATGGTACATAAAACTTATAAATAAATACTCATTGACTTAAATATTTATAGCTTAACGGAGAAAAGATAGAAAGGCAATATGATATAAACTTTCAAGTATATTAAAAGGCCTAATAATGCTAAAAATGAACACATTTTTCAGAAAAGAGAAATGCCAGAACAAAGGGTCATAATCTCAAATTGTAGCAGGTCCAAGGATAATTTGCTGAAACAATCTCTTTACATAAATGGTGATTAGTTAATGGAAATGCATCTTCCATTAGATGTGGTAAAGACAAACACCGTCTTTAAAAGACTTCAAGAATGCCTGCGATAAGCATAAGGCTTTCATATGAACTAAATAAGCTTGTAATTTATAGGAAATATGGGCAGACTTATTGGGCCTATAGTTATTATCTGTCATCAAAATCTATGCTATGAACAATGGTTGTCCTCAATGGTAACTCACTCCAGCTCTTATCCTAATATCTGCATCACTGGTCCTCTTCACCCTCTGCCACAGGCCTTACCTACCTGCAGGTACCTAATCACTGTCTTGTTCACTAAGTACTCACCTATACAAGCATTTTCAAGCCTGTTGTTATGTGGGTCTGTGGGCTGGTAATTGCAACCCCCACACAGATCTGATAACCTTACATAACACCACCAGTTGCACAAGCTGCTCAAGTACATTCAACTACTAGCAGATACACCTGTGTACTTTGTAGTGCCATTCCCAAAGCAGCAAGGGATCACACTACTGATGGGGTAAGAAGAAAACGTTTCGCTCCTCATGGCAAATATATTTCTACCTGTGCGTCCCACAATTTGTTTTATAGGTGGGACAAGTAGATATATATATATATATATATATATATATATATAGCTACCCTACCTGTGTGTGCCACAATTTGTTTTATAGGTGGGACAAGTAGATATATATATATATATATATATATATATATATATAGCTACCCTACCTGTGTGTGCCACAATTTGTTTTATAGGTGGGACAAGTAGATATATATATATATATATATATATATATATATATATATATATAGCTACCCTACCTGTGTGTCCCAGTTAGAACAAACAACTCTCCTGTTTACTTTCATTAGCAAATTTGAATTTTTTTCTATGTACCCTTTATTGAAGGAGCAGCAATGTGCTGGTGGGAGCTAGCTAAACACATTGGGTCAGGCGATGACAAGAGGTTTATGAGTGTAGCCACCAATCCCCAGCTAGCTCCCAGTAGCACATTGTGCTATTGAGCCTACCTAGATATGCTTTTAAACAAAGAATGCCAAGAGAACAAAGCAAATTAGATAATAGAAATATATGTAATTACGTAGTTTTCTCCCTTCTCCTATAATCTTAGTCTGCAAAAGTCATTTATGTTAAAAAAATAAGCAAAATCAATTTCTCAAATCATGATATTCAATTACAACAATCTGCTAAGAAAATATTCAAGGCACAGGTTAAAATAATATTTTAAATAAAATTATATGCAATTTAAACTTTTATATCTCAAGAACTAATATAGGAATGAATTGGATTTTCTTGCAGCTCATCCTTACACTTACTACTATCTCCCTGCAGAATCTCCAAACAAATCTCTTTCAGTAGTTTTGGCTGTATCTCTGGCTATTCATTTCACATATACTACCATTTAAAATTTAAAAAAATAATTAAATTTATTTCTTAATTGATCTAGTTATAATGTTTAACTTTTGTAGCGAGTGTCAATTAGTAATTGAAAAACTAAAACTAATTTCATAATAATTGTTGTATTGGGATTATAATGGGAATGTATTATACACTATATACTGATAGTGAACAATAATGACTTGAATTATACAGACCTAAGAAAACTACAGCAAAATGTGCAAATTGATACTATTCACCAAAACATGGGTGTCAAACTTTTTCAAATATGGGCTCACAATACAAAACTCAAAGACCAGTTAAAAATTCCATTTATCTAGGAAACATATTATGTATGTGTAAACCTCAGATAAATCATTTATTAGGCAACAAAAGTACAAAAACTTACATATGACTATATATGCAGAAATATATATATATATATATATATATATATATATATACAGAAAAAGAACAGTAGATTTTATCCAGCACCACCACCTACAAAGTTGCTAACTTGGGATATACATTGGAGCCTGTAAAGTAGTAAAGTAGTTATGCTGAAGTGGTTGGATCAGTGAGCGGAGACCAGCCTTGGTGGTGATGGCAGAGTATTAAGACGCCTTACCTTACCTGATATCGGTGGGCCCGGAGGAATAAGTGGTATATGGGACATGATATTTTGAATATCTGGGTAACGTAGGTCCGGTGAGTATATGCAGAACGTAGCTCTGGAAGGACCGTCAAGTTGGTCCAGTGAGCTAGCACACACTTGGTGAAATATACTGTATATTGGTTGCATACAGACAGATTAGTATTGAGCCCAAAATATGTGCATTTGCAAATGGTAGGGAGTACTAGAGGAATAGAATGTGATTGCAAAGAGTGTAAGTGCATTGTAAAGTTATTTAAAATCTCATGTTCTATCTGTACAATGAAAGAATAAAATTGGGTTCCATGTTCCTTTAAGCTAGGACTTTACTAGAATTGAACATAAAGTTATATAAAGTGATTAGCCTACATTCAGACGTTTGGGCTGAATTCAAATGGACGGTCTAGTGTAAAAATAAAGTGCCCTGTTTTGTAAGAGCATTTTATTTTTAGACTAACCTTTCTTTTAATATATGTTTAGCCTCTGTAAAATGGTTAACTACAATCAACGTTGTGCTCTTGTGCAGTTACAGATGAAGATACAGCTAGTGAGCAGATAAGCAAGCATACGTGCATATGCTCCAATCTCTGGTTGTTTCATCATATGGAGCTGAATAAAGGTGCATCGGGAGGGCACCTGTGACTATGTACCTTGATGGATTGATATACATATGCAAAGTGAATTTGTTTAAAAACCGATCATTTAATTTTTTTACAATAGTATTTCCATTTATACTAACCACTTGGTAATATAACTTTACCATATCTCATTTTAAAATATAATCCTATTAACAGTCTTTTCTTAGAGAATAAATAAAATGTCTTTAATTTGCATTCTATCTTCAGTATAACACTATACTACAGCAATATAATAATAAATGACACAGCTAATATAAACATACCCTATATGTTTTTAGTAAATCATATCCTCTGCGTGTAATAAATAATTACCTTTACAAAAGCAATAACGATTACATAGCCTACACCTGTGGTAAATAGAATGCGCTACTCCCACAATACAATCAGCAATAGATGTACAGTTTTTATCCTCGTGTTACCATGCACAGAGTCAACAAATAGAACATGCTGACCAGCAGTTTATATTTCACTCCCTGACTAAAAATCCACCTATTCTAATTATAGAGTGTATGTATGATCCCTGCAATGCC
Source organism: Bombina bombina (assembly GCF_027579735.1). Lineage (NCBI taxonomy): Eukaryota > Metazoa > Chordata > Amphibia > Anura > Bombinatoridae > Bombina > Bombina bombina. Next base: position 627,488,738 of record NC_069503.1, on the reverse strand, counting down.
ATTACTGAAATGGAAGTTGCACTTTTAGCTTACAAATAAAACAAAAAAAACTACTGAATGATTTGAGATAATGCACTAAACATGATCTTTATTTTTTTCTGAGCTAAGGTAGAAAATTCATCAGCAACACTAATTGGAATAGTACACTTAAGACAGCATAATTAGTGCATTGCCATTTAGACAGAAAAAGTAAACACTTGCATAATTAAGAAAGCTTTATAGCTCCAGGCAAACAAATCATTGGGGTTTTTGAAAGTGTGGAATCTAGTAGATGAACAAAATGTAGAGCCTCCAAAATGAATTATCTGATTTAACAAACGTGCCTTTTTTTCCAGTACCAACACAGCATTTTCAACATTTATTCTACACTTAATTTACAAAGTAGGCAGTTTTTCTAAATGCTATTTTATATCATTTTATATAACTTCATTAAACATGTTTCAGAATAATTTGTATTGGTGTTAATTCCCTGCTTTGTATTGTCTTGTAGACTTTCTTTTGCAACATAAAAACAATTTCTGTAGGTGTGTGATATATTTCACCAGAAAAAGAAAGAGTTAATTGTTAATTATGACTGAAAAACACTCTCACCTGGAATATAACAACTCTGAATTTATTTTTTCTTAGCATTTCCTCTTGCTTGGACTCCACCTTTTGGACTTGATCACTTTGCTTATCTACCCTAGACTTCACATCTTTCACGTTGTTGCTTACTTTCCGAGTCTTCTCAAGAAGTTTGTTAACAGTGTAGCTGGTGTTGCTGTGTGCCTGAGCAAGTTTGAGGAGGTCAATCTGAATGGTTTTGATAGCATTTTCCATCTCTCTGTGACTTTCCTCTATTCTCTTCTGGCTGGCCTGAACTGTGTCTACAATGGTGGCCACTTTATCAAGTACAGTAACTATAGTCAAAGCAGAGTCATGGTCTACTTCATCTTCTGAGACAACAGATAGGCGGTTGAGGTTAATTTGATCTATGTCTGAAGATGTTTCATGTTGATCCATTTTGCCTGCTTAAACCTCTGCTCTGCGGCAGCTAAACACTCTGATAACTTTTCAGGGCACTAACAATTCTGGCATCGGTGCAAGGAGGGACAGCTGCCTCTGTAGTCCTTCAAAATATGATGGGATGCTCCACCCACCGAGGGTTAGGAAGACATTTATAACTACTCATCATTCACACACAGTCGTCAGCATGCCTTTAGAAATACCAAACCACTAAAATTAGCAATGCTCTGACTAATAAATCTATGAAAGAAAATACTCTGGTACGGTCTTGAGCTATTCAATACATTTGATGAAACACTATGAATGAATGGGTTGCTAATAACAACATTAAAAAATACCAAAAAATATATTGCTGTGCCTAAATCACAAATGTGTATAAACACACACACGTGTGTGTGTGTGTGTGTGTGCAATTTATATTCAAAATTTGACACATAATATCTAGATGTATATAAAGATTTACAAGAACATGACATTTTTCTCTATTGAAAAATATACAGCATATTACAGCTATATGTTGAGAAACAAGCCTTGTGACGTGCATAAGTAGTTTTTTCATATTCACTGATACTACAAAATTATATTTTCACCATTTAATTTTGAAAATATCTTATAGCAGAATACAAATAGGTTGTGACACTTTTATTAAAGTTTGTAAACACAAATGCCATAGACAGTCAGGAATGTTCTAAACAAAATGACAAATAATTCCTTTAAAAAAAATCTCATTTGTTATGAAAGCAGCTTTTTTATTTTGGTAATGGTGTCCAAAACAACAATATTATTTTTAGGTGTTCCAAATTTTAAATTTACATAATTTAACATTTATCTAAATGTAACAAAAGATTTTTTTATGAGAGAGATTTACAATTCACTTCAGAGCTAAGGAAACTTTTTCCAGATTTACCGAATGTTACATTTTTTAAAAGTTGACATATTTATCATGAGGTGAACGTGGCAGAAGTGCAGGATACATTTCAGTAGCACCTGTTTGAGTGGTGTCAAATTTGGGGGTCAAATTCTCTATTTTTTCTATTTTTCTAAATGTTAAATAAAAAATTAAACGTCCTTACAATCAACTGAAAAAGAACAGATAGCTTTAGACACCGCAAAATAAGCACATACTGCCCCACCTCAGCCTTGATAAACAGGTCACCTGGGTCAAAAGTCACAGGGTTTAACCAGATAGGATATATAACATTTCACCACTACTCACAGTATACAATTCACATATCATGCGATAGCCAGTATCTTAAAAAAACCCATCAGTAACTAAGTCCTATAAAACATTGAAATATCTATTTAAACACAGTGTCTTCTACGAAGTCTGGTTAGAAAAAAGTAAACTGTAAACATTTTTTTAACCTTTAGCTCATGCCTTGTTTGCAAGGTTTTTCTTTTTTTCTTTTGTTTGCTTTTAACTTTGTTCACTATCTACAAGAGGAGGGCCTTAGCCTGTGTTCCATAGGAGCAACCAGTTGCGGGGATGCAGTGATGACTCTGGCCACCATTTTGTAGAACGCTGAGGTTGAGCCATAGTGCTAAGCTGATTCCAGTTAACCTTTCAGTCTACAGTGTTTGTCTTTTGCTGGAAAAAAAAAGCTTAGCAGTATAATTCTACGGGTTCCATGCTTATTTTACATACAAAAACGGAAATCTTTGAATTGCCCTCAGTTAACAACTTAAACCCAAATTTGGTGGCAGCATCTCAAATGCGTTCGTCAATTCGGGATGTTTTAACAGTAAAGAATGTGCCTATTTCACAACCATGCGAAAGCAAATACAGAAAATGGAAGTAAAAATAAAATAAAATGAAATCTGTATCAGTCCATTGCTGTCAGACCTGATGATTTGCATGTACAACAGATAAGCAACAAGGCTAAACTATAAAATGTCCAAAAATAAGGCCTCTGAAATAAATATTTCCATTCTTTAAAAAAAGATATAATAAAAATGTACATCACATGGTCAATGTAAGTATAAAAAATAAACAAGGGAAAAAAAACAAAACATTGAGGCTACACCATTCGTGATGATGCGTCTGATGTAAAATGGCCGAGGTTTTGCTTCTGTCGACGTCCTCTGTTGTTCTTTGGACATTTTCTAAACAATAATAATAAATAAATAAATGTTAGTATAAACTATTAAACATTAAGGCAAAATCCTAAACAAGAAGGAACATTAAACTATATATATATATTAATGTAAAGGTATATATAATTCAGAAGCTGAGCACAGCATCGCAAAAACTAAATACATAAATAAAAAAAATTACAATCAAAACTCCCACACAGCTTGTGCTTTGCTTTCTAAGATATATACAGCCATATCTTAGTAGCAGCCATTTGAAATAGAAAGATACCACAACGTTTTCATGTAGGTTCCCACAAGGATTTTTACAGACCTTCATAGAAGCAAGAGATATTTGGCTAAAATGAAAATGAAACCTGCTGGGTATTTTGTTCAGTGTTAAAAGCGACATGAAGCCCAAATTGTTTCTTTCAAGATTCAGACAGAGCATGAAATTTATAAAAAAAATGTTTCCGATTTACTTCTATTATCACATTTACCTCATTCTCATGGTATCCTTTATTGAAGAGCATACCTAGGTCCTAGGTATGTAGCTACATGATAGGAAACACTGCTGCCATCTAGTGTTCCTGCAAATGTATAACATTCTTGCAAAACTGCAGCAGTATAGTGCTGTAGGCACATGTACTATCCCGAATTTGCCAACCTGCTTTTCAACAAAGGATACCAAAAGAACAAAGTCAATTTGATAACTGAAGTAAATAATAAACTTTTTAAAATTGTATGCACTATCTGAATCATGAAAAACCGGGTTTAATGTCCCTTTAATGATGAGTGCTTAATTTGTTTACATGTAGCTTTTTTTTTTTTTAACTTAACCATTAACAACAATTCATGACATTTGTAAAATTAATTTTCTGGGTTCTGCAGGATTGACTGCAGCCTCTTGTAGGGGAGGGGCAGTGGGAAACCACCCAAATTTTTCAGAATTAAATTACAGAAAAAGTGGCAAAATAAATAATGAAAGTACATTACACAGTTTTTCTTTTTAACAAAACTATAACTAACCAATTGAATTGCATTACATAGTTTTATAAAGCTCCATTTATCAATATGTGGTTGAATAGGTCCAGAATTAATTAAGCTATACGTCCCTGATTGCGGCTAGTATTGTGCTACCCTTATTTATCAATAAAGCAACAGGGTAATATATAGAAACATATAAATATATGAATATATAAATCCTCTAGGAGGCGGTCAGGACAATATAAGTACATATGTGAATATTATAATGAATAAACAGAAGGAATGTGCACATTAAAAGTACAGATAAGACTTTAAAAACTATGTTGGAATGGTATTCTTAAAGTCCCATTATCCCATAAAATGAGATAAAATGTACTAGAATAGATAACAAAGTTAGTGAGCTAAATACTTAAAGCTCCAGTTCCAAGCTTCAACGATATCCAAAAGGTGGTAAACTTGATGTAGGGGGTGAATAGGCTACGCTACCATCAGGTGTAATTACATCAGGTGTAAATACGTCATTATCGTCATTGCCTTGCAGGACCAATTACATTCAGAAGTAGGCAGTCTATGATGACGTCTCTCTAGTCAGTATCTGTTAGACCAATCAAGCCCAGGGATTAAGCCCCTGATTAAATATTGGGGGTATCCCAGCCATCTTATCTTATTTATAACATTAAGTTACGTACACTAGTCTAGCATTCTTAATGCGGTTTTTGATATTATGAGTAGGGACACTTATGGCCAATAATTATTCCCAAAATCCAGGTATACATTATGATTCACTTTTGTATCGGTAAGCAAAATAGTGTAGATTGTATTTGTTGGCACTTTACAATATGTTTATAACTTTAAGATATTTTAAAGGTAAGAGGTATTATATTAAAGCTCTTCACTATTTATGTATATGTATTGAACTTAAAGGTTTAACAATGTGGGTGTGTGGAAACGAAGGGTCCCTATTGGATAATGAATGTGTTTGGAAGGTGAGGGATTATTACACCTGATGGTAGCGTAGCCCTATTTAAGGGCAGATTACTTTGTTTGTAACATGCCTAATGAAATGGTTATCACCGAGAAATGCGTTGTATGGTTTCTCCACATCTATTGCTAGAGATTATACTATATCAAGCATGAGCTGTTTTTAAACTGTGTTTTTAAATAAAATCACTTTGATGTTTTTAACTTTCAATGCTTAGTGTTATTCTCTGAGCTTATGCTACCTATATGGTCTATACCTTCCATCTGGTTACCTGCCTCTGCTCCTGAGCTGCTGTGGCCTTGCACTGTGGGGAATCATTTGGATGGTGCTCAGCTAGCTGGACTGCTGTAGAAATCCAGCCTGCTCCTATGGGCATGACTGAATGCCTTTTCTGAATGTGAGTACCCTGTGTGCATTCCTTCTGTATGTACCACACATTGTACTATTGATTCGCACATGTGGCGCCTCTTTCTGTTCCTTATTTATCATTGCATGTGTGAGAGCAGGAGGTATAAATATCCCATGGGATTATTCCAGGGTGGTTTATACTACACCGTTTATGGAGCAATCAGCATTTGCTGATTTTAAAAAAAAAATATATTTCAAATATTAAATATAAAATTAAATTATCAAATTAGTTTAAATATTCATATATCAACATTCAAATGATAATTGTCAGACTTTAAAAAGAACATTTAAAGGACCACTAAAGTCAAAATTTAACTTTCAGGATTCAGATAGAGCGTGCAATTGTAAACAACTTTCCAATTCACTTCTATTCTCAAAATGTGCACAATCTTTTTACATGCACTTTTTCTAAGGGACCCGCTCCTACTGAGCATGTGCAAGAATTCCCAGTATATATGTACAAGCATTTTGTGATTGGCTGATGGCTGTCACATGATACAAGGGGAAACAAATTAAACTTACTTTGAAATGTGTCAGAAAAAAACTGCTACTTATTTGAAATTCAGACTAAGTTCTATTGTATTGTCTTTTTATTATGTATTTGTTTATTATGGAATTATATTGTATTTAATAGTCCTTAACTTCTGGGTACATCTACAATACAATGGCTACTACTTGCCATGCTATTGTTTTTCCTCCTGTGCTAACAGCTCTCTAAAGCGTTGTTCTCTTTGTTTAACTCCTTACGGGTGCCGGTTAATAAATCTCTGCATCTTCACAAAGGACACTGCCATATTGTAGCTTAAGTATTCTGTAACTGATTGGTGCACATTCACTCTTCAATGACATTGCTGAGTTTTTCACAACTGTGTCATGCCTGAGGCGTTATTCATATTTCTTATGTAACTTTTAAACTGGGTTTTAAAAAAAAATGCAAAAATGTAAAGCTTACACTTTCTATTGGGAAAGCTAAGCTGAAGTGCAAGGTACAGCCATCAAAAAGCTGGCAACATCACTTATCTGTGAATGTGCACTGCTTCTGCAAGATGTTCCAAGATGGCGGCATTAAGTATGAAAAGGCAGAGCTTCACCATTCGGCAGCTACAGTGGGTTAAAAAAAGATAACTGCTGGGAAGACAGCTGCAGGTACAGGAGGAAAAACAGTGGTATGGTGAGTATTAACCCTAATACTGTAGTTGTACCCAGCTCTTTAATGTCCCTTTAAAGGGACATTTTAAGTCAAAATAAACTTTTTACATTCACACTTTCTGGGAAACAACAAGCTCACAGGGTATACGTATACTAGTTTGTAATTGGCTGATGTCTGTCACATGATACAGGGGGCCAGAAAATGGGAGAAAAAATAAATTTGTCAGAAAACAAAACTACTACTTATTTGAAATTCGGAGTATGTGCTATTGCATTGTCTTTTTTTATCTACATGTTAATTATGTAATTTTACTGCATTGAGTGGTCCTTTAAGTTAATGGAAATCATGATTTTAGTGTAATGTTTGAATGTTAACCTTCAATACTTTAAGGACCAGTAAACAAAGTAGATTTGCATAATCAACAAATGCAAGATAACAAGACAATACAATAGCATTTACTCTGAATTTCAAATGAGTAGTAGATTTTTTTTCTAACACATTTCAAAGTTATGTCTATTTCATCTCCCCCTGTACCATGTGATAGCAATCAGCCAATCACAAATGCATATACGTATAGTCTGAGTTCTTGCACATGCTCAGTAGGAGCTGGTGACTCAAAAAAGTGTAAATATAAAAGACTGTGCACATTTTTTTTAATGGAAGTAAATTGGAAAGTTGTTTAAAATTACATTCTCTATCTGAATCATGAAAATTTAATATAACCTGAGTGTCCCTTTAAAAGCTACATAAGATATTTGCATGCCAAAACATGTGGAGAGCATTTGTTCCCCATTTTTATCATTGCATTGGCAAACGCTTGTTCATGTCCGCCCCCTAATCTCACGCAACCATCTTATGCATGAGAGTAGGGCTTGTTAATCAATAGTGTGATGGACTAAATCAGAAAAAACTTGCGCTGAGAATATTAGATCATGCTACACATTAAAAATCAGGCAATCCTAAACCTGAAAAACGTATAGAAGTGCTAAAAATGGGATTATATACATCCCATTTTAGGGCTTGTTAATCACCTGGTGGAAAAATTCTAGAGTGATTTTAATCCGCCGACTCCGAATTGGCATGAGGGTTTATAAAGCAGTGGTTTAAGCCACTGCTTCATAAATATCAGTTGCAGGCTCAAATGAACAAGCCTGCAACCAATCAGAGCTTTCGCCTCATGACAAATCTTGCCCTAAGCTTCCTATGCTCTGAGAAGAAGGGTCAGTATTAGCGCGGCTCCCTCAGAGCACTATAGGTAAGTACAGGGAGTGCAGAATTATTAGGCAAGTTGTATTTTTGAGGATTAATTTTATTATTAAACAACAACCATGTTCTCAATGAACCCAAAAAACTCATTAATATCAAAGCTGAATAGTTTTGGAAGTAGTTTTTAGTTTGCTTTTAGTTATAGCTATTTTAGGAGGATATCTGTGTGTGCAGGTGACTATTACTGTGCATAATTATTAGGCAACTTAACAAAAAACAAATATATACCCATTTCAATTATTTATTTTTACCAGTCAAACCAATATAACATCTCAACATTCACAAATATACATTTCTGACATTCAAAAACAAAACAAAAACAAATCAGTGACCAATATAGCCACCTTTCTTTGCAAGGACACTCAAAAGCCTGCCATCCATGGATTCTGTCAGTGTTTTGATCTGTTCACCATCAACATTACGTGCAGCAGCAACCACAGCCTCCCAGACACTGTTCAGAAAGGTGTACTGTTTTCCCTCCTTGTAAATCTCACATTTGATGATGGACCACAGGTTCTCAATGGGGTTCAGATCAGGTGAACAAGGAGGCCATGTCATTAGATTTTCTTCTTTTATACCCTTTCTTGCCAGCCACGCTGTGGAGTACTTGGACGCGTGTGATGGAGCATTGTCCTGCATGAAAATCATGTTTTTCTTGAAGGATGCAGACTTCTTCCTGTACCACTGCTTGAAGAAGGTGTCTTCCAGAAACTGGCAGTAGGACTGGGAGCTGAGCTTGACTCCATCCACAACCCGAAAAGGCCCCACAAGCTCATCTTTGATGATACCAGCCCAAACCAGTACTCCACCTCCACCTTGCTGGCGTCTGAGTCGGACTGGAGCTCTCTGCCCTTTACCAATCCAGCCACGGGCCCATCCATCTGGCCCATCAAGACTCACTCTCATTTCATCAGTCCATAAAACCTTAGAAAAATCAGTCTTGAGATATTTCTTGGCCCAGTCTTGACGTTTCAGCTTGTGTGTCTTGTTCAGTGGTGGTCGTCTTTCAGCCTTTCTTACCTTGGCCATGTCTCTGAGTATTGCACACCTTGTGCTTTTGGGCACTGCAGTGATGTTGCAGCTCTGAAATATGGCCAAACTGGTGGCAAGTGGCATCTTGGCAGCTGCACGCTTGACTTTTCTCAGTTCATGGGCAGTTATTTTGCGCTTTGGTTTTTCCACACGCTTCTTGCGACCCTGTTGACTATTTTGAATGAAACGCTTGATTGTTCGATGATCACGCTTCAGAAGCTTTGCAATTTTGAGAGTGCTGCATCCCTCTACAAGATATCTCACTATTTTTGACTTTTCTGAGCCTGTCAAGTCCTTCTTTTGACCCATTTTGCCAAAGGAAAGGAAGTTGCCTAATAATTATGCACACCTGATATAGGGTGTTGATGTCATTAGACCACACCCCTTCTCATTACAGAGATGCACATCACCTAATATGCTTAATTGGTAGTAGGCTTTCGAGCCTATACAGCTTGGAGTAAGACAACATGCATAAAGAGGATGATGTGGTCAAAATACTCATTTGCCTAATAATTCTGCACTCACTGTATAAGCCTGCTAGTGACACTTTTTCACTTGCCCCAAAGGAACATTTACATCAGTATTCTTATTGTTATTCTTGAATGAAACGAATACCGAATTGTGCCCACACAAAAATTCTGAAAATCGTTCAGAATGTTCTTTTTGAATGATTCGTCTTATTCAGTATTCAGTGCTGCACACATCTAGTAATAAACATTACTATAAAAATATGTGCATTTCTTTTTCTCGTTACTTAACGAATACGGAAGTAGTCTGCCTCAAGCCGCATTTGTCTCTTTTCGGAAGCACAAATATTCTAGTGAAAGTGCAAATCCAGATCTCAGTGTGTTGCACTTTCAGAAGAATATTTGAAGCTTACAGAACAAAAAACAAACAAACGAATGCACATATCTACTTTAGGCCCTACGGAAATATAAACGTTAAAATAAGATATTATTAAAAAAACGTGTTAACAAACCTTGTTATGCACATTACAATGGCAACTATGATGGCAATTTGTACAGCTCCAATAATGGCGGCAATAAGGACATGTGTTAACTTTTGTCTGCTTGGTACTACGTAAAGAATGTTGAAGTCTGTTTTGTCGCAGTACTGACCGGTATACCCTGAGTCGCACCTGTAAAATAAAAAGACAGTCTTATTTTGTGCTGTGAGAATTTGTACTAAACTGTGACATTCTTTTTTTAACCTAAAAATGAAAAGCAATCACAAAAAATTAAAATACCAATTTTACCTACAGAATTTAATTTTCCTACACAAGCTGTGTTTTACAAGAACCATTTACAAGAGGATTCACATTTAATAATATTCTCAGTTATAGAAGCCATTCGTAATACATAAAATATCCTCTATTTGTTTACTTTTTAGGAGACATCCAACAACATCTGTTACATGCAATATAAAAAGATGTGCTTTAAAAGGAAAGAACATCTATTGCTTTCATTCATTCTACATTTTTGTGAGGGAAAAATCAGTTACAAAGAATTATTTAGTCATATTATTCTCCTTAAGCAGTGAAAGTGCCATAAAATTAACTTTGCAGACGCCATTGTAAATTGTATCAGGTGACATAGGATGTATTCATATGTCACTAAGTGAGAGCCCGCTTCAGTGACCTCTAACTGCTCATATCTGTGTGTGTGGGATAAGGATTATATGATTTTTTATTTTATTTTTTAAGTAAGGGAATTACAATTCGTTATCATGAGCAATAGAAAATTTCTACCAGTACCACGCTATTGTGTTTTTCTTGCCCCCCCCACCCGTGTTGTCAATATCACAGACAAGAACATATTCCTAATACACAGGAGGAGCATTTGATCATATTAATGTTATATGAAAACAATCTTAGTTTTGAAACCAAAACGAGTGCTCTAGAAACAATTCTGATAAATACACTTTATTTAATGCTGATTCTTCTGTATTTGCTCAATTATTTTAGGTGGAGTTACCAATTCACTTCTTTTTGTTTTAAGATAATTGACATTCACAAGTTTTTCATAATACTTCTACAGTTAAATTGTAGTTTGTAATGGATAAATTGTTATTTTGTTATATATTTTTGTCATAGTATAATCACTATACAATATACATTGTCTTTAAAGGGACAGTATACACTCATTTTCATATAACTGCATGTAATAGACACTACTATAAAGAATAAGATGCACAGATACTGATATAAAAATCCAGTATAAAACTGTTTAAAAACTTACATAGAAGCTGTCAGTTTAGCTCTGTTGAAAAGGCAGCTGGAAAGCCCACTGCAAGTGGCAAATAAGACACTCCCCCCCTCCCCCTTCTTTTGCATATGAAAAGACCCTTTACACAAACAGGAGCAAGCTAAAGAAGGTAGTTGACAGTATTCTCATAAAACTTTGGGGCTTGGTTAGGAGTCTAAAAATCAGAGCAATGGTATTTAAAAATAAGCAAAACTATACATTTAAAAAAAAAAAAAACACTTTATGGGCTATATAAATAGATCATCTACAAAACATTTATGCAAATAAAAAATGAGTGTATAATGTCCCTTTAATGTCCCTTTAAATGCTATAATCTAAAGGCATAATTTGATTACATACTCACAGAGACAATATCTTGAGTTCAAACGTATTAGAGTCAAATTAAAGCCAAGCTCATGTTTTTTTCAAGGGCAGGTTCTGTTGGAAATAAGCTGCTTTGAATTATTTATCAGTGCTTTCTAGTGACTGTATGTTTATTTAGAAGCTGTGGCCATTTATTGTGTTTACTGTACTGTATATCTTAATCAAAATGGCCATTTCAGGAAAAAAAGAGTTAACACCTTGTGCATCAGCAACACTATGCCATGCAGGCATTGCAGAAAATCAAATACTTTTTATTTTTGGACTAATATTAAAATGTCACTTTTAGACAGTGATAGATTTTAGATAAGTTTGTGAGATAACGCAAGAACAATAATAGGACATGTTGCATATTGTAACAAAGACATCTTTAACAGCAATGCCAATATCATGATGAGCCAATCTAGTAAAACGCGTTGCAATATGCTTTCATTACTTCGTTTGTTCCATTTCCTGTCATTTAATTCCGAATATTGAGAGCCTTACTTTTTCTGTTAGAAGTGGAAGTGTATTTTTTTCTTTGATGATTCAGATAGAGCACACAATTTTAAACAAATTTCTAATTTACTTCTATTATCAATTTTGGCATCTTTTCTTGAAAAGCAGGTATGTAAAATCTGGAACATGCATGTGTCTGAATCACTGTATGGCAGTAGTTTTGCAAGAAAGTTATACTTTTGCAAGAACACTAGATGGCAGCACTGTTTCCTTCCATGCAATGCTCCATACAGCTACCTAGTTATCTTTCCAACATAGCAAATTTGATAATAAAAATTGGAAACTTTTTTAAAACTGTATGAATCACCAAAGAAAATACATTTTTGGGTTTCATATTCCTTTAACTGCTAAATTCAACAAAGCTATTGTTTGCACACTCTAGAGCAGGGGTGGGCCAATATCGGCCCTCCAGATGTTATGGACTACATCTCCCATAATTATCTTTCAGCCATAATGCCGGCAAAGCATCATGGGAGATGTAGTCCATATCATCTGGAGGGCCGGTAATTGCCCACGCCTGCTCTAGAGACTCATTTATATCTGCCCCACCTGGCCTCAGCAGAGAAGATTAGGTAAAGGAAGTCTAGAACAGTGATTTTTAACCTTTTTTTGGCTGTGGCACACTTTTTTACATTAATAAATCCTGTGGCACACAACCATCCCAAATTTTAAAAAAATCACACATTGTAGCCTAATACAGCATATATATATACACATACACACAAACACACACATACTGTATGTATTGTGCTGTTATGCCATGCCTCCTACAAACTACCCCTGCACTGGGAGTAAAAAACAAGCAAAGTTTAAAAAATATGTCACACTGTTGTCAGTCTGCCGTGGCACACCTGAGGATCTCTCACGGCACACTAGTGTGCCACGGCACACTGGTTGAAAAACACTGGTCTAGAATACACCATAGTGACGCCCATTGCATTAAGATACTAAAAATCTTATTAAATAGAAGCACAACATATTTTCAAGCAGGTTCACTTTAATCAAGCAATGTTTTCAAGCAGCGCTTTCAAAGGTTTTTTTATATTAAAGGGATACTAAATCCACATTTTTTCATTCATAATTCAGATAGAGCATGCAATTTTAAGCAACTTTTTAATTTACTCCTATTATTTTTTTTTTCTTTGTTCTGTTTCTATCTTTATTTGAAAATCAAGAATGTAAGCTTATGAGCCGGCCCTTTTTTGATTCAGCACCTGGGTTGCGCTTGCTGATTGGTGGCTAAATGTAACCACCAATCAGCAAGCGCTATCCAAGGTACTGAATGAAAAATGGGCCGGCTCTTTAGCTTAGATTCCTGTTTTTTCAAATAAAGATAGCAAGAGAACGAAGAAAAATGAATACTAGGAGTAAATTAGAAAGTTGATTAAAATTGCATGCTCTATCTGAATCATGAAGAAGAAAAAAATCTGAATCATGAAAGAAAAAAAAATTGGGTTTAGTATCACTTTAAGCACGTTTTCTAATTTTCTGTATTTTTTATGTAACTTAAATTTAAATCTTTAATTGCACCAAACACAAAATGATGTATTATGCATATACACTAATATATCTTCTTCGTCTAATACTAAATAAAAAAAAATATCTGTATAGATAAAAAATTAACTGGAAACAATATTTTCCTCCCGGATTATTCAAGTTCTGTGGAGAAATGTGAGCTGTGATTCTATCAAAAGAACCTGTCACATCAGATTATACCTATTAAACACCATACTGCCTGGTACAGAGATCAAAGTCAGACAACCATGAAACTTAACCTGGGCTTCCAAGCATAGCGAATAGCTAGACAGAAATGGCACATGAGGGAAAGCAAAACAAACAGAGTTCTTATAACACCTAGAGATTCCTCAATAAAGAACTTCAGTCAGTTTGCACTAGATTATTCAACACAGTAAAAAATACATCTAAATAATGCTTTGTTTCTAGTGAATATGCCATGGAATCTAACACAATAAAGTTGGATTGTTGTAGTGATTTTTACACTTTCATTTCTATAGAGATCTAAAAGTTACTAGGCAAAGCTGGATAGGGTCTGGGGTTAGTTATACTAGTACATACTAAACTGCTTTATCACTTACCGACATGATGCCTTCTGATTTGTATAACTTAATTCACATTTGCCATGTACACAATAACCATTGTAATTTTCTGTGCAAGGTATTGAGTTTCCCATGTAGACGTCTTCTCTCTGATCACTGGAATCTTTAAGACATAATTTAAAAACACATCATCAAAATATGTTATAGTAATTCCAAAATATGACATGTTTTTAGAACATTAAACATATGATAAAACTACATGAGTTTTTTGCAGAGCCCCTGCATTTGCTAACCAGACCTTTTTTTCATATCTTCAAATGCTTTATACTACCTTCCTAACTGCTGCTTTGCAATACTATTTAGCTCCTCCCTTCAGACCATGTGACCCAGCACTCGTAGCAAGGCGTAAATAGACCACTTCTTCTCTGTGACTGTCAGTCATCCTTCCCCCTTAAAGACCAGCGACGTACAGGGTACGGCGCTGGTCGTTAAGAGGTTAATTATATGCAAACTACAAGCTATGTGCAAATATGGTAGCAGGTTTTCTGTACAGCAACATTTTAGAAATTGTGGTACCATATTTATAAGGGGAAAACCAAACACGATGCCCGTGGAGCCTGGAATCCATTAGTCCTCTGTGTAGCAAAATCGCTACCAATTGCAGGGCCAAATGGACCAACTAGAAAAGAGCAGGTATTGTAAATAAGAAAAGTATGAGAAGATAGTGGAAGTAACACTTATTAAATATTATTTTGGGCCACCTTAGTTAGCTCCGCTAAATGAGTTATGTGTAACTTGCTAAACGTTGATTGTAGAAATTGATAACGTTAAAGGACCATTAAATAAAGTTAAACTACATAATCTACAAATGCACAATACAAACATACTTAGTCTGAATTTCAAAGGAGTAGTAGATTATTTTTTCTGACAAATTTGAAAGTTAGTTCCATTTTCTTTCCCCCTGTATCATGTTACAGTCATCAGCCAATCACAAAAAAATGTGGATATAAAATAATTGTGCACATTTAGATAATGTAAGTGAACTGGAAAGTTGTTTAAAATGATGTGCTCTATCTGAATCATAAAGGTCTAATTTTGACATTAGTGTCCCTTTAAAGGGATGCTGAACCAAATTTTTTTCTTTCATAATTCAGATAGCGAATGCTATTTTAAGCAACTTTCTAATTTACTACTATTATAATTTTTCTTCATTCTCTTAGTATCTTTATTTGAATAAGCAGGAATGTAAGCTTACAAGCCGGCCCATCTTTGGTTCAGTACTTGGGTATTGCTTGCTGATTGGTGGCTACATTTGGCTTCCAATCAGCAAGCACTACCTTTTTGACAATGGAAAAATAATATTAAAATCCCATACTGAGATTGCTTGACAACGTAGATTTAGAAAGGGTTTACTTTTTGATAAATGACTACAAAATTAATTTAAAATGGCCATTAAATTAAAGTAAAACTTCCATAAAAAAGAAATGCAATGTGCATTAATTATTTATTTTGACAGTTTTTTTTTACTTGAAAATAGTACTTTTTTCCCACTACCCCTGAAAGAGGTTATGGTTCTTTCTAAACACTAGTTTATCTGACCTTCCAACAGTTTACACAGTGAATGGTTGATTAGTGCATAACCTCATGGTTCTAATTTGTTAAAGCAAAGAAGATAAATATTGCACTTTAAAAGGGTGTGTACCTAAGCTTCTCTGAGATGGTGGAATCTGTGTGGTCTCCCACATTAGTAGATAACCAAACAAATTTAAGGTGGCTCTCTGAAATAAAAACAAAGCCTTTTTAGATCCATAGTAATGAAATGTTTTTTTTTTTTTTCAGAGTGTAGTATTATATTATTGGATTGAAAAAAGAGCTTTCCATGGTTCTGAAAATATATTACTAAGTATTGGGAGCTGTCTGTGGTCCTTAGTTTGGTATATTACTTCTGAGGCTTTACAATTAGCTTGAGAAATATTTATGTAGATTATTGCAAATATAATCTACAGATAATGGCTGCAAATAATAACTATATATTGTGTATACTTTAATAATGCTATTCAAAACATTAAGATAATAGCATGAAAAAAAAAAAAAATGGTTGATGCGTAGTAGATAGGAAATGCCTTCAACTCTATATGTTCAGCACATTTGTAGTCAGAAGTAATTGCTATATAATAACTTCACCATAGATGTATGCAAATGTATAGAGCATGCTAACCTTACTTACACAAGATTTCAGAACGTCCCTGTTTAAAGGGCCAGTGTAGTGTAAAATTGATTTCCTCTTAATTTGTTTCAAATCATTCCTATCAGTAGCAGGGTATAAAATGTATGAGAAGTGATTCCTTTAGGTTTATTTTGTATATGAAATAGCCAATTTTGTTCTTTGAAACCACATCCAATCGAAACGATCTTACGGCTAGATTTAGAGTTCGGCGGTAAAAGGGCTGTTAACGCTCCGCGGGTTTTTTTCTGGCCGCACCATAAATTTAACTCTGGTATCGAGAGTTCAAACAAATGCTGCGTTAGGCTCCAAAAAAGGAGCGTAGAGCATATTTAGCGCAAATGCAACTCTCGATACCAGAGTTGCTTACGGACGCGGCCGGCCTCAAAAACGTGCTCGTGCACGATTCTCCCATAGGAAACAATGGGGCTGTTTGAGCTGAAAAAAAACCTAACACCTGCAAAAAAGCAGCGTTCAGCTCCTAACGCAGCCCCATTGTTTCCTATGGGGAAACACTTCCTACGTCTGCACCTAACACTCTAACATGTACCCCGAGTCTAAACACCCCTAGCCTTACACTTATTAACCCCTAATCTGCCGCCCCCGCTATCGCTGACCCCTGCATTACACTTTTAACCCCTAATCTGCCGCTCCGTAAACCGCCGCCACCTACGTTATCCCTATGTACCCCTAATCTGCTGCCCTAACATCGCCGACCCCTATGTTATATTTATTAACCCCTAATCTGCCCCCCACAACGTCGCCGACACCTACCTACACTTATTAACCCCTAATCTGCCGAGCGGACCTGAGCGCTACTATAATAAAGTTATTAACCCCTAATCCGCCTCACTAACCCTATCATAAATAGTATTAACCCCTAATCTGCCCTCCCTAACATCGCCGACACCTACCTTCAATTATTAACCCCTAATCTGCCGACCGGAGCTCACCGCTATTCTAATAAATGTATTAACCCCTAAAGCTAATTCTAACCCTAACACTAACACCCCCCTAAGTTAAATATAATTTTTATCTAACGAAATAAATTAACTCTTATTAAATAAATGATTCCTATTTAAAGCTAAATACTTACCTGTAAAATAAATCCTAATATAGCTACAATATAAATTACATTTATATTATAGCTATTTTAGGATTAATATTTATTTTACAGGTAACTTTGTATTTATTTTAACCAGGTACAATAGCTATTAAATAGTTAAGAACTATTTAATAGTTACCTAGTTAAAATAATTACAAATTTACCTGTAAAATAAATCCTAACCTAAGATATAATTAAACCTAACACTACCCTATCAATAAAATAATTAAATAAACTACCTACAATTACCTACAATTAACCTAACACTACACTATCAATAAATTAATTAAACACAATTGCTACAAATAAATACAATTAAATAAACTATCTAAAGTACAAAAAATAAAAAAGAACTAAGTTACAGAAAATAAAAAAATATTTACAAACATAAGAAAAATATTACAACAATTTTAAACTAATTACACCTACTCTAAGCCCCCTAATAAAATAACAAAGACCCCCAAAATAAAAAATTCCCTACCCTATTCTAAAATACAAAAATTACAAGCTCTTTTACCTTACCAGCCCTGAACAGGGCCCTTTGCGGGGCATGCCCCAAGAATTTCAGCTCTTTTGCCTGTAAAAAAAAACATACAATACCCCCCCCCAACATTACAACCCACCACCCACATACCCCTAATCTAACCCAAACCCCCTTAAATAAACCTAACACTAATCCCCTGAAGATCTTCCTACCTTGTCTTCACCATCCAGGTATCACCGATCCGTCCTGGCTCCAAGATCTTCATCCAACCCAAGCGGGGGTTGGCGATCCATAATCCGGTGCTCCAAAGTCTTCCTCCTATCCGGCAAGAAGAGGACATCCGGACCGGCAAACATCTTCTCCAAGCGGCATCTTCTATGTTCTTCCATCCGATGACGACCGGCTCCATCTTGAAGACCTCCAGCGCGGATCCATCCTCTTCTTCCGACGACTAGACGACGAATGACGGTTCCTTTAAGGGACGTCATCCAAGATGGCGTCCCTCGAATTCCGATTGGCTGATAGGATTCTATCAGCCAATCGGAATTAAGGTAGGAATTTTCTGATTGGCTGATGGAATCAGCCAATCAGAATCAAGTTCAATCCGATTGGCTGATCCAATCAGCCAATCAGATTGAGCTCGCATTGTATTGGCTGATCGGAACAGCCAATAGAATGCGAGCTCAATCTGATTGGCTGATTGGATCAGCCAATCGGATTGAACTTGATTCTGATTGGCTGATTCCATCAGCCAATCAGAAAATTCCTACCTTAATTCCGATTGGCTGATAGAATCCTATCAGCCAATCGGAATTCGAGGGACGCCATCTTGGATGACGTCCCTTAAAGGAACCGTCATTCGTCGTCTAGTCGTCGGAAGAAGAGGATGGATCCGCGCTGGAGGTCTTCAAGATGGAGCCGGTCGTCATCGGATGGAAGAACATAGAAGATGCCGCTTGGAGAAGATGTTTGCCGGTCCGGATGTCCTCTTCTTGCCGGATAGGAGGAAGACTTTGGAGCACCGGATTATGGATCGCCAACCCCCGCTTGGGTTGGATGAAGATCTTGGAGCCAGGACGGATCGGTGATACCTGGATGGTGAAGACAAGGTAGGAAGATCTTCAGGGGATTAGTGTTAGGTTTATTTAAGGGGGTTTGGGTTAGATTAGGGGTATGTGGGTGGTGGGTTGTAATGTTGGGGGGGGGTATTGTATGTTTTTTTTTACAGGCAAAAGAGCTGAACTTCTTGGGGCATGCCCCGCAAAGGGCCCTGTTCAGGGCTGGTAAGGTAAAAGAGCTTGTAATTTTTGTATTTTAGAATAGGGTAGGGAATTTTTTATTTTGGGGGTCTTTGTTATTTTATTAGGGGGCTTAGAGTAGGTGTAATTAGTTTAAAATTGTTGTAATATTTTTCTTATGTTTGTAAATATTTTTTTATTTTCTGTAACTTAGTTCTTTTTTATTTTTTGTACTTTAGATAGTTTATTTAATTGTATTTATTTGTAGCAATTGTGTTTAATTAATTTATTGATAGTGTAGTGTTAGGTTAATTGTAGGTAATTGTAGGTAGTTTATTTAATTATTTTATTGATAGGGTAGTGTTAGGTTTAATTATATCTTAGGTTAGGATTTATTTTACAGGTAAATTTGTAATTATTTTAACTAGGTAACTATTAAATAGTTCTTAACTATTTAATAGCTATTGTACCTGGTTAAAATAAATACAAAGTTACCTGTAAAATAAATATTAATCCTAAAATAGCTATAATATAAATGTAATTTATATTGTAGCTATATTAGGATTTATTTTACAGGTAAGTATTTAGCTTTAAATAGGAATCATTTATTTAATAAGAGTTAATTTATTTCGTTAGATAAAAATTATATTTAACTTAGGGGGGTGTTAGTGTTAGGGTTAGACTTAGCTTTAGGGGTTAATACATTTATTAGAATAGCGGTGAGCTCCGGTCGGCAGATTAGGGGTTAATAATTGAAGGTAGGTGTCGGCGATGTTAGGGAGGGCAGATTAGGGGTTAATACTATTTATGATAGGGTTAGTGAGGCGGATTAGGGGTTAATAACTTTATTATAGTAGCGCTCAGGTCCGCTCGGCAGATTAGGGGTTAATAAGTGTAGGTAGGTGTCGGCGACGTTGTGGGGGGCAGATTAGGGGTTAATAAATATAACATAGGGGTCGGCGATGTTAGGGGCAGAAGATTAGGGGTACATAGGGATAACGTAGGTGGCGGCGCTTTGCGGTCGGAAGATTAGGGGTTAATTATTTTAAGTAGCTTGCGGCGACGTTGTGGGGGGCAAGTTAGGGGTTAATAAATATAATATAGGGGTCGGCGGGGTTAGGGGCAGCAGATTAGGGGTACATAAGTATAACGTAGGTGGCGGTCGGCAGATTAGGGGTTAAAAATTTTAATCGAGTGGCGGCGATGTGGGGGGACCTCGGTTTAGGGGTACATAGGTAGTTTATGGGTGTTAGTGTACTTTAGGGTACAGTAGTTAAGAGCTTTATAAACCGGCGTTAGCCAGAAAGCTCTTAACTCCTGCTTTTTTCAGGCGGCTGGAATCTTGTCGTTAGAGCTCTAACGCTCACTGCAGAAACGACTCTAAATACCAGCGTTAGAAAGATCCCATTGAAAAGATAGGCTACGCAAATGGCGTAGGGGGATCTGCGGTATGGAAAAGTCGCGGCTGTAAAGTGAGCGTTAGACCCTTTAATCACTGACTCCAAATACCAGCGGGCGGCCAAAACCAGCGTTAGGAGCCTCTAACGCTGGTTTTGACGGCTACCGCCGAACTCTAAATCTAGGCCTATGTGTATGAAGACATCAGACCTACTTACCTCATCACTTTTTAGACACATAAATGCTTTGTTTTCTTATCTCCAGCTATATACCAAAGCAATACTTAAAGAGAAAAAAATTAAAATCCCTTGTCTAATCCCCACTGGGTATGTAATTTTTTTCTGCTGGCTAATAGCTTTTTCTATTGAAAT
Source organism: Bombina bombina (assembly GCF_027579735.1). Lineage (NCBI taxonomy): Eukaryota > Metazoa > Chordata > Amphibia > Anura > Bombinatoridae > Bombina > Bombina bombina. The sequence continues at coordinate 627,467,839 of NC_069503.1, read as the reverse complement.
ATTCATTATGGGTGAGGATTTCAGAGGCAAAAATAGTCATTTCAGTTTCCAAAATAAAAGGTAAATGAGCTATTTGTAAACAGTTTAATACACTCCAGCATGTATAACGGATAATTGCCAACAAAGTAAAGGGGAGAAAACTGTCCCTTTAAGCACAGGTGATTTAAGTATTCCGATTAAGCCTCCCATGTTCAACCAAGCTTTAGGCTAAATCTCAAAGGGAAACTGTACTCAAAAGGTTTTTTTTTTGCCCATATGAAACAAACATATTTTTGTCTGATGAAACAATGTGATATAAAAGCTGTTTTGTATTTAAATAAAAACTAATACAGCAGTAACAGCTTTCTACTAATGCTCGAAAGCTGAGAAATATTTTCTGTTAATTCTCATTGGCTGATAGATACAATCCCTACAGCTCTAATAAAATAGATATGCCTTTGCATGCCTAAAATAATAATAATAATAATATATACTGTATAATTTATATCTAAATATATATATATAGTAGTATAAGCAGAGACTGCCCTCCCTGGATATGGATAAATAAAGTGATGTTTATTTCATGGTGACCATGACATAAACATCACTTTATTTATCCAAATCAATTGTGAGTACAGATACATGAGGAGAATATATATATATATATATATATATATATATATATATAGTTAACAAGAATGATTGGCACCAGAATAATTAGAAGATAATAGGGTAAATAGGGGGTTAATTCCTCTTATTTCTGCCCCCTTCTTCTTGTTTAATTTTATATATATATATATATATATATATATATATATATATATATATATATATATATATATATATATATATACACACACACATTTTGACATTCCCGATTTTATATGAAAGAAGGAAAATAAATATTAAAAAATCCCTTCAAATTCAGCTTGTAGCTACGTTTAGAACACTTCTATAAATAGACTATAGACTTGCATTATTAGTTGCCTGCAGCATTGTCAGGAAGAATTAAAAGAGTTCTGTAAATGTCTTTGTCCTCTTAATGTGCTCCCAGTTATTGGCTATACCAGCTACATGGCATTAAATGTACTTAAATTGTTCCTTTAGGTTTATTCTAGCAAATTAAATAATTGTTTTTTCTCATTGCAATCACCACTGAAAACTAGACAGGTACAGCACTGAATAAGTTGTTTCCGACAAATTATTCTGAATATTTGTTTGCTGCACTATTCATTTAAAAAAAACAAATACTGAACATTAGGTAAATTTACATATGTTTTTGTTAAAACCAATGTAAATGTTCTTTTACTGCAGGTGAAAAAGTATCACATGTAGTTGTATACTTACCTATAGTGCGCTGGGGGAGCTGTGCTAAACCCGACCCTACTTCACAGAGCTCAGATCTGCGCTAATAGGACGCTTAGCGTCACGGACCCTAGAGCCTGTGCCCAGGACCTTCTCCTTTAGTGCAGGGTCTGGTATCTGTCGCGCTAAGTCTTGTATTAGCGCAGCTCTGAGCTCTGTGAAGAAGAGTCGGGATTAGCATGGTTCCTCAGCGCACTATAGTTGGGTATTTTACCTTTTAAAGCTAACTAAAAGGACATTTTGTTAGTATATGTTTGCTTTAATTAGTTTGTGCATTTGGTCAGATATTCAATTTGTGAAAATGAAACAAATATCCGTATTTTCATTACGAATATGCAATCATAACAAAATGAATGCACATGTCTAGTGAGAACGGCACTACTTAAAGGACTAGTAAATACAATATATTTGCATAACTAACAAATGCAAGATAAAACGACAATGCAATAGCACTTAGTCTGCACTTCAAATGAGTAGTAGATTTTTTTCTGACAAATTTCAAAGTTATGTCTATTTCCACTCTCCCTGTATCATGTGACAGCCATCAGCCAATCACAAAAGCATGTAGGTATATTCTGTAAATTCTTGCACATGCTCAGTAGGAGCTGGTGACTCAAAAAGTGTAAATATATAAAGATTGTGCACATTTTAATAATAGAAGTAAATTGGAAAGTTGTTTAAAATTGCATGTTCTATCTATATCATGTAAGTTTAATTTTGACTTTCCAGCCCCAGCTGCTGCAGCCCACTGGGAAACTTCCTGGTATGCTGGTAGGCCAATCCGGCCTTGTTTGAGTATCCCTTATGTTGACCTCTGTAGGCTCAATGCATTTGAATAAGTTTTATCTTAACAGCAATGGTTAGTGGATTCAATGGACAAAAACAGTTATTTCAAATTAAAAAAAAAATCCTAAAGGAGCCGTTTCCCAAATATTTTAGACTCTGCAGCTGGAACAATAATCATTAAAAACATTAAGGGGACAAAACATTGCAATACAGGGTCCCTTTTAAGTTTATTTACTGAAAATATAGTAATAAAAAAAAAAAATCTACATTTCAGAATGATTTTTTTCCTAATGTGATTTTTAAAGTTATATGTAATATAACATGGCAAAACATTGAAATCTGTTTATTTGATTTTTTTGATGTTTTGTAGTATTTCTCGACTCCTATAACAAGCCAAATTGTAAGCCTTCATTTGCTTGTTCAAAAGGCACTTATTCAGTTTTGAGTGCTGTAAGTCTGTAAGTGATGTAGAATAAAAAAAAAACTATTGTATATGTAAATCTGACAAATTGTAATTTTTCCACTATTTATCAGAGAGTCTGGAGTGCATTATGTAGAATTTAGAACATTGCATGCTGCACGGTGATTGTTTTATATGTGCAGGAACTAATATATATCTTAATAATGCATGAATGGTCAAGTACACTCAGGAGGCTTTTCTAAAGGCATGTCACTGCACTGCAAAGCAAAGCAAATTTTGCTAACAAAATTACTGATTTCAAAACAGAATAAAGCTTATTTAGTATATTCAATTTTAGATTCAAAAGGTTGAATGTATTTCAGCTCCTATGTTCTTTTGTCCAAACAATATATATATATATTTCCCTTTATAAGTTCTGCAGTTGTTATCATAGAGTTCTGCAATGAACATGAACGGTATTGATTCAGAGTTACCCTAGTGTGTCATGAACCTACTATCTTGATTGAGTTCCTTCTTTTTAGCCTCAGTTGTTGGATGTAATTGAATTTTCATTTTTCTGTCCATGGTGTCTCAGAAGCTGCTTTTGTGAAATAACACAAAAAGTATGTTTTCTTTGTTACACTGTAAATAGTTTTAACTGTATTTTCTGTATGTTGCTTTTTTTTTTTTTTTAATCCAGTTATCTCGTTATCTAGCTCTGGCCCAGCCCTCCTTTTACTCCATACAGAGCCACTAAGGAATAGATTATGAGTGTAGCAGTACTTTGTGCTCCTGATGTTTTTCTGGTAATATATATATATATATATATATATATATATATATATATATATATACACATACACACACACACATTTTATATATATATATATATATATATATATATATATATATATTTATTTATTTATATATAGGTATAGATATATACTGATATACATAGGAATATCTATTTAAAAATAATTTAAACATATTTCCCTATGTGAAGAACATTGAAATTTGAAATATTTACAGTATATTCACAGTTAAACACTTTATTAAATATGAATATTGCATAAATATGAATTTTTATTTTTTCAGCTACTTGACTGCGAAGGGCTCCAATGCACACACACACACACACACATATTTATATATATGTATAACATAATTTATGCTTACCTGATAAATTTATTTCTCTTGTAGTGTATCCAGTCCACGGATCATCCATTACTTATGGAATATATTCTCCTTCCCAACAGGAAGCTGCAAGAGTCCACCCACAGCAAAGCTGCTATATAGCTCCTCCCCTAACTGCCATATTCAGTCATTCGACTGAAAACATGCAGAGAAAGGAAAAACCATAGGGTGCAGTGGTGACTGTAGTTCAAATGAAAAAATTACCTGCCTTAAAGTGACAGGGCGGGCCGTGGACTGGATACACTACAAGAGAAATAAATTTATCAGGTAAGCATAAATTATGTTTTCTCTTGTTAAGTGTATCCAGTCCACAGATCATCCATTACTTATGGAATACCAATACCAAAGCTAAAGTACACGGATGATGGGAGGGACAAGGCAGGTACTTAAACGGAAGTTACCACTGCCTGTAAAAAACCCTTTCTCCCAAAAATAGCCTCCGAAGAAGCAAGGTATCAAATTTGTTAAATTTGAAAAGTATGAAGCGCAGACCAAGACTCCGTCTTGTAAATCTGTTCAACAGAAGCCACATTTAAAAAAGGCCCAAGTGAAAACCACAGCTCTAGTAGAATGAGCTGTAATCCCTTCAGGAGGCTGCTGTCCAGCAGTCTCATAAGCTAAATGAATTATGCTTTTTAACCAAAAAGACAGAGAGGCTGCTGAAGTCTTTTGACCTCTCCTCTGTCCAGATAGACAACAAACAAGGTGAACGTTTGATGAAAACTGTAGTAGCTTGTAAGTAAAACTTTAAAGCACAAACCACGTCCAATATTGTGTAATAGACGTTCCTTCTTTGAGGAAGGATTAGGATACAAGCATGGAACAACTATCTCTTGAGTGATGTACTTGTTAGATACCACCTTAGGAAAAAAACCAGGTTGGTACGCAGGACTACCTTATCCGTACGAAGGACCAGATAAGGAGAATCACATTGTAACACAGATAACTTGGAGACTCTACGAGTCGAGGAATTAGCTACCCAAAAGGAACTTTCCAAGATAAAGATTGATATCTATGGAACAAAAAAGGTTCAAACGGAACTTCTTGAAGAACCTTAAGAATCAGGTTTAAGCTCCATGGCGGAGCAACAGTTTTAAACACAGGCTTGGATCTAACCAAAGCCTGACCAAATGCCTGAACGTCTAGAATACCTGCCAGACGCTTGTGCAAAAAAATAGACAGAGTAAAAATCTGTCCCCTTTTAAGGAATTAGCTGACAACCCTTTTCTCAAAAACATCTTGGAGAAAAGATAATATCCTGGGAATCCAGACTTTACTCCATGAGTAACCCTTGGATTCATAACAATCAGATATTTACACCATATCTATGTTCAATTTTCCTAGAGACAGGCTTTCATGTCTGTATTAAGGTATCAATGACTGACTCGGAGAAGCCATGCTTTGATAACATCAAGCGTTCAGTCTCCAGGCAGTCCATCTCAGATTGATTCTATTTAGATGGTTGAAAGGACCCTGAGGTAGAGGGACCTGTCTCAGAAGCAGAGACCGTGATGGAAAGGATGACATGTCCACCAGATCTGCATACCAGGTCCTGCGTGGCTACGCAGGCGCTGTCGAAAACACCAAAGCCCTCTCCTGCTTGGTCTTGACCTCCGGAGGAAATCCCACTCCCCCGGAAGAAAAGTCTGACGACTTAGAAAATCCACCTCCCAGTTCTCAACACCTGGGATATGGATAGCTGATAGACAAGAGTGAGTCTCTGTCCAGTGAATTATTGTAAGACTTCTAACATCGCTAGGGAACTTCTGTTCCCCCTTGATGGCTGATGTAAGCCACAGTCGTGTATATTGTCCGACTGAGTATGATGTACCTCAGAGTTGCTAACTGAGGCCAAGTCTGAAGAGCATGGAATATCACTCCCAGTTCCAGAATATTTATTAGAAGGAGGGTCTCCTCCTAAGTCCACTATCCCTGAGCCTTCAGGGAGTTCCATACTGCATCCCAACCTAAAAGGCTGGCATCTATTGTAACAATTGTCCCATCTGACCTGCGGAAGGTCATACCCTTGGACAGATGGACCCGACATAGTCACCAGAGAAGAGAATCTCTGGTCTCTTGGTCCAGGTTTAACAGGGGGACAAATCTGTGTAATCCCCGTTCCTCTGACTGAGCATGCATAGTTGCAGCGGTCTGAAATGTAGACGTGCAAATGGTACTATGTCCCTTGCCGCTACAATTAAGCCGATTTCATTCATGTACTGAGCCACCGAAGGGCGCGGATGGGATGAAAAAACACGGCAGAAATTTAGAAACTTTGACAACCTGGTCTCCGTCAGGTAAATTTTCATTTCTACAGAATCTATCAGAGTCCCTAGGAGGGAAACCCTTGAGATTGGGGATAGAGAACTCTTTCCTTGTTCACTTTCCACCCATGTGATCTCAGAAATGCCAGTACTACGTCCGTATGAGACTGGGCAATTTGGATGTTTGACGCCTGTATCAGGATGTCGTCTAAATAAGGGGCCACTTCTATGCCCCGCGGTCTAAGGACCGCCAAAGCGACCCCAGAACCTCCATAAAGATTCTTGGGGCTGTAGATATGCCAAAGGAAAGAGCTACAAACTGGTAATGCCTGTCTAGAAAGGCAAACCTGAAAAACGATGGTGATCTTTATGCATCACAATGTGAGGATAAGCATCCTTCAAATCCATTGTAGTCCTCTATTCACTCTCCTGGATCATAGTTAAGATGGTACGAATAGTTTCCATCTTAAATGACGGAATTCTGAGGAATTTGTTTAAGATCTTTAGATCCAAAATAGGTCTGAAGGTTCCCTCTCCTTGGGAACCACAAACAGATTTGAGTAAAAACTCTGTCCCCGTTCCTCTCTTGGAACTGGATAGATCTCGTACACAATGTAAGAATGCCTCCTTCTTTATCTGGTTTGCAGATAATTGTGAAAGGCGAAATCTCCCCTTTTTTGGGGGGGGAATCTTTGAAATCCAGAAGATATCTCTGGGATATAAATTCCAATGCCTAGGGATCCTGGGCATCTCTTGCCCACGCCTGGGCGAAGAATGAAAGTCTGCCCCCTATAGGATCCGTTACCGGATAGGGAGCCGTTCTACATGCTGTCTTAGAGGCAGCAGCAGGCTCCTTGGCCTGCTTATCTTTGTTCCAGGTCCGATTGTCTCCAGACCGCCTTGGACTGAGCAAAAATTCCCTCTTGTTTTGCCTTAGAGGAAGAGGATGCCACACCTGCCCTGAAGTTTTTAAAAAGGCCCGAAAATTAGACTTTTTTTTTTTTTTTTTTTTTTTTTTTTGGCCCTTGATTTGGACCTATCCTGAGGAAGGGCATGACCTTTTCCTCCAGTGATATAAGCAATAATCTCCTTCAAACCAGGCCCGAATAGGGTCTGCCCCTTGAAGGGAAGTTAAGTAGCTTATTTATTAAAGTCACGACAGCTGACCATGATATAAGCCATAGCGCTCTGCGCGCCAGTATAGTAAAAAACAGAATTCTTAGCCGTTAGTCTAGTCAAATGAACAAGGCATCAGAAAACAAAGGAATTGGCTAGCATAAGCTTGTCAAATATATTCATCCAATGGAGTCGCTTAACTGTAAAGCCTCATCAAGAGACTCAACCCAGAACGCCGCAGCAGCAGTGACAGAAGCAATGTATGCAAGGGGCTGCAGGATAAAACCCTGTTGAATAAACATTTTTTATCCATTGGATCTAAAAAGCACAACTGTCCTCGTCAGAGGTAGTGGTACGCTTAGCTAGAGTAGAAACTCTTCTCTCCACCTTAGGAACTGTCTGCCAGAAGTCCCGTGTGGTGGTAAATATTAGAAAACATTCTTCTAAAAAATAGGAGGGGAAGAGAACGGCACACCTGGTCTATCCCATTCCTTATTAAAAAAAAAAAAAAAAAAATTTTAGTAAACCTCTTTAGGTATTGGAAAAACATCAGTACACACCGGCACTGCATATTATTTATCCAGTCTACACAATTTCTCTGGCCCTGCGATTGTACACATTCATTCAGAGCAGCCAAAGCCTCCCTGAGCAACAAGTGGAGGTTCTCAAGCATAAATTTTAAATGTAGAAATATCAGAATCAGGTTAAATCATCTTCCCTGAGTCAAAAAAAATCACCCACAGACTAAGCATATTGTGAGGTAGTATCATACATGGTTCTTAAAGCGTCTGTATGCTCTGTATCTACCCCCAGAGCTAACTGCTTTCCTTTAATTTCAGGTAGTCTGACTAATACTGCTGCCAGAATATTATTCACCACCTTTGCCATGTCTTGTAAAATAAACGCTATGGGCGCCCTTGATGTACTTGGTGCCATTTGAGCGTGAGTCCCTGAAGCGGGAGTCGAAGGGTCTGAAACGTGGGGAGAGTTAGTCGGCATAACTTTCCCCTCGACAGAATCCCCTGGTAAAAGAAACGCTATGGGTGCCCTTGATGTACTTGGCGCCATTTGAGCGTGAGTCCCTAAAGCGGGAGTCAAAAGGTCTGACACGTGGGGAGAGTTAGTCGGCATAACTACCCCCACGACAGAATCCTCTGGTGATAATGTTTTTAAAGACAAAAAATGATCTTTATTGTTTAACATGAAATCAGTACATCTGGTACACATTCTAAGATGGGGTTCCACCATGGCTTTAAAACATAATGAACACAGAGCTTCCTCTATGTTAGACATGTTAGAACAGACTAATAATGAGACTAGTAAGCTTGGAAAACACTTTAAATCAAGTTAACAAGCAAATATATAAAACGTTACTGTGCCCTTAAGAGAAACAAATTTTGTCAAAATTTGAAAAACAGTGAAAAAAAAAAGGCAGTAAAACAAACGAAATTTTTACAGTACATGTAATAAGGTAACAGAGCATTGCACCCACTTGCAAATGGATGATTAACCCCTTAATGCAAAAAACAGATTAAAAAAAAAAACGACATAGACGTTTTTAAAAACAGACACAACAAACTGCCACAGCCAACAGTGGGAAGCTTCAGTTAACTGTTTCTATGCAAAATTTAAGCCAGCCATGTGGAAAAAACTTAGGCCCCAATAAGTTTTATCACCAAACATATGTTAAAAAACGATTAAACATGCCAGCAAACGTTTTAAAACACATTTTTACAAGAGTATGTATCTCTATTAATAAGCCTGATACCAGTCGCTTTTACTGCATTTAAGGCTATACCAACATTACAGTGTTATCACCAATGTACGTTAAAAAACGATTAAACATGCCAGCAAACGTTTTAAAACACATTTTTATAAGAGTATGTATCTCTATTAATAAGCCTGATACCAGTCGCTATCACTGCATTTAAGGCTTTACTTACATTACTTCGGTATCAGCAGTATTTTCTTAGTCAATTCCATTCCTAGAAAAATATTTTACTGCACATACCTTATCTGCAGGAAAACCTGCACGCCATTCCCCCTCTGAAGTACTTCACTCCTCAGAATGTGTGAGAACAGCAAATGGATCTTAGTTTCGTCTGCTAAGATCATAGAAAAACGCAGGCAGATTCTTCTTCCAAATACTGCCTGAGATAAACAGCACACTCCGGTGCCATTTAAAAATAACAAACTTTTGATTGAAGAATAAACTAAGTAGAAAGCACCACAGACTCTCACGACCTCCTATCTATGTTGAGGCTTGCAAGAGAATGACTGAATATGGCAGTTAGGGGAGGAGCTATATAGCAGCTTTGCTGTGGGTGGACTCTTGCAGCTTCCTGTTGGGAAGGAGAATATATTCCATAAGTAATGGATGATCCGTGGACTGGATACACTTAACAAGAGAAATGTCTGTAAATACATATATACACATATAAATACATAAATACATAGTAATAAATAAATACATGTACATAAGTACACACACACACATATATACAGTATATATAAACATATACATATTTAGACATATATATATATATAAACATATATATATGTATCTCTATGCTAAAGCCCTTTGCAGCCCTTTTTTTTTCTAACAAATAAGACCTCATATCTTTGAGCCCTTATAACTTATTTCATCTTTTTTTAAAATAATTTTTATTAGATAGTGTTATTATGAGTGTAACTGTACTTTTAAATATAATTTTGATGTTTTTTGTGCCACTTTTCTGTCTCGCAGCAAAGAGCTGTAATAGACCCCTTTCACTCATGGGCAAAAGTTAGCGCGCCACTCGTAATCTAGCCCTATGTCTTCCCATAGGCATCCAACAGCAAGAGAGAACAGATTGTATTAAAACTGATACAGCTTTTGATTGGCTGTATCGTTCCAGTATGCTTTTTTCCCATTTAAAATAAAATGTATATTTACAAAAATACAACATGGAAAAAATAAATGTTTTTATATATAACATCAGGAAATAGGAACTGCATTACAAATAATTTGCAAAAAATATATGTTTTATATGCAATAAAAACTATTATTTTATTAGCAACATTTTCATGGTTTTTTTGTGTTTTTTTTAAAGGGACATAGCCTTTGAAAAGCCTTGAGTATGTTCATCCTTTTATCTTAGCTATGGACAACCCTTTTTTAAAATGAAATACTGCACTAAACTAAGCAATTATTGCTACAATCAATTTGTTACAAAATTTGGAAAACTGAGGAATAAAAGGAATCTCTCTCTAAGGAAAGAGGGGCTAATAAGTAAGAATCAAAATCTAAAAGTAGTAATCACCTTCTTTCTCTTTAAGGCTCGGGATTAGCACGCTAGAGGTTTCCATATATTTTTTCTGAAAGATATGTACAAAAATGTTTTTGCTGCTGCACAAGTCTACTTACTCTTGTGCAAGGTTTGCATGGTCCTGTTGGAGATGGAGCGTAAAAGAACAGTTTACACTGTAATTACCTTGCATCTAAGCCTCTGCAGACTGCCCCCCTTATTTCAGTTGTTTTGACAGACTTGCATTTTAGCCAATCAGTGCTGACTCCTAGGTAACTTCACGAGTAAGCACATTGTTATCTATATGGCACACATGAAACTAGCAACTGCCAAAATGCACTGACATAAGAGGATACCTTCAATGGTTTATAAATTAGCATATGAGCCTACCTAGGTTTAGCTTTTAACAAAGAATACCAATAGAACAAAGAAAATTTGATGATAAAAGTAAATTGGAAAGTTGTTTAAAATCGTATGTCCTATCTAAATCATTAAAGTTTAATTTTGACTAGACGGTCCCTTTAATATCTTGTTTGCTGCAATTATTTTTTAACAGACAAACTCCGCCCACCACTTGCCTTGTTTGGAGGAGCAAATCCTGGCTTGGGTCTGCAGACAGCAGGGATAGCCACAGTCATTATGTTAGCATAATCTGCATTTTTTGTTTGCAGCTGTTTTCTGCTAACGTCAATTAATAATATGTAGCAAGTTAGCATTAAGAAGTCTGTATTGTGCATTACCAGCTCTAAACATTAAAACATCATCAATTTGCAGTACTAGATTACATGAAAAGGGGGGAAAGTAAATAGCGAAAGCAGTTTTACTATGAATAACTAACATTATATATACAAAATCTTAAGATGTGTACTGTCCCTTTAATCAAAGCTATTTAGTTGGTGATCACTGAAGTTAATTAATCATGCCTAGATTACTGCAAATCCTGCAGCAGTCATCTCTATTGCAGTAGAAAGGAGGATACAAATAAAGCAAAGAAGTTTTATGTTGAATCCTTTTGGATTTACCAAGTTCAAAAAGAAAATGCTCTAATGTGTTACATGCAAGCAATAGTGCAATAACAAAATGCTGTATATGTTTAACCTCTACAGAAGGATTAAACACATAACTGAAGTCAGCTCCAAAGCATCAGTGCACTATTAGGACTGAACACTTCTAGTGAGACAATGACAAGAGGCATATGTGCTCAGCCACCAATCACAAGCTAGCTCCCAGCAGAACATTGCTGCTTCTAAACCAGGAGTCTATAAAAAAAAGTGTGGGAACTCACCAAGACTTCATCCCCCAAACAATTAATATTGTTTTATACACACACACACTATATTTATATACTGTATGTATAATCTATACACTGGTTAATGAAAGCAAATGCAGCAGTGTTTACTGAAGCGATTCTGTTCTCTTTCCACCTGCAAAAATAGTGCAGGAACTCTGTTCCCATGTGTTCCTGCTCAACTTGACCCCTGTTCTAAGCCTAACAAATAAGAGCATGCTATTATTTCTGAAGGATTACTTTTTAAAGGGACACTCAAGTCAAAATAAACTTTTATGATTCAGACAGAGCATGCAGTTTTAAGACACTTTCCAGTTTACTTCCATTATCAAATTTTGCACAGTCTTTTTATATAAACACGTTCTGGAGAACAAGATCCTACTGAGCATGTGCACAAGCTCACATGGTATACGTATACTAGTCTGTGATTGGTTGATGTCTGTCACATGATAAAGGGAGCCGGAAAAAGGGAGAAAATAAATTTGTCAGAAAAAAGGTAAGTGTTATTGCATTGTCTTTTATTATGTACTTGTTAATTATGTAATTCTACTGCATTGAGAGGTCCTTTAAGCATTTTATTCAAAGCATTTAAAGGATTTTGAGAGTTATATGAGGGTTCATGTACACTTTACATAGGGAATAAATTATGACTGCTGATCTGTGCACAGAGGCACAGTAACATAAATCCTGTACATAATTGTGGTTCACATTCTGTATAGTAATACTGCAAGAAATACAAATTAAGACTACAGTTAGTTTTCTAATCTATTCACAGACAGATGTAAAACAATTCTTACCTTTCACCTCCGTGCGTATCCCATCATCTTTCTTCCCAATGGGGTTTGTGTCATCGGCTGCTAAATGGAAAAGAAAAATGAGCTAAAGCACCAGTCACAGTAAGCGGCCTATGCATCGAATTGGAAGGTTTGCTGTGACAAATTGCCGGAAAATGGAATACAATTGAATGTGGTTAAAAAAAAAATGCACAATGATTACTCCAAAACACATAATCAACATGCACTTTCTGTTTGTAAAATGTGCAATTTGAATCAAACTGTCTCTCTTGCTTCTCTGAGCAAGCAAATTTGAAGTCTTGCTAAATGAGAAAGGGAAAAAGGTGACATGATGCTTTTTTTCTGCTCTGTTGCTTAATGCATCAATTTAACCCCTTGGTTGCCAAATGAGGGTTGCATGTCTACAACACAACTCTTAAAGGGGCACTGAACCCACATTTTTTCTGTCATGATTCAGATAGAGCATGCAATTTTAAGCAATTTTCTAATTTACTCCTATTAATATCAATTTTTTTTTATTCTCTTGGTATCTTTATTTGAAAAGCAAGAATGTAAGTTTAGATGCCGGCCCATTTTTGGTGAACAACCTGGGTTGTCCTTGCTAATTGGACAGAACCAATAAAAAAAGTGCTGTCCATGCTTCTCAACCAAAAATTGTCTGGCTCCTTAGCTTAGATGCCTTCTTTTTCAAATAAAGATAGCAAGATAATGAAGAAAAAATGATAATAGAAGTAGAAAGTTGCTTAAAATTGCATGCTCTATCTGAATCATGAAAGAAAAAAAATTGGGTTTAGTGTCCCTTTAAGTATTTTGTGCAGAAGCATCAGCTCTTTCTGGCAACTGAGGTTAAAAGCACTCTCTACTTGGTTTAACCCCTTAACGACTGAGGACGTGCAGGGTACGTCCTCAGAAAAAAGGCAGTTAATGCCTGAGAACGTACCCTGCACGTCCTCAGTGTGGAAAGCAGCTGGAAGCGATCCTGCTCGCTTCCAGCTGCTTTCCGGTTATTGCAGTGATGCCTCGATATGGAGGCATCCTGCAATAACGTTTTTAAGTCATCCGGTGCAGAGAGAGCCACTCTGTGGCCCTCTCTGCACCGGAGATCGGTGGCTACCTGCGTTGGTGGGTGGGAGCCGGACCGGGAGGCGGGTGGCGGCCATCGATGGCCATGTGGATGTGAAGGGGGGCGGGATCGTGGGCGGGGGTGGCTGGGGGCGCGCACGGGCGCGCGCGCGTGCACGGGAGGGTGGGGGCGGGCGCGTGCACGGGGAGGGAGCGGGTGGGAACCGCTACACTACAGAAAATGGGAAATAAAAAATATATAAAAAATAAAATGTTAAACAATAAGCAAGGTGGTGGGGGTTAGTCTGTGGGGGGTGGGGGGAAGCTACACTACAGAAAAAAAACAAAAAAACCAAAAAAAAAAGCATTTTTTTATTGTAAACTGGGTACTGGCAGACAGCTGCCAGTACCCAAGATGGCCCCCAATAAGGCAGAGGGGAGGGTTAGAGAGCGGTTTTGGGGGGGATCAGGGAGGTTGGGGGCTAAGGGGGGGATCCTACACAGTAGCATATGTAAATATGCTAAAAAAAAAATCATTTTTTTTTAAAAACCCTTTTATTTTAGTACTGGCAGACTTTCTGCCAGTACTTAAGATGGCGGGGACAATTGTGGGGTGGGGGAGGGAAGGGAGCTGTTTGGGAGGGATCAGGGGGTGGGATGTGTCAGATGGGAGGCTGATCTCTACACTAAAGCTAAAATTAACCCTGCAAGCTCACTACAAACTCCCTAATTAACCCTTTCACTGCTAGCCATAATACACGTGTGAGGCGCAACAGGATTTAGTGGCCTTCTAATTACCAGAAAGCAACGCCAAAGTCATATATGTCTGCTATTTCTGAACAAAGGGGATCCCAGACAAGCATTTACAACCATTTGTGCCATAATTGCACAAGCTGTTTGTAAATGATTTCAGTGAGAAACCTAAAATTGTGAAAAATTTTACGTTTTTTTTAATTTGATCGCATTTGGCGGTGAAATGGTGGCATGAAATATACCAAAATGTGCCTAGATCAATACTTGGGGTTGTCTACTACACTACACTAAAGCTAAAATTAACCCTACAAGCTCCCTAATTAACCCCTTAACTGCTGGGCATGATACACTTGTGGTGCGCAGTGGCATTTAGCGGCCTTCTAATTACCAAAAAGCAACGCCAAAGCCATATATGTGTGCTATTTCTGAACAAAGGGGATCCCAGAGAAGAATTTACAACCATTTATGCCATAATTGCACAAGCTGTTTGTAAATGATTTCAGTGAGAAACCTAAAGTTTGTGAAAAAATTTGTGAAAAAGTGAACAATTTTTTGTATTTGATCGCATTTGGCGGTGAAATGGTGGTATGAAATATACCAAAATTGGCCTAGATCAATACTTTGGGATGTCTACAAAAAAAAAATATATACATGTCAAGGGATATTCAGGGATTCCTGAAAGATATCAGTGTTCTAATGTAACTAGCGCTAATTTTGGAAAAAAATGGTTTGGAAATAGCAAAGTGCTATTTATATTTATGGCCCTATAACTTGCAAAAAAAGCAAAGAACATGTAAACATTGGGTATTTCTAAACTCAGGACAAAATTTAGAAACTATTTAGCATGGGTGTTTTTTGGTGGTTTTAGATATGTAACAGATTTTGGGGGTCAAAGTTAGAAAAAGTGTGTTTTTTTCCATTTTTCCTCATATTTTATCATTTTTTTTATAGTAAATTATAAGATATGATGAAAATAATGGTATCTTTAGAAAGTCCATTTAATGGCGAGAAAAACGGTATATAATATGTGTGGGTACAGTAAATGAGTAAGAAGAAAATTACAGCTAAACACAAACACCGCAAAAATGTAAAAATAGCCTTGGTCCCAAACGGACAGAAAATGGAAAAGTGCTCTGGTCACTAAGGGGTTAAAGTATCTAATGAAATTAATTTCTTCCTCAACCCAATCCAGCAATTTAATCTGAAAAATTGCAAGTGGAAAGTTCCCATCATGCAATCCTCCTATTCCCTGTACTACACTCTGGCAACACTGTGGCACATTCTAAAATTTGTACATTGCCAGGAAATTTATGACAATTTTATAAAAGAAAATGTATACTTTGTTACTGTAGAAAGGGTACACTGATAATAATAATTGATAAGAAACCTGCTGTTCTGTTGGATATAAATTACTTTTTGACAAATAAGCGTTTATTTTGAGTTAACCCATAAACTACAATCAGTTTAACCCATTGTTAATACAATTTATATGTAATTAATTTAAATTGTATTGCTTTTAAACTATTTTATTATTACTCATAAAGGTAGACCCAAATTAACCAGGTAACCCTTACTGGTCACTATTACCAATAAAACAAGCCCTCTCACTGTTTTATACATAATTATTCTTAAAAGTTACCCTCTTATCAAAAGCTGGCAAAAAGAGATGGCCCTTTCATTATCACATACTAATTGGACTGATTTCTTTAAATCTATAGCTAAATATGCTTTCTCTGTACAACTGAAGCTAGCATTAAAATATTAATGTGTTGGCACCTTACTCCACAGAGATTGAAACACTTGTTTCCAGGGACAACTGAAAGTGTTAGGAACAGGTACTATATACAATATTTGGTGGTCATGTTCCCTCATCCAGATGTACTGGAATGACAGGAGTAGTTCTCATGCAGATAAAAAAAAAAGATATTTCTTACTTTAGATCCAGTTGTTTTTATTTTAACTAATTCCTAAATCTTAAATGTAAAATACAAATCAATATAGGCTACTTTTCAACAGTGGCAAACACTTTACTTGGGAAAGAAGCAAATCCAAACGTCCTTTCTACACAGGATTGGTATTCACAAGTAAACCATATAATACCCCTTGAACACTACCGTTAAATAGCCACAGATACAATAAATTATTGGATTTAAGATCTTTATTTTTTTTTTACACTGGATACTTAATATTTACAGTGTTTCAGAGCAAGGCAGTTAAAGGGACAGTCCAGTCAAAATTAAACTTTCATGATTCAGATAGGGCATGGAATTTTGAACAACTTTCAAATTGACTTTTATCATTAAATTTACTTTGATCTCTTGGTATTCTTTGCTGAAATCTAAACCTATAGGCTCATGCTAATTTCTAAGCCTTTGAAGGAAGCTTCTTATCTCAGTGCATTTTGACATTTTCACATCTAGACACTGTTAGTTCATGTGTGCAATATAGATAACATTGTGCTCACTGCCGTGGAGTTTAATTATGAGTCAGCACTGATTGGCTAAAATGCAAGTCTGTCAAAAGAACTGAAATAAGGGGGCAGGCTGCAGAGGCTTAGATACAAGGCAATCACAGAGTTAAAAAGTGTAGTAATATAACAGTGTTGGTTATGCAAAACTGGGGAAAGGGCAATACAGGATTATCTATCTTTTTAAACAATAAAAATTCTGGAGTAGACTGTCCCTTTAATTAACAGAATGGTTAAGTTATGGTTTCCAATTCAAAAATATTTATTAAACACACACACATATATATATATATATATATATATATATATACATATACATATATATATAAGCGTATATCACAAAAGACTTGCACTCACTGGAATTTTTAGTGAACAATTTTACTTGTGAGACATGTGACGTTTCGAGGACAATATGTCCCCTTCCTCAGACGTCTGAGGAAGGGGACATATTGTCCTCGAAACGTCACATGTCTCACAAGTAACATTGTTCACTAAAAATTCCAGTGAGTGCAAGTCTTTTGTGATATACGCTTATTGTTTTTTTACTAGCACCCTGGCAGCTGATTTTTGAGTGAGAGTGCACATCTTTGCTACTATATTATATATATATATATATATATATATATACATACATACAGTGGATATAAAAAGTCTACACACCCCTGTTAAAATGTCAGGTTTCTGTGATATAAAAAAATGAGACAAAGATAAATAATTTCAGAACTTTATCTTTGTCTCATTTTTTTACATCACAGAAACCTGACATTTTAACGGGGGGGTGTAGACTTTTTATATCCACTGTATGTATATGTATATATATATATATATATATATATATATATATATATAAAATTACATTCCTATCTATTGGAGTCAGGTTGTGTCCTGGGAGGAACTGGGGCAGTCCCTAAAAACCAGGACATTTGTCAAAAATGGACATATCAACCTGTGACAATCGTGTAGGACTGTTGGAAGGTCTGCTACAGTATGTTTTATATTTTTTTGTATATTAAATATAAGTGAACAGACATAACACTGCCCATTCCTCAAATTCACAAAAAAGTCACATTTAATTCAGCCAATCAGGTTTAGAGGAACATTTTGTACTTTGCTTTCAACAGAGTGCTTAAGCTAGTTTCACAAACCTGAAGAAAGGAGAAGAGTAAAGATAGGTATATTTGTTTAGATCTCTGTAAAACATCAGCTTTTGGGAAATATTTATTTATCAAATGATATGGTTTGTGTTAGATATATCCCAGATATGAATGAAGCAAATGCATTTTATGAATGCTGAGAAAGAAAAGAAGTTTGTAAAAAACAATATATAAGGAAACAGAAAAAAACACCAGTACCTGTACAGCTTCCCAGGTGTTTCACATCAATCTGTTCTTGCCTGAGACACGAAGCTTCACGCACCAGACAGGGGTTGGAATAAGAACTTCCATCAGAGGCACAGACGGGGTTAAAGTTGTGTCCACTGCAATCTATGTTACACACACACCTATGGAGAAAAAAATGAAGTAAATAACATTGGCAATTATTGGGTTCATCACAAGCTATAGTTTAAAAATGATCTGCATGTTAACGGCTGCCAAATCATCCATTTTCATTGTTTATCAGCATCACATAAAAATGCCTAAATGTCCTTTTAAGATATGGAATAGACAAAAGACCCTGGAATTGTATTGAATAGACAGTGAGAAAAAGTCTCCTTCTTCCTAGTTACTACTCAGTCACTTTAATTTAAAGGGCCATTATAAGTGAAAAATTACATGCTCTAATCCATTGCAATTTTAAGACTATTGACCCTGCAGCACTATGTGTTTAACCTCAGCAATGGGATTAAACACACAGTAGAAATACAGCCCGGGGCTCGCAGTGCACTACTGGTCCTGAGCGGAAAATGCTGCTGATGCAATCTTCAGCCCTAGGTGCATGACTAACATGTTTAAATAGCGCTACTGATTGGATCAGCTGCGGTTTCTGCTCAGTACTAGCAGTAGTGTTGCCACCCTTAAAATACAGAACACTTATAAGTTACACATGCTGCAGGGTGTGCAGGGAGGAATATGAATAGTGCTGTCCAGAAACACAATACATGGTCCTTCCTGCACCCCCTGCAGCATGTGTAACTCATAAGTGTCCAGGAAAACATGGCTGAGGTGGCAACCCTAACTAGCACTGCACTGCGAGTTCCAAGCAGTATTTCAACTGTGTGTTTAATCTCCTTCCAGGGGTTAAACACACGGTACTGCAGGGGCAATAGTCTTAAAATTACATGCTCTAAAAAACGCATCTGCATATTATTCTCCGGCTAATCTTTGCTTTGAATATATCATTCATTCTAGCATTTATTTGGGCCTGGGCTACAAGTGGAGCATAATCAATAGCAAAGGTTATCTTTTGTTCAGCTTTGAGCAAAGAACAATGTACAATCTGGTACAACAAGAAGGATGGTTAAAGTGATGGTAAGTTTCAGACTATAAGAATTTTGCAATGAAACATATATTAGTTTGCAAGTAAAACCACATAATTATTTTTTTTAAAGTGTATATATAATATTCAAGATTGTCAAATGACACACATGTTGATTGGATGTTCACTGGAATTGTCATAAAAAAAAAAAAAAAAGAGTTCCTCCAAGTGGGCCGGTATAACATTGCAATAGAAGCTTTACTATATGAACTAACTTAACCCTTTCACAGATGGATTAAAAACAAAAGAAGTTACACATATACTTTTTTAATAGCAAAGATTACTTATATGGCATTTGATTAGTTAAAGTTTACCATCATTAAATATTTTAACCAAAGCTTCTGAAAACTTTTTTAGCACGCCCAATACTTTTAATGGATAGTTCATGTATATTTCGGCCATATTAGAAGTGGTAAAAATACTACTGTAAAATATAGTGCTTCTGAAGATAACCGTTATTACTCAGATACATCATAGATCTATTTAAAGAACTCTAATACTTGTGCACTATCAGCTTAGTATCTTTGGCTTAGCGCATCTTTGGCTTAATGCTAAAGCGATATCAAACATGAATTTTACTGTGCACCCCCATACAAGTCTATTATGTGAGGGATTTATTGCGATATAGAACATGCAGGTGTTAACATATATTATTGCTCAAGCGATATGAAAAATGTTTGGATGTTTAAAATGAGTGTGAAAGTCGCTGTTCATTGCGCTTAAAACATGATAGCTCTCTGTGCTTTGTGCTGTAGTAGATCTTAGTGTTTAATGTCCTTTTATGTGATATGCAGCTATTTCACTTTAAATCACTGGTTTTCAAACCTGCCCTCAGGACTCCCTAAAAGGCCACATTTTGAGGATATCTGAACTGGAGCACAGGTGAAACAATCAGCTGAATAGTAAACAGTTATTTTACCAGCTCTCATCCAAGGTAATCCTGAAAACCTGGCCTGTTGGGGAGGCCTGAGAACAGGTTTGAAAAGCAGTGCCTTAAATGGCTATAAATGTGAATTTAAAATGCACATCATGAATATACAAAGGTTTTCAATAATCCTCTGATAATTTTATTAAAGAAACATATTTCTTGAAAAAATAAATGTCACATCAATTAATCATTTGCATAAGCAGAATAATTTCTAAAATACAACTCCATCAAGTCAAATGTAACCATGAAATATTAGAGGTGGCGGTATAACAGACAAGTATTATCTCATGCACTATTTACAAGCACTATGGGTGTGTAATTTTAAACCATTTGTAATTTATTTCTGTTTTAAAATGTACCTCTCTCTTTTGCTGAAACTTCATCTTTCTATGATATCATACTGAGGTAGGCTCACGTGTCTTGAGTACTGTGTGTATAACAATGTTGTCATACAGTGCTCAAGGCATACACACTTATAAACATACCTCAGTATGCTCTAATGAAAAGGAGCTAAAATTCAACACAGAATAAGCATTCATACTCCAATAGCTTTCTACCATTCACTGATATTATGTGTTTGGTTTTTATATCTTGATGATATCAAAACGTGTCATGTTAGATGTCTTAAAATATATTTATATGATGAGGAAAACTGAACTTATTGCAGAGGACGGCAAAATGGACACCAAGTTATAAGAAAATTAGACTTCAATATAGAAATATTTTTAGTATAAATTTACTGTATTAGTAAAATATATTATTAGTAAATTTACTGTATTAGTAAAATAGGACACCAACACAATCTTAAAGGTTGACATGTTCTCTGTTTTATTGCTTTCAGTGTCTTTTTATCTGAAGTAAAGAATGCTACTGGAATTTTTTTCCTATCTAAATTAGATTTTTTTGGCCTGACATTCAGTCTTTCAGCTGTAGAATTTGTGAAAGAACCGCAGTACTGCAGTTTATGACCCAAGACATATTTCTCATTTCCTCCACAGTATGTCACTGCTCCATCTCACTACAATTGTGTCAGAAAGAACTACTTTAAAGGGACATAAACACAATTTTTTTCTTTCATGATCCAGGTAGAACGTGATTTTAATCAGGTTTCCAATTTACTAATATTATCTTATTTGTTTTGTTCTCTTGGTATCCTTTATTGAAAAGGATACCTAGGTAGGCTCAGGAGCTGCTGATTGATGACTGCACATATATGCTTCATGTTATTGGCTCACCTAGTGTGTTAACAAGCTCCCAGTAGTTCATTGCTGCTTCCTCAACAAAGGATACCAAAAAAAAACAAAAAAACTATTTCCTGATAAATGTTTAGATTCGATACCACCTTAGGGAGAAACCGCAATTTAGTATGAAGGACTGCCTTATCAGTATGAAAAATAAGGTACGGGGAATCACACTACAGAGCTGAAAGTTCAGACACTCTGCGAGCAGAAGAAATGGCAACAAGAAACAAAACTTTCCAGGATAACCGTTTTATATCAACATGCATTGGCTCAAACAAGCCTGCTGCAAAACTTTAGGAGCTAAATTAAGACTTCACGGGGAGCAACAGGCTTAAAAACAGGCCTGATTCTAACCAGGGCCTGTACAAAGGCTTGAAGATTTGGTAGGTCTGCTAGATGTTTGTGCAAAAGGATAGATAACGCAGAAATCTGACCCTTTAAGTTCTGACCAATAAACCCTTATCCAGGCCATCCTGAAGAAAAGACAAAATCCGGGGAATCCTCACCCGGCTCCAGGAGAACCCCTTAGATTCACACAACAAAGATATTTACACCGTATCTTATGGTAAATTTTGCGAGTAACCGGTTTTCGAGCCTGAACCATAGCTTCAATAACCGCTTCAGACAAACCACATTTAGACAGAACTAGGCGTTCAATCTCCAAGCAGTTAGCTTCAGAGAATCTAGGCTTGGATGGAGGAAAGGACCCTGAAGTAGAAGGTCTTTCCTCTGAGTTAAAGTCCAAGGAGGTAGAGATGACATCCTTACTAGATCTGCGAACCAGATCCTGCGAGGCCATGCAGGAGCTATTAGTATCACTGATGCTCTCTCCTTTTTGAAACGAGCAATGATTCATGGAATGAGACAGATAAACCAGAGAAAACTTCCAAAGAACCACTAGGGCATCTATCAGAATGGCCTGAGGATCTCTTTATCTTGAACCGTACTTTGGAACCTTGGCGTTTTGGCGTGACACCATCAGATCCAACTCTGGAACCCCCCGCTTGAGGGATATCTGAGGGAACACTTCCGGATGGAGAGCCCACTCCCCGGGATGTCTGCTTAGAAAATCTGCCTCCCAGTTGTCCACTCCTATAATGTGGATTGCAGATAGAAGAAAATTGTGGGCTTCCACCCACTGCAGAATGTGGGTCACCTCCTTCATGGCTAAGGAACTACGGGTCCCTCCCTGGTGGTTGATGTAAGCCACTGAGGTAATGTTGTCCGATTGGTATCTTATACACTGGACAAACAACAATTGAGGCCACGCTAATAGGGCATTGAAGATAGCTCTCAACTACAAGATGTTTATGGGAAGAGAGGACTCTTCCCAAGACCACAGGCCCTGAGTCTTTAGAGGACCCCAAACAGCTCCCCAGCCCGACAGGCTGGCATCCGCAATCACAATTTCCCAGGAAGGTCTCAGCAAGTGCCCCGAGACAGATGTTCCTGTGACACCAACCACAAGAGAGAGTCTCTTGTTAGAATGGTCCAGATTTATCCTTTGTGATAAATCTGAATGATCTCTGTTCCATTGATGGAGCATACAAAGTTGCAATGGTCATAGATGGAGCCGAGCAAAAGGAATGATGTCCATGGATGCCACCATCAGACCAATCACCTCCATGCATTGAGTCACAGATGGACGAAAGGCAGACTGGAGAGAAAGGCATGAAGCAATAATTTTGGTCCCCCATGGGAACGATGAAAAGACAACAGCATATCAGTATGATATTGGGCTAGTTTAAAAGATGACGCCTGAACCAAGATGTCATCTAGATAAGGTGCCACAGCAATTCCCTGGGTCTGATCACAGCCAATAGCGATCCCAGAACCTTTGTGAATATTCTGGGAGCTGTGGCCAGACCAAATAGAAGTGCAAGAAATTGGATGTGCTTGTCCCGAAAGGCAAACCTCAGATACTGATGGTGTAACCTGTGAATGGGAACATGAAGGTATGCGTCCTTCAAGTCTATAATCATCATAAACTGACACTTCCTGTACCAAAGGAAGAATGGAATGAATAGTTTCCATCTTGAAGACCGGAACCTTGAGCAATTTGTTGAGAAACTTGAGATCTAGAATGGGGCGAAAGGTTCCCTCCTTTTTGGGAACCACAAATTGATTTGAAAAACCCTAAACCCTGTTCTGTTAGAGGGACAGGAACAATAACTCCCAGAGAGTATAGGTCTTTTACACAATTTAAGAAGGCCTCCTTCTTTATTTGGTTTGAGGATAATCTTGACAGAAGAAATCTGCCTCTTGGAGGGCAAGACTTAAATCCCATTCTGTAATCCTGGGATAATATGTCCACAGCCCAAGGGTCTGGGACATCGTGTATCCAGGCTTGATGGAAAAGAGAAAGCCTGCCCCCCACCTGATCCACACTGGAATGGGGGCTGGAACCTTCATGCTGATTTTGAGTCAGCAGAAGGTTTCTTGTTTTGTTTTCCCTTGTTCCAGGGCTGGTTGGATTTCCAAGAGGATCTGGGTCGATCTGGTTTTGAAGAAGAAGAGGACTTTTGTCCCTTAAAGTTATGAAAGGAATGAAAATTAGAAGTCTGACAATCTCTAGGTCTATTCTTCTTGTCCTGAGGTAGGAAAGATCCATTTCCACCTGTAATTTCTGAAATGATCTCTGCTAGACCAGGTCAAAACAGAGTCTTTCCCTTGTATGGTAAAGCCAAAAGCTTGGCCTTAGAAGAGACATCGGCCGACCAAGAAGCTAGACATCTTAGCTCCCAGACGAATTATCTGCATATTAGCATCACAGATAAAGGTATTGGCCAATTTGAGAGTTTTGATCCTATCTTGAATCTCCTTTTCTGTAGTTTCCTCTGTAATAAGGTCAGACAATGCATGGCACCAATAAGATGCAGCTCCCACAACCGTAGCAATACTCGCTGCTGGCTGCCACTGTAACCCTTGATGGATGTACATCTTTTTAAGGTAAGCCTCTAGCTTCTTGTCCATTGGGTCCTTAAAAGAGCAACTATCCTCTATAGAAATGGTAGTTCTCTTAGCAAAAGTAGAAATAGTTCCTTCTACTTTAGGAACAGTGCGTCATGAGTCAAGAAACATTTTCTTAAAAACAGGGGAAGGGGAAAAAGGAACCCCTGACTTATCCCATTCCTGAGCAATAATTTCAGACATCTTCGTTGGGATAGGAAAAACCTCCTCAGAAGATGGGGAATCATAAACTTTATCCAATTTAGAAGACTTTGTGGTTTTGACAGCGACAAAAGGTTCAGAGTCGTCTAAAGTAGCTAAAACCTCCTTCAATAGTAACCGGGGGTGTTCAAGCTTAAATCTAAAATAAACCTCTTTAGTTTCTGAAGATTTTTCTGCTAAAGTGTCAGAGTCAGAGATCTCACCATCAGAAGCTACTGAAGTATTCTCCTCATCAGACATCTGAGAAAGATTGGCTAATGCTGACCTAGAGTCAGAAGTCTTACTATCAGATAGATGTTTAGATTTTCTTACGCTTACCCGATAAAGGGAAAGCTGACAAAGCCGCTGTTACTGCGAAGAAATCTGAGCAGCAAAATCCCCAGGTAAATAAACACCCCCAGGTGGATGAGAGGACACAGAAGGCACAGTATGAGAAACAATTAAGGCTTAGGACGTCTGAGGAGAAAGCTGAGGCATGTCATGCACACCAGTGTCCCTTAGAGATACTTGACTCAGAAGGGAGAATTTTTTCTTTACATTTTAATGTTTTTGCTAAATATAAGGAACAAAACTGCATAGGTAGGGCAATCTGGTTGTCTAAACAAAGCAAACATCTATCTATAGAGATAGACTGATCATGTTCTGCATCCATAGCTTAGAATAACAGGTCCACTAGCAATGTCCAAAAAATAAATTTTATTTCTTCAGTTACATATTAAATATGAAACATTAAACACTTGAAAAGGATTCACATATATAAATATAATTTTGAAAACTGCCTCAGTCGTCTGAGGCTCCTACCGGCCAGAAAAAAAATATCCCACTAGTAAAGGCAACTTTCTAGAAGTGATTTCTTTCCTCTGGTAATCCGGTGAGCTGATAAACAGAGCCGATACAGAAGACTGACAAGATGAGTCAAAGATGGCTGCACAAAACACTCTCCAACCACTCCGCTCCATAAAAGCAAAATTGTGCGGTTATCATGTATGTCACAGAAATTTACACAGCTCTAAAAAGAACGCAAAGAAACTGCAGTTTGAAAAACTGCAAAAATATAAAAATATAAAGACCGTTATTAAAACAGTTTAATATAATATAAGACCCAATAATGAAAAGGATTCCACTTGTATATATATTAAGCCTCTAAACCTATGAGCATAAATATAGTAGTAGGTAACCAATAAAGAACTCCTTTACCGTTAACCCATGAAATCCACTGGCCAACTGAACTCCCCATATTTGAGTCTCATACTATATAAAAATACTCAAAAGCCATGTCCTCAAAATGAATCATTAATTAATAAGGAGCATTAAGTCCCAAAGGAAAGATCTGAAAAAAAGAGGATTAACCTCTTAAGTGCTGTTATCCTTCTGTACCTAGAAGGCAAAGGCACTTACCTTAGATCCAAGTGCAGGACAGATGCTGCTCCTTAGGTGTGACAGGCGCTTCACTCCCTGTCATGGACCTGTAGGAAAAGAAAGAACAGAGTAACCAACTCTGGCTTTCTACAAAGGTGTAGCAAAGTGCTAAAAGTAAAGCAAAGACTTCCTCGCCACCTTTTAACTGCTAAAAGCCACCACTACTCTTACTCAAGAGATTGATATGGACACAGCTAGACTCCAATCCTTGCTTGCAGGGAAAAGTACCCATAAAAGGATTAAAATCTTCAGACACCAACTTCGCACAACCTCCATTGACAGAGGCAAAGAGAATGACTGGGGGTTATGGGTAAGGCAGTTACACTTTGCTTTGCTGGGGTGCTCTTTTCCTCCCCCTGCTGGCCAGGAGCTGAATACTCTGCTGGCCAGGAGTTGAATATCCCACTAGTAATTGGAATGATGTTGTGGACTCTCCATGTCATAGGAAAGAAAAGGGATTTTTTTTAGTTTACCATTCCAGTTTCAATGAAATATACAGTTGTGTTTGCATGTAATGAAAATGTTAAAGGGACAGTCTACACCAGAATTTGTATTGCTTAATATAGATAATAATAGATATATAGATAAATATAGATAATTCCTTTATTACCCATTCCCCAATTTTGCATAACCAACACAGTTATATTAATATACTTTTTACCTCTGTGATTACTTTGTATCTAAGCCTCTGCAGACTGACCCCTTATTTCAATTTTTTTGACAGACTTGCATTTTAGCCAATCAGTGCTGACTCCTAGGTAACTCCATGTGCATGAGCACAATGCTATCTATATGGAACACATGAACTAACACCCTCTAGTTGTGAAAATAATGTAAAAATGTATTCAGATAAGAGGCAGCCTTCAAGGGCTAATAAATTAGCACATGAGCTTACCTAGGTTTAGGTTTCAACTAAAAATACAAAGAGAACAAAGCACAATTGATGATAAAAGTAAATTGGAGAGTTGTTAAAAATGACATGCCCTATCTGAATCATGAAAGTAAATTTTTGACTAGACTGACCCTTTAATCACATTCTGTAGCATATAATATATAACATATCATCATATTTCCTGATTAAAAATAAAGTTCACTCCTTTGGGGTGATGCATGACAAAATACATCACAATAAATTTATATAATACCACCCTCAAAAATCTGTGGGAGGTCTGGGTGCTCTCATGATTGCAACCCCCCCCCCCCCCCCCCGTCAGGGTAACTGTACCATTTTGTAGACTCTGCCCTGACCTTGCTCATAGCATGTTCACTGTAGCCCCTTCTATTTTGTTACTGAAATAAAATCATAATAATGAAATATGACTAGCAAGTTATAAAGAATGTATTGGTGGCTGCCATATACCCTAATACTTTCTGAGTGTATATAACATATTACTGTTTCCCTTGTGCTTTGATACTGTACAACTGGTGCTACTAATTGTATTCTTCTTTTCAATATTGCTTCCCTGTGATACAAACTTTTGTATGCATAAATACATACATTCACAGATTTCATAATGACCCCTTCCAATGCCGGAGAACAATGCACATAGCAATATACAACAATGAGAGGAAAATTAAAGTAACATATCAATTTAAAGGAACAGTAATCTCTAAAAAAAAATCTACAATGCATATGAAAGAAAACTTTTTTAAACATGGTAAGGAATTATAAAAAAATCCCGTACAGAAACCTCTGATTGAGAAAAATGAAAAACAACACAGATTGTGAGTTAAATTTAAAGTGTGTTGTAATTCATCTGTGTATATCCCTTTAAGTAAATATTACCATTCCAGAAGACAGACATTGATTGTTTGCTTATGCTGTTGGTTAGAAAATATACATTTTATATATTTATATACATAACAGCACAACATGTCCAGTTTTCTTTATTATTTTGAATTACTTTAAACATCTCAATGTAATTTTGTATATTATTAGTTAGAACTGGCACTGTAGATATTTTCTTTTGACTTAAAACACAGTAATGGAAAAATATTTCACTGTAAAAAATATAGCTGGGAGTGAAAAAAAAAAAAGGAGATGTGTTTATTTACAGAACACATCCAGCCAGGCAAAGAGCGTCCTTCTAAGGTTTCTGTCAATAGGAATGTTTACATAATGTATAGTCTGTAACAGCCTGAGAGGCTCAGAGATGGAATATTAATATGAATGTGTGATATGAAGAAAGCTGATGAGTTGATGTACGGCCACAGTCTACAGATACGTTTCTTTAAGAAGATGACAGTTTGAATAAAATATAAGAAAGACTAACATGGTTACTTAGGAATAACAGAAAATGTGTGGATTACAGAAAAACACAATTGTCCAGCAGATTTTAATTGCTTTGTTTTCATTTTACAGATACTCTTTCATGTACAACTTGTCATATTCAAAAGAAGGTTTTTTTTTTTTTTTTAAAAATGCCTGTTTTGCAGATATAAGAAAATCTGATAAAGAGGACAGTACCACAAAATGACCTAGGGAAGTTGTATTATATAGTAAAGTAATATCCATATTGCAGATAAATATTGCACTGTATTTGCTACTTCAGTTTGTATAAAGGAATATAAAACCCCAAAAATAATTTTGTGATTCAGATAGAACATACACATTGAAAAAAGTTTCCAATTTATTTCTATTATCAAATTTGCTTAGTTCTCATGGTATTCTTTGTTAAAGGGATACCTAGGTAGGTAGTGTGCACATCTGGAGCAGTATATGGCAGGAAAAAGCCAATGAGCTGAAAAGGGAAATTGCAAGGCTGACAGGAGCGCTGCAGAGTCATGGTATGATATTTTTTTTAAATGGTATTGTTTTTATTTATTAACTTGATTAACTTAAAGGGATATGAAACCCATTTTTTTCTTTCATGATATAGAAAGAGCATGCAATTTTAAACAACTTTCTTTTTTTTATTTTTTTGCTTTAACTTCCCTAAAGTGCTACTGGCAAAGGGTGGGTTTATTTTGAGGAAAAAAAATAAAAAATAATAGTTACAAAGAGTACATGCGGCGCAGCAAGAACAGACGTAGAAAAATAATTTTATAGCAGTCTTCAAATAAATGTCAATTTTCTAAAGAGTGACTGCCAGTACATTTAAGGGATGTAGGCTGTGGAATAGCATAAACTGCTATCTTATAGTCCCTCGCTGTGACATTGGATCATCGTGCCTGGATGCTACTGTAAACCCATCAGTTGTACACTATACAACAGCATAATCAGTCCTGAAGTACTGCTAACCAAAGTGTCCCAGCCCACTATGAGGCAGATATCCAACAAGAGAAGATTCAGCATTGGCTTGGTCCAAGGGGTCTAGCAGGAGAACAGTTAAGTGCTTTGAACATCCTGCAACTTCCATATTCGTCAATCAAGTCTTGTGCCCCCCAATGGATGGTAAATAGTTCCAGTGCAGTGATGATTATAGTCCTAGACAGCGGTTTCATGATGCAACTATCTGCATTGCAGAAGTATGTCTAGTAATTTTCTGTCACAAACAGGAATCCCAAAATAGACAAATTTCTTCATAAAGATAATCAAAAAGTCTATATTCACAAGATTGCCAGTGTCAAAGGTTTATTGGGACATCAAAGAGGTCACATACGCCTTCACTTTCATCCAAGTTGTAGACGTAGTCATGATCCCCTGGTGGAGATGAAAGTCTAAGCAGAGGAGCAAAAACCTCATGTCATGCATTCTTTTGTAGGATCAAATAATTCTGACAGGTCTGTTGGCAACTCCAGCAGATCTGATGGGTCTGACTTAATTGGCTGGAATAAGGTAGAAGTATTTGGCAGGTCAGAACTGTTGTCTAATGAGGCTGAAGACTGAAGCGGGCAGGTGTCTATGTCAAGAAGGCGACTGGTTGCTGTACTATCCATGCAGAGGCTTTGGTTATCATGGCTATCCTGGGAATCTGGTACTCCAGTGGCATTAGGACTACAAGGTGTAGGAGCAGGGATGTCTGGCTGGATATCTGGGATGGGTGAATCCTGTTGACTCCGTGAGGGTCTCTGAGGTATACTGGGTACTGCTGATGAAGGTGAGATTAAGTCTTCAGGAGGTGGAACAGGGACGACTACAGGTGGAGAGTTTGATGCATCTTTATTAACCAAAAGTACTTCAATTGGTCCAGTTGAACTTTTAAGGTGAATTTGACATTTCTTTTGCCCATTGATACCCTCAGGAATTGGAACTTCTAAACATGTGCCGGATGGAGCTTTGATTGCAAGCAAAGTGTCTCCTCTAAAAAAACGACAGACATCCTCATGAGTGAGATAAGCTAGCCCAGTGTTTTGCACATCATCTGTAACATTTTTAATGCTCTGCTGAACCCACACTCGTTGCTGGTCCAATTCTTGCTCTCGCTGTTCCAGATCAGCCAGCTCTGCCTTCAGATCTATCAGCTTGTCTGCTATCTCCCTTGTGTTGCACCCAGGACCCACACCTTTCCATTGAATACTATTTTTAGATTTCTTCTCAATAAGTCCAATACCTTCCAGAACATTAGTGATGTCATAAATGCGGCGTTTATGTCACACAGCAAGCGTATTAGCCGCCGCCTTAAGATCAAGCACACTGTCCTCGGCTTCTTGTAACAGTGACACAAACTTGCTCGTGAGCAAACCCAGACTCTTTTCGTGCCGGCTCGGAGTGGCCGGTACCTGGGCGGGATCTGCCATATTGGGACCGCGAGGCGGGGCCTTATCATCACGTGGGCCAACGGCAGAAACAGCCGTTACAGACGCACTGCACGCCGGGACAGTGGGCTTTAAACAACTTTCTAATTTACTTCTATTATCTAATTTGTTTTATTCTCTTGATATTATTTGCTGAAAAGCATATCTAGATAGGCTCAGTAGCTGCTGATTGGTTGTTACACTTAGAAGCCCCATGTGATTGGCTCACCCATGTGCATTGCTTTTTCTTCAACTAAGGATATCTAAAAAAATGAAGCAAAATAAATAATAGAAGTAAATTGGATTGTTGTTTAAATTTGTTTTCTATTTCTGAATCATGAAAGAAAAATTTTGGGTTTAGTGTCCCTTTAAAGGGACACTCTACTTGAAAATTGTTATTGTTTAATACCTTTATTATCCATGTATTATCCATCCCCCAGTTTATTGTTTAATACCTTTATTATCCATTCCCCAGTTTATTGTTTAATACTTTTATTATCCCTTCCCCAGTTTATTGTTTAATACCTTTATTATCCCTTCCCCAGTTTATTGTTTAATACCTTTATTATCCATTCCCCAGTTTATTGTTTAATACCTTTATTATCCATTCCCCAGTTTATTGTTTAAAACCTTTATTATTCATTCCCCAGTTTATTGTTTAATACCTTTATTATCTATTCCCCATTTTATTGTTTAATACCTTTATTATTCATTCCCCAGTTTATTGTTTAATACCTTTATTATCCATTCCCCAGTCTATTGTTTAATACCTTTATTATTCATTCCCCAGTCTATTGTTTAATACCTTTATTATCCATTCCCCAGTCTATTGTTTAATACCTTTATTATTCATTCCCCAGTTTATTGTTTAATACCTTTATTATTCATTCCCCAGTTTATTGTGTAATACCTTTATTATTCATTCCCCAGTTTATTGTTTATCATACCTTTATTATCCATGTATTATCCATTCCCCAGTTTATTGTTTAATACCTTTATTGTCCATTCCCCAGTTTATTGTTTAATACCTTTATTATCCATTCCCCAGTTTATTGTTTAATACCTTTATTATTCATTCCCCAGTTTATTGTTTAATACCTTTATTATCCATTCCCCAGTTTATTGTTTAATACCTTTATTATCCATTCCCCAGTTTATTGTTTAATACCTTTATTATTCATTCCCCAGTTTATTGTTTAATACCTTTATTATCCATTTCCCAGTTTATTGTTTAATACCTTTATTATCCATTCCCCAGTTTATTGTTTAATACCTTTATTATTCATTCCCCAGTTTATTGTTTAATACCTTTATTATCCATTTCCCAGTTTATTGTTTAATACCTTTATTATACATTCCCCAGTTTATTGTTTAATATCTTTATTATCAATTCCCCAGTTTATTGTTTAATAGCTTTAGTATCCATTCCCAGTTTATTGTTTAATACCTTTATTATCCATTACCCAGTTTATTGTTTGATACCTTTATTATCCATTCCCCAGATTATTGTTTAATACCTTTATTATTGATTCCCCAGTTTATTGTTTACTACCTTTAGTATTGATTCCGCAGTTTATTGTTTAATACCTTTATTATCCATTCCCCAGTTTTGCATAATCTACACAGTTATAGTAATACACTTTTTACCCCTGTGATTACCTTGTATCTACGCCTCTGCAGACTGCACCCTTATTTCAGTTCTTTTGGCAGACTTGTATTTTAGCCAATCAGTGCTGACTCATAAATAACCCCTGGGAGTGAGCACAATGTTATTTTTATGACACACATTAACTAGCAGTGTCTAATTGAGAAACTATCAAAAGCAGTATATGAGCCTACCTAGGTTTTACTTTCAACAAAGAATACCAAGAGAACAAAGAAAATTTGTTGATAAACATAAATTGGAAAGTTGTTTAAAATTGCATTCCATTGTTCCGGTGGAGGAGGAGCTACACAGGTGTGCTGCACAGGTGTAGCCCAAGCAACAGCTCCAGCCCCATACCTGTTGGCGGTAAATCTCTATGCGCCCAGCCCCCAGCCCTTGACTGTGGGCTGATGCACCTACGTGGACAGGCAAGCAAAATCTGTTCCGGAACCCACGCCAGTGGCCCATCATCCCACTGGCCTTTGCTACCTCCATCTATCTGGACTCTTTCTCATGAACAACAAACATTTATCATATCTGCTCTTTTTGTGGGCCTGAACTTTGCCAAAATATTTAAACCCACCTAAGTTCTTAGGACCCTGTCGATTTGCTAAAGAATATCTGCACTGTCATTTCAGGACAAAACTCCCCCTGTGCGCCAGTCCCCCCATGACAACAAACTTTAAATGGATGGATAACTTGTCTACCAAACACGCCGCACTGCGGTGACCCTGCTGACGGTCTTTCCTCTGCTTTCAAACGGGTGTCTGCCGTATTGCTGCGGCTCTGCTAACACCTTACCTTTCCACCTGACCCACCGTTGTGGCTGCGTCGCCACCCTGCTGATCCACGGATCCGCCTGCCGCTGTGCTACGGCCCCACTGGCGTTCCGTTGCCACATCCTGCACTGCCGTGATCCCTCTGACGGACCATAGATCGGCTCCTCCCTGCTCCTCCCTCCCCCACCGGTGCTGCGTGGGAGGGAACGGGGCTCAAGCACGGAGCGGGACCTTGGTCCAGGGGCATCCCCTACAGACTGCCCTGCTGCACAAACGGGCGCTGCTGTCTCCTCCGGCTTCAGCGATCTGCAACCTGCCCTGAAGCCGGGTTACCTGCTGGAACACCTAAGCTGACGACGGACTCCTGGGGTGGCTGGATAACGCGCGATAGGGGGGGGTAAGTCTTTAAAACAGGCATCTTAAAGCTGATACACTCCGCGTTTTCTTCCTTCTTTTTTGATTAGAATTGCCAGTGATACTTGAAGGAAACACAGATACAAGGACCGACAGGGTCTGATCCTGAAATTGATTAAGGAGCAAGAAGCTCTTAAAAAGCACTCGGGGACTTAAATGGGATCTATACCACCCTGAAATTTCATATATTGGTACAACTGCTTAAATAACTGTAAAGAGATAAAATTCTATTGCATTACAAGCGATGATGGCATACTGAAGGAAATATATATATATGGACTGACAGGGTCTGACCCTGAAACTGATAAAGGAGCAGGAAGCTCTAAGAACACTTGGGGATTAAAGGGGACTTATATCACTTTAAAAACTTACATATATGTATAACTGCTTACAACCGCATAGAGTTAAATCCTATTGTACTATAAGAGTTGATGTTATATAGGCGGGCGGAATAGATCAAGATCCTAAACAGACAAAAGTTACAAATTCATACAAACTTCCAGGTTTATTCTGGTTACTTCTCTGGGAAAGGGGGGATAGTGTTGAAAGTATATGTCGAGTGTTCTATCTTAGAATATGCCTGCAACTATTAGTACCTAGGATCACTATACTGCAGGCTAAAACAGCCATAGATAACCTAGAAATATATGACTCGAAATGATCTCCTTACTCTACCTTCTTACACCATAGTTTAGACTCCCTAGGGCTGCGATTATACACATAAAATAAATTCTGAGCAGCCTACTGGCTGTACCTATTCTTGACCTCCCTCTCCCCTTGTTACCCCTGCTCTGAAATATAAGATTGCAGATTTAATGCTGAATGTTGTAAGCTGAGAATTTTTTGGGGTTTTCCCTCTCTTATTGTAGTTCTTGTTATATAAGATCTGTCCAGGCTCTAAGTTGCTGGTGCCACCTACTAGGACCACTTGGCTATGCCGGACAAATTCCTTAACTAGACAACACATAGAGCTCGCTATTCTCCAGTAAGGCTTCTTAAGATATAAGGTTACGAGCACAGCTAATAAAATAAACATTAGCTAAAACACTTAAAAGGAGCAACCCTGCCTTGTATTAGTGGCTCTCCTTCTAATATCCTTAAACCACATTTATAAGCCCTGGCGAGTGTGTCCTTACTCACCCCCTGGCCCCTAGGGAAATTCTTCTCCGGTGGCCTGCAATTGCACCATTCCCTCACCTTTTTTTTCCTTTTTTTTTTTTTTTTTTTTTTTTTCTTCTCCCCCTCTCTCACTAACTGAAAACAGGCTTAAAGTAAGAGCACGCACTTCCCTCACACTTTCCCCAATTTCCCCCACCCCTTTCCCCACTTTTCTCTCCTTATTGTTTAGCACTTTGATAATTCTCTAAACACGATTTTTTTCCTTTTCATTCACTGAAGCACCTCATGGACAAATTTTTTCACTCACATGCTAAGACTCCCTCGCCAGTCATGACTGCAAAACACAAAGACAGGAGAGCAAAGAACACCATAGCAACCTTAGCTGAATCCCAAGAATCACGACCTACCACATCCTCCCTAACTGATGTTTCGGATATGCAAAATTTAGTCACTAGAATAACGGAAGCATTAGCCCCTAACTTTGAGGCATTAAAGTCAGAAATCAAACAAGATATTACTCTCCTATCTCAGGAAATTAGACAGTTTGCAGGCAAAATTAATGAAATTGAGCAGAGAGTTTCAGACCTTGAAGATCTCACTACATCACATAACACCAAGTTAGACTTAACTAAACACTCTTTAAATGTAATTCAGGCTAAACTTGAAGATATCGAGAATCGTGCCCGCAGAAATAATATACGCTTAATAGGGGTACCCGAGGATAAAAGATACGAGGATCTAAACTCCTTTATTTCCGAGTATTTACCTCAGCTTCTCAAACTCCCACCTAACTATCCTCCGATAGTAGTTGAGAGGGCACATAGGCTTGGCAGACCCTGGCTGGATAATAAAGGAAACCACAAACCTAGACCAGTAATCGCAAAACTCTTGAATTTTCAAGATAAGGTTACCTTGATGCAATTTTATCGTAAGAACCAACCAATTACCATGGGAGAATCGAAAATTCTTCTTTTTCAAGACTTTTCAGCTGAAACATCATCCAAAAGGAGGGTGTTAGCCCCCATGTGTACAAAATTGATCCAACAGGGCTACCAAGCCACCATAATCTATCCCGCAAAACTTAAAATTAAAGAAGCTGAGAACACATTTATTTTTAATACTCCTCAAGAAGTAGAACAACATCTGAAAGACTCCAACACTTCAGGCACATATCCATCAGGCTGAGGGGGGAGGGGAGAGAGAAAGAGGGGAAGGGGATTTCAGCTCCCGCTGACTTTTTCTACTCTTTTCTTTTTCTTTTTCCTTTTTCTTTCTTCTTCTCAGCATGAGCAGGATTCTCTGTTTCAGGAAAGGAACGATAGATGGGGCTTTAAGCCCTCCTGGTTTTCCCTCCCCCCCCCCCTTTTTTTTTTTCTTTTTTTTTTTTTTTTTTTTCTCTTCTTCTTCTTTCTCTTCTCTCTCTTTCTTTTTCCCTTTCCCTCTCCCTCCCTTCCCACCCGCGCCGGTTACACCTGGACTCGGCCATATCATACAGTTAAAAATCCATGGTCAACTTTAAATTAGTTTCATGGAATGTGGGTGGGATCTCCACTCCAATTAAAAGGAAGGCCATTTTAACGCATCTGAGGAAATTAGGGGCTGATATAGCATTCCTGCAGGAAACACATTTAACAACAGAAGAATCTCAGAAACTTAAATCCACATGGGTGGAAGAAATCTTCTTTTCCCCGGGAGAGCGTAGGAAAAGAGGGGTGGCGATCCTGATTGGGAAGAAAATTGGTCAAGTAGTTACTCACAGTGACATAGACCCAGATGGGAGATTTGTAATAATCAAAGCTAAAATCCACAAAACAATCTATACACTATGCAATGTTTATGCCCCTAACAAATTAGACCCCAGCTTTTGGCACAAGATCCAGGCCAAAATTCTCTCTGTTCAGGAGGGACACCTAATATTAGGGGGTGACTTCAATATGTCTCCACAGTGCCCATTGGACAGACTTAGAATCTCTGGTAAATCGCCTAAACAAAAACGGGATAATCTAGAAGCTAAATTAATAAAATCAATTACGCACAATCTAGCAATAAGAGATATTTGGAGGCTTCAAAACCCCGATGTCAGAGATTTCACCTGTCTGTCCAAGGCGCACAAAACAATGTCTAGAATCGATCTTTTTCTCATCAGTGACAGAATAAGGCTGACAGAGGCAAAAGCAGGCTTGTCTCCTATCTTTCTATCAGACCACGGCCCCATTTCGCTTGAGCTGCAGACCAGCTGCTATAATAAGAAACCAACACGCTTTTTATTTCCCTCCTTTCTTGCGAATGATCTGAAGTTTAAGAATTGGCTTAAACTCAAATTTGCGGATTACCTGGATCATAATCAAGACCACATAGATTCGCCCCTGCTTTTTTGGGAGGCTGCTAAGGCAGTCCTCCGGGGCGAAATTATAGCCTATAGCGCAGAGAGATCTAGGAAAATACGACAAAGGGAGAAAGAAATTACTAGCTCAGTGATCAACTCATATAACTCTTATTTACTTGAAAAATCACCTAGATGCTGGGCGAAATACATTCGGGCTAAAAACACAAGAGATACATTTACAATCTTCCAGGAAACGCAGAGGGATCTTAGATTCCAAGCTAGAATCTATAGATTTGGCAACAAATCTGGCAAATTATTGGCAAATTTGGTAAAAAGGGAAAGGAAAACATCTCTCATTGAAAAGATTCAAGAGGAGGGTAGTTTTCTTGATAAACCAGAAGCAATAGCGAAAGCTTTTACCAGCTACTATCAGAATCTTTATCTAAACAGAGCCTCAGATATTTCACAGGCATCCCAATTCTGGAGTCAAGTAACTTGTCCAAAAATATCAACGGAATTGATTAACTCCCTAAATACACCAATTACCGAATCAGAGATAAACAAAACAATTAAAGATCTTGCCAATAATAAATCACCTGGACCAGATGGTCTCCCAAACGAGTTCTACAAAATTCTGAATCCTGAGATCACCCCCTATCTTAACAATTTATTTAACAGTATGTACATCAAAGGCAATCGGGTGGCCGCCTCTTTTTCCTCATCTAATACAGTCTTAATTTTGAAGGGAGGGAAAGATCCCTCCCTCAAAGAATCATATAGGCCCATAGCTCTCCTGAACGGAGATTATAAGATATTCTGCTCTATCCTTGCTGATCGTCTCCAAGCTTCACTTGCCACGGTGATACATCCGGATCAGGCAGGGTTTCTCAGGGGCCGAAACTCCTCAGCTAAAA
Organism: Bombina bombina; assembly: GCF_027579735.1. Classification (NCBI taxonomy): domain Eukaryota; kingdom Metazoa; phylum Chordata; class Amphibia; order Anura; family Bombinatoridae; genus Bombina; species Bombina bombina. The sequence continues at coordinate 627,429,976 of NC_069503.1, read as the reverse complement.
TCAGAGAGGCCATACTGGTCACGGAGTACTTCAGGAAACTGGAGGCACTCGAGGGAGGGGGGGAGGGGGTGGCACCCGACCTGGCTATTCTCTCAATCGATGCAGAGAAAGCATTCGATTCGATACATTTTGACCATCTTTTTTCATCTCTGACAAATTTCGGTTTCAAAGGTAAATTCCTCGAATTCATTATGAATCTCTATAAAGAACCACATACTACTCTGATTGTCAACTCTATAGCATCCTCACAGATAACTCTTGAGAGGGGAACGCGCCAGGGATGCCCCCTCTCCCCCCTTCTTTTTGACATCTCAATCGAACCACTAGCAATTATGGTTAGGCAACAACTTCCAGGCATCAAGGTGGGGAAGCAAGTTATAAAAATTGCTTTATATGCGGATGACATTCTGCTATATCTTTCAGATACCAAATCCAGCATCCCCAAATTGTTAAACATCACTACTCAATTTGGGTCTTTTTCGGGGTACAGGATTAATGAAGCAAAATCGGAACTACTATGGCTGAGACAAAACAAAGACTCTCTTTATGATATCCCCTTTACCGTATCTAAAATATCTCTTAAATATCTCGGAATCTTAATCCCTTCATCCCAGGGGGACCTGTACAATCTTAATTTCTCCCCGATCTTTGAATTGATCAGGGAAAAACTTAAAAATTGGCAATCTCTCCCACTATCTTTATCAGGACGGATTGCTTTGTTTAAAATGATCTTGCTCCCAAAACTCCTATACGTTCTTCAGAACGTCCCATTAATTCTCTTGGAGAAAGACATACGCTGCTTAAACGGCTCACTTAGCAAATTCCTTTGGCAGGAAAAAAGACCTAGGATATCCCTGAATAAACTTTTTCTATCAAAAGAGAGTGCTGGTCTAGCATTGCCGGATATCCGATCCTATAATTATACTTTTTTAGCTCGTGTGGTGGCCGACTGGTTATCCCAGAGTAACTATGTTACGAATCAGCCCCTGGAAGAAGATATGTGCAGCCCGTATCAGCTGATCGCGCTGGTTCATTGCCCACCCAAAGACCTGCCAGGTAGTATCAAAAAATTTAAATCTGTTTTCAATCCACTAAGGGCCTGGTGGAGAATAAGCAATTTATTATTCCTAAATGGGAAAATCTCTCACTATCTTCCAATACAAGGAAATCCGAAATTCCCCGCAGGAGTCAGTTCAGGAACCTTTAGGAAGTGGCAAGACCTAGGTCTGAGCAGGATAATACAACTTTGGGACCCAGAAAGGAACATTGTCAAATCCTTTGATGAGCTAAAAGGAGAGTTTCACATCAGTAATAAGGAATTCTTTGCATTCCTACAAGTTAGACACTTTCTACTCGAACTAGTGAACGAAGCGGGATGGAGCTGGAATATGGAAAAGCTGGAAGGCTGGATCACTCTGTTCAAGAACGGCATCAGGTCCATTTCCCCATGCTATCAGCTACTTATATCAGCCAAAGGTGCTGCAGAGCTAGAGAAAATTACCGCCCTATGGAATAGGTTATTACCACAATCAACCATTGATACAAAAACTATTCAAAGCTCAATTTGCAAAGTGGCTCAGGTTTCTCTCTCAGCCACATGGCGTGAGATGCACATTAAACTTCTTCACAATGCATATTTCACCCCTAAAAAAGGTGAGAAAATTCATTACGCCAGCTTCAACAAATGTCCAAAATGCTCACTCCCCGCAGTAGATATAATACATATGATTTGGAGCTGCCCCAGAATAAGACACCTTTGGCACAAATTAGAGTTCTGGATTAACAAAATCCTCAGGATCTCCCATCCGGGTCTTACACAGTTACTGATTGTCTTCGGCCATGGGGAACATAACCCAGAGAATAAATTGATATTTTTATCTATTTTAGCAACCAGATATCTTATCTTCAAAAAATGGAAGATGAGGGCGGTACCATCTATCTCAGAGATAAAGAATTGTCTGAGAAAACAATGCCTTTTAGAACAAAGGGACACTAACTTAGATAATGACCTAGACATTAGACGATTCTTTAGTAAATGGTCTGCCTTTATCAAGTCACTACCAGATACAGAAATACATGACCTTATATTCCCCTTTAGGAACTCGGAATTGGTCCTTCTGGGTGCTTGGTAGAGACCTGAAGGTGTTCTGACGCGGGTGGGCCCTTTTTTATTTCACATCCCATATTCCTTCTCCTTTTTCTCTCTCCCCTCCCTCTTCTACCCCCCCCTTTTTTTCTCCCCCTCTCCTTTTTCCTTTCCCCTCCCCTTTTCCCCTCTTAATTTTTTTTTTTTTTTTCTTTTTTTTTTCTCTTCTTTTTCTCTTTTTTTTCTTTGTCTCTTTAACCAGTATAAATAAAATAGAAAAGACTCCAGCTTAGTGCACAAATTTTAGAAAAAGACTCCAGCTTAGTGCACAATGAAGTTATTGTTTTAAATTACTTTTTTTCTTTTTTTGATGTTCTCCAAAATGTGGTTTACCTGGCCCTGCGTGGCATAAAGAGGTTGAATTTACTTTGACTGTACACTCTGCTGGATTTAAATAAATATTTAAAAAATTGCATTCCATTACTGAATCATAAAAAACAGCAAATATATTGGTAAGCATTACTCATTTGCTGATATGTAAATACAGTATATATTGTTGTGGATTTATAGTGTTTCTAGAGGTTGAGTGATGACAGCATTGAATATGCATAGAAGGAGGTCAATACGTTATCAAAGCCCAACAGCAAAAACAACAGTTTAAGCTAAAATGAACTAAAATGAAGCAATAAGTGCTATATATTTGTTTACATTTTGTACAACAGAGGAGCCCACGCTTTTTAAGTGAGAGTTCCCTTTGAATGTTTTTTGAATTTGCTGGTTAGTAAATATATGTCACAAATTCTATTCATTAAAACAAATAATTTAAATATAAATATTATTGCTCATAGGCTTTTTTTTTATTTCATGATTCCGATAGAACATACAAATTTAAACAAATTTATAATTTACTTCTAGAATTATTAAATGTGCTTTATTCTCTTGGTATCCTTTGTAGAAGGAACAACAATGCACTACTGGGAGTTAAAGGGACATGCAACCTAATCATTTTCTTTCATGATTTAGATAGAGCATACAGTTTTAAACAACTTTACAATTTACTTATATTAGCTAATTTGCTTCATTCTCTTGGTACCCTTTGTTGAAAAGCATACCTAGGTAGGCTCAGGAGCTGGAAGCTACCTGCTGATTGGTGGCTGCACACACATGAGTCTTGTCATTGGCTTACCGAGGTGTTCAGCAAGCTCCTAGTAGTATACTGCTGCTCCATCAATAAAGGATACCAAGAGAATGAAGCAAATTTGATACAAAGTTGTTTGAAACATGACAGAAAAATGTTGTGTTTTGTGTTCCTTCAACTAACCGCAGTGTGTGAGTCAATGATAAGATGAATATATATGTAGTCACCAATCAACAGCTAGCTCACAGCAGTACCTTGCTGCTCCTGACCAAACTGAGGTATGCTTTTCAACAAAGGATACCAAGAGAAGGAAGCACATTAGATCATGGAAGTAAATTGCTAAATTATTTTAAATGGCATGCTCTAGCTTTAGCATGAAAGTTTAGTTTTGACTTTACTGTCCCTTTAAGTTAGTTAATAGCAGAAACATAAACCATAGAGAATATTCATGGAATAAATCAATCATTTTCCCTTTAATATATTTACACCAAGCCTCTCACAGCAGTTTGTTCTTCAGTGAGAGTCCGTTAAACTTTAACAAAAACATATTTTATTGACCAGTAATATTTTAATTTGCAAGTAGTAAATGTTCAATATCTACCAGTAACATTCTTCAGAAATCTACCTCACTGTGATGTACAGCTGTGAAGTGAATGATAATAAACGGTGCTTAAGTTCCTTCTTGCATTAATGAGTAATGTTTGGGATGCGTAATAATAGTCCTCCCTATCCACAATGGTCATGTTGAGTCTCTTCCAGTGCGCTAGGCATATGCTTTCAGCATAACACAAAAGGCAGAATGAGCCTGTCACTGGGACATGAAGTGAGTAATTAAGAGGGATCTACAAAAGTAGTGTGTTAAATATTCAACAGAACAGAAAAGTGCCAAAGATATGGGAGGCTGCAGGGAGATGAGGGGGCATGTAGATCAATTGGTTTTAACAGTAGGAGTAAGAGATTGGAGAAGGTGAAAGTAAGACTAGAATATCAATAAACACAACAATACTTTATTTTTGGCAAAGTGCTGCAAAGTGATTTAAAAGGGGCATACAACCCAACTCTTTTCTTCCATAATTCAGATAGAGCATACAATTTTAAACACTGTTTTAATTTACTTCTTTGATCAATTTTGCTTCATTCTCTTTGTATTCTTTATTGATAGAGTAGCAATGCACTACTGGGAGTTAGTTTAACACATTGGTAAGCCAATGAAAAGTGGCATATCTGTGCAGCCACCAATCAGCAGCTAGCTCCCCGTGCCCGAGCCTACCTAGGTATGCTTTTCATTAAAGGATATCAAGAGAAAGCACATTAGATAATAGAAGTAAATTGGAAATTTTAATATTGTATGCTTTATCTGAATTGTGAAACATTTTGGGTTTCATGTCCCTTTAAGGAGAAGACAAAAAGATTTATATGCTTATCTCTTGCAACTACCAATGGTTTGTATCTCAGCTGCAGTTAAAAATATACAAGAACATACACATATATCATGATGCATAAACACTGGAATATGACCATTTCTATAAGAAAAAAGGCACAAAATGTGGCACGGAAGGGAGTGTGGACACAAAAAAATTATTTCGTTTTGCCCAATAGTCGCTAATGGGGTTGTTTGGAATTTGTTATCTAAAAACTATTCACTTGCTATTTCATATGAAGAATGTATTCAAGGCAGTAGAGGAGCAGCTAATCAGCATCTTAAACTTAAAGGGACAGTCAATACCAGAATTTTTGTTTTAAAAGATAGATAATCCCTTAATTACCCATTCCTCAGTTTTACATAACCAACACAGTTATAATAATAAACATTTTACCTCTGTGATTATCTTGTATCTAAGCTTCTGCAAACTCCCCCCTTATTTCAGTTCTTTTGACAGACTTGCATTTTAGCCAATCAGTGCTCAATCCTAGGCAAATTCACTTGCGTGAGCTCAATGTTATCTATACAAAACACATGAAGTAACGCCCTCTAGTGGTGAAAAACTGTCAAAATGCATTCAGATTAGAGGCGGCCTTCAAGGTCTATGAAATTAGCATATGAACCTCTTAGGTTTAGCTTTCAACTAAGAATACCAAGAGAACAAAGCAAAATTGGTGATAAAAGTAAATTGGAAAGTTGTTTAAAATTATATTCCCTATCTGAATCATTATTTTTTTTTTGGACTTGACTATCCCTTTAAATAAAATTAAAGTAGCAGCTAGGGTTGCTGCTACAAGTCAGAAGTAGCACATAAATAGATTATTTTATCAAATAATTTTTTACACGGTCAGGATTGGCCAGGAACAAAAGTGAAGCGTACATATTATTTGCTGACAAAGGACATTGCATGATCATGATTGATTACTGTACATTTGAATACTTCCCCACCTTTAGAGTTTTAGAGTAATGGTTTTAATTGCATGAATTGATCATAATATTTTTTGTTATATGCATTATTTCATAGTTTGTTGATAAGACCACTCATTTATTGTATTTGAATGAATGCAAATAATGGCTAAAAAAACATAGTAGTTCTTTTATATTTCTAGGATGAAATAATGAAAACTGCTAATATACAACATAAGTGGGTGAAGAGACCATATAATATAAGGTTAAAATATGTTTTATTAAACTAAATGTCTAGGCTACAGGGGTATAGATGGATCTAATCATCTGCTCCCTCCATACTCTGTATCTCTGTATAAAGCACTGCATATGTGGCGCTACCTTACACATTCAGGGCAGCTGGCAGCTTTGAGTTTTGGGAATGCTATAACAATGAATAGGGGACACATACTGACAAACCACCACTAGAAATACCACTGATGTTTGCTTTAATGCTGCAATAGGCTATTTAGAAACGTGAGAAGCATAAAGCAATTATATTAGCTCTCTATAGTTCTCTGATTGGAGATCACTAAACATAGTGCATTTTTAATGTATGATTTTAAACATGATAAAGTTAAAGGTACAGTGTACTGTAAATTTGTTTTACTTGAATGTATTCCCAGTGATCCACTTCAGATGCTGGAGTGTATTAAATTCTTTATAAATTACTAATTAACATTTACTTTGTATTTTGAAATATCTGCTTTTGCCCGTTGAAAAACTATGGCCTAGATTTAGAGTTTGGCGGTAGCCGTGAAAACCAGCGTTAGAGGCTCCTAACGCTGGTTTTAGGCTACCGCCGGTATTTGGAGTCAGTCAGGAAAGGGTCTAACGCGACTTTTCCATACCGCAGATCCCCTTACGTCAATTGCGTATCCTATCTTTTCAATGGGATCTTTCTAACTCCGGTATTTAGAGTCGTGGCTGAAGTGAGCGTTAGAATTCTAACGACAAAACTCCAGCCGCAGAAAAAAGTCAGTAGTTAAGAGCTTTCTGGGCTAACACCGGTTCATAAAGCTCTTAACTACTGTGCTCTAAAGTACACTAACACCCATAAACTACCTATGTACCCCTAAACCGAGGTCCCCCCACATCACCGCCACTCGATTAAATCACCGCCACCTACGTTATACTTATGTACCCCTAATCTGCTGCCCCTAATACCGCCGACCCCTATATTATATTTATTAACCCCTAATCTGCCCCCCACAACGTCGCCGCCAGCTACCTACACTTATTAACCCCTAATCTGCCGTCCGCACGCCGCCGCCAGCTACATTATAGCTATGTACCCCTAATCTGCTGCCCCTAACACGGGTGACCCCTATATTATATTTATTAACCCCTAATCTGCCCCCCACAACGTCGCCTCCACCTGCCTACACTTATTAACCCCTAATCTGCCGAGCGGACCGCACCGCTATTATAATAAAGTTATTAACCCCTAATCCGCCTCACTCCTGCCTCAATAACCCTATAATAAATAGTATTAACCCCTAATCTGCCCTCCCTAACATCGCCGACACCTAACTTCAAGTATTAACCCCTAATCTGCCGATCGGAGCTCACTGCTACTCTAATAAATTTTTTAACCCCTAAAGCTAATTTTAAACCTAACCCTAACACCCCCCTAAGTTAAATATAATTTTATTCTAACGAAATAAATTAACTCTTATTAAATAAATTATTTCTATTTAAATCTAAATACTTACCTGTAAAATAAACCCTAATATAGCTACAATATAAATTATAATTATATTATAGCTATTTTAGGATTAATTTTTATTTTACAGGTAACTTTGTATTTATTTTAACCAGGTACAATAGCTATTAAATAGTTAAGAACTATTTAATAGCTAAAATAGTTAAAATAATTACAAAATTACCTGTAAAATAAATCCTAACCTAAGTTAAAATTAAACCTAACACTACACTATCAATAAATAAATTAAATAAACTACCTACAATTATCTACAATTAAACCTAACACTACACTATCAATAAATTAATTAAATAAAATACCTACAATTATCTACAATTAAACCTAACTCTACACTATCAATAAATTAATTAAATACAATATCTACAAATAAATACAATTAAATAAACTAACTAAAGTACAAAAAATAAAAAAGAACTAAGTTACAAAAAATAAAAAAATATTTACAAACATTAGAAAAATATTACAACAATTTTAAACTAATTACACCTACTCTAAGCCCCCTAATAAAATAACAAAGACCCCCAAAATAAAAAAATGCCCTACCCTATTCTAAATTAAAAAAAGTTCAAAGCTCTTTTACCTTACCAGCCCTGAACAGGGCCCTTTGCGGGGCATGCCCCAAAGAATTCAGCTCTTTTGCCTGTAAAAAAAACACATACAATACCCCCCCCAACATTACAACCCACCACCCACATACCCCTAATCTAACCCAAACCCCCCTTAAATAAACCTAACACTAAGCCCCTGAAGATCTTCCTACCTTATCTTCACCATACCAGGTTCACCGATCGGTCCTCGGAAGTGTTGATCCAAGCCCAAGCGGGGGGCTGAAGAGTGACATCCATCCTCGGGCTGAAGTCTGGATCCAAGCGGCGGCTGAAGAAATCCATCATCGGGCTGAAGTCGGAAGTCCATCATCGGGATGAAGTCTTCTATCAAGCCGCATCTTCAATCTTCTTTCTTGCGGAGCGGAGCCATCTTCTTCCAAGCCGAGGCGGAAGATCCTCTTCTAACGACGCCTACTCACCGAATGACGGTTCCTTTAAATGACGTCATCCAAGATGGCGTCCCTCAAATTCCGATTGGCTGATAGGATTCTATCAGCCAATCGGAATTAAGGTAGGAATATTCTGATTGGCTGATGGAATCAGCCAATCAGAATCAAGTTCAATCCGATTGGCTGATCCAATCAGTCAATCAGATTGAGCTCGCATTCTATTGGCTGTTCCGATCAATATTTTTTTATTTTTTGTAACTTAGTTCTTTTTTATTTTTTGTACTTTAGTTAGTTTATTTCATTGTATTTATTTGTAGATATTGTATTTAATTAATGTATTGATAGTGTAGTGTTAGGTGTAATTGTAGGTATTTTATTTAAATAATTTATTGATAGTGTAGTGTTAGGTTTAATTGTAGATAATTGTAGGTAGTTTATTTAATTAATTTATTGATAGTGTAGTGTTAGGTTTAATTGTAACTTAGGTTAGGATTTATTTTACAGGTAATTTTGTAATTATTTTAACTATTTTAGCTATTAAATAGTTCTTAACTATTTAATAGCTATTGAACCTGGTTAAAATAAATACAAAGTTACCTGTAAAATAAATATAAATCCTAAAATAGCTATAATATAATTATAATTTATATTGTAGCTATATTAGGATTTATTTTACAGGTAAGTATTTAGCTTTAAATAGGAATAATTTATTTAATAAGGGTTAATTTATTTTGTTAGATTTAAATTATATTTAACTTAGGGGGGTGTTAGGGTTAGGGTTAGACTTAGCTTTAGGGGTTAATACATTTATTAGAATAGCGGTGAGCTCCAGTCGGCAGATTAGGGGTTAATGTTTGAAGTTAGGTGTCGGCGATGTTAGGGAGGGCAGATTAGGGGTTAATACTATTTATTATAGGGTTAGTGAGGTGGATTAGGGGTTAATAACTTTATTATAATAGCGGTGCGGTCCGCTCGGCAGATTAGGGGTTAATAAGTGTAGGCAGGTGGAGGCGACGTTGTGGGGGGCAGATTAGGGGTTAATAAATATAATATAGGGGTCGGCGGTGTTAGGGGCAGCAGATTAGGGGTACATAGGGATAATGTAAGTAGCGGCGGTTTACGGAGCGGCAGATTAGGGGTTAATAATAATATGCAGGTGTCAGCAATAGCGGGGGCGGCAGAATAGGGGTTAATAAGTGTAAGGTTAGGGGTGTTTAGACTCGGGGTACATGTTAGAGTGTTAGGTGCAGACGTAGGAAGTGTTTCCCCATAGGAAACAATGGGGCTGCGTTATAAGCTGAACGCGGCTTTTTTGCAGGTGTTAGGTTTTTTTTCAGCTCAAACAGCCCCATTGTTTTCTATGGGGGAATCGTGCACGAGCACGTTTTTGAAGCTGGCCGCGTCCGTAAGCAACTCTGGTATCGAGAGTTGCAGTGGCGGTAAATATGCCTGTACGCTCCCTTTTTGGAGCCTAACGCAGCCATTCTGTGAACTCTCAATACCAGAGGTATTTAAAAGGTGCGGCCAGAAAAAAGCCAGCATTAGCTACGCGGGTCGTTACCGACAAAATTCTAAATCTAGGCGTATGTAAACAAGAAGCTGCCAAAGAAATTGCACTCCCAGTGGGGAGTTAGAGAGATAAGTATTAAAATGTTAATTTTCAATTGCTCTATCTAAATAATGAATTTTGTGTAAAAAGAAAAAGAAAAGATAAGGAAGCCATTGTGTATAGCGATAAGGATAAGAAAAGGGTGTCTGCTCTCCTAAACAGCTCTACCCGCTGAAACCCCAAAGCTATTTCATATAGAAATAAACCTAAATTAGCATTTTCCCATACACTCTATACTCTGCAGATGGTATAATAAGCCGCTGGTAACTCATTTAAGGGGAAATCAGTTTTAAGAACACTGTCCCTTTCAATACATATCAGTGAATTTGCCAGTAACACACAATGTCATGGTGAACAGTCATACCTAGGTAGTTATTTTCACATTTATCCTTCTATTAGGGAAAGATCACCTAATCTGCAAAATACAAGGACAACCTTTTGAATATAACAGGGTATTGATGGATAGGAATTAACATGAAATCAGATGTTAATTTGTTTAATTTTTTTTGTAAAAAAATAAAATAAATCTTGTTATTTGTATATGTGTTTTGGCTAGCAGCTTGTAGGCTTCTGCACACAGTAATAGTTAATTAATTGTTTTTAATTGGTTGTAAACTTTAAAAGTGAGCATGGGAGACTGCTTGTACAGCAGTGAACAAGTGCCACGGTCCCACATAAAACGTGTCTGAGTTCTGCAGTCTCTATGACCCTGTGACACACAGATTTGTTAGTGTTTTTATTATTACACATCTAATGAATGTCAATATTTTTCATGGTGTATGTGCTTGTAAACTTTGATGTCCGGATTTCTTGGTAGTGCAGGGCACTACTTTGTTTGTTACTATGTGGAATTTAGTGTTATGTGCAAGGACACTGTTCTGTCAGCACCCAAAAGGTTTCCCGTCTCCAGCAGGTCACTGGTTTTCTTCGTTATTCACACATTTCCTTGAGCAATGTTTCTCAATTTTAGTTCTCTGGATCCCAGATTTTAATAATACTTTAACTAGAACGCAGGTGGCATAATCAGCTGACTAGTAACCATGGTTACCAACCCGCTCTCACTTATCAGCTGATTATTTCATCAGTACTCTGATTAAGATATCATAAAATTATGGCATGTCAAAAGTCCCAAAGACTGGAATTGAGAAACACTTTTTAGACAAATATGCAAGTTAATAATATATAAATACATTTGAATTTCATGTTTGAGATTTGCAACATTGTATCAGCACAAGGCAGGGTCCTCATACAATATCCACCAATGAAACTACAAAGATCTTGAATGACTATCTACTGTAAATAGCACCAGCTTACTACTCCTCTTTTCTAATTACTTTTACTTCAAATAATTGTTGATTTGTATTTGCAAATGAAATTTTGTGTCCTAGAATCAAACATGCTAATTCAAATGTAAATTTGAGGAACATCAGTGAAGTGATTTTAAAAAAAATATTAACCACAAAATTGTCATTCATGGAATACCCCCGCCCCCTCAACCTGGCAAACACTGGTTACGTCTCAATATAGCCTTTTGCTCACAGCTAATCACACATAAATATTATTATTATCGGTTATTTGTAGAGCGCCAACAGATTCCGCAGCGCTAAATATAAATATATACTTTTCTTTCTTTTTTTCTTTCTTTTTGCCATCTGGAATCAGCCTAATCTTTTTTTTACTTTAAACAAAAATAATAATTAGTATTTAGAAGCCAAAAAAGTATTCTATTGACATTGTTAAATGGATCTAACTAATTATTATTGACTATCAGATTATTGGTTTAATTATGTTTACACATTTGCTACATCTGGAGTTTTCGGCCCAAGGACTTCATTGTCCATCTGTTACTTGCCCGAGACAAATAAAATATTCTGACGTTGGGAGGCTGCATGAAGATGCTTGAATGGGATATCAAGCTGTGTTTTCATATCTGGCTATAGGTACAATTCTCCCCTGGAATTACAAAAAGGAGGTATATTTTGTTTATCCCATGAGCAATATGTGCACCATACTGTTTAACAGCTGCACATTTATGTATTTTGCCAATTTAAGAGCTATTACTATTTTATACAATTGTTACTTCAATTACATTTTTGTATATTTTTTTAAACTGTAATAGACTGTATGATTTGTTTTTAAAAAAATAATAATTTTCAAGACAACCTCAAGGAAAACTAAAAATTATGAAAAAGTTACTAAAGGCATATTTAATTCGTTTATTCACATTGGAAAATGCAGCTGCCTGCTAGCATATTAACCTCTGAAGTTTTAAATGAACAGTAAACTAAACATTTCTAAACTTAAATAGAGCATACACTTTTAGATTCAATCAGCCAATAGGATTGAGATCGCATTCTATTGGCTGATTGGATCAGCCAATCGGAATTCAAGGGACGCCATCTTGGATGATGTCATTTAAAGGAACCTTTATTCGTCGGGAGTCGTCGGAAGAAGAGGATGCTCCGCGTGTTGGCTGGCTTCAAGATGGACCCGCTCCGCTCTGGATGGATGAAGATAGAAGATACCGCCTGGATGAAGCCTTCTGCCCATCTGGAGGTCCTCTTATGCCCAGATCGGATGAAGACTTCTGCCCCTCTGGAGGACCACTTGTACCCGGCTGGGTGAAGACAGCTCAAGGTAGGGTGATCTTCAAGGGGGTAGTGTTAAGTTTTATTAAGGGGGGATTGGGTGGGTTTTAGAGTAGGGTTGGGTGTGTGGGTGGTGGGTTTTAATGTTGGGGGGGTATTGTATTTTTTTTTACAGGTAAAAGAGCTGATTACTTTGGGGCAAGGCCCGCAAAAAGCCCTTTTAAAGGCTATTTGTAATTTAGTATAGATTAGGGAATTTTATTATTTTGGGGGGCTTTTTTATTTTGTTAGGGGGATTAGATTAGGTGTAATTAGTTTTAAAAAATTGTAATTTTTTTTTATTTTCTGTAATTTAGTGTTTTTTTTGTGTACTTTAGTTTATTGTATTTAATTGTATTTAATTGTAGGTGATTTAGTAAATTAATTTAATGATAGTGTAGTGTTAGGTGTAATTGTAATTTAGGTTAGGTTTTATTTTACAGGTAAATTTGTACTTATTTTAACTAGGTAGTTATTAAATAGTTAATAACTATTGAATAACTATTGTACCTAGTTAAAATAAATACAAAGATGCCTGTAAAATAAAAATAAACCCTCAGATTAGGGGTTAATAAATATAATGTAGGTGGCGGCGATGTTAGGGGCAGCAGATTAGGGGTTCATAGGTATAATGTAGGTGGTGGCGGTGTCCGGAGCGGCAGATTAGGGGTTAATAATATAATGTAGGTGTCGGCGATGTCGGGGATAGCAGATTAGGGGTTAATAAGTGTAAGATTAGGGGTGTTTAGACTCGGGGTTCATGTTAGGGTGTTGGGTGTAGACATAAAATGTATTTCCCCATAGGAATCAATGGGGCTGCGTTAGGAGGTGAACGCTGCTTTTTTGCAGGTGTTAGTTTTTTTTCAGCCCGATCTGCCTCATTGATTCCTATGGGGAAATCGTGCACAAGCACGTTTTAGCAGCTCACCGCTACCGTAAGCGACGCTGATATTGAGGTGAGATGTGGAGCTAAATTTTGCCCTACGCTCACCTTTTTGCGGCTAACTCCGGGTTTAAAAAAACCTGTAATACCAGCGCTGTCTTAAGTGAGCGGTGAGAAAAAAATGCTTGTTAACGCCGCACACCATTACCGACAAAAACTTTTAATCTAGCCGATTATTTTGTATGTGTTCACATTAAACAATTATTAACAAATACTGTATGCCCATTGTTAAACAGTTTAAAAAAAGCTATAGTTTATACAAAAATATATTAAATAAAAAAAATTGTTCAAATTACCTTTCAACTCCTAGCAAATAAATAGATTAATGCCATCAAATTTTCCACCTAGATAATTACAGTTAACACAAGTGCCATGCATGCACCACAATTCAAAACATAATATCAGCTAGCGGCACTCAGGTACTCAGAGTCTGCATTAAAAATGCTCTTAAAGGTATAATGGTTATATTCAAACAAAAAATAAATTGCTGTATTTCAAAATATGAAAGTATCACTTTTTTGTTGTTGTTGCTGTGTGCCGAAAGATCACAGATTCAAATTTTCTGATCTAAACATTTAATTCCCCATACCAGTTAGCATACGCTGCAACATTAATTTTCCCTGTTGGTATCCGCTTTATGACAACCATCTGTTCAAGTTTTACTCTTTTCTCTAGCGCTGCCCAGCAGAAATAAAAAACCAACAGGAACTATTACCGGAGGGAAACTTCAGTAAGGAGATTAAAGATGTATACTTTTACAGTAGGCAGATAGAACTAGTATATCAAAATGTATTTATTTTTCAGCTATATATCTGTTTATTTTTAGTAATTAAATATAGGTAATGGCTAGCTCTAAATATAATCTAATTCTACATGTACTTCACTTGTACGTCACTAGATATCCTTAAACACATCTATATATGTACTTGATTGAAGCTTAATTATAAAAAATAGAAAATATACAAACATCTTTACTTCTTAAACTAGCATACAGTACAATGTAGCACAAAAAACATTAAACTGTGGCATAAATGTAAACTTAAAAAACATACATGCAATGACAGTTTAACAGAGCTGCAGAAGGGTTCTAAATAATTCTCAGTCGGCTAGATTACGAGCTTTGCGGTATGAGTGAAAAAGCAGCGCTAAGGCTCTTTTTCACTACCGCTGGTATTACGAGTCTTGCAGGTTTAGGGGCACTGCACACTTTTTTGGCCGTAACGCAACGTAATTACCGCAGCTTTCAAAAAGTTATTTTTTAATGGGACTTCCATAGCACCGGTATTATTACGAGTCTGCCTGGGAGGCCAAAAAGTGAGCGGTACAGCCTATATTGCCAAGATCCATACCGTAAACTGAAAGCTGTAACATAAAACTCATAACTAAAGTGCTAAAAAGTACACTAACACCCATAAACTACCTATTAACCCCTAAACTGAGGCCCACCCACATCGCAAACACTAAAATAAATTTATTAACCCCTAATCTGCCCAGTGGCGTCACTAGGGTTGGTGTCACCCGGTGCGGTAAGTTATGGTGTCACCCCCCCCAGAAAGCAGACACACACAAAAACACAGGCACACACACATACAAACACTCAGACACACTTAAAAACATACTCAGATGCACACACAAACACTCTGAAACACACTCAGACACACACACACAAAAACACTGAGACACACACTTACAAAATATGTAAACTGCACTGCATTAATTATAAAGCGCATGCCTAGAGCTGCTCCCTGGCTCAGCAGAGCATCAAATGAAAGATAAACAGAGCACTCTAAAAATAAATCACTAAAGAAAAGGTTTAGGCGCAAACTATGAAAATTCTGCTCTCTGACTCTGTTCCAAGCCTGTCAGTGCACAGCCCCGGGCCGCGTGCCTACCGCTTCTTATGGCCAATCACCTCTGCACTCTGCCCACCCCCAGACCCCCGCCCGCCCTCCTACCTGTTCAGTGTGCATTTAGTGTACCGTAACCGTAATGGTCTGGTGGGCATCATACGTGGCTCCTTCACTTTAAAGACAGTGTCAAACAGTCATGCGGTCAGGTGCCAGGCATCCCCTCATGATTTGCCAGTTCCCGTTTAGAGAGACAGCACAGCAGTGAGTGACTCCACTGCTCCACATGTCACTGAGCAGTGAGCACAGATAGGCAGGCAGGTTTAGGCTAGCAGCGCAACTTTGCAAGCCCCACGGCACGCCCACAACATTCATAGCGAAATTGGGCAGGGGAGAAGCAAAGTACAAACAAGCAAAAGCAGCCGGGAAAACTATTTGTTGAAATTGCAGCACTGGCTCAAGGGGCAAAAAAATTGTGTGTCTACAACTTCCCCAGTCCCACCAATGTTCACAAATGCCAGCCCCTGTAATAAAAAAAAAATCTATGCATCTCAACATTGTATTTCTTTGAATTTCAATAAAATTAAAAAAAAAAAAAAAAAAAAAAAAAATTTTTTTTTGGTGTCACCCCCTGGAGGGTGTCACCCGGGTGCGCCACTGAATCTGCCGCTTCAGACATTGCCGCAACTATAATAAACATTTTAACCCCTAAACTGCTGCACTCCCGCATCACAAACACTAGTTAAATATTATTAACCCCTAATCTGCCGTCCCTAACATCGCCGCCACCTACCTAAATTTATTAACCCATAATCTGCCGCTACCAACGTTGCCGCCTTATACTAAATGTATTAACCCCTACACCTAAGTCTAACCCTATCCCTAACACCCCCTAACTTAAATATAATTAAATAAATCTAAATAAAACCTACTATCATTACCTAAATAATTCCTATTTAAAACGAAATACTTACCTGTAAAATAAACCCTAAGCTAGCTATAATATAACTAATAGTTACATAGTAGCTAGCTTAGGTGTTATTTTTATTTTACAGGTATTTATTTTAACTAGGTAGACTAGTTAGTAAATAGTTATTAACTATTTACTAACTACCTAGCTAAAATAAATACAAATTTACCTGTAAAATAAAACCTAACCTGTCTTACACTAACACCTAACCTTACACTACAATTAAATAAATTACATTTATTAAATACAATTACCTAAATTACAAAAAAAAACCCCACTAAATTACACAAAATAAAAAAAGAAATTATCAGATATTTAAACTAATTACACGCACCTAATCTATCAAAATAAAAAGCCTTCATCCAATCAGCCAATAGGATTGAGCTTGCATTCTATTGGCTGTTCCAATCAGCCAATAGAATGCAAGCTCAATCCTATTGGCTGATTAGATCAGCCAATAGGATTGAAGCTCAATCCTATTGGCTGATTGCCCAGTTGTATGAAGACGTCTGCCCGGTTGGATGAAGACTTCTGCCGCTTCATTGAGGACTTCTGCCAGCTTTGTTGAGGATGGATGTCGGGTCTTCAAAAACTGTAAGTGGATCTTCGGGGGTTAGTGTTAGGTTTTTTTAAGGGTTTATTAGG
This sequence comes from Bombina bombina, assembly GCF_027579735.1. Taxonomy (NCBI): domain Eukaryota; kingdom Metazoa; phylum Chordata; class Amphibia; order Anura; family Bombinatoridae; genus Bombina; species Bombina bombina. The sequence continues at coordinate 627,413,020 of NC_069503.1, read as the reverse complement.
TGGGTTTTATTTTTAGATGAGGGCTTTTGTGCGGAAAAAGAGCTAAATGTCCTTTTAAGGGCAATGCCCATCCAAATGCCCTTTTCAGGGCAATGGGGAGCTTAGGTTTTTTTAGTTAGGATTTTATTTGGAGGGTTGGTTGTGTGGGTGGTGGGTTTTACTGTGGGGGGGTTGTTTGTATTTTTTTTTACAGGTAAAAGAGCTGATTTCTTTGGGGCAATGCCCCGCAAAAGGCCCTTTTAAGGGCTATTGGTAGTTTAGGCTACGTTTTTTTTTTTTATTATTTTGATAGGGCTATTATATTAGGTGTAATTAGTTTAAATATCTGATATTTTTTTTTTTTTTGTATAATTTAGTGTTTGTTTGTTTTTGGTAATTTAGTAAATAAATTTAATTGATTTAATTGTAGTGTAAGGTTAGGTGTTAGTGTAACTCAGGTTAGGTTTTATTTTACAGGTAAATTTGTATTTATTTTAACTAGGTAGTTAGTAAATAGTTAATAACTATTTACTAACTATTCTACCTAGTTAAAATAAATACAAACTTGCCTGTAAAAACATAATTTATGCTTACCTGATACATTTATTTCTCTTGTAGTGTATCCAGTCCACGGATCATCCATTACTTGTGGGATATTCTCCTTCCCAACAGGAAGTTGCAAGAGGATCACCCACAGCAGAGCTGCTATATAGCTCCTCCCCTAACTGCCATATCCAGTCATTCGACCGAAACAATCCGAGAAAGGAGAAACCATAGGGTGCAGTGGTGACTGTAGTTTAATTGAAATTTAGACCTGCCTTAAAAGGACAGGGCGGGCCGTGGACTGGATACACTACAAGAGAAATAAATTTATCAGGTAAGCATAAATTATGTTTTCTCTTGTTAAGTGTATCCAGTCCACGGATCATCCATTACTTGTGGGATACCAATACCAAAGCTAAAGTACACGGATGATGGGAGGGACAAGGCAGGAACTTAAACGGAAGGAACCACTGCCTGTAGAACCTTTCTCCCAAAAACAGCCTCCGAAGAAGCAAAAGTGTCAAATTTGTAAAATTTTGAAAAGGTATGAAGCGAAGACCAAGTGGCAGCCTTGCAAATCTGTTCAACAGAAGCCTCATTTTTAAAGGCCCAGGTGGAAGCCACAGCTCTAGTAGAATGAGCTGTAATCCTTTCAGGAGGCTGCTGTCCAGCAGTCTCATAGGCTAAACAGATTATACTCCGAATCCAAAAAGAAAGAGAGGTTGCCGAGGCCTTTTGACCTCTCCTCTGTCCAGAGTAAACAACAAACAGGTTAGATGTTTGACGAAAATCTTTAGTAGCTTGTAAGTAAAACTTCAAGGCACGGACTACGTCTAGATTATGCAAAAGATGTTCCTTCTTTGAAGAAGGATTAGGACACAATGATGGAACAACAATCTCTTGATTGATATTCTTGTTAGAAACCACCTTGGGTAAAAACCCAGGTTTTGTACACAGAACTACTTTATCTGAATGAAAGATCAGATAAGGAGAATCACAATGTAAGGCAGATAACTCAGAGACTCTTCGAGCCGAGGAAATAGCCATCAGAAACAGAACTTTCCATGATAAAAGTTTGATATCAATAGAATGAAGGGGTTCAAACGGAACCCCTTGAAGAACTTTAAGAACCAAGTTTAAGCTCCATGGAGAAGCAACAGGTTTAAACACAGGCTTAATCCTAACTAAAGCCTGACAAAATGCCTGAACGTCTGGAACTTCGGCCAGACGCTTGTGTAAAAGAATAGACAGAGCAGAAATCTGTCCCTTTAAAGAACTAGCTGATAATCCTTTGTCCAAACCCTCTTGGAGAAAGGACAATATCCTAGGAATCCTAACCCTACTCCATGAGTAATTCTTGGATTCACACCAATGAAGATATTTACGCCATATCTTGTGGTAGATTTTCCTGGTGACCGGATTTCGTGCCTGTATTAAGGTATTAATGACTGACTCTGAGAAGCCACGCTTTGATAGGATCAAGCGTTCAATCTCCATGCAGTCAGTCTCAGAGAAATTAGATTCAGATGATTGAAAGGACCTTGTATTAGGAGGTCTTGTCTCAGAGGCAGAGTCCATGGTGGAAAGGATGACATGTCCACCAGATCTGCATACCAGGTCCTGCATGGCCACGCAGGCGCTATCAGAATCACCGAAGCTCTCTCCTGTCTGATTTTGGCAATCAGTCGAGGAAGCAGAGGAAACGGTGGGAACACATAAGCCAGGTTGAAGAACCAAGGAGCTGCTAGAGCATCTATCAGCGTTGCTTCTGGGTACCTGGACCTGGATCCGTAACAAGGAAGCTTGGCGTTCTGGCGAGACGCCATGAGATCCAGTTCTGGTTTGCCCCAACGATGGACCAATTGAGCAAACACCTCCGGATGGAGCTCCCACTCCCCCGGATGAAAAGTCTGACGACTTAGAAAATCCAATCCCAGTTCTCTACGCCCGGGATATGGATCGCTGATAGGTGGCAAGAGTGAGTCTCTGCCCAGCGAATTATCTTGGAGACTTCTGACATCGCTAGGGAACTCCTGGTTCCCCCTTGATGGTTGATGTAAGCCACAGTCGTGATGTTGTCCGACTGAAATCTGATGAACCTCAGTGTTGCTAACTGAGGCCAAGCTAGAAGAGCATTGAATATTGCTCTTAACTCCAGAATATTTATTGGGAGGAGTTTCTTCTCCTGAGTCCATGAACCCTCAGCCTTCAGGGAGTTCCAGACTGCACCCAACCTAGAAGGCTGGCATCTGTTGTAACAATCGTCCAATATGGTCTGCAAAAGGTCATACCCTTGGACAGGTGAACCCGAGATAACCACCAGAGAAGAGAATCTCTGGTTTCCTGATCCAGATTTAGTAGAGGGGACAAATCTGTGTAATCCCCATTCCACTGACTGAGCATGCATAATTGCAGCGGTCTGAGATGCAGGCGTGCAAATGGCTCTATGTCCATCGCCGCTACCATTAAGCAGATTACTTCCATACACTGAGCCACCGTAGGGTGCGGAATGGAGTGAAGAACACGGCAAGCATTTAGGAGTTTTGATAACCTGGACTCCATCAGGTAAATTTTCATTTCTACAGAATCTATAAGAGTCCCTAGGAAGGAAACCCTTGTGAGAGGAGATAGAGAACTCTTTTCTTCGTTCACTTTCCACCCATGCAACCTCAGAAATGCCAGAACTATCTCTGTATGAGACTTGGCAATTTGAAAGCTTGATGCCTGTATCAGGATGTCGTCTAGATAAGGAGCCACCGCTATGCCTCGCGGTCTTAGAACCGCCAGAAGGGAGCCCAGAACCTTTGTAAAAATTCTCGGGGCTGTAGCTAACCCGAAGGGAAGATCTACAAATTGGTAATGCCTGTCTAGAAAGGCAAACCTTAGGAACCGATGATGATTCTTGTGAATCGGAATGTGAAGGTAGGCATCCTTTAAGTCCACTGTGGTCATGTACTGACCCTCTTGGATCATGGGTAAGATGGTCCGAATAGTTTCCATCTTGAATGATGGAACTCTGAGGAATTTGTTTAAGATCTTTAGATCCAAAATTGGTCTGAAGGTTCCCTCTTTTTTGGGAACCACAAACAGATTTGAGTAAAAACCCTGTCCTTGTTCCGTCTGCGGAACTGGATGGATCACTCCCATTACTAGAAGGTCTTGCACACAGCATAGGAATGCCTCTTTCTTTATCTGGTTTGCAGATAATCTTGAAAGGTGAAATCTCCCTTGTGGAGGAGAAGCTTTGAAGTCCAGAAGATATCCCTGAGATATGATCTCCAACGCCCAGGGATCCTGAACATCTCTTGCCCACGCCTGGGTGAAGAGAGAAAGTCTGCCCCCTACTAGATCCGCTGCCGGATAGGGGGCCATTCCTTCATGCTGTCTTGGAGGCAGCAGCAGGCTTTCTGGCCTGCTTGCCCTTGTTCCAGGACTGGTTAGATTTCCAGGCCTGCTTGGATTGAGCAAAAGTTCCCTCTTGTTTTGAAGCAGAGGAAGTTGATGCTGCACCTGCCTTGAAATTTCGAAAAGGCACGAAAATTAGACTGTTTGGCCCTTGATTTGGCCTTGTCCTGAGGAAGGGTATGACCCTTACCTCCAGTAATGTCAGCAATAATTTCTTTCAAACCAGACTGAATAAGGTCTGCGCCTTGAAAGGAATGTTGAGTAATTTAGACTTTGAAGTCATGTCAGCTGACCAGGATTTAAGCCATAGCGCCCTACGCGCCTGAATGGCGCATCAGGAATTCTTAGCCGTTAGTTTATTCAAATGAACAATGGCATCAGAAATAAATAAGTTAGCTAGCTTAAGTGTTCTAAGCTTGTCAATGATTTCAGTCAATGGAGCTGTATGGATGGCCTCTTCCAGGGCCTCAAACCAGAATGCCGCCGCAGCAGTGACAGGCGCAATGCATGCAAGGGGCTGTAAAATAAAACCTTGTTGAATAAACATTTTCTTACGGTAACCCTCTAATTTTTTATCCATTGGATCTGAAAAAGCACAACTGTCCTCAACCGGTATAGTGGTACGCTTTGCTAAATTAGAAACTGCTCCCTCCACCTTAGGGACCGTCTGCCATAAGTCCCGTGTAGTGGCGTCTATTGGAAACATTTTTCTAAAAATAGGAGGGGGGGGGAAACGGCACACCGGGTCTATCCCACTCCTTATTAATGATTTCTGTAAACCTTTTAGGTATTGGAAAAACGTCAGTACACACAGGCACTGCATAGTATTTATCCAGTCTACACAATTTCTCTGGCACTGCAATTGTGTCACAGTCATTCAGAGCAGCTAACACCTCCCCAAGCAATGCACAGAGGTTCTCAAGCTTAAATTTAAAATTAGAAATATCTGAATCAGGTTTCCCTGAGTCAGAGATGTCACCCACAGACTGAAGCTCTCCGTCCTCAGGTTCTCCATATTGTGACGCAGTATCAGACATGACTCTTACAGCATCTACACGCTCTGTATCTCGTCTTACCCCAGAGCTATCGCGCTTGCCCCTAAATTCAGGCAATCTGGCTAATACCACTGACAGGGTATTATCCATGATAGCAGCCATGTCCTGCAAAGTAATCGCTATGGGCGTCCCTGATGTACCTTGTGCCATATTAGCGTGCGTCCCTTGAGTGGGAGGCAAAGGGTCCGACACGTGGGGAGAGTTAGTCGGCATAACTTCCCCCTCAACAGAACCCTCTGGTGACAATTCTTTTATAGATAAAGACTGATCTTTACTGTTTAAGGTGAAATCAATACATTTAGTACACATTCTCATCTGTGTCAGACATGTTTGTACAGACTAGCAATGAGACTAGCAAGCTTGGAAAACACTTTAAACCAAGTTGACAAGCAATATAAAAAAACGTTACTGCCCCTTTAAGAAAAACAAATTGTCAAAATTTGAAATAACAGTGAAAAAAGGCAGTTACACTAACGAAATTTTTACAGTGTATGTAACAAGTTAGCAGAGCATTGCACCCACATGCAAATGGATGATTAACCCCTTAATACCAAAAACGTTTTTAAAAACAGTCACAACAACTGCCACAGCTCTCCTGTGGCTGTTACCTTCCTCAAACACGACTTTTGAAGCCTTTTTAGCCCTTCAGAGATGTCCTATATCATGCAGGGAACTGCTGAGGCAAACTGAATGTCTCAGTCTGTAATTTTAGCTGCTCAGAAAAGCGCTAAAATAGGCCCCTCCCACTCATATTACAACAGTGGAAAGCCCCAGGAAACTGTTTCTAGGCAAAAATCAAGCCAGCCATGTGGAAAAAAACTAGGCCCCAATAAGTTTTATCACCAAGCATATATAAAAACGATTAAACATGCCAGCCAACGTTTTATATTGCACTTTTATAAGAGTATGTATCTCTGGTAATAAGCCTGATACCAGTCGCTATTAAATCACTGTATTTAGGCTTAACTTACATTAATCCGGTATCAGCAGCATTTTCTAGCAAATTCCATCCCTAGAAAAATTTTAACTGCACAAACCTTATTGCAGGATAACCTGCACGCCATTCCCCCTCTGAAGTTACCTCACCCCTCAGACATATGTGAGAATGGCAGTGGATCTTAGTTACTTCTGCTAAGATCATAGAAAACGCAGGCAGATTCTTCTTCTAAATGCTGCCTGAGATGAAATAGTACACTCCGGTACCATTTAAAAATAATAAACTTTTGATTGAAGAAAGAAACTAACTATAATACACCACTCTCCTCTTACTACCTCCATCTTTGTTGAGAGTTGCAAGAGAATGACTGGGTATGGCAGTTAGGGGAAGAGCTATATAGCAGCTCTGCTGTGGGTGATCCTCTTGCAACTTCCTGTTGGGAAGGAGAATATCCCACAAGTAATGGATGATCCGTGGACTGGATACACTTAACAAGAGAAATAAACATAAAACCTAAGATAGCTATAATGTAACTATTAGTTATATTGTAGCTAGCTTAGGGTTTATTTTACAGGTAAGTATTTAGTTTTAAATAGGAATTATTTAGGTAATGATAGTAGGTTTTATTTAGATTTATTTTAATTATATTTAAGTTAGGGGGTGTTAGGGTTAGACTTAGGTTTAGGGGTTAATAAATTTAGTATAGTGGTGGCTACGTTAGGGGCGGCAGATTAGTGGTTAATAAATGTAGGTAGGTGGCGGCGATGTTAGGGACGGCAGATTAGGGGTTAATAATATTGAACTAGTGTTTGTGATGCGGGAGTGCGGCGGTTTAGGGGTTAATATGTTTATTATAGTGGCGGCGATGCAACTCTGAGCAGGTGGACAGACATCGTCGGAATTCAACCCGATCTAGTACGATCGGGTTGATTGACACCTCCCTGCTGGCGGCCCATTGGCCGCGAGTCTGCAGGGGGCGGCGTTGCACCAGCAGCTCTCGTGAGCTGCTGGTGCAATGCTGAATACGGAGAGCGTGTTGCTCTCCGCATTCAGCGATGTCTTGCGGACCTGATCCGCACTGTCGGATCAGGTCCGCAAGACATTTCTTAAATAGGCCTCTTCGTCTGTATTGTGCTTGGTAAACTGTCATATGACATTAAAAAAAAGTATCGGTAATTGGTATCGGTGAGTATTTGAAAAAAAGTATCGGTACTTGTACTCTTTTAAAAACATAATTTATGCTTACCTGATAAATTCCTTTCTTCTGTAGTGTGATCAGTCCACGGGTCATCATTACTTCTGGGATATTAACTCCTCCCCAACAGGAAGTGCAAGAGGATTCACCCAGCAGAGCTGCATATAGCTTCTCCCCTCTACGTCACTCCCAGTCATTCGACCAAGGACCAACGAGAAAGGAAAAGCCAAGGGTGAAGTGGTGACTGGAGTATAAATTAAAAAATATTTACCTGCCTTAAAACAGGGCGGGCCGTGGACTGATCACACTACAGAAGAAAGGAATTTATCAGGTAAGCATAAATTATGTTTTCTTCTGTTAAGTGTGATCAGTCCACGGGTCATCATTACTTCTGGGATACCAATACCAAAGCAAAAGTACACGGATGACGGGAGGGATAGGCAGGCTCTTTATACAGAAGGAACCACTGCCTGAAGAACCTTTCTCCCAAAAATAGCCTCCGATGAAGCAAAAGTGTCAAATTTGTAAAATTTGGAAAAAGTATGAAGCGAAGACCAAGTTGCAGCCTTGCAAAACTGTTCAACAGAGGCCTCATTCTTAAAGGCCCAAGTAGAAGCCACAGCTCTAGTGGAATGAGCTGTAATCCTTTCAGGAGGCTGCTGTCCAGCAGTCTCATAAGCTAAACGAATTATGCTACGAAGCCAAAAAGAAAGAGAGGTAGCAGAAGCTTTTTGACCTCTCCTCTGCCCAGAGTAAACGACAAACAGAGAAGGCGTTTGTCGAAATTCCTTAGTTGCCTGTAAGTAAAATTTTAGAGCACGGACTACATCCAGGTTGTGCAGTAGACGTTCCTTCTTCGAAGAAGGATTTGGGCATAAAGAAGGAACAACAATCTCTTGATTGATATTCCTGTTAGTAACTACCTTAGGTAAGAACCCAGGTTTAGTACGCAGAACTACCTTATCCGAATGAAAAATCAAATAAGGAGAATCACAATGTAAGGCTGATAACTCATAGACTCTTCGAGCCGAGGAAATAGCCATTAAAAAAAGAACTTTCCAAGATAACAACTTTATTTCAATGGAATGAAGGGGTTCAAACGGAACGCCCTGTAAAACATTAAGAACAAGGTTTAAACTCCATGGTGGAGCAACCGTTTTAAACACAGGCTTAATCCTGGCCAAAGCCTGACAAAAAGCCTGGACGTCAGGAACTTCTGACAGACGTTTGTGTAACAGAATGGACAGAGCTGAGATCTGTCCCTTTAATGAACTAGCGGATAAACCCTTTTCTAAACCTTCTTGTAGAAAAGACAATATCCTAGGAATCCTAACCTTACTCCAAGAGTAACCTTTGGATTCACACCAATATAGGTATTTACACCATATCTTATGGTAAATCTTTCTGGTAACAGGTTTCCTAGCCTGTATTAAGGTATCAATAACTGACTCAGAAAACCCACGTTTTGATAAAATCAAGCGTTCAATTTCCAAGCAGTCAGCTTCAGAGAAGTTAGACTTTGATGTTTGAAGGGACCCTGTATCAGAAGGTCCTGTTTCAGAGGTAGAGACCAAGGTGGACAGGATGACATGTCCACCAGATCTGCATACCAAGTCCTGCGTGGCCACGCAGGTGCTATTAGAATCACTGATGCTCTCTCTTGTTTGATTCTGGCAATCAATCGAGGAAGCATCGGGAAGGGTGGAAACACGTAAGCCATCCTGAAGTCCCAAGGTGCTGTCAGGGCATCTATCAGGACTGCTTCTGGATCCCTGGATCTGGACCCATAACGAGGAAGCTTGGCGTTCTGTCGAGACGCCATGAGATCTATCTCTGGTTTGCCCCATCGTCGAAGTATTTGGGCAAAGACCTCCGGATGAAGTTCCCACTCCCCCGGATGAAAAGTCTGACGACTTAAGAAATCCGCCTCCCAGTTCTCCACTCCCGGGATGTGGATTGCTGACAGGTGGCAAGAGTGAGACTCTGCCCAGCGAATTATCTTTGATACTTCCATCATAGCTAGGGAGCTTCGTGTCCCTCCCTGATGGTTGATGTAAGCTACAGTCGTGATGTTGTCCGACTGAAACCTGATGAAACTCCGCGTTGTCAACTGGGGCCAAGCCAGGAGGGCATTGAGAACTGCTCTCAATTCCAGAATGTTTATTGGCAGGAGACTCTCCTCCTGACTCCATTGTCCCTGAGCCTTCAGAGAATTCCAGACGGCACCCCAACCTAGAAGGCTGGCGTCTGTTGTTACAAATGTCCAGTCTGGTCTGCTGAATGGCATCCCCCTGGACAGATGTGGCCGAGAAAGCCACCAAAGAAGAGAATTTCTGGTCTCTTGATCCAGATTCAGAGAAGGAATGTTTATTGGCAGGAGACTCTACTATGTCCATTGCCGCTACCATTAAGCCGATTACCTCCATGCATTGAGCCACTGACGGGTGTTGAATGGAATGAAGGGTGCGGCAAGCACTTTGAAGTCTTGTTAACCTGTCCTCTGTCAGGTAAATCTTCATTTTTACAGAATCTATAAGAGTCCCCAGGAAGGGAACTCTTGTGAGTGGAACGAGTGAACTTTTCTTTTCGTTCACCTTCCATCCATGTGACCTTAGAACCTTTGTGAAGATTCTTGGAGCTGTAGCCAATCCGAATGGAAGAGCTACAAACTGGTAATGCCTGTCTAGGAAGGCAAACCTTAGGTACCGGTAATGATCTTTGTGAATCGGTATGTGAAGGTAAGCATCTTTTAAATCTACAGTGGTCATGTACTGACCCTCTTGGATCATAGGTAAAATTGTCCGAATAGTCTCCATCTTGAACGATGGAACTCTTAGGAACTTGTTTAGGATCTTTAAGTCCAGGATTGGTCTGAAAGTTCCCTCTTTTTTGGGAACCACAAACAGATTTGAGTAAAACCCCTGTCCCTGTTCCGATCGTGGAACTGGGTGGATTACTCCCATTAACAAGAGCTCTTGTACGCAGCGTAGAAACGCCTCTTTCTTTGTCTGGATTGTTGACAACCTTGACAGATGAAATCTCTCTCTTGGAGGAGAGTATTTGAAGTCCAGAAGGTATCCCTGAGATATTATTTCTAGCGCCCAGGGATCCTGGACATCTCTTGCCCAAGCCTTGGCGAAGAGAGAAAGCCTGCCCCCCACTAGATCCGATCCCGGATCGGGGGCCCTCAATTCATGCCGTTTTAGGGGCAGCAGTAGGTTTCCTGGTCTGCTTGCCCTTGTTCCAGGACTGGTTAGGTTTCCAGCCTTGTCTGTAGCGAGCAACAGCTCCTTCCTGTTTTGGTGCAGAGGAAGTTGATGCTGCTCCTGCTTTGAAATTACGAAAGGAACGAAAATTAGACTGTCTAGTCTTAGTTTCGGCTTTGTCCTGAGGCAGGGCATGGCCTTTACCTCCTGTAATGTCAGCGATAATCTCTTTCAACCCGGGCCCGAATAAGGTCTGCCCTTTGAAAGGTATATTAAGCAATTTAGACTTAGAAGTAACATCAGCTGACCAGGATTTTAGCCACAGCGCCCTGCGTGCCTGAATGGCGAATCCTGAATTCTTCGCCGTAAGTTTAGTTAGATGTACTACGGCCTCCGAAATGAATGAATTAGCTAGTTTAAGGACTCTAAGCCTGTCCGTAATGTCGTCCAGAGTAGCTGAACTAATGTTCTCTTCCAGAGACTCAATCCAGAACGCCGCTGCAGCCGTGATCGGCGCAATGCATGCAAGGGGTTGCAATATAAAACCTTGTTGAACAAACATTTTCTTAAGGTAACCCTCTAATTTTTTATCCATTGGATCTGAAAAAGCACAGCTATCCTCCACCGGGATAGTGGTACGCTTAGCTAAAGTAGAAACTGCTCCCTCTACCTTAGGGACCGCTTGCCATAAGTCCCGTGTGGTGGCGTCTATTGGAAACATTTTTCTAAATATCGGAGGGGGTGAGAACGGCACACCGGGTCTATCCCACTCCTTAGAAACAATTTCAGTAATTCTCTTAGGTATAGGAAAAACCTCAGTACTCGTCGGTACCGCAAAATATTTGTCCAACCTACACATTTTCTCTGGTATTGCAACTGTGTTACAATCATTCAGAGCCGCTAACACCTCCCCTAGTAATACACGGAGGTTTTCCAGTTTAAATTTAAAATTTGAAATATCTGAATCCAGTCTGTTTGGATCAGAACCGTCACCCACAGAATGAAGTTCTCCGTCCTCATGTTCTGCAACCTGTGACGCAGTATCTGACATGGCCCTAATATTATCAGCGCACTCTGTTCTCACCCCAGAGTGATCACGCTTACCTCTTAGTTCTGGTAATTTAGCCAAAACTTCAGTCATAACAGAAGCCATATCCTGTAATGTGATTTGTAATGGCCGGCCAGATGTACTCGGCGCTACAATATCACGCACCTCCCGAGCGGGAGATGCAGGTACTGGCACGTGAGGCGAGTTAGTCGGCATAACTCTCCCCTCGTTGTTTGGTGAAATTTGTTCAATTTGTACAGATTGACTTTTATTTAAAGTAGCATCAATACAGTTAGTACATAAATTTCTATTGGGCTCCACTTTGGCATTGCAACAAATGACACAGGTATCTTCCTCTGAATCAGACATGTTTAACACACTAGCAAATAAACTTGCAACTTAGAATACAATTCAATTAGAATAATATTAAAAACGTACTGTGCCTTTAAGAAGCACAGAAAATCTATGACAGTTGAAAATTAATAAATTGAAACAGTTATAGCCTCAATCCTTGTAAACAACACAACTTTAGCAAAGGTTTAATCCCAATAGCAAAGATAACAAATTCTGAAAGCAGGAAACAATTACAGAATAAACGTTTTTTATCACAGTCAACTATAATTCTCACAGCTCTGCTGAGAGAAATTACCTCCCTCAAAATAAGTTTGAAGACCCCTGAGTTCTGTAGAGATGAACTGGATCATGCAGGAAATACAATGAGCTGCTGACTGAAATAACTGATGCATAGAAAAGGCGCCAAAAAAACGGCCCTTCCCCCTCACACACAGCAGTGAGAGAGAACAGAAACTGTCAGAAAAAGATTAAGCAACTGCCAAGTGGAAAAATGGTGCCCAAACATTTATTCACTCAGTACCTCAGCAAATGAAAACGATTTTACATTCCAGCAAAAACGTTAAACATAATTTCTAGTTATTAAACAGCTTAATGTACTTCTTACAGTGTAATTCTAGTGAAGTACCATTCCCCAGAATACTGAAGTGTAAAGTATACATACATGACATTATATCGGTATGGCAGGATTTTCTCATCAATTCCATTGTCAGAAAATAAAAGCTGCTACATACCTGTATGCAGATTCATCTGCCCGCTGTCCCCTGATCTGAAGTTTACCTCTCCTCAGATGGCCGAGAAACAGCAATATGATCTTAACTACTCCGGCTAAAATCATAGCAAAAACTCTGGTAGATTCTTCTTCAAACTCTGCCAGAGAGGTAATAACACACTCCGGTGCTATTTTAATATAACAAACTTTTGATTGAAGATATAAAACTAAGTATAATCACCATAGCCCTCTCACACCTCCTATCTAGTCGTTGGGTGCAAGAGAATGACTGGGAGTGACGTAGAGGGGAGAAGCTATATGCAGCTCTGCTGGGTGAATCCTCTTGCACTTCCTGTTGGGGAGGAGTTAATATCCCAGAAGTAATGATGACCCGTGGACTGATCACACTTAACAGAAGAAAAAATGGTATCGGTGCAACCCTAATATATATATATATATATATATATATATATATATATATATTATTGCCCTTTTGATTCAAATATCTAGTCACATACAATATATTTATGTGAATATTTTATATAAGTGTAACTGTTAACTTTAATGTATTAAAGGGACATGAAACACATTCATTTTCTTTCATGATTCAGATAGAGAATACAATTTTAAACAACTTTCCAATTTACTTCTATTTAATTTGCTTCATTCTCTTGTTTGCCGAAAGGTTTATCTAAGCAAGCTCAGGAGCAGCAGAGAACCTAGGTTCTAGCTTTTAATTGGTGGCTGCATATATATATTGATTGTGATTGGCTCACCCATGCGTTCAGTTAGAAACCATTAGTGCATTGCTGCTCCTTCAACAAATAATACTAAGAGAATGAAACAAATTAGATAATAGAAATTAATTAGGAAGTTGTTTAAAATTGTATTCTCTATCTGAATCATGAAAGAAAAAAATTGGGTTTCATTTCCCTTTAATGTAGCGTTTAATGCAACTTTATTTTTTGCCCTAACCCTTTACGCAAGGTCTTCAGTCGTGCTACTTTCAACTTGTTTATACATTCAAGTTAATGCGGGCGCAATATTTTAATATTGTGCATGCTTACATTAGCACGCCACTTGTAATTGTTGTTTATAATTGGTCCCATCCTTTTTCCATAGATAGATAGATATATAGATAGATAGATAGTGATAACCCTTTATCCAAACTGACTGAAAGGGAATATATGGAATACATCTATATATATATATATATATATATATATAAATAAATAAATATATGTATACAGTATTTATATAGATGTATTCCATATTACGGCCATAACACTGAAGTGTGTGTATGTGTTTCACTACAGCCAAAGTGGCTTCTGGCCAATAGCTATACAGCAGCAACAGAACAAGAGCTTAATAGTGAACTCTGTAATACCATAAAGGAAAACAAAAGGAAGGAATGAGACAAAGTAAGAATTCCAGTTTCTAACACAAGTCAAGTACTATTCAATCAAATAGCCTTGCACCTGCAATCGGAAAAAGCAGAGAAAAAGCTATCATCACAAATCAGTCTCCTGGCAATGACTGTGTGTCATGATTACACTGTGGCATCTGCAATCGCCAGTGACAGGAAACGCATAACAAGGAAACTGTGGCAACCAATTTATTTTATTCTTCTTAATGGCATCAATTCATTAAAAGCTATGTCTAAGGTGCTGTGCACTATATATGTAGCTCATTTGTTTTTTTGGCTGAACCTGGGGGCTTTATTGGCTGTAATGGAGAAAAAAAAAAAGCTATGACACAAGATATTATACTTATTTATTTGCTTGCTAATAATAACAGAGCTCAGAGCTTAAAACAAATGTTACTTAAAGGGATATGAAACTTTTTGTTTCATGGTTCAAATAGAGCATGTCATTTTAAACAACTTTCTAATTGACTTCTATTATTCATTTTTCTTTGTTCTATTGGTATCTTTTGTTGAAAAGCGGGGACGTATTCTTAGGAGCCAGCCCATTTCTGGAGCACTATATGACAGAAGTTTAGCAAGAATGTTATCCATTTGCAATAATATTTTTCCATTTGCAAGAACACTAGATGGCAGTGCTATTTCCTGCCATGTAGTGCTCTAGATGCCTACCTAGGTATCTCTTCAACATAGAATATAATGGGAACGAAGCAAACTTGATAATAGAAGTAAATGTGTAACTTGTTTAAAATGCTCTGTCTGAATCACAAAATAATGTTTTGGGTTTCATTTCACTTTAAAGGGCCATAATACACAAATGTTGAAACACTTGAAAGTGATGCAGCATAGCTGTAAAAAGCTGATTAGAAAATATCACCTGAACATCTTTATGTAAAAAAGAAAGATATTTTACCTCAAAAGTTCCTTAGTAGCCACCTCCCATTGTAAAGGACTTCTAAGCAGCAAATCAGTATGTCTGACCTGGGACAGCCGAAGGATTGAGCCTCGTGCACTCTCATGTTATTTCCCTATTCAGTGTAAGGACGTTTACAATGAAATCTCATGAGATCACAGTAAAAGAGTTCATGACCTCAGCACTGTTGATGCTGATTGGCTGCTGTTCATTTCTTCATTTGTTTTTGTTTTTTTACCTGCAGCTGAGCACAGCTGAAGTCTTTTGTTTTACACAGAATTTACTCTGTAAGGTAAAATATCTTCCTTTTTTTTACCTAGAGATGCTCTTGTGATATTTTCTTCTCAGCTTTTTACAGTTGTACTGCATCAGTTTCAAGTGATTTAGCATATGAGTATTATGTCCCTTTAAGCTTTGGTTTACCTGGGGATTACATATCTTAATTTAGGTGTAGAAATGGAAAAGGCTGAAGAACAAATGTATTTTGATAAAGCTTTTACTGAAACCCCCCAAAAAAGAACCAAAAACTATGCACCAGAGGCATCAGTAATAATCT
Organism: Bombina bombina; assembly: GCF_027579735.1. Taxonomy (NCBI): domain Eukaryota; kingdom Metazoa; phylum Chordata; class Amphibia; order Anura; family Bombinatoridae; genus Bombina; species Bombina bombina. The sequence goes on along the minus strand of NC_069503.1, from coordinate 627,397,697 downwards.
AGGTAGACAGTATGATATAAACTCACTTAGCAGAAAACCACAGCTGCATGATATGTATATTATGCCAAATTAGAGAGGCAGATGTTATGTTCCCATTTCATAAATAGCCAAGATTGTATTAAATAGTTCTACACATATGAACAAAAAAAGCACATAAAAGGGGACATGGATGTCAATAGTACAATACATGCATAAAAAGGCTGCTTTGGCATGGACCATTTTTACTAATCAGTGTCCTCTGCATTAAAAAAGTATTTTTTAAAATTGCTGTGCAGTTTCTGCAAATGAGTAAAATTAGTTAATCAGTTGTCTTCCACATAAATACTGGATAATCTGTAGGCGAGTGGGCACAATGGTTGGGGTAGTCACACAATGTGCCTCCAAAAGCTCTACCTTAGCCGTTAATCTTGATCCCACCATGTATATTTTTCACAATTTAACAGTCATTATATTCAATTGTTATCCACAATTGTTTCTCTTTGTTTGTCAGTAACACACAAACTGTAGGGTAACAGTAACACATATTTCTGCTCCATATTTGTAAGGTATTGAGGCATAGGAGGCCTTTTACATTCAGCTAACACTAAAGCATTTAAAAAAGAAACTGGACATTTAAGTGTCCAGTATTTTTGTGAATATTTTACTAGACAGCCTGCTGAAATACCGGACTGTTCAGGTGAATTCTGGACATCTAGAAACCAAAAGTATGATAGGGCTGTACAGCTGCAACATACTATCATTGTCTATGTCCATTTACTAGAAATACTGAAGTACTAATTCTTATCGGATAATAGGGTTTATTTCTTTTTTCTATTTTTTTTTTTTTTTTTGCAAGCTCATTGTCAATGCCAGATTTCTAATGTCTATAGCTTAAAGGGACATGAAACCCAAAAAATTATTTTATTATTCTGATAAAGAAAACACTTTTAAAAAAGCTTCTTATTTACTTCTATTATCAAATTTGCTTTGTCCTCATGTTATTTTTTGTTGAAGAGATACCTAGGTAGGTAGTGTGCACATGCCTGAGGCACTACATGACAGGAAATAGTGCTGCATTCTAGTGCTCTTGCTAATGTATAACATTGTTGCAAAACTGCTGCCATGTAGTGCTGCACACGTGCACATTCATGAGCCTACCTTCCTGCTTTTCAACAAAGGGTAACAAGAAAATGAAGACAATTTGATCATAGAAGTAAATTGGAAAGTTGTTTAAAATTATATGCACTAATTAATGAAAGAAAATGTTGGGGTTTTATGTCCCTTTAATTGTGTATTTTAGAGGTAGAAGGGTTGTTTTTCTGACCAGATAAGAATGCTTGTCTGTTTTCTCTTCTTTTGGAACTCATGGTCTTACCATGAATCAATTACATTTGCAGTTGTATTTGGAGTGGCAATAAGACTCAAGTCTGGGATATCTAGAACCCCTGTCCTTAAAGCTTTGGAAACAGCACTTATTTCAAAGAAACATTTTTTATTTTGTTTTTTGGAAAAGGAAATCGGAAGTAATCAAAGACCAAGCACACCACTCTTGAAGGCGTTATTTTGTGATGATTGTCAGGGAGGTTTATTCACTTTTATTAGATTAATCAGGATGATCCCTCAGAGGAAGAACAACATGAACCTACTTGATAGGGAAATGTGTTTTCTACTTCTGGTGTAATTCTTTTGCAATATATGGATCACCTTCTGTAATTCCCAGTGCGGTATGAGTATACAGAGAAAAGAAAGAGCCAGATGTTGCTTATAAACTATGATAGATCTCTGCCAGAATGTGTGAACAGTGATAGAGCTGAATTGTTGCCCAATAACTGCTTTACAGGGCTGTCAGTATCAAAGACATACTGGCCTCACCCATGTTCGGAGAAGCAAAACATATTAAAGAAAGGCAGAAAAGTTAAAGGGACAGTCTACACCAGAATTGTTATTGTTTTAAAAAATAGATAATCCCTTGTTTACCCATTCCCTAGTTTTGCATAACCAACACAGTTATATTTATATATTTTTTACCTCTGTGATTATCTTGTATCTAAGCCTCTGCAGACTGCCCCTTTATTTGTTCTTTTGACAGACTTGCAGTTTAGCCAATCAGTGATGGCTCCCAGGTAACTTCACGTGCACGAGCACAGTGTTATCTATATGAAAAATATGAACTAACACCCTCTAGTGGTGAAAAACCTGTTAAAATGCATTCTTAAGAGGCGGCCTTCAAGGTCTAAGAAATTAGCATATGAACCTCCTAAGTCAAGCTTTCAACTAAGAATACCAAGAGAACAAAGAATAATTGGTGATAAAAGTAAATTGGAAAATTGTTTAAAATTACATGCCCTATCTGAATCATGAAAGTTTTTTTTGGACTAGACTGTCCCTTTAATAGCTTGCAAGGTGTTTAGATTCCACCAGTTCATAGACATATTCAGCCTCCAGATTACTTACTACTGAGGTAAGGTCAGGAGTGTGCACGTTTTGTACACTATATAGTAGAAGCATTTGCAACAATGTTTATAACAATGTTATACAGTGCTAAAGACTCCTGAACCTTGCTGTGTGCTCTCATGAAATGGAGCTATTTTTTATAAATTTCATAACAGATGTGAGTTTAATTTCTCAATAGTTTATATTATTCACACAGAAGAAAAATATCACTTCATTCGAACATGCTATTTCCCCAAGATGTAAATATTCTTTCTCCACTAGATGAATCAGTCTTATAGAACCTTACAGAATCGCAAAGCAAATAAAGATAACCTTTTCATGAACACGTACCAAGTTCTATAGATTTCAAAAATGTATTCTATCTTTACATTCCATGAATATCTTACACTTTGTAAATAATGTTCTTGCATAACACAGATTGTCACTAATAACTGGGATCATGACATTATATCTACACAACTTGTACCTTGTAGTTTTCTAAATTTGTCTTCTCATTACAGTAGGAAAGGATGGATATCTGCCAGACAAGCGCATCATGTCACTATAAAGTTATGAAACCTTTGAGACATTTATCTTGTCAGTCAATCTGAGTTTTAGCAGATAGCATCTGGCAGAACCTTGGCCCACTAGAAGAAAACACAGTAAACCTCAAATGTAAAAACACCTCAATTATAATTTGTCACTTGTTTTATGTGCATGGCAACCATATAAGTATGTGCTATCTGCCATGGAATTTGTAAGTATTAAGTAACATCCCTAACTCATATTTAATTAGGTGCATCAGGACTTGGTATAAAGCATATTATCCTGCCTCATACCATGAAATGATAACTACATGGTATCCTTTTCCATCTATCATCTGTATCTCTGTCTGTCTGTCTATCTATCTTGTTTGTGTGGAGATTGCCAGTCTTTCCATTATCATACAAGGAAAATATAGTTATTAAATGAGGCTACACTTTAAGTGCAACAATCTACTTCTTAATAGACAGTTTGGTGGATTTGTGTAATTATCTTTCTGTAGCAGTAGTTAAAGCTATAAGAAATTTAACATACTTGATGAGATTTCCACATACTTGTACCATAGAACTATGGAATCAAATGTAAAAGTTCTTCTGCACTCTATCCAACTCTACTTTCAGCAAAATACCCTGGTGGGCCTATCACCTGAACAGTGTCATCTGCTTCATTATCTCTTTCAAAATTCTAGCATGTTATATAGAAACTATATACCCAGATACATTATAGTTAGTTTAATGTTTCTGCCATTACTCATCCTCCCCACCTCCCCTTCATTTGCCTCTGGAAGTGTGCATATTCACTATTTTGTTTTATTCCATGGCTTGCTGATCAAGAATGGAGTGTCAGGATAGGATGAAGAAACAAAGGGAATAGGCAATTATATATATGTATATATATATATATATATATATATATATATATATATATATATATATATATATATATATATATATATATATATATATATATATATATATATATATATATATATACACACACTGTATATATATATATATATATATATATATATATATATATATATATATATATATATATATATAAAAAGCATGTATAACTGCTAGCTGAATTTCCATATGTTATGTATGTAATTTATTAAAATGTAAATATATACAAGGGAACCATAATACTATTATTATTGTATAATGAAAGTAAACTGACTTTTTTTCTTTGAACCGTACTATATTTATTATATTTATTCTAAAGGGGCTTTGATGAACCATAATACATTGTTTTCCTAATTTGGCTTCTCAAGAGACTAGCATGGTGCCCTACCTTGTTTACAGTAACACACACTTTCTCATTTTATTACCATGCGGTTGGCTCTTGATGTCTATAAAGGGCGTTTCAAATACTGGATTACAGTACAGGGCTTTTATAAGCTGGTTTAAAGACAAGCATGTCTTTTTGCTGACAGTGAGTTGGAACTGGTTAAAAATCACCATCAACTTCTCTTCTGATGATACTTTCATCAGAAGAGAAGTTGATGGTGATTTTTAACCAGTGCCCTCAGTTCATCTTCTTTGTGTACATTTATCCAAGATAACCTGAACTGTTTATATTATACTGAAATGGATGAATTAATGAATGAAAAGACCCTAGTATATATTAAGAACTGAGATAAATATGTCCTGTACTAAATCTATGTATAATGTTGCCTTTGGTATATACTATATGTCACTATATTGTATAATAGGAGGCACTACCATGATTATTTGCAAACTAATTACTAATTTTAGACTATTTTAGTATTTTCATGATAATATGGGGCCGAATTATCATTGTGCGAGCGGACATGATCCGATATTGTGGATCATGTCCGCTGCACATCGATAAATGCCAACAGCATACTCTCTCGGCATTTATCATTGCACCATCTTGTGAACTGCTGGTGCAATGCCGCCCCCCTGCAGATTCGCGGCCAATAGGCCGCTAGCAGGGGGTGTCATTCAACTCAATCGTATGAGTACGGAGCTTGATAAATATGCCCCTATATGTGTATTAACTTCCTTGGTGCTGTTCCAGATCTTCATTTGATATGGTTACTATTATCTATGCCGTTTCTGCTAATTTGTGACTTTAACCTAATTATGCTGCCGCTTTTGTTAATTTCTAACATCTTTCAAAGCTTGACATATTATTAACTAAAGCTGTTATAAACTACTACAATAAAACATACACCTCTATAGCTTCCTACAATGTATGCATCTGCTACTGTATGTATCAGAGTACTTTTTTTAACTAATCATGGCACATCCTAATTCACTCCATTTAAGTCGTATAGACTGCAGTGCATTCTTTGGAATTCTGAATGCTGACCCTCCTACATGCTGCAGTATGATTGCTTAATATGACCAGTGCTTATATCACTGGCTACAACAAAGGTAACAAATAAAATAATGTAAACATTAATGTGTCCATTGACCCAAAACAATGCAAAGTTATTAAATGAGAATTTTTAATGAGACCTCAAAATTAAATGATTTTCAGTCTTTTCAATTACAGATAACTCTCCATGACTTTCCATATGAGTGTCAGCATAGACATGTATAAGATATTTTTTCAGTCTTTGGTCTCTAAACCTGTTTAATATGATGTTTCTCTATATGTTCTTTAAATTACAGCAGCATTAACCTCTCCTAACAGTCTCAAAACCAGTGGTCTTGAGCAGTGGTGGTTAATCTTGGCACCCCTGATGTTTTGGAACTACATTTCCCATGATGCTTAACTAGACTGCAGAGTGCCTAAGCATCAGGAGAAATGTAGTTCCAAAACATCTGGGGTGCAAAGGTTAGCTATCATTGGTCTAGGGCATACTAACATTTGCATGTCAGATAGTGCACAAAATCCCTCACGTAAAATACTTTTATGGGGCTTGTAGTAAAATTCATGTTGGATATTGCTCAAGCGCTAAGCCAAGGGTGTGCAAGTATTGTAGTTCTGTGCTATACTATTAATAATAGTTTACTTCAGGTCTTAAAAAGCACTACGTTTGACAGTGTTAATTTGGATTGCGCTCAAGTGCAAGACTTAACTCACCAGTCGTAATAAAAGTACAATGAGCGAGCTAATCACGCTCACTGCTCTATCCATTAAAAGTATAGGGTGTGCTAAAAATGTTATGGCTGCATTAATAAGATGCTTTGGTTAAAATATTTAGCTATCCACTTGTAATACCAGATAACTCACCCTGAGCTATCAACTGCACTCCACTTGTAATTTAGCCTTCATGTTAATCTAGAGACACATGCGAGCATGCATAGTGCAGCTAGTTATAGCAAGGATGTAATAAAAAATATCAACAAATCACATACTACAACATTGCATCAACTCTAAATGATAGAGGAAACAGCAGCAATACATAGTTAACTAGAATAAAAGCGGATATCGTGTACTCAGGGAATACTCGTACATATCAGCAACTGAAGGATGATAGAGAAAGGAAGTAAATACGTAACTGTAGAAGTGCATTGCTTTAGTCCCTACAATATTTACAGACACTCATATATCATGCCAAAAATAGCATTAGATCTAAATTTAATTTGAAACCTACAGACAGATTATATGACTAACCTAAGGTCAGGAGGTTGAGAGAGGTCTCATTCTAACTGTTTTTATTTCAAAGAATGTCATTACCACTAAATCAATTCTTGTTCAAAGCTTGAAGCTACAATTTTCCTAGTCTTTGCATCTAAGATTAATTATTTCAGCATCTATAGAAAAAAAAGCTTGCTTTTGACAGTTGAGATATTGGCCAACAGGATATGATAACACTTTCAGTTATCAAGAAATGTATTCTTGGTCCTTAAAAAACATGGGTGTCCAAATCCAGTACTCAAGGGCCATGTTTAATCTAGAAAGTTACACTGTTTTGAGTGGGCACAGGTGGTTTAATCAAATGAACTAAACTTAATTAATTTACATACACTCAAGCATAGCCATTTTGGAATTCTTGCCTTTATTGGCCCATGTAGACTGGATCTGGAATCTTAAAACCTTTCTCTAGTCCCTATTTAATGTCTCTCTATGAATCTAACATGGCAATGAGTATTTGTTTACTGCAAGACAGGAAGATAAATGCAAATAGCATAACATTAGCTTTCAGTAACTTGGAACGCAAAATAATAAAACAGCAGACAACACATAGCCAATCATGTTATACACAATGGCTTGCAAAAACATTTAATTTCCTTTTCTGCAATAGTAATTATCTGTATTTTTCCATTTCATATAGAATTATTCATTGTCTGAATATAATCTGTACAATGCCCCGTCAATGTTTGGAACTATATGAAATAATGGCTGATTTGTTAGTGAAATGATTAATTCACTTTAACATCTAATTTCCCACATACAATGGACAAGATTCAATTACTTTCTCTGCAGCGGCTTGCTGATCTGACAGTCCCATGTGTCACAAGTCAAACTAAAACCACCAATTGTACCGAAAGTGCTCATTACCACCAAAGTTATTATTGTCTATCATGTCATCATACTGCTGTTTAAAAACGTAGGCTAGATCTCCAATAATCTTAGTTAAAGACTAAGGAATAAGACATTTTACTTTCTATACATAAGAAACAATGTCTAAGGCACACAATCTAGAAAATGACAGCTGGTTTGGGAGTTCAGGGTGTTTGGCACAGATCAAGATCACTGTGACAGTAGATTAAATTGAAGAGTTGGCACTCATGCAGGCATCAGAAATACATATTTGAAAAATAAACCAAATCGTGTGTTAATTCACAATTCGTGGTACCCACCAGATCATTTATTATTTGTGTAAATCTCTACTGCTTTGCAGAAGATTTATAATATAATTAATTCTTACATATCACTGAATATATTTAATACGTTATGTTCTTACTCCATATAATTATTATGTTTCACCCTGAATCTAGTAATATTTTTAAAGCAGTTTTTTTCTTTTTATCAGATTTAAATTTGGCAGCATTTAATTTCAGTAAATGATCTCTTATTTCAGAGAATCTTATACTATAATATTATAATATAATATTAATATTGTTCTTCAGTAAATTCCTTAATATTAGAATATGTCTATAATGCCATAGTTTTCCTTCTATATACAGAACTCTTTGTATTGTATTGATAAACATATTAGAGGTTAGTGACATAATTTGTGATGTACTATTGCATATATTTTCTTTCTTTGAAGACAATATGTAAATCAATCATTTATTTATATCAGGTTATACAGACATTAGAGATAATTATAAAAAAAAATACTGTAGAATTACATAATCAAAAATGCATAATAGAAATACAGTGCTGTAACACTTGAAATGAGCAGTAAAATGTTTCTGCCAAATTTTAGTTACTTCCATTTCCCCTCCAACTGTATCATGTGAAATCCATCAGCCAATTACAAATGCATATATGTATATATTGTGAACTCTTAAACACGTTCAGTAGGAGCTGGTGCCTCCGAAAGTGTGCATATAAAAAGATTGTGCACATTTTGATAATTAAAGTAAACTGGGAAGTTTTTTTTTAACTCCCTTAATGAGACAACATACAGAGAATGGCACCTGTCGTTTAACCCTTTAGCTGTAACCTGTATAATTGCTGAGTCCTGGTCTGTTATGTAGTGGGTCTTGCCGGCAGAAGCCACACTATTTCTCAAGTGAGGATTTGCAGAAATAACATAAAGGAGGCCACCCCAGGCTAGTAATTGCAGGAACTGGGTATCCCTGAGAATGCATGCCTGTCAGCGGGGTGCCTGAATTACATGAGATGCACACTATGATCAACGTGTATCTAATATTGTTGCTGGATGCCAGCATTTGAGGCTATCCAGCAACAGTACAGTGACAGTCAGATATGATTGTTACTATGTATACAATCACTGTGACAGCCAGTCATATTGATTGCATGCTTAAAACGGAGCCTAGATATTGCCATGCTGCATTACCTGCTGATATCAAGCTCACTTGGCAATCACTAGATGCCCCAGGAGTGAGACACACCAGCCAGTCACAGTGATCACGGTTTAACAATGACCTGACTTTAATACTTCCCTTCTTTCCCTGTGAGCAAGCATGCCAGTAAAAGTGTTACACTTATTTTACTAAAGAGTATTTATATATTTTTATTTTAATTGCTTATTTTTTTATAATTTTATTTTAATTGCTTATTTTTGTTTATGATTTAAGTTATTTTTTTTAAATAATGTTTAGCTTTCTAATATACATTCTACTAGGCAATAAGCCTGCCCAGAGGGCAGTCTATTTAAAAAAAACTACAAACCCAAAGCTAAAATTACACAAAATAAAAAATGAAAAATTACAGAAAAAAATATACAAAGCTATCCAAAATAAAAAATGTAAACCTAAACTTATAACCCTATAAAAAATCCCCCCCAAAATAAAAACACCCCCTAATCTAATACTAAATTACCAATAGCCCTTAAAATGGCTTTTGTTGGGCATTGCCCTAAGTTAAAAAGCTCTTTTACCCAAACAAATGACCAAATACCCCCTAACAGTGAAACTACCCACCCACCAAATCCCCCAAAATAAAAATACCTAAACTACCGATTGCACCTAAAATGTCTTTTGTATGGGCATTGGCTTTAAAAGGGCATTCAGCTCTTTTCCAGCCCAAAAAACTCTAAACTAAAAAAAAAGTCACACCAAAAAATAAAAACAAATCCTGAAACTAAGCCCAAAATAGGTACTCACCACTCCTGAAGTCCGGCAGAGAAGGTCTTCTTCCAGGCGGCTCCATCATCTTCTATCTTCATCCGGAATGATGCGTAGATCCTCAGCGACAGTCCTCAACGGCGGCGGTTGCCTTCCTCGGTGGCATGAAGGCTCCTTCTCATCCGATGTCTGTCGTACACTGAAGATTGAATGCAAGGTACCGCATTCAATTTGGGATACCTTGCATTCCTATTGGCTGAAATTTTGAAATTAGCCAAAAGGATTAGAGCTATCCTGAAATCCTATATTTCAGTAGCTCTCATCTTATAGGCTGATTTACTGTTAGGGGGGACTTAGTATTTTTTAAATGTAAAAGAGCTGTTTAACTTAGGGCAATGTCCTACAAAAGGCCATTTTAAGGGCTATTGGTAGTTTAGTTTAGGGGGGTGTTTATTGGAGGGGGCTTTTTTATTTTCATAGAGATTAGGTTTAATTATCTTTTTTTCTGTAAATTTAGAGTTTCATTTTTTGTAATTTTAGATTATTTTTGTGTAATTTAATGTTATGTTTTATTATTTTAATTGTAACTTAGTATTGGGGTTAATTTAGGGGGTGTTTGGTTAGGGGGCTTAGTAATTAAATTAGTTATATGCATTGTGGTTTTTTTGGCGGTTTAGTGGTTAATAGGTCAATTAGGTTTATTGTGATGTGGGGGTTTGGAGGTTTAGGGGTTAAAAGGTTAATTAGGTTTATTGCGATGTGGGGGGTTGGCGGTTTAGGAGTTAATAGGTTCATTAGGTTTATTGCGATGTGGGGGTTTGGGGGTTTAGGGGTTAATAGGTTCATTAGGTTTATTGCGATGTGGGGGTTTGACGCTTCAGGGGTTAATAGGTTAATTAGGTTTATTGTGATATGGGGGTTGTCGGTTTAGGGGTTAATATTTTAATGATGTTATTGGGGTTAATTACTTTACTATTTTGCGATGTGGGGGTTTGCAGTTTAGGTGTTTGTTAATACTTTGGGCAGGAGGTTGGGTTTTTTTGTTATTTCGTGCAGGCGTTATGTATTTTTTATTTATTTCTTGCGGACGATTTACATTATTTTGTGGGTGTGGTTGCGTGTTTTTTTAAGGTTTTGGGTTTGCCTACACTGCATCCAGGTAGATTCCAAAAATGGCAGGATGGTGAAAGAATCCACCGGATTCTTTCACCACCCTGCCATTTTCGGAATCCACCGGGATGCAGCTTGGCTGCATCCAGGTGGATGCTTTTGGATGCTCACACAGCCAACATTCCTTTAAGGATTCGTGTGCAACTGGCAACACCAACAAACGCGATTATAGTATAGATATATAGAGAAAAGTCATAAGGAATATCTTTTTTTGTGTGTTTTATGTTACTTCTTATAGTTGCATAAAAATTAATAAGCTATATTAGTAAATTTTGGATGCACATGGTATTATATTAAAAATAATAAAAAAATAAACAGCAATGGAACAGAACTGTAGATAGGTAAGTGATAAGAAATTAGGCATATGTGTGTAAGAATGTAATACTTCAGAAGTTGCTTATGACTGACAAGCCCTGCTCTTGCACAATTGGTTGTGTAAGACAAGTTGGAGGGCAACACAAGCAATTTCTTATGCCATGTTAAATTCTGGCAGGGGATGCTTCTGATGTCACAAACACATACGGACGGGGTCAGTGCTTGGGCCATAGCGCTTTTGGGTCTATGATCCTCAGCCTACCTCAGTATGCCTTTATAGAAAAAAGATATGTCTAAAAAAGGGTACCAAGAGAAAGAGGTACTTTTGATAACAGTAAATTGGAAAGTATTTTAATATTGCAAAATAATAATTTATGTGATCCTTTTGAGCTTTGCATCAAGAGACAAAACTGTCAGCTCCAAGTCTTTTAACCAGTTTTTAAGATGGTAGCATTTTCAACAAGCATAGGAATAGATCACTCAATGGAATATACAGTATAGAGATAATAGAATAGCTCATATGAACAACACATCCAATTATAGGCTAGATTACAAGTGGAGTGCCAACTTTTGCGCCCAAGTGATATTGTTTTTTTCCCTGTTATGTAGCAAGTGTCGGAAATAGTGAGTGTATTACAAGTTGAAAGTAAACGTGATTGCTAGAGCGCAATTGCATTTTTTACGCCCATCAGGTTAGCACAACTGAAACCCTTGCGTAAAGGTCAGGTTGTGCGTTAAAAAAAGTTGCACTAAATACAACATAAATACATTCAAAATTACAGTTACACACATATAAATTCATATATCTGATAAAAATTATTCACAAAAATAACAAAAAGTTATAGAAGTATAGAATATAACAACGTATTTCACTGCAAAGGGCTATATTGTATATATACATATATATTTCTAAATATGTGTATGTGCAAATATATATATATATATATATATATATATATGTGTGTGTGTGTGTGTGTGTGTGTGTGTGTGTATATACATATGTATTTATGTGTTTTACTGTATATTTACTGTTCATATTTCACATTCCAATGTTCTTCACTTACAGGATAATGTAATTTTTATTGTAAATACATATACATGTAAAATAGATATCTATACCTTTATATATATATATATATATATATATATATATATTTATATATAGGTATATAGGTATATAGGTATAGATATCTACATTATCAGATATATATAGAAATATATATTTAATAATACAAATTATGAATTTTTCTTTGTGAAGAACATAGGAACATAAAATATGTGTAGCGTGATTCGTTTTAAGGTCTAAGCCGGTGTCGGGTTAGCGCACATGAAAATTTGCTAACGTCAATAAGCGTTATTGAAATATTAAGTATAAAATATTAATAAAAAATTTGAAAAATGATTATACATATTGTAAAATATATATAGATATATATTATATGAATAATTTTGCATGTTTTGCAGTATGTATAAAAAATGTTAATACATCTTATTAATATTTTTTAATATTTTATATTTAATATTTCAAATGCACATATTGAAGTTAGCAATTCTTCATGTGCGCTAACCCAACACCGCGTTAGACCTAAATCGCAAAACAGAAATAAATATATATATATATATATATATATATATATATATATATATATATATATATACAAAACACGGAAGGGAACTGCACTCTCATACCGGACCGGGTACACATCCCATGACCCTGCAACATGCTCAGCCCTGGGTGCCACTGGCACTCACAGGAAGCTGTGCTGTCCCCAGAGCCACAAGCAGTTAACCCCAGACAGGTCTGGGTGCAAGAACCATAGGGAAAATTACAAAACAAATTAATACAACACACAGAGAAAACCCAGCACTCACTTACAAGCTCTCAGCTAAGATTTAAAAGCAAAAATGGAAAGGTTAGTCTGGGGTTAACTGCTTGTGGCTCTGGGGACAGCACAGCTTCCTGTGAGTGCCAGTGGCACCCAGGGCTGAGCATGTTGCAGGGTCATGGGATGTGTACCCGGTCCGGTATGAGAGTGCAGTTCCCTTCCGTGTTTTGTATATGTCTAGGGTGGTTACATATTCCTGTGCACCCTTCCCTTGTTTTCAGTTTGTTTGGATTTGAAAGCTTGCATTGTGTGGCTGTTTTAGGGTCTCAGGTATTGGAAAGGACCTTGACGTGGTACCTGAGCTTGTCCCATTTGGCCAGATGCGGTGACTAAACTTTCCATTTTTGCTTTTAAATCTTAGCTGAGAGCTTGTAAGTGAGTGCTGGGTTTTCTCTCTGTGTTATATATATATATATATATATATATATATATATATATATATATATATATGATAATGTTAATATAAAATAGATATCTATATATAGGAATAGATACACAGGTATAGGTCTATACAGGAATATATTTCCAACAAAAAATTACATTGTTCTGTATGTGAAAACAATTGGAATGTGAAATATTCATAACTGCTGTCTAATTAGCGCGCACGCGATAGGTGTTTTTTCTTTTGCACTCTCCATTGACTTCTATGCAGTTGTGATATTTGGTTAGCGCTTGTCGTTTTTCTCTCACTTTTTACTTTCAACTTGTAATACGTGCACAACTTGACGTGCACAAAAAGATTACTTCTAGAAAAGTTTACACTCAAGTGAAAGCGCTAAATAGCGCACCATTTGTAATCTGGCCCTATATGTTAAACCTTATTTCTACATAGTGTTATAGCTACCTACATTGCTCTGCTTCTAATCTATGCCATTACAGTCCCTCTCGTCACCACATCCCACCTCCATCTTAAGGACTCCCCCTATATTCAAAGCCTTAAAAGAACATTAAACGCGTTGAGATTGTTATATAAAATGGTTAATTATAGGTGGTGATCTAATTATGAAAACTGTGGGCTTTCCAAGTGGAAGTGCAGACTCAGGACTCAACACTACTATGTTCCACACAGTAATTGTTTGCTTACTCTAATGATCCATGTATAACTGTCCCTAATTGACCTAGATTACAACATGGCAGCGGGGTTGATTGATGAAAGCTAACATTTTCAATATATTTTTTCGATAGTTAAACTAGTACAGAATACATATTTGCTTTGGAAATATCATTCTATCTAGCACTTATTTAATGTTTAATGTCCCTTTATTGTCCTGCAAAACCTACCTAATCACACAGCATACCACCATACCTCAAAATTTTATCACTCATTCAAAACCTATTTTCCAAACCTTAATTCCATAACATCCATTGGACCATGGCCTACATTTCTCACCACAGCTACCACTTGTTCACTAGGAGCAGGGCCCTTAATCCTTCTGTCCTAGTCTGTATTCTTTGTCTTGTTTTTATTTACTAGAACTCCTGTATGGGCGGCAGAATCTACTGGCACATTACAAATAAAGTTATATTAATAATATCAATAAAAATATGTACAGCTTCCTGTGTTTCACTAATGGGCAGGTACAGCAAATGAACAGTAGCATTCATTAAACAAAATATATATATATATATGCTACAATCTAAAAAATGTTTAAAACTTGTTGATTTGTAAAAAAAAATATTAAAAGAGACTTTAAATGTCCCATTAAAATACCTCAATAGAGCAAGATGCCAAAAAGCAGTGTATCGCTTAACATTTTTTTCAGACAAATAAATTATTTGAAGATAATTTGAAGTTAATATTTGAATGTTTACCAACTTCTTTCTTTTGATTTCATCTGCAGCCTGTTCAAAATATAAAAGCTTTTAGTAAAACTTTATTACCCGCTCACATTACACTGGTGGTTGGGCCAAAACACACAAAAAGGTTGTATTAATGTAATGAAAGTTAAAAAATTCTGTGTCACTTTGACCAACATTGTAGATTTTGAAAGTAGTTTATTCTCTATTAAAGATCAAAATACTCCCAATGCTTTTCATGCTTTCAAGCCCTGGTCATTTAAGATAACCAAAGATATATATACAAGAGACATACTTTAAAAGGTAATTATTAAAAGGACATGAAAGATCCGTTGCTTTTGTGTAAAAAATTGTTTGTCCCGATCTCCCTAGAGTTTTCTTCGTAATGCTGCAAATTGTCTACACCCGCTATTGATTTGCAGCATTTTAAAGAAAACCTAGGTTACATATTTTGCTTTTTGGCCTCTCTAGTGAGTGTGGGACAAAATCTGCTGCCCCGACATCGCCGCAACCTACATTATATTATTAACCCCTAATCTGCCACTACGGACACCGCAGCCACTTACATTATACTTACGAACCCCTAATCTGCTGCCCCCAACATCGGTGACACCTACATTATATTTATTAACCCCTAATCTGCCGCCCCCAACGTCGCCGCCACCTACCTACATTTATTAACCCCTAATCTGCTGCCCCCAACGTCAATGCCACTATAATAAACATATTAACCCCTAAACCGCAGCACTCCTGCCTCACAAACATTAGTGAAATATTATTAACCCCTAATCTGTCGGCCCTAACATGGACGCTACCTACCTACATTTATTAACCCTTATCTGCCGCCCCTAACATCGCCAGCACTATATTAAAGTTATTAACCCCTAAACCTAAGTCTAACCCTAAACCTAATTAAAAGAAAAAGAAACCTAATTATAATTAAAAGAAATCTAAATAAAATTACTATAATTAACTAAATTATTTAAAACTAAATACTTACCTGTAAAATAAACCCTAAGCTAGCTACAATATAACTAATAGTTACATTGTATTTAGCTTAGGGTTTATTTTTATTTTACAGGCAAGTTTGTATTTATTTTAACTAGGTACAATAGTTATTAAATAGTTATTAACTATTTAATAACCAACTAGCTAAAATAAATACAAAGTTACCTGTAAAATAAAACCTAACCTAAGTTACAATTACACCTAACACTACACACTAAATTACAGAAAATAATAAACAAATTACAAGATTTTTAAAATAATTACACCAAATCTAATCCCCCTAACAAAATAAAAAAGCCCCCCCAAAATAAAAAAGCCCTACCCTACACTAAATTACAAATAGCCCTTAAAAGGGCCTTTTGCGGGGCATTGCCCCAAAGTAATCAGCTCTTTTACCTGTAAAAAAAAAGTACAAATCCCCCCCAACATTAAAACCCACCACCCACACAACCAACCCTACTCTAAAACCCACCCAATACCCCCTTAAAAAATCTAAAACTAACCCCTTGAAGATCACCTTACCGGGAGAAGTCTTCATCCAGACGGCATCTTCTATCTTCATCCATCCGGCGCGGAGCGGGTCCATCTTCAAGATATCCGATGCAGAGCATCCTCTTCTGACGACGGCTAACACAGAATGAAGGTACCTTTAAGTGACGTCATCCAAGATGACGTCCCTTCAATTCCGATTGGCTAATAGAATTCTGTCAGCCAATCGGAATTAAGGTAGAAAAAATCCTATTGGCTGATGCAATCAGCCAATAGGATTGAACTTCAATCCTATTGGCTGATCCAGGTATAAGAGCTGATTACTTTGGGGCAATGCCCCGCAAAAGGCCCTTTTAAGGGCTATTTGTAATTTAGTGTAGGATAGGGCTTTTTTTATTTTGGGGGGGGGCTTTTTTATTTTGTTAGGGGGATTAGATTAGGTGTAATTAGTTTAAAAATCTTGTAATTTGTTTATTATTTTCTGTAATTTAGTGTTTTTTTGTTTTTTGTACTTTAGATAATTTAATTTAATTGTATTTAATTGTATTTAATTTGGGGAAATAATTTAATTGTAGTGTTAAGTGTAATTGTAACTTAGGTTAGGTTTTATTTTACAGGTACGTTTGTATTTATTTTAACTAGGTAGTTATTGACTAGTTAATAACTATTGTACCTAGTTAAAATAAATACAAACTTGCCTGTAAAATAAAAATAAACCCTAAGCTAGATACAATGTAACTATTAGTTATATTGTAGCTAGCTTAGGGTTTATTTTATAGCTAAGTATTTCGTTTTAAATAGGAATAATTTAGTTAATTATAGTAATTTTATTTAAATTTATTTAAATTATATTTAAGTTAGGGGGTGTTAGGGTTAGGGTTAGACTTAGGTTTAGGGGTTAATAACTTTAATATAGTGGCAGCGACGTTGGGTGCAGCATATTAGGGGTTAATAAATGTAGGTAGGTGGCGTTGATGTTAGGAGAGTGCAGCAGTTTAGGGGTTAATATACTTATTATAGTGGCGGCGATGTCCGGTTCGACAGATTAGGGGTTAAAAATTTTATTTTAGTGTTTGCGATGTGGGGGGGGGGCTCGGTTTAGGGGTTAATAGGTAGTTTATGGGTGTTAGTGTACTTTTTAGCACTTTAGTTAAGAGTTTTATGCTACGGCGTTGTAGTGTAAAACTCTTAACTACTGACTTTAAAATGCGGTACCAGTCTTGACAGGAGAGGGTGTACCACTCACTTTTTGGCAGACTCGTAATACCGGCGCTATGCAAGTCCCATTGAAAAAATAGGATACGCAATTTACGTAAGTGGATTTGCGGTATTTCCAAGTCTGGCCAAGACTCGTAATACCAGCGGGCGTTAAAAAGCAGCGTTGGGACTGGTCAACGCTGCTTTTCAAGCCTAACGCACAACTCGTAATCTAGCCGTTAATAATGTAATAGAGCTATTAGTTGTTAAAACATGTTTAGGAATTTCTTGAATTGGGAGCTCTGTCCCCAGCCCCTCCTATCTCTTTCTTTTCTATCCTTTATATGAATTATTTATCTTAAAGGGACATATATTTTTTTCTCTTTGACCCATCTAAAACATGGCATTTTATAATGTCAGAAACTTTTGGAATAGAAACTAAATATCACTGTGAACTACATGCAGTTGCCGACCATGCCAGATGAAGTGAAGTGTAATTGAGCAGCAAAAGGTTTTTTAAGTATCTTTCTGCAGGCACTAGGTTACCATTTCTAGTCACTATGGTGACCTTGCACCCTGTATTTGTAAAGCCCTGGTCTAAAGTTCTATTAATACAAGGTTAATATATTTATACATTTAAAGGGATATTCCAGCCAACATTGGAAACCACATGGGTGCATTTCGGGATTAAATAGAAGCGTTTTTGTAATATACATGCATTAGCAAAAATGCTTCTAATAAAAGCTATAGCTGTTTTAAAGGTGTATTTAAGTATGCACCGTGCACCAGCATTTTAAACACAGCACTTGCTCAGAGAGCCTAAGGTGCTTGTACATCTGGTAATGACTCTGTTTGTTAATTGCTGACATGATACAAGCCCCACTGATGATCTGCACAGCTGCACTGTTTAAAATGTGGGTGCAGTGACAATATCTAGCTATGCGTCACATGCACATGCAGAGAAAATGTTAATACTTAAACAGTGATAACTTTTACTAGAAGCATTTTTGCCATCACATGTATATTGCAAATATGTTTCTATTCAAAGATGTAAAAAATGTACATTTTGACTGGAATGTTTCTTTAGAGGACCATTAAAGGGACATAATACTCATATGCTAAATCACTTGAAACTGATGCAGTATAACTGTAAAAAGCTAACAGGAAAATATCACCTGAGCATCTCTATTTAAAAAAGGAAGATATTTTACCTCACAACTTCCTCAGCTCAGCAGAGTAAGTTCTGTGTAAAAAGTTATAATTCAGCTGCTGTCCAGCTGCAGGTAAAAAAAAAATGAAGAGATGAACTGCAGCCAATCAGCATCAGCATTGCTGAGGTCATGAACTCTTTTACTGTGATCTCATGAGATTTCACTTAACCCTCATGAGATTTCATAGTAAACTTCCTTACACTGAATAGGGAAATAAGATGAGAGTGCACGTAATCTCGCTCCTTCTGCTGTCCCGGGATAGACATACTGATTTGTTGCTTAGAAGTCCTTTACAATGGGATGTGGCTACTGAGAAACTTTTGAGGTAAAATATCTTTCTTTTTTTACATCACAGCAAGATGTTCAGGTGATATTTTCCAGTCAGTGATATTTTCTAGTCAGCTTTTTACAGCTTTACTGCATCACTTTCAAGTGTTTAAACATTTGGCTATTATGGCCCTTTAAATACACTAGAGCAATCAACAAATGCCTATTACAAGACAATGCAAAAGCAATGTATTTCAAATAAATAGTAGATTTGGTTTCTGACAAATTCCAAAGTTAGTTTAATTTTCCTTCCCCGTGCATCATGTGACATAAATCAGCCAATCACAAAAAGCATATATGTATATATTGTGGTTTCTTGCAAATGCTTAGTAGGAGCTGGTGCCTCAGAAAAAGTGCACATAAAAAGATTGTGCAGATTTTAATAATGGAAGCCAATTGGAAAGTTGTTTAAAATTGCATGCTCTATCTAACTCATGAAAGTTTAATTTTGACTTTAGTGTCCCTTTAATTGGAGTGGAAATTAACTGATAATAAAGTGTTTCAGATACAAATTCTGGAAGCGTAATCTTTTTACATCACCCCTAGGGTTGTCTTCTTGTACAAATGAAGGCTTCAGTTGGAATACAAAAAATAATAAGAGGAAAGTAGCATAAATATTTTAAAGCAAAGCAATTTAGAGGTCAGGAGGAAAGAGAGAAAAATGGATGAATTATGCAAGGTAAAAGATAAAGATCCTTCAGCCAAGAACAGCCGTGTAAAAAAAAAAATCATATTAAATACGTATGTTAAAGGATACTGAATGAGAAAAAAATAAAGTTGAAAATGGTGCACATCGTATTTTAAAGGGACGCTAAAGTTAAAATTAAAGGGATATGCAACCCCAAATTTTTATTTCATGATTCAGACAGAGAATATATTTTTAAACAATTTTCCAATTTTTTTCTGGTTTTAATTTTGCCTCATTCTCTTTGTATCCTTTATTGAAGTAGCAGCAATGCACTACTAGAGCCTAGATAAACACATCAATCAGTAAACCAATGACAAGAGGCATATATGTGCAGCCACCAATCAACAGCTATCTCACAGCTCCTGGGCCTTTTCTTTTCAACAAAGGATGCAGAGATTTGGAAAGTTTAAAATTGTATGCTTTATCTGAATAATGAAAGTAAAATGAAAGAAACATTTTTTTTTTCATGTCCCTTTAAAGTTTGATGATTCATAAACTGCATGCAGTTTTAACCCGAGTGCTAACGTTGTCCCTGAGCCGTCGCAAATTGGCACACAGGTGCTGACGACGGCTCAGAGCGGTTGCTAGCACTCACCCACCTTGAGGGCAATCTCTGGGCTCCCACTGACTTCCACCCCAGCGAACTAGCCTGTATAGTTTTGCCTGGTGACGTCACGCGCAATGACGTGATGACATCACCGCGCAACTTTATTTAAAAATTACAATGGACAGAATAGGGAAATGGGGGCATGCTGCTTAGAAGTCTGTATCTCAGGCATCTAAGCAGCTACAGACCCCCAAGACCCACCATTGGAAAGATAATCGCCTAACCTTTCCAACGGTATAAGTCTTGGGGATCTGAAAATAAAAAAGTTAAAAAAATATATATATTTAAAAAACAAAAACAACCCCCCCCCCCTCAAATCCAGCTTAGCACCCAGGTGGGAAATTGCTTAGCATTTAAAGGGTTAAGACCAACTTTTTATATGCACACTTTCTGAGGCACCAGCTCCTACTGAGCATATGCACAGGTTCACAGTTTATATGTATACTATTCTGTGATTGGTTGATGTCTGTCACATGATACAGGGGGATGGCAAATGGAGGAAAAAAAATACATTTGTCATAAAAAAATAACTGCTTATTTGAAATTCAGAGTAAGTGTTATTGCATTGTATTTTTGTTATGCACTTGCATTAGGCAATTCTACTCTATTTAATGTTCCTTTATTCCGTATATTTAGTGTCATAAGCAGAACAGTGAAATCAATTCAATGGCAATTACTTTGTTTTACAACTGGTTTTAACAACATACAATGCAATGGCTCCCAATTCAGCCCATCACAGCCTTCTATAAAAATAGTGTATGACTTCTTGATCATTTCTAAACCACTCTAAAATATTTCAACCAATTAGAAGAGCCACTTGAATTAGTAAAACTGATAAGATTAATACAAATTATCACAGTTAAATGTAGTTAAACGCAAATACTAGGCAGACAAATCATTGTTTGCTTATTATAGGCATTTAAGGGATTTTTTACACAGATTTTTGCAGATGTTCATGGATAATACATTCAATCTTCTGATGACTTTTTATGTATTTAAATGTATTTTTTATGTAACCATTAACACCCTCAAACAACTGTTGGGTCACAGCCCACAAGTCCCTTTCACTTCTTTTATCTGGAAAACCTTTGGAAAATTTTGTGAAATATACAGGGAGTGCAGAATTATTAGGCAAGTTGTATTTTTGAGGATTAATTTTATTATTGCACAACAACCATGTTCTCAATGGACCCAAAACACTCATTAATATCAAAGCTGAATAGTTTTGGAAGTAGTTTTTAGTTTGTTTTTAGTTATAGCTATTTTAGGGGGATATCTGTGTGTGCAGGTGACTATTACTGTGCATAATTATTAGGCAACTTAACAAAAAACAAATATATACCCATTTCAATTATTTATTTTTACCAGTGAAACCAATATAACATCTCAACATTCACAAATACACATTTCTGACATTCAAAAACAAAACAAAAACAAATCAGTGACCAATATAGCCACCTTTCTTTGCAAGGACACTCAAAAGCCTGCCATCCATGGATTCTGTCAGTGTTTTGATCTGTTCACCATCAACATTGCGTGCAGCAGCAACCACAGCCTCCCAGACACTGTTCAGAGAGGTGTACTGTTTTCCCTCCTTGTAAATCTCACATTTGATGATGGACCACAGGTTCTCAATGGGGTTCAGATCAGGTGAACAAGGAGGCCATGTCATTAGATTTTCTTCTTTTATACCCTTTCTTGCCAGCCACGCTGTGGAGTACTTGCACGCGTGTGATGGAGCATTGTCCTGCATGAAAATCATGTTTTTCTTGAAGGATGCAGACTTCTTCCTGTACCACTGCTTGAAGAAGGTGTCTTCCAGAAACTGGCAGTAGGACTGGGAGTTGAGCTTGACTCCATCCTCAACCCGAAAAGGCCCCACAAGCTCATCTTTGATTATACCAGCCCAAACCAGTACTCCACCTCCACCTTGCTGGCGTCTGAGTCAGACTGGAGCTCTCTGCCCTTTACCAATCCAGCCACGGGCCCATCCATCTGGCCCATCAAGACTCACTCTCATTTCATCAGTCCATAAAACCTTAGAAAAATCAGTCTTGAGATATTTCTTGGCCCAGTCTTGACGTTTCAGCTTGTGTGTCTTGTTCAGTGGTGGTCGTCTTTCAGCCTTTCTTACCTTGGCCATGTCTCTGAGTATTGCACACCTTGTGCTTTTGGGCACTCCAGTGATGTTGCAGCTCTGAAATATGGCCAAACTGGTGGCAAGTGGCATCTTGGCAGCTGCACGCTTGACTTTTCTCAGTTCATGGGCAGTTATTTTGCGCCTTGGTTTTTCCACACGCTTCTTTCGACCCTGTTGACTATTTTGAATGAAACGCTTGATTGTTCGATGATCACGCTTCAGAAGCTTTGCAATTTTAAGAGTGCTGCATCCCTCTGCAAGATATCTCACTATTTTTGACTTTTCTGAGCCTGTCAAGTCCTTCTTTTGACCCATTTTGCCAAAGGAAAGGAAGTTGCCTAATAATTATGCACACCTGATATAGGGTGTTGATGTCATTAGACCACACCCCTTCTCATTACAGAGATGCACATCACCTAATATGCTTAATTGGTAGTAGGCTTTCGAGCCTATACAGCTTGGAGTAAGACAACATGCATAAAGAGGATGATGTGGTCAAAATATTCATTTGCCTAATAATTCTGCACTCCCTGTATATTAATACCAATTCTTTAAAAATGAGCATTTAATTTCTCCTCATTCAATTTTCTAGTTATCATTCTGATAGTTATACTTCCTTTGAATACACGTTTCATAGTACACTTTGGACAAAAGTAGCTGGAAAAGTGTTTTCTCATGTATTGGAATACTGCTGTTGAATTGTCCCCATTTAACATATAGGGGATGTTTTGTACCACAAATGCCTTTGGAAAGCATGTGATACATGGGTTATCACTGAATCTTTTACTGGATGGGATTGGCTTTCTATTTCATAACTCCACAAAAAATCATGCAAATCACTTTGCACAGGAATTCTGGGGAAAGGAATGGGGACCAATGTTTGATAAATTGATGCCAATCCCCCCTCCCCCCCCAAAAAAAAGAATTATACTTTATAAGAAACCAGAAGAAGCATTAGCTCTAACAAATTAAGTCTCCTGCCTTATACAGGAAGACCATTTTTTTAAAATTTTTCGAGGAGGTCTTTGTCTTTCTAGTTTTAAGCAAATTAATAGTAATAGTTTTTAAACCTTTATGGGAAATTGACAGAAGTAATAGCCTATGAAGACACCTCCTAGGAAAACAAACTATAAGTACTTGGTTGTAACTCTAAATTAAAAATAATAATAATAAAAGATTTAAATCAAACATGGCTCAGAATGAGACACCCCAACAATGGTGTACATAAACACTTGATTATTAAATTAATATCTTGCCCAAAAAAAAAAAAAAACCTTGCACCCTACATCACTGCTCAAACATGGTGAGATTCAACGAGATCTGTACTCATCCTTAATCAGATTGGCTAGTGGCCAAGATCAGTTCCTTTGAAATCAATGGGGCCACTTCTGTCTTGTAAACATTAACTTTCAACAGCATAGAAGCACATCACACAAATGTAAAAAAATAAAATAAAAAGAAATATAAAAACAGTTCAATCAAAATGAATAATAGAAAAATAGAAAAAAGTGAAACACAACCCACAAAATGAAATACTTCACAGAGGTAATTGGGTCTTTGTTTCTGTACAGGTGAATAAATCCCAACCTTGGCTCAAGAATGCCCTGAAACATCCTGAAAGCTCATCATAAACAAATAATTAATCAAACAGTTAGCGCTGATTACAAGTTAAGGGCAAACGATATTTGTGCTCAACTTAGTAATACCAGTGCACACAAATATACTCTGGTATTGCAAGTTATATATGCTGTTAGAAGTTAGGTGAAATACGTACGCAACCTCATGTTCGCATTGCACAGAAGCTTTGTGCTCACAAGAGCACACTTCCATAGGCTCCAAAGGGAGCCTAATTCTCATGCCGTGATACACGGCATAAGAACTAGTGCAAGGAAGGAGGTAAGTATCATAGCGATGGGCAGCAAATATTAATATATATGTATATAACACACAGTCCCCATCAGGGCCGCCACTAGAAATTTTGGGGCCCCTGACTTGACCATTGATCAGGCCCCCCCCCCCCTTGACGTGCAATTTTTGACCAAGTGTCTAAAACGTATATGCACTTTATTCTTAAGTGTCTATTTAAACTTGGAAATGTTGTAAAGGTAGTAACATACAAACACAGAAACACACTCATACACTAAAACACACACTCACACATAAGGATTCACATATAGATACTCTAGCAGACATGCAAAGAAACAAACAAACACACTCAGACACAGACACCCACACAGACACTCAGCACTTGATTACATTGACCTGACAAGTAATGAGGTAGGCTACAGTTTTGTAAAAAAAAAAAGGAGATTTAGAAAACAAAATATGGAGTTCTGATTATCGATTATCTTTTTGTAAAGGAAGATGCCAACTAAATGATGACAACAGCATGCAGTGGCTGAAAGGAAGGGCCCTGAACTGCCTAAACAATAATTTAAAGGTTAAATGGTGGATTGGTGACTTCTGTAAAGGTCTCATTAGTCTCAAAGTCTGTAGAAAGATGTGAATAATCAGTAGTACGGTAAAAATGACCTAAAAAGGAACAGACAATGGACACACACACACACACAAACTCAAACTTGCACATACACCCAAGGAAAAACCGACAGAGACAGCCTCAGAAAACACACAAAGACATACAAACACACACACAGAGACAACCACATAAAACACAGAAAGACATGCATACACACACCCTCACTGAGACATCCACAGAAAACATACAGACATACACACACCCTCACAGAGACACCCACAGAAAACACACACCCTCACTGAGACATCAGAAGAAAAAACACACAAAGACATACACACACCCTCACAGAGACACCCACAGAAAACACACACCCTCACAGAGACATCCACAGAAAACACAGACATACATATACACACACACACCCTCACAGAGACATCCACAGAAAACACAGCCATACACACCCACCCTCACAGAGGCATCCAGAGAAAATACACAAAGGCAAACATACACACACCCTCGCAGAGACACCCATAGAAAAAGCTCAAAGACATACACACCCACCCTCACAGAGAGACCCACAGAAAAAAATACATACACACTCATAGAGACACAAACCAAAGCACAAAGACATAAACACAGACACCCACAGAAACACTCACAGGAGGAAACATTTATGCACCTTGCATCCCCTAAATCAACAGTGTGTGACATGCATGATAAAAAAAATGCATAAATTAAGAGATCACTTTTTAAAGAATCATATTTGTAAATGTGTAAACAAAAATAATTCTGTGAATTCAAAATTGTACATTAATGATCTGAGTAGATGGCTAGATGAAGAAAAGTACTTTTAAAAGGTTGACATATGTATGTTTGTTTTTTCCCCAACCAAGAGCACCACTTCAAATATAGTGTACAAATGTTCCCATCTGTCAGCTGTACTTATGGATTTTGAAAATGCTGTACTCCATATGGTCTTGGTGGAACCATAAGCTGTGGTACTCATACCATTAGATCTGGTTGAATGCATAATTTAGGCTTGTTGGTATGTATTTCAAAATAAAGTCAGCTGTAGTGTAAACTGAACAGTTTTAAGTTAACCTGACTCATTTCAAACACTGAGCAATCTAAGTCTGAGATTATAACATTTTATGCAGATGTAAAAATCTTAGATGAAATGCCTCCTTGCATCTGGAAGTCCTTGCATAAAGGGGCAGTAAAGTGTAATGTTTTATATATATATATATATATATATATATATATATATATAAATAAATAAAAAAAATGCATATCTGCCAAAAGGGCACCTACCATTTGTGTATTGAGGAGGAAACATTTCTGCATGGTTTTAAATATAGAATTTCTACAGCATTGTCAAATAATCATAAATACACTGCTGCTAAAAAAAATTGTTTTTATGGACCCCTGGCCCCACCATACAACTACTACCACACTGAAGTTACAATCTGAAATTGCACAAAGAAATAAAAAACATTTGCTAAGTAAGTCATACCTCCTCTGCAAATGAAAGTTATCTGCAGTCTGACTCAGGCACACGCTGAACAAACTTAAAGGGACAGTTCACCCAAAAACTTTCTCCCCTTTAAATTATTCCCAGTGATCCTTTTTACCTGCTAGAGTGTATTAAATTGGTTGCAAGTAGCTCCTTTACTCATATTTCAGCATTTGAAATAGCTGATTTAGCTTGTGGTTTCCCAACCTATACTGAAAGTTTTGATACTGGCGTATACGCTATTGAATAGCCTAAGTAAACACAGACAGCAGAATAGATTACACCCTCAGTGGGGGGCATGATAGTTAAGCAATAAAATGATAATTTTCCATTGTTCTCTCTATGTATTGAGCTTTGGTGTTCCGGACAAATATAAGATAAGGAAGCAAGTCTGTGCACATAAAAGTGATAACATAATGAGATCTGATATTACCTGAAGCTCAACCCATTGTAATAGGCTGTGGTTTCAAAGCACAAAACCAGCTACTTCAGATACACAAATAAACCCGAAAATGCAATTTCTCAAATATTTTATACTCTGCAGTTGGTATAACAAGTCATTTAAAATACATTTATGGAAAAACAATTTTACAGTGTACTGTCCCTTTAAGTGCCAAGTCTGTCTCACACTGTGCATAGTGGTTTAGTACACATTCAGAAATCCTCTCAAATGCTAATACTTTACTCCTTGTAATAACATTTCCCATGCTCAATTAGCACTCTGCTGTAGTACCAACTGGTGGCTGCAAAAATTAAAATTTTTTTTTATTTTTTTTTTAGTTCTTGCCTCATGGGGCCCCCCTGGCCCATTGGGCCCCTGACAGGAGTCACCCCTGTCACCCCCTGATGGCGGCCCTGGTCCCCATAGACTGCTATGTAAAGGCACTTTTCAGTGCGTTTTTTTTCTAACACCCCACACCTGCCACTTTTAACCCCTAAAAACTGCTTTTTTAATTTTTTTAATATTTAAAAAGCTACCTCACATGTTATTTTGGGGACAATTGGGCAGCATTTAAAAATTGACCAGAGGTCTGACCTCTGGATAATATTTTAGCGCTAATTGTTACCACGAACTTGTGGTAGCAATAACCAGCCACTTGAAATGGGTGGTTATTTATTGCATGCCTGTAAACAGGCCAATTGCCCGTTTACGGGAACGCAAGAAATTAGCACTCCCCTTGTAATCTAGCCCTTAATGTATTATCAGTTTATATTAAAACTTTGCTTTTAAGACAACATGTATGTAGAGTCTGCATACATATATAGTATAGTACATATATATATATATATATATATATACATATATACAGTATATATAAAATAAAAACACATTTATGCCTTTAAGAATGTTGCCTTTCAGAAATGTTATACTTGTATTTCAATCTGCTGTTCTGTTCTCAAGCCGTGTTATTATTTTTGCTAAATGCTTGCTAAATAAATTAATAAGATTGACACAACTTTAGACATACCTGCTAAATTAAAGATTTAATTATTAGAATTGTTGAGAGGGAGAGGCAGGAGAGCTTTGGGCAACATCTGAGAGAGAAGTTTGATACAGCATCTGCCTGTGTGCCACTGAATGATGACTCTCAGCGCTGTTACATGCTATTAACATCTGAAACCTGAAGATAAGTAATGCATTTATAGTTTAAGCACTGTCTTGTTTTATAAGCTAATTACTGATTTATGTTATTGCAGTAAGTTCATAATAAACACTATTATACTGCATTTTCTTGTGTCTGTTTCCCTTTTTCAGTTCTATTGTGAGACCTTGTGCACTGCCCCAACACCAGAATATAACAACCCCTTTTTTGCATGTGTGAGATCACTAATACAAATACCAATCTATCCAGTGAGACTACTTTAACATAACAAAGCAGACATGTGAATGTGAAACATTTGCTTGCATTTACAGATTCCAATTTGCATAATGTTTTCTAAATGTCGCAGTTGTATTTATTGTTTTCAGAGTTTCTACCAATTCTTGTAGATATCATGTACTGGGCCATTAACCATGACTAAATATGTTAATGGAAGAAATGACCACTGATGATTGGCTAGAAAAGATAGATGAAATGAGCCTAAATTAATTTTGAACATAACCTCGCCCAATGTATTTGTGAAACTGAGCTCTACACATAGCACAATCCCAACTATGGAAGCCTGAGACTACATATTTGTCTTTTAAATGTTTGAGAGTAACAATCTGCAGTTCCTAACCTTTGGGAAACACTTTTTTTTTTTCATTTTGCTTCAGGACAATAATTTTGCCATGGGCAAAACCACCACTTGTTAGCTAAACACAAGAATGTTGCTATTATGAACAATGTTCTTGATTGATTGCCAGTGGGTTTAAGTCAGGTCAAACTTTTGGAAAAGTGATGCTTCAAAATGACATTCTACTTTTGTTTTTAATTGGTCTAGTATATAAATATATCTTTGGTTTTGCTTTGTTTTAGTCTTCTGGTACGCTACAGCATTACTACAGAAAACACCAGAGATTATAAACAAAAAATAATCAAAGGTTTTACTTATTTATTTATTTTTTATTATTTTTTTCCCAAAATATTTTTATTGATTTTAAAAAATAATATAACAACAATTTCAACTCATGATATTGTCCATTTATACATAGTTACATAGATTTGTCCGTTTACAAACAAATATAGATTTCAATCATCAATATCATTAGGGGATCACTTTTGGGCCCCTATATGTTTATATGCCTAAACGAGGGGAGTTCTAGTGTAACAAATTTATAATAGAATAGGTATATCTATATGACAATATCTAAACACAGGAGATATATGGAGTATGCTGTACAAACAAATAGACATCATGTTAAGAATGTTATTGAAATCACATCATTATTATTTCCTAGTAAAGATAGCGCCCAGAGCATCTCTTAGGAGTCCCAAATATAACAGATCGGGTTATAGGCAATTAGACAAGACTAGCTGAGAGCTCCATATTAAGTTATAAGGACCTCCATTATTATCCAAACAAGCCTCCCTCACTATCTTAAACCTCTGTAAGTTGTAAATATTTGATGGAGGTGGATTAAATAATTTATTGCTTCTCGTGGGTCTGTTATATGATATTAACTATAGAAAATAGTAATCAAAGTATGAGTAGGTATATGATACATAGTCAAGGCCCTTAAGTAATTTTATCTGTTGGACTACAATTGCCTTATAATATTTTAAATAGATAGAGATGGATACTTTAAGAGTTATATAGCTTCCACTGCATTATAGCAATAAGGAGAGAATATATAGAGAGGTCTCATTCCCACCCACCAAAAGCTAGCCTTAAAATCTCAAATAATTATCTCACTGACTAAAGCAATTGCGTCCCGCTGCCGCGGCTGCAGACAGAGGGGCATCAACTCTATTAACAAGAGAATTAAATATATAAGGCATCATGTTTATTTGGAATCATACTATTAAAAAGCATGGTGAACTGAGGGTGGTTACCCCTGTGGCACGGGAAAAACAAACAAACAAACAAACACATAAAAAAAGCAAACTGCCCTAATAGATCATTAGATAGGTCAGAAGCATTGATGCAAATAGGAAATGTTAATTTTGTCCCAGCTCCATGTAAGTAACTTAACTGGTTTCCATATCAAGGCAAATCTAGCATTATGAGAGTCTATCCTATGCCGGTTCTTAGTTTTTTTCCTAAGGCTGGATATTGATCACCCCAGTTAAAGATACAGGCCCAATATATGTTTCCACTATCAGCAACTGTAGTAGATGAGATACATATGCCATACACACTGTTTGTAAAGGCAGCAGAACCAGTGATTGTGTTCCCTAATCTGGAACGATGTTCAGTAGTGCAGTCTATATCCTGCATGCTTTTCTTACTGTCCGGGTTGGCTGTCGGCACTTCTGCAGGTATTTCATCCTTCTCTGAGCCACCATGCCATTCCTCAGGCACTATCCAGGCCGAGAAATATTTCTCCTCTCGATCGCTGACCGCTGAGTTTATTTGTGCAATCCGGTGCTCCATAGCGCCACAGCTCTCCATGTTCGTCTCGGGTCCCCATGAGATTTGTGTGTCCTCCATAGGTATGATGTGGCTAATATAGCAGCTTTGTGGAGATATTTTTGGAAGGAGTTCCTTCAACTGTTGTCATAGGCTACTGAGATGGTCTTCTAATAGCTGTGGCCTGCCGCTCCCATTCATCTAAAAGCTCTCCCGGATTCACAGCATATGAGCAGCATGGGCTGTTTATCAAAGGCATCATTGCATGTGAGATGATATTTGGCATAGAGCAAAGTAAGTCTCAGTCCATATACTGTAGTAGAAAGGTTACCTATTTTCTCGCAAGGTGCTCTAGAATTTTGGTCATTCTTCAGCACAAATGACTGGTTATACTGACATGTCAGGATAATGTGGGGGGTAAAGAAAGGTCCAGGTCGTTGCAAGGCCTCTGCTGCACACCTCCTCTTATCAGGTCTGCCTGTTCTCGTTGATATGTATAAATCACATAAATCTGTTCTACAAGTAGTTCTTGTCACCTTTCTCTTGAAAAGAATAAGATTTAATGTTCCACTGTATTTAAAAGGCAGCCATCTTGGTCGCTGATCGGACACGCCCCACACTTATAAAAATGGAAATAATTGCTTAAATAGTTTAATTAATCATATGAAGATAAACAATTACATTTGGTTTAATCAATCATATGAAGATAAACAATGGTTCAGTAATAGTGAATCGCATTATGAATTAAAAATTGATTTTCAATAAGTAATTAGACACTGTAAGGTCATATAGTAAAATACTTTGGGATAAATTACAAGTGGAGTGCTAATAAAAGATTGCACTTGTATTCCCCTATAAAAGTCAAATGGAGAAAAAAGTGGAAAAACACCCCACTCTTGTGCAAACCTATTCGCATATTCTCATGTGTGCTAACCTGACATGAAAATATGAATATTTCACATTCCAATGTTCTTCACATCACAGAATATGTTCTACGTATTCATAAATAAATATTTCTAGATATATCTGATGTTTTTTTTGGTGCAATATATATTAATACCTAATATATATATATATATATATATATATATATATATATATATATATATATATATACTGTATATAGATACATGATTATACATAGGTATATGTATATATATATATATATATATATATATATATATATATAAATAAAGGAATATCTATTTAGAAATATTTAGAACATATACTGCTATGTGGAGAACATTGGAATGTGAAATATTTACAGTAAATACATAATTATTACCTGTTTTAATCTACTTAACGAAAAGTAAAAGAGAATAGCAGCACTCCAATGGATAGTTACCAATTTTTTTATTTGTGGCCCAAAGCACAAAGAAGCAGCAACGTTTCGAACTACATGTCCTTCAACATGTAGTCCGAAACGTTGCTGCTTCTTTGTGCTTTGGGCCACAAATAAAAAAAATTGGTAACTATCCATTGGAGTGCTGCTATTCTTTTCTACTTTTGGATATTATTACATGGTTGTGCAGTGCCCTGTTATAGCTTGCACCCAATTTTATTTCAGTGTGTGCTGGACTATTGTTGTTTCTTTCATCTACTTAACTGAAAGGACTCCAATGCACTTCTATATATGTCTATTTATGTATACATATGTATTTATGTGTATATATGTCTATTTATGTATACATATGTATTTATGTGTATATATGTCTATTTATGTATACATATGTATTTATGTGTATATATGTCTATTTATGTATACATATGTATTTATGTGTATATATGTCTATTTATGTATACATATGTATTTATGTGTATATATGTCTATTTATGTATACATATGTATTTATGTGTATATATGTCTATTTATGTATACATATGTATTTATGTGTATATATGTCTATTTATGTATACATATGTATTTATGTGTATATATGTCTATTTATGTATACATATGTATTTATGTGTATATATGTCTATTTATGTATACATATGTATTTATGTGTATATATGTCTATTTATGTATACATATGTATTTATGTGTATATATGTCTATTTATGTATACATACGTATTTATGTGTATATATGTCTATTTATGTATACATACGTATTTATGTGTATATATATGTCTATTTATGTATACATACGTATTTATGTGTATATATGTCTATTTATGTATACATACGTATTTATGTGTATATATGTCTATTTATGTATACAGTGTAACTGTACTTTGTGATGTATTTTTGATGTGTTTTGTGCAACTTTTCTAGTTTTGCAAAACAGTTAACCAGTGCTCTGAAGTTGCGGTAATCATTCTAGCATAAATTGCGAATGCGCTCATGCTTTCAACTCGTAATATTTGCGATAAGCCTGATGAACACAAAACCCTGCGATAAACCCTTTTTTCGCTCACGTGCAAACATTTGCGCTCCACTCGTAATCTGGCCCTTTATATATAAAGAGCAGTTAATAAAACATATTTTTAGCTTTGGATTAACCAGAAATTAAGAACATAGTAATGTGATGTAGTACTAATTCTAAAATGACATTACACTTGATTTCCCATAAAAGGTTTAATTATACACAGTGAAACAAATTCTACACTGGCACATTCATTATTATTTTGCCGTTTTTTCCTGTGATTAAAATCTGAACATTGTAGTTTCTCCTCCCAAGCATCCTAAATCTTGCCAGAATGTCACAGGAGGTCTGGCAACCCATAAAAGGTTTAATTATACACAGGGAAACAAATTCTACACTGGCACATTCATTATTATTTTGCCGTTTTTTCCTGTGATTAAAATCTGAACATTGTAGTTTCTCCTCCCAAGCATCCTAAATCTTGCAAGAATGTCACAGGAGGTCTGGCAACCGCAGCCCGGCAGCTTTCCCCATCAAAGCAAATGTCCTAGTTCCCAGGGACTGCTCAGCTCTGTTCACAAAACTCACTAGTATCTCTAGTCAATCATGCCCTTGCTGCACCTACAGCCCCATCTCATGACTCCGCCCACAAAACACTGGTGGCCTATTGCTTACAAGTCCTCTTTACGTTCCTGCCTGGAATGCCTCTGAGAAATTTTGGAAGGTATTTAGTAACAGTGAACCAAAATACATAATCACATCATTTTACTGGTATACTACTACTACTTGTAATGTAAGGTTTCTTTTTTTTCGAGAGAGTAGTAACTACTCTCTAGAAAAAAAAAAGAAACCTTACATTACAACTCTTA
The DNA here is from genome assembly GCF_027579735.1 of Bombina bombina. Taxonomy (NCBI): domain Eukaryota; kingdom Metazoa; phylum Chordata; class Amphibia; order Anura; family Bombinatoridae; genus Bombina; species Bombina bombina. The sequence goes on along the minus strand of NC_069503.1, from coordinate 627,364,008 downwards.
TAGTTCTACTAGTATTTTTATAGGTCTTTCCTTACCAAACCTTGCAGGTCAAATATAATCCTAAATTTATAAAGGTATTCATGATTATTGTCAACTTATTTAGGACTCGTTTTTAAAAGATTTTTGGTGTAGCTGAGTATACAACATGGAATTTGTTGGATGTAATTTTGAGTATTATTATATTTGTTATGTTTGTTTTTTTCTTATCATAAGTTCACATAATACTTATGAACCAACATGAGTATTGAGGAGACAATTACACATTTATTTTTTTTTAGAAATTTATCAGTGAAGCCAATTTATTGAGAATAAGCCAATAAAGTTCTAGGCATTGTAGCTGCGATATTTGTTATAGGAACATAAAACAAGTTGGGATAGAGACAAAATATAATATTAAGTACTTTAATTACTTTACCTGCAAATGTATACTGCAGTGCCTCGCTATTAACCCTATCTTTTTAGTTTCTGGATTGTAAAGCTCCAACTCGCCCCACACATTTCCATCTATGGCTGTATCTATATCTATTGTTGTTTTGGTAGAAGGCAAAAGTGAATAGGGATTATCTGCTGGAGCATGCCTAGAAGCTGTGAGCTCAGTTGAAATACAATGCCTGTGTCTAAACACTGATAAGGGGGGTGGAGCACAGTGTTTCAGACAGCATGGTTATATAAGTATTTTTGCTTATTTTTGAAAATAATTTTAAAATACTTGCCAACAATTTTTTTATGCAAACTGTTTTTACTTAATTAGCCCTTTTAGGATATGCACAGATCTCAACCTGTTTTATGGCACTTTAAGCCCTGACTGAATATTTTACTTTTTTATTCTAGTTTTACAGCAGTTTTAGAATTCCATTGCCACGAGTATCCCTCACTGATAACACATTTTTGAAATAATAAATGTAAACTATATGTGTAAATTTTTTTTCATGCAGTATAAATCTAGAGACAATAATCACCAGACAAGGTTGCTGATATTGATATTTGAAGTCATATTTCTTCATTAAATCCAGTAAGAATACAGATTTGACATAGGGAAATAGTAGAATCTCTTTATTTCCCATAGTTTGTCCCTAGGAGTAAGTGAGATCATACACGTGAAAGTTATTCTACAAAGGCAATGTCAATTTTTTTCTACTGTAGCAATATGCTACATAACACAAACCAATAAGTACCTGATTATCTATATAAAAATATGGAGGTAAATTATTTAAAATAGCAAAGAACATGTGACTTCCTGTCTCAAAACTACAAAATTACTTACCCAATATCTTCTGCATCTTCATCACATTCTGCCCCATATTTGCAAGCTCCGCATTTAGAATGTTTCCTGTGAACCTCAGTCCCAGATCCTTCATACTCTACAGAAAATAAAAGTTTTGTTAACAGAATTATAGATATATTATAGTTTGTGAAAATGTTGTTTTTGGTAGCATTAGAAATAAAATTAACATAATAACTTAGGCTTGGTATGACTTAAAAAAACAAAGAATGTGTGGCTATGTTCAAACTCCGTTGTGATGTCCATGTGAAATGTGTTTGGCTTTTCACCAAATTCAAAGCCATTTAATTTAATTAGAAAATGCTGTGACAATCCATTATCACAAACTTATAAACTGCATTTGCGTTTTAGTAACAACCCATATACCCCGCACATAGATACTTTGAATGTGGTGTTAATCCATCAGAAAACACTTTTCTAATAGTAGGTTTGACCTGTTTACAATCCATGTTTGCCTGTTTAGAACTTACATTTTTGCTGTTAGCTCACCCTTTTTAACATTTATGTTTTAGTGAATGAACAATTAATATAATATATATATATATATATATATATATATATATATATATATATATATATATATATATATATATTTATACTGTATATATATATATATATATATATATATATTCAAATATTAGTCGTCATTTATCATCAATTTGAAATTAATTTTTTGTCATTTTACTTTCATTTTGGTCATTTATTTATTGCTTCCATAAAAGTCTTTGAAAATCCATGAGATTCTAGTTTTATTTTCCTTGTTTTATATTTGCAATTCTTCTAATGGATTTGAATGGCTTAAAAAAAAAGAAGCAAACAAATAAATAACCCAAACTGCCATATCATTATAATGAATTAGAAAAAGAGCAAATGATAATCTATGGAAAGGAGACTTTATGCAAATATATCTGATTCAACAAGTCCATGTCTAAAACAGGGACATTAAAAACCTTGCAATTGCAAGATTTATCTGCAGTCTTGCAATAAGTTAACATAATAAATGTGTTTGAAAATGTTTTGGATACATTAAAGGGACAGAAAAGTAAAAAAATAAACTTTCATGGTTTTGATAGGGCATGCAATTTGAAACAACTTCCAGTTTACTTCTATTTTCAAATTAGCATTGTTCTCTTGGTAACCTTTTTGGAAGAGACTACAGTCTAGATAGTCTCATACTAGGTCAGGAACGTGCATGTGTCTTTAGTGCTCTATGCCAATGATGTTTGCAACATTATATAACACAGCTACAAACAATGTTATAAATACTGCAGCCATAGAGGAATAAAAGACATGCATGCTCCTGAGCGCTGATGAAATGTACTCTTTAACAAAGGATAGCAATATAACAAAAGCAAACTTGATAATTAAAACTAAATTGGAAAGTTGCTTAAAAATGCATGCTCTTCTATCTGAATCATGAAAGCTTAGATGTGAGTTTACTATCCCTTTAAGACCTTGTTTGCTACAAATGTTTTCCAACAGCCAATTTTTTACTGGACTTTTTACTGGAGTAGAAAAGGCTTGCCATGGTCATTACATTAACCAAATAGCCATTGTTTTGCAGTTCCTTATCTAATAACCACTTCAGAAGGCAATTAGGGACAGATATGTGGCAGGGTTAGGCTTGTGAAGTATGACATGTACCCTTCTAGTCATTAGAATGTTTAGGCCTAAATTGCAGGTACATGGGGCAAAGTAAATAACAAAAATACACTGCAAAGTTTTTTTTACTGCACATAAATTATTGCTGGTAAAAAGCTGTTAAACATTAGGGCATTCCTAATCTCGTAAAGTAGGTTATCAAATTATATATATAGAAAAATCCCCCTAAATTTTAATGATGAATTGTGTAGAAAAATAATTAAACTTTAATAAAGGATTGTGAGCAAACTAGTAGTAAAAGTGAACTCAAGTACAATGTATGTGATCAATTACTAAAATCCAACATTATAATTAAAAATACCTTACGCTTAAAGGGACACTGTAACCAAAATTTTTCTTTCGTGATTCAGATTGAGCATGAAATTTTAAGCAACTTTCTAATTTACTCCTATTATAAAATTTTCTTCAATCTCTTGGTATCTTTATTTGAAATGCAAGAATTTAAGTTTAGATGCCGGCCCATTTTTGGTGAACAACCTGGGTTGTCCTTGCTGATTGGTGGATAAATTCATCCACCAATAAAAAAGTGCTGTCCAGAGTACTGAACCCAAAAAAGCTTAGATGCCTTCTTTTTCAAATAAAGATAGCAAGAGAATGAATAAAAATTGATAATAGGAGTAAATTAAAAAGTTGCTTAAAATTGCATGCTCTTTCTGAATTACAAAAGAAAAATTTTGGGTTCAGTGTCCCTTTAACATTTTAGTTACCATTTAGCCTTACTATCAGAATTGTAACTGACTCCCAAATCAATATGTGAAAATATCTTTCAACAATCCGGTATTTAAAAAAAATAAAAATACAAATAGACAAATAAATAAATTAATTAATTAATAAAATGTATAAAGAGCTGTCTAAACTATGGCCCAAGGGAACTCCAGGGTTTGTTTGTTTTTTGTGTAACCCGCAGCAAACTTGAGCAGGAAGAAGATATCAGTAATTTATTTTCAAAGAAGCAGTTCCAGGTATTTGTATCAAATGCAGTACATATTTATATTAAATTAATTAACTAATAGAAAATAATGCCCTATGTCATTTTATGTTGAGATGTTACCTTTAGTGATTATCTCTCCATATAAAAAATGTGGATGCCCCTAAATAAATCGATTTAAAACAAAAGTTTTATAAAACATAGCAAATCTTCTACTTAAAGGGATAGTCTAGTTAAAATTAGGCTTCCATGATTCAGATAGAGCATGCAATTTTTAACAACTTTCCAATTTACTTTTATCATCAAATTTGCTTTGTTCTCTTGGTATTCTTGTGGAAAGCTAAACCTAGGTAGGCTTAATTGCTAATTTCTAAGATGTTGAACTGCCTCTTATCTCAGTGCATTTTGACAGTTTTTTACAGTTAGACACTACTAGTTAATGTGCGTCATATCGATACCATTGTGCTCATTCGTGTGGAGTTATTTAAGAGGCAGCACTGATTGGCTAAACTGCATGTCTGTCAAAAACAAAATTTATGCTTACCTGATAAATTTCTTTCTTTTGCGATGTACCAAGTCCACGGATTCATCCTAACTTGTGGGATATTGTCCTTCCTGACAGGAAGTAGCAAAGAGAGCACCACAGCAGAGCTGTCAATATAGCTCCCCCCTTAACTCCACCCCCCAGTCATTCGACCGAAGGCCAAGGAAGAAAAGGAGAAACTATAAGGTGCAGAGGTGACTGAAGTTTACATAAAAAAATACTATCTGTCTTGAATAGACAGGGCGGGCCGTGGACTCGGTACATCGCAAAAGAAAGAAATTTATCAGGTAAGCATAAATTTTGTTTTCTTTTGCATGATGTACCGAGTCCACGGATTCATCCTAACTTGTGGGATACCAATACAGACGTTCCTTCTTACAAGAAGGATTAGGACACAGGGAAGGAACAACAATTTCTTGATTGAGATTCCTGTTAGTAACAACCTTAGTTAGGAACCCAGGCTTGGTACGCAAAACCACCTTATCAGCATGGAACACCAGATAAGGTGAGTCACATAGTAAAGCAGATAGTTCAGAAACTCTTCGAGCTGAAGAGATAGCAACTAGGAAAAAAACTTTCCAAGATAAAAGCTTAATATCTATGGAATGCATGGGTTCAAACGGAACCCCCTGAAGAACTCTAAGAACTAAATTTAGACTCCATGGCGAAGCAATAGGTTTAAACACAGGCTTAATTCTAACTAAAGCCTGACAAAAAGCCCGAACGTCTGGAACATCTGCCAGACGCTTGTGCAACAAAATAGACAGAGCAGATATCTGTCCCTTTAGGGAACTAGCTGATAATCCTTTCTCCAATCCCTCTTGGAGAAAAGACAAAATCCTAGGAATCCTGATTTTACTCCAGGAGAAGCCTTTGGATTCGCACCAAAAAAGATATTTACGCCATATCTTATGATAAATTTTCCTGGTAACAGGCTTTCAAGGTATTTATGACTGACTCCGAGAAACCCCGCATTGATAGAATCAAGCGTTCAATCTCCATGCAGTCAGTTGCAGAGAAATTAGATTTGGATGCTTGAATGGACCTTGAATCAGAAGGTCCTGTCTCAATGGCAGAGACCATGGTGGAAGGGATGACATGTCCACCAGGTCTGCATACCAAGTCCTGCATAGCCAAGCAGGCACTATCAAAATCACAGACGCTCTCTCCTGTTTGATTCTGGCAATCAGACGTGGAAGGAAAGGGAAAGGTGGAAACACATAAGCCAGGTTGAACGACCAGGGTACTGCTAGAGTATCTATCAGTACAGCCTGAGTATCCCTTGACCTGGAGCCGTAATGAGGAAGTTTGGCGTTCTGACAAGACGCCATCAGATCCAACTCTGGTGTGCCCCATAGCCACACCAGCTGAGCAAACACCTCCGGATGGAGTTCCCACTCCCCCGGATGAAAAGTCTGACGACTTAGAAAATCTGCCTCCCAGTTCTCTACACCTGGGATATAGATCGCTGAGAGATGGCAAGAGTGAGCCTCTGCCCATTGGATTATCCTTGAGGCCTCTATCATCGCTAAGGAACTCTTTGTTTGCCCTGATGATTGATATAAGCCACAGTCGTGATGTTGTCCGACTGAAACCTGATGAATCTGGCCGAAGCCAGCTGAGGCCATGCCTGGAGAGCATTGAATATCGCTCTTAATTCCAGAATATTTATCGTAGGAGAGCCTCCTCCCAAGTCCACAAACCCTGAGCTTTCAGGGAATTCCAGACTGCACACCAGCCCAGAAGACTGGCGTCTGTTGTCACTATAACCCATTCTGGCCTGCGGAAACACATTCCCTGGGACAGATGATCCTGTGACAACCACCAAAGAAGAGAGTTTCTGGTCTCTTGATCCAGATCCGCATAATCCCCATTCCACTGATTGAGCATGCATAGTTGCAGTGGTCTGAGATGCAAGCGAGCAAATGGAACTATGTCCATTGCCGCTACCATTAGTCCGATTACCTTCATACACTGAGCCACTGACGGCCGAGGAATGGAATGAAGAGCTCGGCAGGTGGACAAAATCTTTGATTTCCTGACCTCCGTCAGAAATATTTTCATGTCCACCGAGTCTACCAGAGTCCCTAGAAATGAAACTCTTGTGAGGGGGGAAAGAGAACTCTTTTTTACGTTCACTTTCCACCGAGAGACCTTAGAAAGGCCAACACTAAGTCCGTGTGAGACTTGGCTAGTTGGAAGGACGACGCTTGAATTCGAAATGTCGTCTAGATAAGGCGCCACTGCTATGCCCCATGGCCTTAGAACCGCCAGAAGGGACCCTCGCACCTTCGTAAAGATTTGCGGCGCCGTGGCCAACCCGAAAGGAAGAGCCACAAACTGATAATGCTTGTCCAGAAAGGCGAACCTGAGGAACTGGTGATCTTTGTGGATAGGAATGTGTAGATACGCATCCTTTAAGTCCACAGTGGTCATATATTGACCCTCCTGGATCAATGGTAAGATAGTCCGAATGGTCTCCATCTTGAAAGATGGAACTCTTAGGAATTGGTTTAGGATCTTGAGATCCAGAATTGGTCTGAAGGTTCCCTCCTTTTTGGGAACTATAAACAGATTGGAGTAGAACCCCTGCCCCTTTTTCTGCTTTTGGAACTGGGCAGATCACTCCCATGGTAAAAAGGTCTTCTACACAGCGTAAGAACGCCTCTCTTTTTGGCGGGTTTACAAACAATTGAGACAAATGGAACCTCCCCCTTGGAGGGGAATCCTTGAAATCTAGAAGGTATCCCTTGGTTACAATTTCTACTGCCCAGGAATCCTGAACGTCTCTTGCCCAGGCCTGAGCAAAGAGAGAGAGTCTGCCCCCTACTAGATCCGGTCCCGGATCGGGGGCTACCCCTTCATGCTGACTTAGTGGCAGCAGCAGGCTTTTTGGCCTGTTTACCCTTGTTCCAAGCCTGATTAGGTCTCCAGGTTGGCTTGGACTGAGCAAAGTTCCCCTCTTGCTTTGCAGCAGGGGAAGAGGTAGAGGGACCACTCTTGAAGTTTCAAAAGGAACGAAAATTATTTTGTTTGGTTCTAGTCTTATTTGACTTATCCTGAGGGAGGGTATGACCCTTCCCTCCAGTAATGTCTGAAATGATCTCTTTCAATGCAGGCCCGAATAGGGTCTTACCTTTGAAAGGGGTCGACAAAAGCTTAGATTTAGATGACACATCAGCTGACCAGGACTTAAGCAATAACGCTCTACGCGCTAAAATGGCAAAACCTGAATTCTTAGCCGCTAATTTAGCAAGATGAAAAGCGGCGTCTGTAATAAAAGAATTAGCCAACTTAAGAGCCTTAATTCTGTCCAAAATATCATCTAGTGGGGTCTCCATCTGAAGAGCCTCTTATAGAGCCTCAAACCAAAAGGCAGCTGCAGTGGTTACAGGAACAATGCACGCTATAGGTTGAAGAAGAAAACCTTGATGAACAAAAATTCTCTTTAGGAGGCCCTCTAATTTTTTATCCATAGGATCAATGAAAGCACAACTGTCTTCAATAGGTATAGTTGTACACTTAGCCAGGGTAGAAATAGCTCCCTCCACCTTAGGGACCGTCTGCCATGAGTCCTTTATGGTGTCAGAAATGGGAAACATTTTCTTAAAAACAGGAGGGGGAGAGAACGGAATACCTGGTTTATCCCACTCCTTAGTAACAATGTCCGAAACCCTCTTAGAGACCGGAAAAACATCAGTGTAGGCAGGAACCTCTAGAAATCTGTCCATTTTACACAATTTCTCTGGAACTACAATAGGGTCACAATCATCCAGAGTAGCTAAAACCTCCCTGAGCAATAAGCGGAGGTGCTCTAGCTTAAATTTAAATGCCGTCATATCTGAATCTGTCTGAGGGAATGTCTTTCCTGAATCAGAAATCTCTCCCTCAGACATCAAATCCCTCATCCCTACTTCAGAACATTGTGAGGGAATATCGGATACGGCTACTAAAGCGTCAGAAGGCTCAGCATTTGTTCTTAACCCAGAGGTACTGCGCTTCCCTTGCAAACCAGGCAGCTTAGATAAAACCTCTGTGAGGGTAGTATTCATAACTGAAGCCATATCTTGCAAGGTGAAAGAATTAGACGCACTAGAAGTACTTGGTGTCGCTTGTACGGGCGTTACTGGTTGAGACACTTGGGGAGAACTAGATGGCAAAACCTGATTTCTTCTGTCTGAGAATCATCTAATGCCAAACTTTTATAAGTCAAAATATGCTGTTTGCAATTTATAGACATATCAATACAAGTGGGACCTATTTTAAGAGGGGGTTCCACAATGGCTTCTAAACAAATTGAACAATGAGTTTCCTCAGTGTCAGACATGTTTAACAGACTAGTAATAAAGCAAGCAAGCTTGGAAAACACTTTATTTAATGAAAAAAACACAATTTGCAAAAACGGTACTGTGCCTTTAAGAGAAAAAACGGCATACACAAACTGCAAAACAGGTTAAAATTGCCTAAATTTTTCTGAAATTTTAACAGTGTACCCACTAAGCTTTAGAAGGATTGTACCACAAGTTAATAAGCAATAAACCCCCAAATGAAAACAATGGATTGAAAAATGTCTAAAACCGGTTAAACACCCCTATAAGCACCTTGCCACAGCTCTGCTGTGGCCCTACCTGCCCTTAGGAATGATAATATGTGGTAAAAGCTGCGAATAGGCCCTCAGAAGATCATCAGGACCTCAGGAGAAGTTGCTTGCTGCTTGTCAGTATAATTAAATGCGCAACTGAGGCGCGAAAATAGGCCCTGCCCACCTCACTCGATGTTACTGGGGCCTACTCAAATCTAACAAACCTAGTTTGAAAACCATTTAGGTTATAACAAACGCAAAATAAGCCAAATGGCCCCTCAAGCAAACGTCCCATAAACATAAACGTTACTCCCAGAACACACAAATGTTTGTACCAATTTTACATAAACTGAGTGCCCAATTTTTTTTTTAGCCCTTTATGCAAGCTAGTAAAACCTCTTTCATACTAGGATTACTGTTTACCCTTCCCCTAATGGGGATACTGTCAGCCTTTCTGAGTTAACACAGTCTCTGCAGAAAAAAATACTGAACATACCTCATTGCTGTATAGCAAGAACCGTTCCTCACACTGAAGTTTTCCTGTACTCCTCAGCTCATGTGGGAACAGCAGTGGACCTTAGTTTCAAATGCTAAGATCATCATCCTCCAGGCAGAAATCTTCATCTATGTCCTGTCTGAGAGCAAATAGTACAACACTGGTACCATTTAAAAATAACAAACTCTTGATTGAAGATGAAAGAAAAACTAACAGTTTAACACCTCTTCTCTTTACTCTTCCTGCTTAGAGCCAGCAAAGAGAATGACTGGGGGGTGGAGTTAAGGGGGGAGCTATATAGACAGCTCTGCTGTAGTGCTCTCTTTGCTACTTCCTGTCAGGAAGGACAATATCCCACAAGTTAGGATGAATCCGTGGACTCGGTACATCATGCAAAAGAAAGAACTGATATTAGGGGCAGTCTGCAGAGGCTTAGATACAAGGTAATCACAGAGGTAAAAAGTGTATTCATTTAACCGTGTTAGTTATGCAAAACTGGCGAATGGGTAATAAAGGGATTATCTATCTTTTTAAACAATAAAAACTCTGGGGTAGATTATCCCTTTAAATAATATTTTTTCTCAAACAGTCTGTCAGAGTATGGATTTATTGACAAACTGAATGTTGCTGACTAGCCAGCAATCAGTTAAGGATGTGTGCCAGTGAGCGCTACATGCACATAGTATATATAGCCTCAGATTAAAAACAATGAATTATAGCTGTTATAGAGTAATCAGACATGTCTTTATGGAGTTTACCTCCCTTAAGACCTAAGAAATACTGCATTGCTTGGATAAGTGGACTGATCTTCAGAGACTAGCAATTCAGACAATTTATATGCATGCAGGATCAGTATTGGTCAATACCAGTGTACTGTGAATATGAGTAAGTGATCAATAGTTTCAGATTCTATTATGATTTATAATAGCTTTTTCCATCCAGCGTTTATCTAATCACACACGTTTACATGCAATGTTTACTTTGCAAACCGTACCGCAAGACGATGAAGCAGCAAATTGAGTTCTGTCGAAATCCTCTTAAGCAACGTCTAAAGAAAATCAAAGACTTCCAAAACAATAATCTTAGCAAGTATTTTGAAGAAACTGACCCACCCCCCCACAAAAAAAAAAAGGAAAAAAAGAGAACTAGGCTGCGTTATAATCAGTGGGTGACTGAATTCCATGCAAACATCAGTTTTGAAAAGGATAAATACAAAATAATCTGGTTTATGCTAGCAATCAAAACAAAGATGCTAATCGTAGCATTCAAAGACATGAGTCATTTGCAAAATAACTAGTACAAAAATATAGAAAGGAATTTACATTTTAAACAGCTGCTGTGAAGGTATCCTCTGTAAAACATTAATGACTTTTGAAGGCACTTTTTTTCTAAATAAATGCACCCATTTTCTCAATGTAGATCAGAGTGGGAGGATGTGATTGTGTCACAAAGGCATCAAGCAACATTTTGAGGCTAGAGATGAGCTATGGCGGCATGAAGTATAAAGAAACGCAGAGATTCCGGCTAACTGCTGAAAGAATCCACAAATCCAGGTTGTGTAAAACGATTCCAATCTTTATTACAGTGCTCTAAAAACAAGTGCATCGGTAAAAACAAGATAGTCGATCAGAGGACCTGATCGGACAAAACGGCAGGTACGTGCATACGCGTTTCATGCGGGTCTCCCGCACTTGTTCACTGCATAGTTTGCAGATCTGCCACACGGCGCTCTTAAAGGTGAGTAGATTGATTATTGATAACATCTGTGAATTGTTTTAACCCTCAAGAGTGCCATGTCAGGACAGAAACACAAGGATGGACAAATAGGGAAAATAACTACTGTGGTAATATAACTCTATTGTTGAAAATAAATTGAAAATAGGGATATATATTAATACCTATTAGAGTATAAGAAACAATTTATATCCACAGTATAGTATATACATTTATAAGAGGGTTACATATTGAAGATACATTTGTACTGGATAAAGCAACACTGGTATACTAACATACTTATACCTACCTATAAAAAAGGCATAAGGATAATATTTATCATTATTATGCAACAAAAAAAGAATTAGTACATTGCAGGAAGGGGAGACCCTAAATACAGGACTTTATTAATTAGCAGAATGGTTAAAGGGAAATATATATGAATATTTAAAGACTCCAGTATATGAATTATCTAATTAAACAAATAGATTAACATCAGCTTCAACATTAAGACCAAAAGGAGTTCTTGTGTTCATATAAAAAATCCACTTAACCTCTTTTTTACTGAGGGCATATTCTCTATTGCCCCTGCGCTTAGAGAATGGGGCATGATCAATGGCCTGAAAGGAGGACAGTGAGGAGTCACCAAAATGGTCAAATTTAAAACAAGAGGCTACTGATATAAATACATCAGGGTCATCAATGTCCCTAATATGTTCAAGAGCGCGATCTCTCATCTTTCTCTTTGTTCTACCCAAGTATTGAATTTTGCAGCCTTTGCATGTCATTAGATATACTACATGTGTCGAATTGCATGTGAGATTAAATCTAATTTTATATTCCTTGCCAGTGGACTGTGATGTGAAATTTTCCCCCTCAACCACATAATCACATGTCTTGCAGCGTGTACTTCTGCATTTAAAGAAACCAACTCTATTTCCTAGCCATGTACTAGTTCTAATTTCTGGTAGATACGAGGGTGCAACAAAGTTTTGTATACTCTTAGCCTTTTTGGATACACATTTAACACCTTTTTTAATGATTTGTTCTAACACTGTATCGCTTTGAAGAATAGGTAAGCTTTAATGGATAATATCACATATTTGCTTAAATTCTAAACTGTATGAAGTGCTGAAAATAATATTATCTTTTATCCTATTTTTGTTGGTGTTTCTCTTATTTTTGTTCTTGTATACCAACAATGATTCACGAGGAATCTCGTCCACTTTACTTTTTACCTCATTAAGAAGTTTATTGCTATAACCTCTGTTTGAGAGCCTCTCGTGGAGAACTTGACTTTGTTCCTGATATAGTGTATCATTAGAACAGATACGTTTTGTTCTAATGAACTGACTTTTGGGGATTGCATTAAGAGTATGTCTGGGATGACAAGATCTGTAGTTTAGTATAGTCTTACCACTCGTTAGTTTCCTATACAGGTCAGTCACTATTTCATGATCCTTAACGGATAATTTAATATCGAAAAAGACTATCTCACATGTGTCCTGACAACCTACAAAACTCAAGTTGTAGTCATTATAATTCAAGTATTCAAAAAAGGATTCCACTGATTGTTCACCTCCATCCCACACCAGCAACAGGTCATCAATATAGCGACCAAAATAAATTATGTGGTCCCTAAAGGGATTGATGGGGATATGGACTAGCACCTACTCAAAACCCTTGGAGCTTTGGGGAGAGGTGATACCTAGTGACCACCAATAGAATCGAATGTATAGTGGGGATCCCCCAAGCGCCTACCAAACCGGAGGCAAAAAGGGAAAGTGAGGTATATTCAGGTATGTTCAGGTAGATAAAAAGTTAGATATTTATTACATAATCTAAAAACATAATTTATGCTTACCTGATAAATTCCTTTCTTCTGTTGTGTGATCAGTCCACGGGTCATCATTACTTCTGGGATATAACTCCTCCCCAACAGGAAATGCAAGAGGATTCACCCAGCAGAGCTGCACATAGCTCCTCCCCTCTACGTCAGTCCCAGTCATTCGACCAAGAATCAACGAGAAAGGAGTAACCAAGGGTGAAGTGGTGACTGGAGTATAATTTAAAAGATATTTACCTGCCTTAAAACAGGGCGGGCCGTGGACTGATCACACAACAGAAGAAAGGAATTTATCAGGTAAGCATAAATTATGTTTTCTTCTGTTATGTGTGATCAGTCCACGGGTCATCATTACTTCTGGGATACCAATACCAAAGCAAAAGTACACGGATGACGGGAGGGATAGGCAGGCTCATTATATAGAAGGAACCACTGCCTGAAGAACCTTTCTCCCAAAAATAGCCTCCGAAGAAGCAAAAGTGTCAAATTTGTAAAATTTGGAAAAAGTATGAAGCGAAGACCAAGTTGCAGCCTTGCAAATTTGTTCAACAGAGGCCTCATTCTTAAAGGCCCAAGTGGAAGCCACAGCTCTAGTGGAGTGAGCTGTAATTCTTTCAGGAGGCTGCTGACCAGCAGTCTCATAGGCTAAACGTATTATGCTACGAAGCCAAAAAGAGAGAGAGGTAGCAGAAGCTTTTTGACCTCTCCTCTGTCCAGAATAAACGACAAACAGGGAAGAAGTTTGGCGAAAATCTTTAGTTGCCTGCAAGTAGAACTTGAGGGCACGAACTACATCCAGATTGTGTAGAAGACGTTCCTTCTTTGAAGAAGGATTTGGACACAAGGATGGAACAACAATCTCTTGATTGATATTCCTGTTAGTGACCACCTTAGGTAAGAACCCAGGTTTAGTACGCAGAACTACCTTGTCTGAGTGAAAAATCAGATAAGGAGAATCACAATGTAAGGCTGATAACTCAGAGACTCTTCGAGCCGAGGAAATAGCCATTAAAAACAGAACTTTCCAAGATAACAATTTTATATCAATGGAATGAAGGGGTTCAAATGGAACACCCTGTAAAACGTTAAGAACTAAGTTTAAACTCCATGGCGGAGCAACAGCTTTAAACACAGGCTTGATCCTAGCTAAAGCCTGACAAAAAGCCTGGACGTCTGGATTTTCTGACAGACGCCTGTGTAACAAGATGGACAGAGCTGAAATCTGTCCCTTTAATGAACTAGCTGATAAACCCTTTTCTAACCCTTCTTGTAGAAAGGACAATATCCTAGAGATCCTAACCTTACTCCATGAGTAATGTTTGGATTCGCACCAGTATAGGTATTTACGCCATATTTTATGGTAAATCTTTCTGGTAACAGGCTTCCTAGCCTGTATCAGGGTATCAATAACCGACTCAGAAAAACCACGTTTTGATAAAATCAAACGTTCAATTTCCAAGCAGTCAGCTTCAGAGAAGTTAGATTTTGATGTTTGAATGGACCCTGTATCAGAAGGTCCTGTCTTAGAGGTAGAGACCAAGGCGGACAGGATGACATGTCCACTAGATCTGCATACCAAGTCCTGCGTGGCCATGCAGGCGCTATTAGAATCACTGATGCTCTCTCCTGCTTGATTTTGGCAATCAATCGAGGAAGCAGCGGAAAGGGTGGAAACACATAAGCCATCCCGAAGTTCCAAGGTGCTGTCAAAGCATTTATCAGAACCGCTCCCGGATCCCTGGATCTGGACCCGTAGCGAGGAAGTTTGGCGTTCTGGCGAGACGCCATGAGATCTATCTCTGGTTTGCCCCAACGTCGAAGTATTTGGGCAAAGACCTCCGGATGAAGTTCCCACTCCCCCGGATGAAAAGTCTGGCGACTCAAGAAATCCGCCTCCCAGTTCTCCACTCCCGGGATGTGGATTGCTGACAGGTGGCAAGAGTGAGACTCTGCCCAGCGAATTATCTTTGATACTTCCACCATTGCTAGGGAGCTTCTTGTCCCTCCCTGATGGTTGATGTAAGCTACAGTCGTGATGTTGTCCGACTGAAACCTGATGAACCCCCGAGTTGTTAATTGGGGCCAAGCTAGAAGGGCATTGAGAACTGCTCTCAATTCCAGAATGTTTATTGGAAGGAGACTCTCCTCCTGATTCCATAGTCCCTGAGCCTTCAGAGAATTCCAGACAGCGCCCCAACCTAGTAGGCTGGCGTCTGTTGTTACAATTGTCCAGTCTGGCCTGCTGAATGGCATCCCCCTGGACAGGTGTGGCCGATGAAGCCACCATAGAAGAGAATTTCTGGTCTCTTGATTCAGATTCAGAGTAGGGGACAAATCTGAGTAATCCCCATTCCACTGACTTAGCATGCATAATTGCAGAGGTCTGAGGTGTAGGCGTGCAAAAGGTACTATGTCCATTGCCGCTACCATTAAGCCGATCACCTCCATGCATTGAGCTACTGACGGGTGTTGAATGGAATGAAGGACACGGCATGCATTTTGAAGCTTTGTTAACCTGTCCTCTGTCAGGTAAATCTTCATTTCTACAGAATCTATAAGAGTCCCCAAGAATGGAACTCTTGTGAGAGGAAAAAGAGAACTCTTCTTTTCGTTCACTTTCCATCCATGCGACCTTAGAAATGCCAGAACTAACTCTGTATGAGACTTGGCAGTTTGAAAGCTTGAAGCTTGTATTAGAATGTCGTCTAGGTATGGAGCTACCGAAATCCCTCGCGGTCTTAGTACCGCCAGAAGGGCACCCAGAACCTTTGTGAAGATTCTTGGAGCCGTAGCCAATCCGAATGGAAGAGCTACAAACTGGTAGTGCCTGTCTAAGAAGGCAAACCTTAGATACCGGTGATGATCTTTGTGGATCGGTATGAGAAGGTAAGCATCCTTTAAATCCACTGTGGTCATGTACTGACCCTCTTGGATCATGGGTAAGATTGTCCGAATAGTTTCCATTTTGAACGATGGAACTCTTAGGAATTTGTTTAGAATCTTTAAATCTAAGATTGGCCTGAAAGTTCCCTCTTTTTTGGGAACCACAAACAGGTTTGAGTAGAACCCTTGTCCTTGTTCCGACCGCGGAACCGGATGGATCACTCCCATTATTAACAGATCTTGTACGCAGCGTAGAAACGCTTCTTTCTTTATCTGGTTTGTTGACAACCTTGACAGATGAAATCTCCCTCTTGGGGGAGATAATTTGAAGTCTAGAAGGTATCCCTGAGATATGATCTCTAGTGCCCAGGGATCCTGAACATCTCTTGCCCAGGCCTGGGCGAAGAGAGAGAGTCTGCCCCCCACTAGATCCGGTCCCGGATCGGGGGCTCTCGGTTCATGCTGTCTTTGGGGCAGCAGCAGGTTTCCTGGCCTGCTTGCTCTTGTTCCAGGACTGGTTAGGCTTCCAGCCTTGCCTGTAACGAGCAACAGCTCCTTCCTGTTTTGGTGCAGTGGAGGTTGATGCTGCTCCTGTTTTGAAGTTCCGAAAGGGACGAAAATTAGACTGTCTAGCCTTAGCTTTGGCTTTGTCTTGAGGTAGGGCGTGGCCCTTACCTCCTGTAATGTCAGCGATAATCTCTTTCAAACCGGGCCCAAATAAAGACTGCCCCTTGAAAGGTATATTAAGTAATTTGGACTTAGAAGTAACATCAGCTGACCAGGATTTTAGCCACAGCGCCCTACGTGCCTGTATGGCGAATCCTGAGTTCTTAGCCGTAAGTTTGGTTAAATGTACTACGGTCTCCGAAATGAAGGAATTAGCTAGTTTAAGGACTCTAAGCCTGTCCGTAATGTCGTCTAGCGTAGATGAACTAAGGTTCTCTTCAAGCGACTCAATCCAAAATGCTGCCGCAGCCGTAATCGGCGCGATACATGCAAGGGGTTGTAATATAAAACCTTGTTGAACAAACATTTTCTTAAGGTAACCCTCTAATTTTTTATCCATTGGATCTGAGAAAGCACAGCTATCCTCCACCGGGATAGTGGTACGCTTAGCTAAAGTAGAAACTGCTCCCTCCACCTTGGGGACCGTTTGCCATAAGTCCCGAGTGGTGGCGTCTATTGGAAACATCTTTCTAAATATTGGAGGGGGTGAGAACGGCACACTGGGTCTATCCCACTCCTTAGTAACAATTTCAGTTAGTCTCTTAGGTATAGGAAAAACGTCAGTACTCGCCGGTACCGCAAAGTATTTATCCAACCTACACAGTTTCTCTGGTATTGCAACGGTGTTACAATCGTTGAGAGCTGCTAAGACCTCCCCTAGTAATACACGGAGGTTCTCCAATTTAAATTTAAAATTTGAAATATCTGAGTCCAATCTGTTTGGATCAGAACCGTCACCCACAGAATGAAGCTCTCCGTCCTCATGCTCTGCGAGCTGTGACGCAGTATCAGACATGGCCCTAGCATTGTCAGCGCACTCTGTTCTCACCCCAGAGTGATCACGCTTGCCTCTTAGTTCTGGTAATTTAGACAAAACTTCAGTCATAACAGTAGCCATATCTTGTAATGTTATCTGTAATGGCCGCCCAGATGTACTAGGCGCCAAAAATATCACGCACCTCCCGGGCGGGAGATGCAGGTACTGCCGCGTGAGGCGAGTTAGTCGGCATAACTCTCCCCTCGCTGTTTGGTGAAATTTGTTCACATTGTACAGATTGACTTTTATTTAAAGTAGCATCAATACAGTTAGTACATAAATTTCTATTGGGCTCCACCTTGGCATTGGAACAAATGACACAGATATCTTCCTCTGAGTCAGACATGTTTAACACACTAGCAAAAAACTTACAACTTGGTTATAATCTTTTTTAGCAAAAAACGTACTGTGCCTCAAAGAGGTACTAACGATTAAATGACAGTTGAAATAATGAACTGAAAAACAGTTATAGCATCAAACTTTAAAATAACAAAACTTTTAGCAAAGGTTTGTTCCCATTAGTAAAATAACAATAATTAAATTTGACATAAAAAATACAAAGCAACGTTTTTATTCACAGTCACTATAAGAATTCTCACAGCTCTGCTGAGAGAATTTACCTCCCTTCAAAGAAGTTTGAAGACCCCTGAGATCTATCAGAGATGAACCGGATCATGCAGGAAATATAAAAGTAACTGACTGGTATTTTTGATGCGTAGCAAAGAGCGCCAAAAACGGCCCCTCCCTCTCCCACACAGCAGTGAAGAGAAACGAAACTGTCACAATTAAAGCAAAAAAACTGCCAAGTGGAAAATAATGCCCAAATATTTATTCACACAGTACCTCAGCAATGTAAACGATTCTACATTCCAGCAAAAACGTTTAACATGATAAATAGTTATTAAAAAAGGATTAGTGACCTTTAACAGAGTAGTTCCGGTGAAATACCATCCCCAGAATACTGAAGTGTATACATACATGTCATTTTAACGGTATGGCAGGATTTTCTCATCAATTCCATTCAGAAAATAAAAACTGCTACATACCTCAATGCAGATTCATCTGCCCGCTGTCCCCTGATCTGAAGCCTTTACCTCCCTCAGATGGCCGAGAACAGCAATATGATCTTAACTACTCCGGTTAAAATCATAGTAAAAAACTCTGACAGATTCTTCCTCAAACTCTGCCAGAGAAGTAATAACACGCTCCGGTGCTATTTTAAAATAACAAACTTTTGATTGAAGTCATAAAAACTAAGTATAATCACCATAGTCCTCTCACACATCCTATCTAGTCGTTGGGTGCAAGAGAATGACTGGGACTGACGTAGAGGGGAGGAGCTATGTGCAGCTCTGCTGGGTGAATCCTCTTGCATTTCCTGTTGGGGAGGAGTTATATCCCAGAAGTAATGATGACCCGTGGACTGATCACACATAACAGAAGAAAACATAAATTACAACTCATGGATCCATGAAGAATAAAACAAATGGTAATACACTCAAAATGGTAATAAAATCACATACAGGTAAAAACAATAGATGGTCGCAGGTAAGTGGCCTATCTCCTGCGCAGACCTGCTTTGTAGCCAGGTCTGCGCAGGAGATAGGCCACTTACCTGTGACCATCTATTGTTTTTACCTGTATGTGATTTTATTACCATTTTGAGTGTATTACCATTTGTTTTATTCTTCATGGATCCATGAGTTGTAATTTATGTTTTTAGATTATGTAATAAATATCTAACTTTTTATCTACCTGAACATACCTGAATATACCTCACTTTCCCTTTTTGCCTCCGGTTCGGTAGGCGCTGGGGGATCCCCACTATATGTCCCTAAAGGGATTACTATCTGCATAGACGTGGAGCAGCTCTCACCATCCCATGTAGAGATTGGCATATGAGGGCGCAAATTTCGCCCCCATAGCTGTCCCACGTCTCTGCAGATAGTAAGTCCCCTCAAAAAGAAAAAAAGTATGTGTCAACAAAAGCTCCAATGTGCATACAATGAAGTATAAAGCTAGAGATGTAAATTGCTGGATTTGCAAGTAATTGTGGGAGTAAGGGGTACTTAGTCAGACACGGGGTTGGTACAGTGAGACAGCCATGGTTGTGCAGTATATGTTTCTAGCAGCAGAGGTGTCTCCAGAAACGATAAAGGGGGGCAGTCTAAGATAGAGGGTTAAATACAGATAGAGAAAAGCAACACTATAGTGAGAGTTAGGGGACTGAGGGGAGCTGTTATGAAAGAAGTGAAGCAGTGCCCCCTCCCAGACATGCCTTTCAAAATGGATTGGGAATAATAAAAGTTGGAAAGTAAAAGTGTGTTTAAATAAGACAAGGGTCTAACAACACTGAACAGTGACAATGGAAACTATATGTGAAGTATAAGAAGGCTGTCTCGAGTTGCCTTTTATACTTGTAACTCTTGTGCACAAGGAGGTCTCACTACTAATCTAATACATACACAAAACTAGAAGATTATCCCTTTATTCTATGCCATCTTTATGCATAAGGTATCTCTATACATACTACACCCCCCTTCAGGGTACCATCTTGTCTCGCTGGAGGTTTTATTTTATGCATCATGACTGTTTTGATAAAATCCTCTATCTATCTCTAGAATATATATTCCTTTCTATATACACATTCTTTCTCTACTTGTTAGTATATTTTTGTTCACATCCTCCAAATACTCTAAGCACATTCTTCCAGTTTACACACTTGGAGGCCTATTTATCAAAGGTCTGTCGGACCTGATCTGACAGTGCGGTTCAGGTCCGACAGACATCGCTGAATACGGAGAGCAATACGCTCTCCGTATTCAGCATTGCACCAGCAGCTCTTGTGAGCTGCTGGTGCAATTCCGCCCCCTGCAGACTCGTGGCCAATCGGCTGCCAGCAGGGGGGTGTCAATCAACCTGATCGTACTCGATCGGGTTGAATTGTGGCGTTCTCTGACCGCCTCATCAGAGCAAGTCTGAAGACTCGCCAGAAACACAGGCCCTCAAGCTCCATTCGGACCTTGATTAATGGGCCTCAATGTCTTTCTTTTCATATTAAATACGTTCTCTCTACCTCTTGACATTTGTTATTTTCCCTCTCTCTAAGCACATACACTCTTGACCAACATTTTTTTTAATCCAACTTTATTAAAACTCAAAGGAACAATACACAAACATGTGACATGTATCAAAGGATACTACAATCACAGCACATTATAATCACATTTTTAAGTCACCCCTTTCTTTAGGTATCATTCCTAGGTATGCGCCCTCTCTCCTTTCTGTATGGATTCTCTCGATGAGCATCTCTCAATTTTCACTTGTTTTCTCACTCTTTTTCCCTATGTTTTCAGTTATATGCTGTTTCTTCCAACTTCCCTCTCTCTGTGACCCCGACCTTCAGATATCTATAACTTTATTATCATGCCTGAATTTTGTAAGAAGATGTTTCAGATTTCAATTCTTTTAAGAAATCAAATGAAGATTATAATGTGAAAGAAAAAAATATATATATTTAATAGGATTTAGTAATGCTATTTTTGTCTTTAAGGTGTTCACCCTATGAAATAAGTCTGGGAAATGGTAATGACCCCATGCTGTGTGATTTATCTCTGCACTTGTGTTTTAAGATATAACCTTTATACAAAGTCTTCTTGAGATATATAGATCAAATGCCTACAGAATATATAGCCTTGACACCAAGCTAAATTTGGTTGTCATATGACACCAGGGAAACATATTTTAAAACTTTAACATGCTTGCTTTTTTTAAAGCTTTGCATCATATTTTTAGGATGGGGTGAATGTCAGACATTTCACACTAGATAATCCCAAATGTATATAATGAAGAGAGTGAAGACAAAGAATACTTGAAATCCTTTTTTTAAAAGGTCACAGGTCCCTATTATTTTGGGGTATGCTAACATGTCTCTTAAAGGGACACAAAACCCAAAACATTTTCTTTCAGGATTCAGATAGAGAATACAAATTAAAAAAAGTTTCCAAATTACTTTTATTATCAAAGTTGCTTAGTTCTCATGTTATTCTTTGTTGAAAAGATATCTAGATAGGTAGTGTGAACATGTCTGGAGCACTACATGACCGGAAAAAGTGCTGCCATCTAGTGCTGTTGCTAATATATAACATCGTTGCAAAATTGCTGCCACATAGTGCTGCAGACACGTGCACGCTCCCGAACTTATCTTCCTGCTTTTCAACAAAGGATACCAAGAAAAACAAAGAAAATGTAATAATAGAAGTAAATTAAAAAGTTGTATACATTTGTATGTTCTTTCTTAATTATAAAAGAAACATTTTGGGTTTTATGTCCCTTTAATTCTCCTTCCTTGAATAACTTTGTGATTTAATTTTTTTTTATTTTAGCATAAAGTTGTCATTAAAGGGACAGTCAACACCAGAATTTTTGTTGTTTTAAAAGATAGATAATTCCTTTATTACCCATTCCCCAGTTTTGCATAAACAACACAGTTATATTAATATACTTTTAACCTCTGTGATTACCTTGTATCTAAGCATCTTCTGACAGCCCCCTGATCACATGACATTTTATTTATTATCTATTGACTTTCATTTTAGCCAATTAGTGCAGTGTCTGCCACAATCAACGGGCGTGCTCACAATGTAATCTATAGGGTTTACCTGAACTTGCTCTCCCCTGCTGTGAAAAGCAAATACAAAAGCATGTGATTAGAGGCGGCCTTCAAGGGCTTAGAAATTATCATATGAGCTTTCCTAGGTCTAGCTTTCAACTAAGAATACCAAAAGAACAAAGCAAAATTGGTGATAAAAGTAAATTGGAAAGTTGTTTAAAATTACATGCCCTATTTGAAACATGAAAGTTTTTTTTGGACTTGACTGTCCCTTTAATTCATGTCCTTGTGTCGATTCCCTTCTTGCACACTTTGGCTGCTAGTTTCCTCATTACCCTGACAGCATCATCAAGTACATGACAACCTACTGTTTACCAATCTATTTTGGGCTAGATTACAAGTGGAGCACAAATGATTTTGGGAGGGTTTTCACGATCGTTTGCGCTCCGTTTAAATTGCGATCATATTACAAGTTGAGCGAAATTGCCATTGTGCTAGCTTAAATCCTTACCTCGAACTCAGAGCTGTGGAAAACCATTTTCCGAAAATAAAAAGTGTCATAAAACACATAAAATATACATTACAAAGTAGACGTACACTCATAATAACACTATCTAATAAAAAATAATACAAAATATTGCACACAAAAGTTATAAGGGCTCAAAGGTATGAGAGCTCGGGTGTTAAAGAACTTTAACATTGATATACAAGTATATACATGTCTAAACTTGTATAATATGTATTAATGTATCTATATGTGTATATATGTATTTACAGACCTATATAAAAACATTAATATATGTTTATACATATATAGACATATATAAGTGCATTGGAGCCTTTACAGTTAAGTAGATGAAGACATATAAAAGCATATTTATGCAATATTCATATTTAACAAACTTTCTAACTATGTATTTACTGTAAATATTTCACATTCCAATGTTCTGTACATAGCAGAATATGTTCTAAGTATTTATAAATAGATATTCCTATATATATATCTATACCTATATATAATCATATACAGATGTAATCAAAATTATTCAACCCCCATTGAATGTTCCTAGAGACACAGTTGAAAGCATAATTCACAAGTTCAAAGTTAAAGGAACAGTGGTTAAACTACCTGAACGGGGCAGTTAAAGGAAGCTATCAACGGCTGCAACCAGATTTCTGAGAAGGCAGGTTGAGAAAAACCCTTAAGTGATTGTAAAAGACCTGGAGCAAGACTTGGTGGCCACAGACACTGAGGTTTCGGTTTGCACAGTAAGGCGCGTACTAAATGCAGAAGGTTTCAATGCCAGATTATCAAGAGGTACACCACTACTGACCCAAAAGCACAAGAAAAGTCGGTTCAAATATGCTCAAAAACATACAAATAAGCCACAGAAGTTTTGGGATTCTGTTCTGTGCAGTGATGAAACAAAACTGGAACTTTTAGGCCCGATAGATCAGCAGTATGTCTGGAGGAAGAAGAATGAAGCATGCGCTGAAAAGAACACTCTGCCTACAGTTAAGCATGGCGGTGGCTCAGTGATGCTCTGGACTGCTTTGCAATCCTCTGGCACTGGAAACCTGCAGCGTGTGGAGGAAAAAAGATGGATTCATTGAAGTATCAGTAAATCCTAGGAGAAAACCTTATGTCGTCTGTAAAGAAGCTGAAGCTTGGGCATCAAGCATAACTCAAATTCCACCAAGGCTTGGTTGCAGAAGAAGTCCTGGAAGATTCTACAGTGGCCATCACAGTCACTTGACTTGAACCCCATAGAAAATCTCTGGTGGGATTTGAAGAAGGCGGTTGCAGCACGCAAACCCAAGAATATTACTGAACGGGAGGCCATTGCTCATGAGGAATTGGCTAAGATTCCTCAGGAACGCTGCCAGAAGCTGGTGTCTGGCAATGCATCTTGTTTGCAGATAGCACGTACAATTTTAATAAGCGTTAAAGGGACACTCAGGTTTAATAGAATTTTCATGATTCAGATACAGCATGTCATTTTAAACAACTTTAAAAAAAATGTGCACAGTCTTTTATAATTACAATTTTTGAGTCACCAGATCCTACTGAGCATGTGCAAGAATTCACAGACTATACGTATATGCATTTGTGATTGGCTGATTGCTATCACATGGTACAAGGGGAGTGGAAATATACATAACTTTGAAATTTGTTATAAAAAAAATCTGCTACTCATTTGAAGTTCAGATTAAGTGCTATTGCATTGTCTTGTTATATTGCATTTGTTGATTATGCAAATCTAATGTGTTGACTGGTCCTTTAATTTAATTTACTGCTATTATCTAATTGACTTAGTTCTCTTTGCTGAAAAGTATACATAGGTAGGCTCAGGAGCTGCTGTTTGGTGGCTGTACATATATGTATATTGCCATTGGCTTACTGATCTGTTCAGCTAGCTCCCACTAGTGCATTGCTAGGATACCAAAACAATGAAGCAAAATTGATAATATAAGAAAAATAATAAGTTGTTTAAAAATGTAGGTTCTATCTGAATCCTAAAATAAATATTTTGGGTTTTATGTCCCTTAACATTTATTTTTGCAACTCTAATATGACTCTGCATTCATTTAAGGCACATGCTTGCATGTCTTGTTATCCTTTTTGTTGCCTTATTTGAGAAAAATTCCACATTAATAGAGTAATTATAAACAGCCATCACTTTATGTTTTTTTTTTAACCCCAGAGGGATAATGATTTGCTCCATTAAAATAACTTCTGAAGTAGACTATAGGGACAGCAAAACAGCGGTTCAGGCTAAAAAGCATATTCAGATTAGTATGTTTATATCTATTATTTTGTACATGTTTATTTCCTAAATGTTTTTTTTTATCTCAGAGAATAGCTTTCATTATAGAATTAGCTGTAAAACCTATGATATGTTAGTAACAATTCACCATTGACCCCATATGAATTAATCTGGCCCCAAGGTGAATTAAATGTTGCCTCTTATTTCTTGTCAATTACCTGCACACATATACACACACACGCGCATATATTATACACACACACACATATATACACACACATATTATATGTACACACAAAAACATATACAAACACGCACACATATACACACACATACATATATACACACACACAAACACACATTATATACACACACACACAAACATACACATATACACACACGCACATATATACACACACACACCCATATATACACACATACACATATATTATATACACACACACATACCTAAACATACAAATATACACACACACACTATATACACACATAAACATACACATATACACACACGCACATACATATATATATATATATATATATATATATATATACACACACACACATATAAACATACAAATATACACCCACACCCACATATACACACACACACACACACACACACATATATACACACATACACACACACATATACACACACACACACATACACACACACAAACACATATACACATGAACACACTATATACACACACACACACACATAAATACATACACACACATATATACATATACACATACACACACATATATACACCAACACATATACATACACATTGTAAATACACACATGTATACATACATGCAGATAAACATTCAGCAACAACCTGGGTGCTTACTCAAGTTTACAAGCTCATTTATTATCTGACATTTTGGGGATCACATTGTTCCATTCTTTAAAATCTGCACTTTCAGGTAATCAAGGTACTCAGGTATTCAAAAAATGTATTTCAAATCAAATGAATTTTGAATGCCAGAGACTGCAGATTTTTTCCTTTATAAATTTACAACTTTTAATCCAGCATTTGGGGGTGAAAGTGACATAAAATGAGAACAGATAGATAGAAAGATAGATGATTGATAGATAGATGACAGACAGACAGACATATAGATTAGAGGATAGATAGATAGATAGATAGATAGATAGATAGATAGATCAAGTCAACTGCTATTTTAAACCAAGGGAAGGCATAACTTATGAAGTCTTGAAACTGTTAACATACATACACATAAGTACAAAGATGTATGTTCACTGCATAGACACCAGCTGTAACAGCAAAGACAGATCATACTTGTTTTCACCAAGTACAAGGCCAAATAGTACCAATATAGGCCTAAATTACAAGTGGAGCGCTAATTTATCACGTCCCAGAAAATACGCGATAAATAACCAGCCATTACAAGTGGCTGGTTATTGCTAACACGAGCTTGCGGTAACAATTAGCACTTATAATATTAACCAGAGATCAGATCTCTTGTTAAAATGATTCTGAACCAATTTTTATAGATAATAATTTTATAGAGCATGCAATTTTAAACAACTTTCTAATTTTCTCCTGTTATCAATTTTTCTTTGTTCTGTTGGCATCTTTATTGAAAAAATCCAAAGAGAGTCACAGCATAAATGGTATTTTATTAGCACATCAAATCAGCGATGTTTCGGGAACAACTCCCTTAGTCATGCAATAAAACATAATGATACAAAACATCCATATATACCCTTATGCCACAAGTATTAACAAAGTTAATAATTTCTTATCCAAAAATTGGAGCAGCAATCATAAACATTAAGAATGATTGGCACATATTCCTATACTGACCACCAGCCAGCTATTCTTAAAATTATACAAAAGCTATACTACATAAGCATCAGATGGATTTTAAATAGAATTGGCACAATTCAAAAATACAAATTTAGTTTACAAAACCATCAAATATACAGAATTTTACTATTATTATTCTTCTTTATTTATGAAACGCCATCATATTCCGATACTGTTCTTTTAAATAAAACAATAATATAAAACTTGTAAGAGACAGGACAACATTTTACAAACACATACAGGAGGAATTGAGCGCCCTATTCCCGTGGGAACTTACAATCTAGAAGGGTAGGAGGTTGAGAAACAGGAGGTGAGGACTGCAAGATTGAGAAAGATGTTAATGCAGAGTTAGATGAGGGAAATGTTGTTAGGTAAGAGAAATATTATTGAGTTGGGTGGTAGGCTTCTCTGAACAGAAAAGTCTTCAGAGAGCGTTTAAAGGGACAGTCTAGTCCAAATAAAACTTTCATGATTCAGATAGGGCATGTAATTTTAAACAATTTTCCAATTTACTTTTATCACCAATGTTTCTTTGTTCTCTTGATATTCTTAGTTGAAAGCTTAACCTAGGAGGTTCATATGCAAATTTCTTAGACCTTGAAGTCCGCCTCTTAAGAATGCATTTTAACAGCTTTTTCACCACTAGAGGGTGTTAGTTTATGTTTTTCATATAGATAACACAGTGCTCGTGCACGTGAAGTTACCTGGGAGCCATCACTGATTGGCTAAACTGCAGGTCTGTCAAAGAACTGAAATAAAGGGGCAGTCAGCAGAGGCTTAGATACAAGATAATCACAGAGGTAAAAAATATATAAATATAACTGTGTTGGTTATGCAAAACTAGGGAATGGGTAAAAAAAGCGATTATCTATCTTTTAAAACAATAACAATTCTGGTGTAGACTGTCCCTTTAAAGGAAGAAAGATTAGGGCAAAGCCTTACAGCACGAGGGAGAGTGTTCCAGAGGGTAGGTGCTGAACGACAGAAGTCCTGCAGTCTAGCATGAGAAGAGGTGAAAGTCGCAGATGCAAGGAGCAGGTCATTGTTGTAATAATCAATATATAGAAAAATGAATCATAAGAACACAGAGAGATCCCAGTCTCTATTCATACCTAACAGGCGGGAAAGACAAACCGCACCGCCAACTCCAGTCTGCATGATACAAGCAGAAGTAATTCGGAACGATGCAGCCTCTGGTCCTCCTGGGGTAATTATATGCGATGACGTGTAATAAAATTGTGGTGAATACATATGATGTGGCCATTTCAATGTAAGAAATATATGTTTTAAATAAGGGCCTGTCATTCTGCCCTAGTAGTGACTGTAATTTTTTCCAATTATCTAAGGACAGATTTTTTCGCAACATTAGACTAAAGACATTACAGTTTGACACATTTTGAAGCCCCTCTAACGATACTGTTGAATTTCTAAGTTTAAAGAATGTGGGTTTCAGGAATAAGAGTTCTTTTATTCCTGCTCAAAATAATCAGTGTGGAAACCTTTGTAAACTTAGTGCTACATGATGTTAATCTTTTGAAAAGTAAATTGCATAAAGAGAAAACCTCTAATAAAAAGAAATTGAAATATGGCTTTGGTAATAAGTATGGCAAGTCCGGTATTGTTGGTAAAAAAGTTTCAATAATTTTTCCAATATGGATGCTCAAGCTTTAAATTTATTGAAGTCTGGAAATTACATTATCCTAAAAAAAGCTGATACGGGTGGGGTCACGGTTATTTTAGACAAAGGCTAATATATTAATGAAATTAGAACTCAGTTAAGCAATGAAGATATCTATAAGTAGTTGCCCAGTAACCCCATATTCTCTATTCAGAAAGAACGTAAAAGAATTATCCTTAATGCTTAAAGAAATGGTATTATTGGTAAGGATGTGGTTACATTTTTAGATATTGAATATCCACGAACCCCTGTATTATACACGTTGCCAAAGATTCATAAAAATCAGAAAGAACCTCCAGATAGCCCTATTGTTTCTAGTATAGGCATTGTATCTTCTAATGTTTCTATTTATTTGGACAAAATCCTTAGACCTTTTGTTGAAATGTCAAGTTCTTTCATTAAAGTGAATGTAAATTTTGATGTTAAAGTGCCCGGTTTTTCAAACTTCAATTAAAAACAGGGGCACTTAATTCATCAAAAATTACATTTCACTCCTGTTGTGAAAAAAAAACTTACCTTTTAAACTTCACAGCAGCTCCAGCTTCCTCCACCCATTTCAAAGTCTCTTCCTGGGTCTAAAATGAGGCATCTGGCTTCCTCCAATCACAGCGTTGAAACAGACACTGATTCCCCCGGGGGGGAAGCTGTGATTGGAGGATGCCCTATCAATTATTTCTGACATCAGAAATGGCTTGTGAGACCGGAGGAAGCTGGAGCTGCTGTGAAGTTTAAAAGGTAAGTATTTTTTCACAACAGGAGGTAAATGTAAATTTTGATGAATTAAAGTGCCCCTGTTTTTAATCGAAGTTTTAAAAACTGGGCACTTTAGCATCAAAATTTACATTCACTTTAAGGATACAAGTGATTTCTTGTTAAAAATAGAATCATTATGATTGAATACCACAAATGTCTATTATTCAGTCTGGATGTGGGAAGTTTGTATAATTCCATCACTCATGTGAGTGGAGTAGGAGCTGTAAAATCAGTGTTAACTGCAAATAAAGAATATGCTCCATCTCAGATTGATTTCCTCATTCAATTGTTAGAATTTGTCCTTTATTATAATTATTTTCTTTTTGATAGGTTCCAACATCGCCCCCAATTACACTAATTTGTTAATGAACGTTTGAGAAAAAAAATAGTTTGCCCCAATATTGATTTCATTCGGTATGACGCCTGTTGGTGGCGCTATATTGATTATGTCTTTGGGGTTTGGTTGGGCGACGTTGGAACTCTGATTGCTTTTATTAATGACCTAAACTCACTTATAGTGAAGAAGATTTGTTTTTTCTGGACACTAGGGTTTATAAGTCTGGTGGTTCTTTAAAAATAGATCTCTTTAGAAAGTCCACTGAGCGTAATAGTATTCTACACTTTAATAGTGCTCACCCTTTATCTCTTTTGGAGGCTCTTCCCTGAAGCCAATTACTAAGGGTATGTAGGATTGTTACTGATGAAGATTTGTTTGATTTAAGGCTTAATGAAATGAAGGATCGCTTTGTGGAACGTGGCTATCCGTTGACTATTATTAAAAAGGAGATGAGTCTTGCCTTGTCTACTCCGAGAGAGACCTTGTTGGGTCCTAAAAAGGGTAAGATTAAAAAACATAATGACCAATGGATGGTTTTTGTGTATAAATTAAATTTTCAGAGCAATCTAATACAGGGTATCATTAAAAAGCATTGGGATATTATTGCTAAATGTAATACGGATGTTCCAGAGTTTATTAAAACGCTTTATGCCAGCTTACAAGCGAGGTTATAATATCCATAAAAAAATAATTAGGGCTGATATTGACTCTGCTTCTAATGTCTGTAAACAAAGGTATTTGACTAGTAAAAATATGGGTTGTTACCCTTGCTTGAGTTGCTCCTGTTGTAGCAACATAATAAAAGGATCTGTTTTTATCATCCGAGTACTGGTAGGAAGTATCATATTAACGGATATCACACCTGTCAAACCAAATATGTTGTTTACCTAGTCAAATGTCCTTGTGGGCGGAGCTATGTCAGAGAGACAACTAGGTGCATTAGAGACAGAATAATTGAACATAAGATCACCATTAGAACTAATAATAAATTAGCCTGTATCATGTCATTTCACTAAAATAGGACATGCAGTGAACCAGCTTAGGTTTCAGGTTATTGAGTTTGTTCCTAGGCCCAGGAGAGGTGGTAATAGAAAACTTTTATTAAAACAATGGGAGTCCTTTTGGATACATGAATTAAGTACCCTTGAACCTATAGGTATGAATAGAGACTAGGATCGCTCTGTGTTCTTATGATTCATTTTTATATATATTAGACTATTCTGTATAATTTGATGGTTTTGTAAACGAAAATTGAATTTTTGAATTGTGCCAATTTTATTTAAAATCCATCTGATGCTTATGTATAACTTTTGTATCTTTTTAGGTATAGCTGGCTGGTGGTCAGTATAGGAACATGTGCTAATCATTCTTAATGTTTATGATTGCTGCTCCAATTTTTGGATAAGAAATGGTTAACTTTGTAAATATACCTTTACTGCCCCCTTGTGGCATAAGGGTATATAAGGATGTTTTGTATCATTATGTTTTATTGCATGACTAAGGGAGTTGTTCCTGAAACATCGCTGATTTGATGTGCTAATAAAATAGCATTTATGCTGCCGCTCTCTTTGGATTGTTCTTATATTGTATTTTGAGTACAAGTGGTTACCCTATGTGGCGTGCAGTTACCTGAGGTGCTAGACTGCACCGTTTGTTTCTTTGGATTATCTTTATTTGAAAAAGAGTGATTGTAATCTTACAAGCCGGCCCATCTTTGGTTCAGCACCAGGGTAACGCTTGCTGATTGTTGGCTAAATGTAACCACCAATCAGCAAGCGCTATCCAGGGTGCTAAACCAAAAATGGACCAGCTTGTAAGCTTACATCCCTGCTTTTTCAAATAAAGATACAAAGATACAAAGAAAGAATGAAGAAAATTTGATAATAGGAGTAAATTAGAAAGGTGCTTAAAATTGCCTGCTCCATCTGAATCATGAAAGAAAAAATGTGGGTTCAGTGTCCCTTTAATTTTATAAATGTCCACCATATGCCCCCAAATAAAGTGTAATATATTTTATTAAAAATAAAGATAGTAGCATGTTTATTTTTTAATAAAGTAACTTCAGTTAACAGTTTTGGTGGCTAAAGTTGGCAGCTGTAGGGTGTTAGAAAAAAAGGCACTGAAAAGTGCCTTTACATTGCAGTCTATGGAAACTGTGTGTTCCCTGTAAACAAATATGTATATGCTTATATACATATATATTTATGTGTTAATATGTGTATATACACATATTATCATTGTATATATATATGTATACAGTTATATACATACAGTACATATTCAATTTGCTGCCACCGCTGTGCAACTTACCTCCTTCGCTGCCGTATGTCATGAGAACAAGGCTCCCAATGGAGCCTATGGAAGTGCAATCTCATAAGCTCAATGCTTCCCAGCAATGGGTACGCAAGTTCGTGTTTGCATTGCGGCTAATTTGTAATACCAGTGCACATTTGCGTGCACTGGTATTACTCAGTGGAGCGCAAATATCGCTTTTGCAAAAGTAATATTTTGCGCTCCACTTGTAATCTAGCCAATATTGTTTCAAGTCAAACAAATGTATAATCTGACATCTGAGTAAATATGGAGAAACATTTTATTGATGCTATTACTATCTTACAATTCAGTATGTGCATAAATAGATAAATACAATTTTCATGCTGTCATTGTTTGACAATTGACACCTGTATAATCTCCGTTGTGGGGTTGTCCTTATTAGCTAATGAGCTTTCTAACCCATTGACTCAAACAAGCAGTTTGCATGTTTTCAAAATCAAGATGTTTAAATTGTAAACATTTTGTTTAAAGGGACATTCTACTCCAGAATTGTTATTGTTTAAAAAGATAATACCTTTATTACCCATTTCCCAGTTTTGCATATCCAACACTTCTATATTAATATACTTTTTTACCTCTGTGATTACCTTGTGTCTAAGCCTCTGCAGACTGCCCCCTTATGAATGAGCACAATGTTATCTATATTGCACACGCAAACTAGCGCTGTCTATCTGTGAAAAACTGTCAAAATGCACTAAGATAAGAGGTGGCCTTAAAAATTAGCATATAAGCCTACGTAGGTTTAGCTTTCAACAAAGAATACTAAGAGCACAAAGCAAATTGGATGATAAAAGTAAATTGAAAAATTGATTAAAATTGCATGCCCTATCTGAATCATGAACGTTTACTTTTTGCTAGACTGTCCTATTAAGTTTGATGTCACTTTAAATATCCTGTACCGCAAGTAATTGTTCTCAACAAAGTAATTTTGTGCCTGTTTAACCCCTTAATGACCACAATGTACCCTGTATGTCACTGGTCGTTAAGGATTTTTTCAGGACATAATAGCACCAGTCTAGCAAGAACACGCTATTAATGCACTCCCTCCAGCAGGCTTTGTGGAATAGAGCAGTCTCAACGCTGGTGGCAAGACTGTGCTATAAAACAATCAAGTCCCAAAAAAAGGCAAGTGACATACAGGGTACGTCGCTGGTCCTTAAGGGGATAAGAAACATTGAAACACCTCTGTTCACACAAATGAGTTTTCCTTCTACCACATTTATCAAAGTGAAACTGTAGATACATGGATACTTTATCTTTACAGATAAGTTGGCAACAACAAAATAAACTTTCCTATCTTCTAAGCTGACACTTAAGAATAATTGTTTTCTACAGATATTAATGGGAGTGTATGTTCAAAAAGTAACTTTCTCAAGTTTGTTTTTTTTTAAGCAAATTTTATAATATTTAGTACATAGGCAAAAGAGAAACACATAACACATAAATCAAAATATGGGGACAATTTATCATCTGTCTGGCGGACATGATCCGCTGTAGCGATCATGTCCACCAAACATCTATAAATGCCAACAGCATACACTGTCGGCATTTATCATTGCACAAGCAGTTCTGGTGAACTGCTTGTGCAATGCCGCCCCTGCAGATTTGCGGCCAATCAGCAGGTGGTGTCAATCAACATGATCATATAAGATCAGGCGGATTGATGTCCACAGCCTCAGAGGCAGCAGACGAGTTAAGGAGCAGTGGTCTTAAGAAACAGGGGTATACGGCCCCATTCGGGCCGTGATAAATTGGCCCCTAAATCTGCAGTATGTAATATTCCAAACTTTTATTTTAATTCATTACACAGGTCAAATCCACCAAATTGAGTAAGGCCAAATTCCCATGTTTTTATGAGCATACAATGAACAGATTTTACATACTTTGGCATATGTGCTATGTTTAAAAAATAAAAATAAAAAAATATACAGTACAGTCATGTGAAAAAGAAAGTACACCCTCTTCTATGGTTTTATGTATCAGTACATAATTACAATAATATGGTCCTTAGCAGGTCTTAAAATTAGGTAAATACAATCTCAGATGAACAACAACACGACATATTACACCGTGTCATGATTTATTTGAAAAATAAAGCCAAAATGGAAAAGCCATGCGTGAAAAACTAAGTATACCTTAAGATTCAATAGCTTTAGCAGCAATAACTAGAAGTAATCATTTTCTGTATGACTTTATCATTCTATCACATTGTTGTGGAGGAATTTTGGAGGAATTGGAAACATTTTGGACCACTTTTCTTTTATTTTTTTTATGCACAGCTATCTTAAGGTCCCGCTACAGCATTTCAATTGGGTTGAGGTCTGAACTTTGACTGGGCCATTGCAACATCTTGATTCTTTTCTTTTTCAGCCATTCTGTTGTAGATTTGCTGGTGTGCTTGGGATCCTTGTCCTGTTGCATGACCCAATTTCGGCCAAGCTTTAGCTGTCGGACAGGTGGCCTCACATTTGACTCTAGAATACTTTGGTATACAGAAGAGTTCATGGTCGACTCAATGACTGCAAGTTGCCCAGGTCCTGTGGCTGCAAAACAAGCCCAAATCATCACCCCTCCACCACCATGCTTCACAGTTGGTATGAGGTGTTTGTGCTGCTATGCTGTGTTTGGTTTATGGCCAAACATCTCTACTTTGGTCTCGTCTGTCCAAAGGAAATTGTTCCAGAAGTCTTGTGGTTTGTTCAGATGCAACTTTTCAAACCTGTCGTTCTGCCATGTTCTTTTTAAAGATAAAAGGCTTTCTCCTGCTAGCCCATCCATACTTCCATACAAACCATACTTGTTCAGTCTTTTTCTAATTGTAATTGCATGAACTTTAACATTTAACGTGTTAACTGCGGCCTGTAGAGTCTGAGATGTAACACTTGGGCTTTTTGCAATTTCTCTGAGCATTGCACGGTCTGGCCTTGGGGTGAATTTGCTGGGACGTTCACTCCTGGGAAGATTGGCAACTGTCTTGAATGTTTTCCACTTGTGAATAATCTTTCTCACTGTAGAATGATTGACTTTAAGTTGTTTGGAAATGGCCTTATAACCCTTCCCAGATTCATGGGTAGCAATAATTGCTTCTCTTAGATCATTGCTGATTTCTTTCCTCCATGGCATTGTGTTAACACACACCTGAATGCTCCAGACCAGCAAACTGCTAAAACTTCGGCTTTTGTAGTGGTGGTCACACTTGCTGATGTTACCAACGGCTAGATTACGAGTTTTGCGTTACGGTGTGGTACGGCTATATCGCTGAAAAATTGGCCATTGTGCGTGGACTGGCCGGTAATGCATATTACGAGTCGCGGCGGTATATGCTGTAACACAAGCATTTTTGCCTTAACACAACCCTCCATTCTGCACTCAAAAAATGACGTTTGAGTGCGTGATTTTGCATAGCGCCGTATTACAGGTTGTGTGGTCTGGCTAAAATGCTTGCATTACAGCCTATACCGACATGAGCCATTCTGCAATCTGAGACCAGTAGTTATGGATTTTGCGAAACAATCAGCCAATAGGATTTCAGTAGCTCTCATCCTATTGGCTGATGAAAAATTTTAAGCCAATAGGAATGCAAGGTACCCCATTTTTAAATGGGTACCTTGGATTCAAGATTCAGTGTAAGGCGGTGATTGTATGAAGAAGACGCTCTTCACGCCTCCACAGCTCCGTGTCACCGGGATGAAGATAGAAGATGGTCCCGCGATGGAGGAAGATGTCACCGCCTGGATGAAGACTTCTCACCACCTGGATGAGGGTGGATGACCGGACTTCATGAACCGTGAGTAGATATTCTGGGATTAGTGTTAGTTTTTTTTGCATTTTTTGGGGTGTTTTTTTTATTTGGGATTTGGGCAGTAAAAGAGCTGAATGCCCTTTTAATGGCAGTAAAAGAGCTGAATGCCCTTTTAAGGGCAATGCCCATACAAAAGCCCCTTTAGGGGCAATGGGTAGTTTAGTTTTTTTTTTAGATAAAGGTTTTTTATTTTGGGGGTTGGTTGGGTGGGGGTTTACTTTTAGGGGGGACTTTGTAATTTTTTAATGTAAAAAAGCTGTTTAACTATTTATATATCGTTTCTTATTTTTGTAATCTTAGAGTTTTTTATTTTTCATATTTTAGTGTTTATTATTTTTTGTAATGTTAGATTTTTATATTTTTTTGTAGTATTAGGTTTATTTAAATTTGTAATTTAGGTTTTTTACTTTTTCTAAATGTGATAGGTTTGTTTAATCATGTAATTTAGGATTTTTTGGTAGTTTTTTTATTTTATAAGAATAGTTATAGGCGTTAATGACTTTATTTAGGGGTTAATGATTTAGGGGCTAATTACTTTATTTAGGGGGTAATGATTTAGGGGTTAATGACTTTATTTAGCGTCGGCGATGTCGAGGGGCGGTGGTTTAGTGGTTACAGTATATTATAAAATTGTTTTTCCCTTAATGCGTTTCCAATTACTTTTTTTTACCAGTTGCAGAGTATAACATGTATGAGATCTGCTTTTTAAAAGGTTTATTTGAGTATATGAATTAGATAATTTTGTGTTTTGAAGCAACAACCTAATAAAAATGGACCATTGTATGATACCGCTTGAAGCGGTCCCCAATGCAGAGTCCAGGCTGTCCAGGGCTATCAGGACAGCCTGGACTCTCCCCTGGTTCTAACAGCTTCAAGCGCTCCATAAAGACTCACTCTACTATTCAGGGATGCATACAACCTACACTATCAGGACAGCCTGGACTCTCCCCTGGTTCAAACAGCTTCAAGCACTCCATAAAGACTCACTCTACTATTCAGGGATGCATACAACCTACACTAACCTTTCCAACCTCCATTGCTTTCCCCATGAAGCCCTTAGAATGTAAGCCTATAAGCCCAGCTGTTTGCAGATCGCCTTCATAAGAGCCGACTACAATAGTGCAACTCTCGGCAGGGCTTTTATATTAAAAAATATTTTTTTAATTTTTAAAAAAAATTATATTACTACTTACTGAGTGCCTCGAGCCAACGAGGCCCTCAGCACACAAGCAGAGCATCGGAAGCCTGTTCGATCGCTTCCGGTGCTCTGCTAGACTGCTGGGCTCCACGTGGGGCGAAACCGGAAGCAATCACTTGTGGGGAGTGATCAATCCTTGGCCCAGAAGTCGGGAACAGTATTGCAGGATGCCTCAACATCGAGGCATCGCTGCAACATGGTTAGAGCGGCTGGAAGAGATCTCGATCGCTTCCAGTGCTCAGATTACCTTAGGACGTACAAGGTACATCCTTGGTCTTTAACGACTGATTTTTGTAGGACATACAAGGTACGTCCTTGGTCCTTAAGGGGTTAAAGGGTAGATTACAAGTGGAGCACTAATTTATTGTGAGCCCGTACGCAGGCAAATTTGCCCATTTACCGGAGAATGATAAGTAACCAGCCATTACAAGATCAGATCTCTGGTTAATTTTTTTAATGTGCCCCAATTGCCATTTTAATTAAAAAAAAAACAACTGCATGAAGAAGTTGTTAGGGGTTAAGTTGGCAGGTGTTGGCTTTTTAAAAAAAAATACGGTACTGAAAAGTGCCTTTGCATTGCAGTCTATGGGGACTGTGTGTTCCCTGTAAATATATGTACGTGCTTATATACATATATATTTATGTGTTAATAACAGTGAAAGACCAAAATACAAGCAACTTAAAGATAAAATTATATCAGAATGAGTTGTAATATATAGAGTATGGTGTATGTTCTGTCGCAGTGATAGCCAATATGTTAGCCAATGACCAACATAAGTAATAACTTACCTAGGAGAATGTACAAGTAGCCCAAAACTATACATTAACCCATAGGCTAGCTGATCCACCAGCAAAGATCAGAGTAGATTAACAGCGTTATAAAGACATTTAAGCATTATATAAAAGCATTATACAACAAATTAACCTTTACACTTCAAAGAAAGTTAAATTAACTATGATATTAACATATATCGCTTAAAAGAAAAGAAAAATATATATATATATATATATATATCAGAGTCTCCCTTGTTCTCTATGAGTTCATCAAGCGATGGTTAGCTAATTGTAGGGATCTGGTATAAGCTTACGCTGTACTTATATGTTCTTATATGTGTGCCCCATCCCCACAGTATATAAAGGGAGATTTAGGCATGTATATAGTAGGTAGGCAGGAATTCTGATATAGTGTCTCACAGCTAAAGTGAAATGGAGGGAGGTGAGATATAGGGATTGCTATTATGCGTTATAAATGGTAGTGTGGAGATGGAGAGTATTAGAAGTAACAGTATGGTGTTCTGGTAAAAATATCAACATGTTATACACCTAAATAAAAAGAGAGGGTATAATGATAGAAACATGTATAAGGTAAGACCTTTAGTCTGAACTGTGCACCAACCGCCCTCTCTCTATCAAGAGCAAATTTCTCTCTATAAGCAAACCATGAGTT
This sequence comes from Bombina bombina, assembly GCF_027579735.1. Taxonomy (NCBI): domain Eukaryota; kingdom Metazoa; phylum Chordata; class Amphibia; order Anura; family Bombinatoridae; genus Bombina; species Bombina bombina. The sequence continues at coordinate 627,325,738 of NC_069503.1, read as the reverse complement.
TTATGAGAAGGTGCAGAAAACATATCCTAGGCTTATACATTGGGGGATCAAATATCAGACATTACTGTCTTCATCAGAAACACAGTGAAGTGAGTCAGTGTCCCAAAGGTAAAGTTCCGTGAGAAAATGAGGTGTCCCAGGAGACCTTACCCGACACCAATCTTAAGGCAGTGCAGCAATAAGGTCAAAGTGGAGAGACAACATATTGCCGCCATAGAAAGGCCTCCTGTTGTTGAAGAGGAATGTAAAAGCCGGTGTCGCCAGAGTCGGGGCCATCTTCTGAGCCGGTGTTCTGGTAAGAATGGATCAAATTGGTGCATCAGAGGGCCGGTCGCATCCCCCAACACATCCTCCCAGATCCGCACTGTTTTTCTTCTGCAGGAGGCTCGATCACTTTTAGATGTTTCTTCTCCGGCGCTTTTGTCGCAGAATGACAGTAGAAAATTCCTCCACAGTTGGATCTCAGTGGTGGCGGAAACTTGAGGCAGCTGAGTGATCTGCAGATCATGTGGCTCTGGTTCCGTACTTGCCATCAAAGTCTGCTTCTCCATTGTGAAGTTAGAGGGTTTTAGGGTCTCAGGTACAATGGTGGTGATTGCGGTAGAGGAAATAATTTGGCGCTGATGTCCGGAAGCATTCTCCATCTCTACTTTTAGTACAGACCTTAAGTCCATCATTTTCGCACAATATTCCTGCTCAAACGTCTGTATAAAAGTGGATATTAGGCAGTGTATCTCCTCCATATTTGCCTATGTGATAGGTTACTTTCGTAGAAATTGTAGCTCTTATTTTGTTTTAGCTCCTTTCATTTTATAGGAAATTAATGCATTTGCAGCTTAACCCATGCAGCCGGGGGAAGGGTGGGAGGTATGCTTAGTAGGCCGTCTTCTATCGAGGGTCCATAAGAGAGCTAGAAGATAAATAATCCGGCAAGATGTTCACAGCATCATCCGATCAGCCAATCAGATTGAGCTCGCATTCTATTGGCTGATCGGAACAGCCAATAGAATGCAAGATCAATCTGATTGGCTGATTGAATCAGCCAATCGGATTGAACTTGATTCTGATTGGCTGATTCCATCAGCCAATCAGAATATTCCTACCTTAATTCCGATTGGATGATAGAATCCTATCAGCCAATCGGAATTTGAGGGACGCCATCTTGGATGACGTCATTTAAAGGAACCGTCATTCAGCTAGTAGGCGTCGGGAGAAGAGGATGTTCCGCGTCGGATGGAAGATGATGGCTCCCGAAGAAAGAAGATTGAAGATGCCGTTGATAGAAGACTTCATCCGGATCATGGACCTCTTCAGCTCCCGCTTGGATGAAGACTTCAGCCAGATCATGGACCTCTTCAGCTCCCGCTTGGATGATGACTTCAGCCGGATCATGGACCTCTTCAGCCCCCCGCTTGGGCTTGGATCAGGACATCGGAGGAGCTCTTCTGGATCGATCGGTGAACCTAGTATGGTGAAGATAAGGTAGGAAGATCTTCAGGGGCTTAGTGTTAGGTTTATTTAAGGGGGGTTTGGGTTAGATTAGGGGTATGTGGGTGGTGGGTTGTAATGTTGGGGGGGGTATTGTATGTTTTTTTTTACAGGCAAAAGAGCTGAACTTCTTGGGGCATGCCCCGCAAAGGGCCCTGTTCAGGGCTGGTAAGGTAAAAGAGCTTTGAACTTTAGTAATTTAGAATAGGGTAGGGCATTTTTTTTATTTTGGGGGGCTTTGTTATTTTATTAGGGGGCTTAGAGTAGGTGTAATTAGTTTAAAATTGTTGTAATATTTTTCTTATGTTTGTAAATATTTTTTTATTTTTTGTAACTTAGTTCTTTTTTATTTTTTGTACTTTAGTTAGTTTATTTCATTGTAGTTATTTGTAGGAATTATATTTAATTTATTTATTGATAGTGTAGTGTTAGGTTTAATTGTAACTTAGGTTAGGATTTATTTTACAGGTAAATTTGTAATTATTTTAACTATTTTAGCTATTAAATAGTTCTTAACTATTTAATAGCTATTGTACCTGGTTAAAATAAATACAAAGTTACCTGTAAAATAAATATAAATCCTAAAATAGCTATAATATAATTATAATTTATATTGTAGCTATATTAGGATTTATTTTACAGGTAAGTATTTAGCTTTAAATAGGAATAATTTATTTAATAAGAGTTAATTAATTTCGTTAGATTTAAATTATATTTAACTTAGGGGGGTGTTAGTGTTAGGGTTAGACTTAGCTTTAGGGGTTAATACATTTATTAGAATAGCGGTGAGCTCCGGTCGGCAGATTAGGGGTTAATAATTGAAGTTAGGTGTTGGCGATGTTAGGGAGGGCAGATTAGGGGTTAATACTATTTATTATAGGGTTAGTGAGGCGGATTAGGGGTACATAGGGATAATGTAAGTAGCGGCGGTTTACGGAGCGGCAGATTAGGGGTTAAAAATAATATAGCGGGGGCGGCAGAATAGGGGTTAATAAGTGTAAGGTTAGGGGTGTTTAGACTCGGGGTACATGTTAGGGTGTTAGGTGCAGACATAGGAAGTTTTTCCCCATAGCAAACAATGAGGCTGCGTTAGGAGCTGAACGCGGCTTTTTTGCAGGTGTTAGGTTTTTTTTCCAGCTCAAACAGCCCCATTGTTTCCTATGGGGGAATCGTGCACAAGCACGTTTTTGAGGCTGGCCGCGTCCGTAAGCAATTCTGGTATCGAGAGTTGAAGTTGCGTTAAATATGCTCTACGCTCCTTTTTTGGAGCCTAACGCAGCCATTCTGTGGACTCTCAATACCAGAGTTATTTTAAAGGTGCGGCCAGAAAAAAGCCAGCGTTAGATACGCGGGTCCTTACCGACAAAACTCTAAATCTAGCCGAAAGACTGTAAAGGAATTTAAAAATGCCTGGGACATGCATAAGGCTATCCTAAGGAAAAAGTAACATGTAATATGGGTAGACTTGATGGGCCTTTTTGGTTCTTATCTACCATCAAATTCTATGTTTCTATGTTTCTAAGGTAAAAAAGCAGAGTTAAGAGGTCCTAACGCTGCTTTTTTTTACACCCGCTGGTATTACGAGTCTTGCAGGTTTAGGGGCATCGCACACTTCTTTGGCATTACCGCAAAATGACTTACATAAACTTTGTAAAGTCTTTTTTCTATGGGACTTCCATAGTGCCGGTATTACGAGTCTGTCCTGGCAGGCCAAAAAGTGAGCGGTACATCAGCCAATAGGATTTTTTCTACCTTAATTCCGATTGGCTGATAGAATTCTATCAGCCAATCGGAATCTAAGGGACGCCATCTTGGATGATGTCACTTAAAGGAACCTTCATTCAGTAAGAAGACTTTGTTTGAAGAGGATGCTCCGCGTCGGATGTCTTGAAGATGGAGCCGCTCCGCGTCGGATGGATGAAGATAGAATATGCCCTCTGGTTGAAGACTTCTGCCCGTCTGGAGGACCACTTCGCCCGGCTTGGATGAAGACTTCTCCCGGCTTCGTTGAGGACTTTAGCCCGGTTGGATGAAGACTTCTGCCGCTTCCTTGAGGATGGATGTCCAGTCTTCAGAACTGTAAGTCGATCTTCAGGGGGTTAGTGTTCAGGGTTTTTTTTTAAGGGTGTATTGGGTGGGTTTTATTTTTTACATTAGGGTTTGGGCCGCAAAAGAGCTAACTGCCCTTTTAAGGGCAATGCCCATCCAAATGTCCTTTTCAGGGCTATGGGGAGCTTAGGTTTTTTTAGATAGTATTTTATTTGGGGGGTTGGTTGTGTGGGTGGTGGGTTTTACTGTTGGGGGGTTGTTTGTATTTTCTTTTACAGGTAAAAGAGCTGATTACTTTGGGCCAATGCCCTGCAAAAGGCCCTTTTAAGGGTTATTGATAGTTTAGTTTAGGCTAGGTTTTTTTTTATTTTTGGGGGGCTTTTTTATTTTGATAGGGCTATTAGATTAGGTGTAATTAGTTTAAATATCTTGTAATTTGTTTATTATTTTGTGTCATTTAGTGTTTTTTTTGTACTTAAGCTAATTTAATTTAATGTATTTAATTGTTGTTAATTTAGTTAATTTATTTAATTACTAGTCCTAAAGCCCGTGTACACGGGACAATTTTTTAGGTACCGCGGTTCCAACCCTTGCTCCCTCTCTCTCCCCCCTCTCTTTTGCGCTCTCTCTCTCTCCCCCCCTCTCTTTTGAGTTCTCTCTCTCCCCCTTATTTTGCACTCTCCCCCCTCTTTTGGTCTCTCTCTCTCCCCCTTTTTGCTCTCTCTCTCCCCTCTTGTGCTCTCTCTCCCCCCTCTTTTGCTCTCTCTCTCTCTCCCACCTCTTTTGTTCGCTCTCTCTCTTCCCCCCTCATCTGCTCTCTCCCCCCTCTTGCTTTCTCTCGCCCTCTTTTGCACTCTCTCTCCCCCTCTTTTGTGCACTCTCTCTCCCCCTCTCTTTTAAACTCTCTCTCCGCCTCTTTTGTGCACTCTCTCTCCCCCTCTCTTTTAAACTCTCTCTCCCCCTCTCTTTTAAACTCTCTCTCCCCCCTCTCTTTTGAGCTCTCTCCCCCCCCCTCTCTTTTGAGCTCTCTCCCCCCTCTATTTTGAGCTCTCTCCCCCCTCTTTTTTGCGCTCTCTCCCCCTCTTTTTTGCGCTCTCTCCCCCTCTTTTTTGCGCTCTCTCCCCCTCTCTTTTGCGCTCTCGCCCCCTCTCTTTTGTGCTGTCTCCCCCTTGCGCTCTCTCCCCCTCTTTTTTGCGCTCTCTCCCCCTCTCTTTTGTGCTCTCTCCCCCCCTCTTTTGCTCTCTCTCTCCCACCTCTTTTGCTCTCTCTCCCCTCTTTTACTCGCTCTCTCTCTTCCCCCCCTCATCTGCTCTCTCCCCCCTCTTGCTCTCTCTCGCCCTCTTTTGCTCTCTCTCTCCCCTATTTTGCTCTCTCCCCCCTCTTTTGCTCTCTCTCTCCCCCCTCTTTTGCTCTCTCACCCCGTCTCTTTTGATTTCTCTTCCCCTCTCTTTTGCTCTCTCTCTCCCCCTCTCTTTTGCTCTCTCTCTCTCCCCCTCTCTTTTGCTCTCTCTTCCCCTCTTTTGCACTCTCTCTTTCCCTCTTTTGCGCTCTCTCCCCCTTCTCTTTTGCGCTCTCTCCCCCTCTCTTTTGCACTCTCTCTCTCCCTCTTTTGTGCACTCTCTCTCCCCCCTCTCTTTTAAACTCTCTCCCCCCCCTCTTTTAAACTCTCTCTCCCCCCCTCTCTTTTGAGCTCTCTATCCCCCCCTCTCTTTTGAGCTCTCTCTCTCTCCCCCCACTCTTTTGCGCTCTCTCCCCCCTCTTTTTTGCGCTCACTCCCCCTCTTTTTTGCGCTCTCTCCCCCTCTTTTTTGCGCTCTCTCCCCCTCTTTTTTGTGCTCTCTCCCCCTCTCTTTTGTGCTGTCTCCCCCTTGCGCTCTCTCCCCCTCTTTTTTGCGCTCTCTCCCCCTCTCTTTTGTGCTCTCTCCCCCTCTCTTTTGTGCTCTCTCCCCCTCTCTTTTGCGCTCTCTCCCCCTCTCTTTTGCGCTCTCTCCCCCCTCTTTTGCGCTCTCTCCCCCCTCTTTTGCGCTCTCTCCCCCCTCTTTTGCGCTCTCTTTTAAACTCTCCCCCCTCTCTTTTGCGCTCTCTCTCCCCCCTCTCTTTTGCGCTCTCTCTCCCCCCTCTCTTTTGAGCTCTCTCTCTCCCCCTCTTTTGTGCGCTTTCTCTCCCCCTCTCTTGCGCTCTCCCCCCCTCTCTTTTGCGCTCTCTCTCCCTCTTTTGCGCTCTCTCTCCCTCTTCTCTTTTGAGCTCTCTCTCTCCCCCCTCTCTTTTGAGCTCTCTCTCCCCCTCTCTCTCCCCTTCTTTCTCTCCCACTCTCTTGCGCTCTCTCTCCCTCTTTTGCTCTTCCCCCCTCTTCTGCTCGCTTTCTTTCTTTCCTTCCTTCCTCTGTTTTGGTCTCTCCCGCCAGCCACGCCCCTCCCGCGAGGCCACGCCACCTAGTCACGTCCGCCAGCCACGCCCCCTCGTCACGCCCGCCACGTCCCCATCACGGCACGTCCGACGCCGGTCATGCCCCCCCCAGGCAGCTTCCGCATGCGTATGACGGCTTCAGACAAACACTTGGCCTTTTATAATATAGGATAGTGTAGTGTTAGGTGTTATTGTAACTTAGGTTATGTTTTATTTTACAGGTACTTTTGTATTTATTTTAGCTAGGTAGTTATTAAATAGTTAATAACTATTTAATAACTATTCTACCTAGTTAAAATAAACATTTAAACATAAACTTGCCTGTAAAATAAAAATAAACCCTAAGCTAGCTACAATGTAACTATTAGTTATATTGTAGCTAGCTTAGGGTTTATTTTATAAGTAAGTATTTAGTTTTAAATAGGAATTATTTAGTTAATGATAGGAATTTTTAGTTAGATTTATTTTAATTATATTTAAGTTAGGGGGTGTTAGGGTTAGGGTTAGACTTAGGTTTAGGGGTTAATACATTTAGTATAGTGGCGGCGACATTGGGGGTGGCAGATTAGGGGTAAATAAATGTAGGTAGGTGGCGGTGATGTTAGGGACGGCAGATTAGGGGTTAATAATATTTAACTAATGTTTGCGAGGCGGGAGTGCGGCGGTTTAGGGGTTAATATGTTTATTATAATGGCGGTGATGTTGGGGGCAGCAGATTAGGGGTTAATAAGTGTAGGTAGGTTGCAGCGACATTGGGGGCGGCAGATTAGGGGTTAATAAGTATAATGTAGGTGGCGGCGATGTTGGGGGCAGCAGATTAGGGGTTCATAAGTATAATGTAGGTGGCGGCGGTGTCCAGAGCGGCAGATTAGGGGTTAATAAATATAAGGTGTCGGCGATGTCTGGGGTGGCAGATTAGTGGTTAATAAGTGTAAGATTAGGGGTGTTTAGACTCGGGGTTCATGTTAGGGTGTTAGGTGTAGACATAAATTTTATTTCCCCATAGGATTCAATGGGGCTGCGTTAAGGAGCTTTACGCTGCTTTTTTGCAGGTATTAGACTTTTTCTCAGCCGGCTCTCCCCGTTGATTCCTATGGGGAAATCGTGCACGAGCACATACGACCAGCTCACTGCTGACTTAAGCAGCGCTGGTATTGGAGTGCGGTAAGGAGCAAAATTTTGCTCAACGCTCACTTCTTGCCTTTTAACGCCGGGTTTCTAAAAACCCGTAATACCAGCGCTGTAGGTAAGTGAGCGGTGAGAGAAAACTGCTTGTTAGCACCGCACAGCCTCTAACGCAAAACTCGTAATCTGGCCGTATATTTTTTTATCATGTTTAAATAGTACTATTTGAAATGCATGTTTTCTATCCCTTTAAATGATCACTCAGTGCAGTAGAATTGCATATTTAACAAGTGCATAATAAAAAGACAATGATTTAACACCTACTCTGAATTTCAAATAAGTAGTAGATTTCTTTTCTGACAAATTTATTTTTTCTCCCATTTTCTGGCCCCCTGTATCATGTGACAGACATCAGCCAATCACAGACTAGTATATGTATACCCTGTCAGCTTGTGCACATGCTCAGTAGGATCTTTTTCCCCAGAAAGTGTGAATATAAAAAGACTGCAAGATTTAATAATGTAAAGTAAATTGTAAAAGTAACACTGCACGCTCTTTCTGAATCATAAAAGTTTATTTCAACTTGAGAGTCCCTTTAAGCATACTGTATATTAGGTCTATCAAAAAAATCTGTGACCAGCCAAATTAATTTTTACAGGTTAGTTGAGATTGGTAAAAACTTAGCTATGTCAAGTCAGCCAAAAAATGAAACTGAATTTGACTGACTATAAAGTAGCTCCACTTAACTATTTATCTGACTTACCTAACTTGTTTTCTGATTGACTATACAGCATTTGGTCAGATTCAAAGGACATTAGAGGGACACTGAACCCAATTTTTTTCTTTTGTGATTCAGATAGTGCATGCAATTTTAAGAAACTTTCTAATTTACTCCTATTATCAAATTTTCTTCCTTCTCTTGGTATCTTTATTTGAAATGCAAGAATGTAAGTTTAGATGCCGGCCCATTTTTGGTGAATAACCTGGGTTATTCTTGCTGATAGGTGGATAAATTAATCCTCCAATAAAAAAGTGCTGTCCAGAGTCCTGAAGCAAAAAAGAAGCTTAGATGCCTTCTTTTTCAAATAAAGATAGCAAGTGAATAAAGAAAAATTGATAATAGGAGTAAATTAGAAAGCTGCTTAAAATTGCATGCTCTATCTGAATCACAAAAGAAAAAATTTGGGTTCAGTGTCCCTTTAAACTTTTGGCACATTTTTTGAATCCACTATGTAAACAAACTTACTAGCAGGGCATAGTGGAAACCCAAATACATGTATTCAATTAGAACACAATAACAGTGTATTCAAATAATATACCAATATTACATTTAACAGATAATTATATTAACTTATACATGAAATAAAAAAATAACCTGAAAATAGAAGTCTAATCCGATCTTAAATATTTAATTTTAAATGACTAATATAATATTATTAAATATGTATCAACATTAATTGCAAGGGAATTATTTTTTTTTAATTAATTTTATTTAATTAGCTCTCCCTTTCAAAATTGCAATAAGTGTGATTGACTTGCAAATGATAATATAATATATTCCCATCCGAGACTTGCTATAGTATAAGTTCTTAAAGGGACATGAAAGTCAAAATAAAAATTTTACGATTTAGATAGAGCGTTAAATTTTAAGTATAGCATTCTAATGTATTTCTGTCATTACATTTACTTTGTTCTTGTGGTGCTCTTTGTTGAACAGCATACCCCGGTAGGCTTAATTAACATACATTTATGAATCACTATATGGCAGCAGTGTTTACTACAATATTTGTAACAATGTTATACGTTGTTGCGAACACTGCTGCCCCATAGTGCTCAACAATGTATAATATTGTTAAAGAACATTGTTACAAACACTGGTACAATATAGGGCTCAAGGCAGATACACAATGTAAGCTTGATACTAGAAGTAAATTGTAAAGGTGAATAGAATTTCATGCTCTAATTGAATCATGAAAGTTTATGTGGAATGTACATGTCCCTTTACAGCCTAACCATAGCAAGTCAGTAGATCAAGACCATGCTACTTAAAATTTGTATCTTTTTAACAAGTCAGGCTCAAGTTGTTTGCAAGTTTGTTCTTTGTAGATATATAACAACTGACTTTACTTCTACAAGGAAGTTGGCTATTTTATTTATTTATTTTAACCATGTAGACTTGAACTGACTTGTGCAAGTCAGCTGCATAGGATGAAACACAACATTTATCTTTTAATTCACTTGTGTTATCAAATTAGCTTCATTCTCTATGTATCTTTTGTTGAAGGAACAGCAATGCACTACTGGGAGCTAGTTTAACAGATCAGGTGAGCAAATCACAAGAGGCTTATATGTGCAGCCAATAATAATCAGCTAACTCCCAGTACTGCATCGCTGCTCCTGAGTCCATCTAGGTTTTCTTTTTAACAAAGGATATCAAGAGGACAAAGCAAATTAGATAATTTAAGTAAATTTAAAAGTTGTTGTATTGTTTAATTTCAATCAATTCATATAAAATTAGTTATTCATGTAGTTTCTTATCACTGCTTTGCATTTAAAATATTGTGGTGGTTTGTATTGCAAAAGGGCACCACAAAAAATATATTTTAAACATCTTTTTTTATATATTTTTTTTTCCGTTTCTGTGCAAAACAAAACTCTACTATAACAGCAATAAAAGGTTCCAAAAGTTAAAGGTGTTTTGCAAGCTAAAATACTGAGGGCCAGATTACAAGTGGAGCTCCACTGACCACTGTGATATACCAGCGCACGCTAATGAGCACTCCCATAGGCTCCTATGGGAGCCCCGTTCTGATGCTGTCAGTAAACCTGCAGCGAAGGGGCTAAGAATCGCAGCAATGGCATCAAATTTAAATTGATATGTATATGATTATACACATTTATGTGTTAATAAGTGTATATACACATATTAACACATAAATATATTTGTATATAAGCATGTACATATATATTTACTGGGAACACACAGTTCCCATAGACCGCAATGTAAAGGCATTTTTCAGTGCCATTTTTTTCTAACACCCCACTCCCACCAACTTTACCCCCAAAATACTGTCTAGTGCAGTTGTTTTATTACAAAATAAAAGTGCTGATATCTTTATTTTTTAGTAAAATACACTAGACTGTATTTTGGAAACTTTTGGTGGACATTTATAAAATTAACCAGAGATCTGATTTCTGGTTTAATTTATAAGCACTAATTGCTACCACGGGTAATGGCTGATTATTAATCGCACACCCGCAAACGAGCAAATTTGCCCATTTGCAGGCACGTAATAATTTAGCGCTCCACTTGTAATCTAGCCCTAAATAAAGAGCTGTGTTTTTAAGAACAGAAAAAACATAAATAAAAGCATTCTGAGGCATCTAAATATTATCAGGCTTTCTTCTGTAATATTGGATGCAACTTATTAATTATAAATAATGATAAGATAAAAACAAAAAGTGATAAGATAAAAACAAAAACAGAGGCGCCACATGTGTAGGTCAATAAAGACGAGAAAAACCAAACAGCAGCAGATTAAGGGTACTCACAAACGGGGCGGCACTCTGATGTGCCAGCAGGGACAGGCTGGTGTTTCTACAGCAAACCAGCTAGCTGTGTGACAGGTCCACAACGGATACAGTCAGCGCTGGAGTTCTCTGCTTGTGTGTCCTCTAGCCGGTATTCCCAGTATGATTTTTCTCCTCAGCTGGCGCTGCAGTGGAGCAAGAAGGAGGGCTGAACTGCCCTAAGGTTACAGAAATGGAGACTATCACAACCACACCAGACTGATGTAAAAGTAAAAGACCAGTATTTTATTATACAAAATAAAAATACCAAAGGTATCACAATTTACAGCTGGGTGTGTGAATAACAATCTCCCCACAGAGAGTGCAATAGCAACGCGTTTCTCGGGCGAACCCCGTTTCCTCAGGCTTGTGTGCTCTAAGTGTGTGTATACACCCTTTAAATAGGGATCATTAACCTCATGTTCCCATATCCCTCCCCTTCCTGCTCCAAAAATATCCAATCAGATCCTTCCTTTCAGAACCGCCCAGTTGTTGATATAATTTAAATGTTACATTGTAATAAAGTATCTTACTGATATATGTATTTCTATGATAATAAGATACTTTATTACAATGTAACATTTTAATTATATCAACAACTGGGCGGTTCTGAAAGGAAGGATCTGATTGGATATTTTTGGAGCAGGAAGGGGAGGGATATGGGAACATGAGGTTACTGATCCCTATTTAAAGGGTGTATACACACACTTAGAGCACACAAGCCTGAGGAAATGGGGTTCGCCCGAGAAACGCGTTGCTATTGCACTCTCTGTGGGGAGATTGTTATTCACACACCCAGCTGTAAATTGTGATACCTTTGGTATTTTTATTTTGTATAATAAAATACTGATCTTTTATTTTTACATCAGTCTGGTGTGGTTGTGATAGTCTCCATTTCAGTAACCTTAGGGCAGTTCAGCCCTCCTTCTTGCTCCACTGCAGCGCCAGCTGAGGAGAAAAATCATACTGGGAATACCGGCTAGAGGACACACAAGCAGAGAACTCCAGCGCTGACTGTATCCGTTGTGGACCTGTCACACAGCTAGCTGGTTTGCTGTAGAAACACCAGCCTGTCCCTGCTGGCACATCAGAGTGCCGCCCCGTTTGTGAGTACCCTTAATCTGCTGCTGTTTGGTTTTTCTCGTCTTTATTGACCTACACATGTGGCGCCTCTGTTTTTGTTTTTATATTATCACTATAGAAGTACATCATCCTTTGGGGTGACGACAGAGAGCAGCCTATCAAGCCTTGGGACGTGGAAGACACACATTGGACTTTCTCTGGCTAGCCTATTACCTTTTAAAGGTTTTATTCATACTCATTGATATTTGTTCATTGTTTTTACATTAATTGCATATATATTGAATCACATTAACCTTATATTTTTATATATATATATATATATATTTATTGTTCTTATTAGCGCATCCTATAGAAGCACAGTGACTTGTATATCACTGTTTCTTCTTCATCTTAATTATAAATAAGCCTGTAAGTCAAATGAGTCCATATTTTAATCCCAATTTCCTAGTTTTCACTCTGGCAGCTCAATACTCTTGCTTAAAAAAAAAGTATTATAATGAATTTGTTATTTTTCTGACATTATGAGACCAGAAATCAACCCGATCCAATCCGATTGGGTTGATTGACACCCCCTGCTAGCGGCCAATTGGCCTTGAATTTGCAGGGGGCAGTATTGCACCAGCAGTTTACAAGAACTGATGGTGCAATGATAAATGCCGACAGCGTATGCTGTCGGCATTTATCGATGTGCAACGGACATGTTCCACAATATCAGATCATGAACGCTCACACATTCATAAATAGGCCCATAGTATTTATTAGTCATCAAGATGCAGCAATTGTTCTTACATTCTATATACACATTCAGCAAAAATAATCATGGCATGTCTGTTTTAGATTAGTTTATGTTGGCTTTATAGTCTCAGAAAAAAACAAATAAACTGCTTTTTGACAAAAAAATAAAACCTTAAAAAAAGAGAAAAAGATTTCTGTTAAATTTTCAAGTTGAAAGAAATGTGAGGGATATTTAGAGTATATATTTTAAACCCCTTCTCTTCACCCAAAATACTGGAGAAATGTTTTGCATTTTTGCTATCACTTTAAACAGAAATAGAGCCTTGTTTTTTTGTGTTTTTTTTTACTTGTCAAAACTATATATATATATTTAAGTAGACAACCTAAGTAATTCATCTGAGCCCATTTTGGTATATTTCATGCCAACATTTCACCACCAAATGCGATTATATAAAAAAAAAAATTTACTTTTTTACAAACTTTGGGTTTCTCACTAAAATTATTTGCATACCGCTTGTGCAATCATGACACAAATGGTTGTAAAGGCTTCTCAAACAGCTCTCTTCCCTCCCTCATCCCCCACTGGTTATTACCATCTTAGGTACTGGTAGACAGTCTGCCAATATAAAGATTTAAGGCAACTTTTTTGTTACTACATATGTTTTTCTATTCTGCAGTGTATAATTCCCCCCCCCCCTTACCCTCCAACCTCCCTGATCCCTCCCAAACAGCTTTCTAACCTCCCCCATGATTAGTGACCTCCATTTTAGGTACTCACAGCTGTCTCCCAGTATCTATAAAACACTTTTTTTTTCTTTTTCTTATTTTTTATAACAATTTTCTGTGGTATAGTGGCCCACCACCTCCCCCTCTAATGATTGTTAGTTAGGGACCCCCCCCCCCCTTTTTCTGCAGTGTAGTTTTCCATCCCTCCCTCTCCCTTTATTTTATTTTTTCAGTGAGTACCTTGTATCTAAGCCTCTGTAGACTGCCCCCTTTTTCAGTTCTTTTGACAGACTTGCATTTTAGGCAATCAGCATTGTCTCATAAATAACTCCACAGGAGTAAGCTCCAAGTTATCTATATGGCACACATGAACTAGCGCTGTGTAACTGTGAATTACTGTCAAAATGCGCTGAGATAAGAGGGGGCCTTCATCGGTTTAGAAATTACCAAATGAGCCTACCTAGGTTTAGCTTTCAACAACGAATACCAAGAGAACAAAGCAAATTTGATGATAAAAGCAAATAGGAAAGTTGTTTAAAATTGCATGCCTTATCTGAATCATGAACGTTCATTTTGACTTGACTGTCCCTTTAACCCTTTCCATGCAAAAATATTTGTTGATATTTCTTATACTTGATAAGCAAAGTGTCCCATTATTTATTGCTATACAGTATCTATATGTGAAAAATTTACTTTGATGTCTTTTACACCAAACCAGACAGTAAAACAAATTAGTTTAATATATGGTCTATATATCTATAAAGCATTTATAGTACAATGAATTATGATTTATAGACAAGCATTAAAAAAAGACCCTCCCTGGTGTTTTCCAGGTCAGTGGAACTTTACAGTCTTACTGTTACACTTGTACATTGTATGCACAGGCTCATAAAATAGTTATTGCTTACACAACATTATACACTGGTAAAATGCTTGAGAATTCCTTTGCTTAAAGGGACAGTTCACCCAAATAATGTCTCCCAATGATCCATTTTACCTGCTAGAGTGTATTAAATTGTTTACAAGTAGCTCCTTTACTCATATTTCAGCATTTGAAATAGCTGGTTTAGCCTGTGGTATAGTCATCTATACTGAAAGTTTTGTTACTGGAGTCTCAGCTATTGACAAACCTAAGTAAACACAGCCAGCAGAAGAAGTTACACTCTCAGTTGGCTGCAGGATAGTTAAGTAATAAAATGATAATTTTCCATTGTTCTCTCTAAGTATTGAGCTTTGGTGTTCCAGACAAATATAAGATAAGGAAGCAAGTGTGTGTACACTAAGTGATAACATAATGAGATCTGACATTACCATTATGTTCAACCCATTGTAATAGGCTGTGGTTTCAAAGCACAAAACCAGCTACTTCACATACACAAATAAACCTGGAAATGCAATTTCTCAAATATTTTATACTCTGCAGCTGGTATAAAAAGTCATTGAAAATACATTAATGGAAAAACTATTTTACAGTGTACTGTCCCTTTAACAAGCATAATATTGTGGTACATAAAACAGGGGTAGTAAGCAAATAAAAAATTGAATATTAACTCTCATTTTATTTAAGTTTATTACATCAATGCTGAGATGTAAGTTTTTCAAATACAGACATTTCTAAATAAATATTAAATAGAACTCACCTCCTTCTCCAGATCCTGATGCGACATCTGGCAAAAATAAAATAGAAAACAAAATTAATCATCTTTTGAACTGAACATTAGTTATTTATAGTTTCATATGTAAATCTGTATCATTTACACAGAGACACAAAGCATTTGACTACTATACAAAGCAGAAAGAGAAAATAATAATAAACATAAACTCTATCTTTTAACACTGGCCAAAAACATCAGTTCAGGATTTTTTTAGACATTTAGATAACTGTCAGCAAACACCAACTGCTTTGATATGATGCTGCTATTAGATGTATGCAGTAAATTTTAAGGTCCACATTTACAGGGTTATTTTTGTGTGTTACTGTAACCATGAATAGAATCACTGTGTAAACTTACTGGTTTAACCACACATAGAAACACACACACAGTATATATATATATATATATATATATATATATATATATATATATATATATATATATATATATATATATATATATATATATATGTTACAAAGAATGGGTAATTAGGGAAAGAATGCTAGTGTTACACTATGCTGCCCCAAATTACCTATTAGGACTGTGGGATCCCCAAACCCCACAATCCCAATACAGAAAAAATATTGAGCCAAGGAAAAGTAAAATATGAAGGGCGCTCAGTGTGAAAAAAAGTGTAGGCGAATAGAAACTGGGTGGTATAAACCCAGCCGAGGATATTGTCAATAATCGCAATAAAAACAAAAGATAGTGGGTACAATGTATCAAGTTGTATAAAAGATGTTCCCACAGATGGTATTACCAGGAAATAGGTGGTCAGAGGGGTCTTATTATAGTCGCTACAATTCCTCTGAAGAAGAAGGTCGTATATGTCCCAGACCTTCGAAACGCGTTAGGACTTCTTGTTTCACTACACAGCCAATGCCAGATTACGGTAGCTTGGACTGCAGATATTTTGGAAAGCACTCGCTTTTAAAAAAGTTTGTAATAGTGATTGCTATGTACACGGACACCGCAGGAGCTGTAATGCAATAGCGGATATTCTGTATCTAGGTTTTAATTCATTGATGCTAATAAAATACCTCATATACATCTGAGGTTGTATTGTGTGAGTAATATTCTTAAAAGTCTTATTGTGCACAGTACTGTTCATTTAACAGGGTTGCACTATTATTGTTCTCTCTCTTCTCATTTACGTATGTGAGCGGAGGTGCCGGGAGACATTTACAAGCCGGTGGACACCTGATACTACGAGGGAGCTCATTCTACTTACCCTGTGCGACACTTACCTCATATGGATTGAGGTTAAGGAGAGTAAGTAGAATCCCCTGAGGGGACAGTGTGCCACACAGCTTTGGGACTTTCACTACTTCCACCTAGTATCGTTTAAGGACTGTTATTTCACCACAATTTGCTTGTCTAATATTTGTACTTTGCTAATTGCATTTGTATCTATATCACTTGGGGTCTTTGCACAATACTCTATCTTCGACTGTTTATTGTCTATTATTGTGTGCTCCATATATGAATTGTAGTCCAATATTGTATATTGTAATAATTTGTAGCGACTATAATAAGACCCCTCTGACCACCTATTTCCTGGTAATACCATCTGTGGGAACATCTTTTATACAACTTGATACATTGTACCCACTATCTTTTGTTTTTATTGCGATTATTGACAATATCCTCGGCTGGGTTTATACCACCCAGTTTCTATTCGCCTACACTTTTTTTCACACTGAGCGCCCTTCATATTTTACTTTTCCTTGGCTCAATATATATATATATATATATAGTTTTTATTTTTTTTATTTTTTCCATAGAGAGGGTAATAGCACTCCTGCATCCTTTGGCTTTAAACAGCCCTCCTTGCCATGGGTGCACTTCAAGTATAAGTTTAGTCAGTAGAAAAAAAATCACTCACAGGGTCTTGCTTAGTATAAAAAAGTAATTATTTATTTAACGTTTCGGGAATGACCCCATTTAAAAAAAATAAGCATAACAGTAAAACATAACACTCCACGACCTGCGTGACGTCGGGTAACTTCCGGGAGGCGGAGTGAGCGCCGCACAAATGTTTGCTGTGCAGGGTTATAAGGGGGCGAGTGTTATGTTTTACTGTCACGCTTATTTTTTAAACGGTGTCATTCCAGAAACGTTAAATAAATCATTACTTATTTATTCTAAGCAAGACCCTGTGAGTGACTTATTTTCTACTGACTATATGTGTGTGTGTATATATACATAGATAGATAATTTTCTTGCATTAAAGGATAAAATGTATTTTTTATGACAAAAAACATAAAGTTTGCTTTGTTTCTTACTTTTTTTTAACTGAATCAAGCTTTCATGGTATGCAGTATGGAATTTGGTTAGGTGTATGACAAATAACAAAGGACTTCTGAAGAATCTGATATATTACATTTCTAAATGTACCTTCTATCAACCCTAAAAGTGCAGACAAAAGGAATGAAGATATAACTTTCTGTCCATGGCATCATGTCTGGAACATAATATCTTTTGATGTCTTGTTTGTTCTTGTGAGACAGACAGGGATTAAGTGTTTGTAGTGATTTATAAAGGTAAGCACAAAATGCCATTAAGGTTTTTAATTGTATCTAACAAAAATCCTTGAAGAAGATTCCACACACAAACTTACTGAGGCACAAAAGGTTTTACATTGATCAATACTGTCTTTATGCTGACAGTTGTACAACACAGAGCAGCACTTGTTATTAAAACAGCTTCTACCTGGAATAAGAGAGGGATAGCGCTTTACCTTAGTGTGTTGGACACTTGCAACTTTATTGATTTTGACAATGTGACAGAGAAAACCCAAGTTAATGAAAGTGAGGGAGGGGCTTTGATAATTCTCTTGCATCCTGTATTCAGGTGGATGTTTTTGACCTTGGTCAAATAAGCCAATGTCTAGGGCTGCAGTAAATAAAGGAGTTAAATGACTACTGCATTTGTGTTACTGACATTTAAGGAGGTCGCTGATGCATGTGTGCCTCTGCAAACAAATGGTTACATCCTAACTGCATTTGTATTTGAGCAGTGAAATTACTACTTGGTTGACTGTGGAGTAAATCACTGCTAATTATGTATCAAAGGCAGTTGTGAAGTTGAACCGCTATCTTGCATGTATAATTAGGAACTTTTGCACTACTGCTAAGGGTAGTGTGTGTCTGTATCAAGTGTGTGTAGTTTAAACTGATATTGCAATGATTTTGCTAGTAGTTATTGTAAATCAGTCTGTATCTCTAGGACTACAGCCATTATAGTAAAAATTTAATAATAAGATATACTTAAAGGGACACTGAACCCAAATTCTTTCTTTATTGATTCATATAGAGCATGCAATTTTAAGCAACTTTCTAATTTACTCCTATTATCAATTTTTCTTCGTTCTCTTGCTATCCTTATTTAAAAAAGAAGGCATCTAAGCTAAGGAGCCAGCCAATTGTTATTTCAGAACCCTGGAGAGCACATGTTTATTGGTGCTGTACAATCAGCAAGGACAACCCAGTTTGTTCACCAAAAATGGGCCGGCATCTAAACTTACATTCTTGCTTTTCAAATGAAGATACCAAGAGAATGAAGAAAATTTGATTGTAGGAGTAACTTAGAAAGTTGCTTAAAATTGCATGCTCTATCTAAATCACAAAAGAAAAAATGTGGGTACAGTGTCCCTTTAAGCCTAAGACATGCAATAAAGTAATGATTAAAAGGACACTAAACCCATTTTTTTCTATAATGATTCAGATAGAGCATGCAATTTTAAGCAACTTTATACATTACTCCTATTATCAAATTGTGTTCATTCTCTTGCTATCTTTATTTAAAAAGAAGGAATGTAAAGCTTAGGAGCTGGCCCATTTTAGGTTCAGCACCCTGGATAGTGCTTGCTTATTGGTGGCTACATTTAGCCACCAATAAGCAAGCATAACCCAGGTTCTGAACCAAAAATGGGCCGGCTCCAAAGCTTTATATTCCTGCTTTTGAAATAAAGATAAGTTCCTATGTTAGCTGATTTACTACAGTGGTGACAACTTCCTAACATACGGGGGCTGTAGATCAATATCTTAACGATCTTTAGGATCACTTATAAATTTATGGCTAATAAACACAAATAATAATATATTTCCTAAAAATGTCCAGTGGTACTGAGAATTAGGTAAGGTTTTAGGGTACTCTGTATCTGCTTCTCTCCCCTCTAGACAGATCTTTTGAGTTGTGGCCTCCTGGTTCGCCCACCCACCAAAACTCCCCAAAGCACAACATTTAGTTCCACTTTTTTGTAGGGCCACAAAAATGAAGACTTGAAATTAAAGTTCTGCTTTTTTTTTTTCGAGGGGTGCAAAAATGAGTGCAGAGGGTCATCAGTTGGTCATCCGTATATTAAAGAATGGAGAGATAAGTTAGTGAATTAGTTGAATAGAATGAAACACGAACTGGTGATGTTTGCGAGGCAGATAAAGAAGGTGTGACTCGAAAGACCTTTTCCCACTCTGTTCCTAGCAACAGCCAACCAGTGCAATGGTTTAGATTAGAAATTAGATGATCTTTTATACATATGAATGAAACAGCCTTTAAACATACTGAAAACATTGTTTTGCCTAAAAGCTTTTTATATTTATATTAAAACTAACAAAACATTATCTACGTCCAACGAATGCCCCTTGGCTGATGAGTAGTATGGATGGTATAAACCATGGAGGAGGCTTACCAAGCCTATCAACATAAATATTACAAAATAAACTCCAGCTGCATACTTTTTTTTTAAAAAGGACCTTTATTTTCCACAGGGTCCAACAATATACCCAGCAGCCATTGAGCATTAGTAGGAAGTACATATCAGTCAATAAGCTGTAAATTAAAAATAAAAAAACTTTAATATGTTTAAATGCTCCTCTTTCATATTCATTAAAAAATTGAGTATACTGTCCCTTTAAAGGTATATGAAACCCCCAAAAATGTATTATGTGATTCAGACAGGGCATACTATTTTAGAAATTTTCCAATTTCTTCTTTTATCAAATTAGATTTTTTCCCCATGAAAGTCTTTGTTGTTGAGATACCTAAGTAGGTATCTGGAGTACTACATGGCAGGAAATAGATAGCAAATTCTTGCAAAATCCCTGCCATATTGTGCTCCAGAAATGGGCCGACTGCTAAGCATAAGTCCAAGCTTTTCAACAAAGGATTCCAAGATAATGAAGAAAAAATGATAATAAAAGTGAATTAGAAAGTTGTTAAAATCGCATGCTCAATCTGAATCATGAAAGAAAAAAGTCTGTCAGAGAAATTCAGATGTATGAAAACTTGTATTAAACCTGCTCATAACTCATGACTTCCAATTTTATGCTAGACAGTATTTTTCCACTGATTTAATAGCACAACAATTTTTTGGCAGGTTATTTAAATGACAAACAGTTGATTTCTTTGAATTTATAACATTTTTTTCCCATTGAGCCAACAGATTTCCTAGTTGACTGAGGAGCAAAATATAAAGAAGAGTTATGTCTTAATAAAACTTTTTTTGACAGGATCAGTTTTACAAAGAAATCCATATCCAAATATTATGAACTACAGTATTAATATGGAAACATTGTCTGTGTAATGTTTAGTGAGCCTTTTAACCATACAAGAACTTTATTTACAAGATAACAAAAACAAAACCCAACAATGATGATAAATAAAACTGAATAATCCCCTTGTGGAGAAAAAAAATGATAGGGTGTGCCACACAATATGAAAACACCAAAAATAGTCCAGATGTTAGGACATTTTTAGCCTATTGCACTATCCCTATTGAAAAAGGAAATATGGTCTGGGAACATATTGGAATATTTTATATCTTTCCTTGTAGGGACATATTGCAAAAAAAAAAAGTTTGAATTCTTGGTGCACACAAATGGTAGACATAAAGCACCACACACTGTCTAAAAGTAAATATTTTCTGAAAAGCTAGCAATAAATTATATCTTGATTTATGTATTATAATGTTTGGGTCTTTTCTATTGCAGTAAACTTTTGCATGAAGTTGTATGTCAATAACCTTTTTGATGGGTATTTTTCTTCTCTTTCAGGTTAATAAAAATCTATTATTTTTAAGAAATTATAATTATATATATATCTCATGAAATTAAGTTTACTTACTTTGTAGCTAGCTTAATTAATACCTGATAATTCGAATGATACAGTAATACAGTACTTTTTACCAGTATAACAGATTCTGGAGCTTTATCATGGATTCATTATTTTAGGCATATAGATAGAAAGACAAATACATAGACAGAGAAACATATTAAGCCTATTGGGGTCAATTTATCAAGTTGCGGTGGACAGGGTCATACATACATGCCCCTATCGGCCGCAGCTCGCCTCTGGCGGGCTGAATTCCGCTGCCGGAATTCAGCATTGCACACAAGCGCTATTTTGCGCTCGCATGCAATCCTGCCCCCTGCCCATGCTGTCAATCTCCCTGGTCGGACGAGACCATGGATATTGAAATTCGCCACCTAAAAGGTGGCGAAAGGTTAGGGAAACAGCGGTCTGATGACCGCTACTTCATAAATACAGACTGCAGGTTCTCTTGTAAGAACCTGCAGTTGTAGGCAGGCGAAGGGGTTGATAAATCAACCCCAATGCATTATCCCTATTAAAAAAGAAACATTACAGTATATTAACATATTTTATGTCTTTCCTTGTAGGGACATATTGCTAAAAAATAAGTTTCACTTCTTGGTGCACACAAGTAGTAGACATAAAGCACGACACACTGCCCAAAAGTAAATAAAATATTTCCTGAAAAGCTAGCAATAAAAGATATCTTGATTTATGTATTATAACTGCTGGGTCTTTTCTCTTACAGTAAACGCTTGCATGATGTTGTATTTCAAGAACCGTTTAGTTGGATATCTGTGTTCTCTTTTAGATTAATAAAAATCTTTTATTTTTTAAATTATAAATCTCATGAAATTAAGATTAATACCTGATAGAGATGGTCGAATGTGTTTATATACGAATTAGAATGTTAGAACGAATGTTATTGTAGAAATTCGATTTACATAATAGAATGTTGATAAGAACGAATATTCTTAAAAATTCGATTTTCTAATGTTATTTACAGTTTTCTAATGTCACATTCGAATTCAAATGTTACATTCGAATATCACATTCGAATTTGAATATTACATTTATAAAACACAATTGTAGACTAGAAAAACTATTTCGAATGTCACATTCGAATCGAATATCACATTCGAATCGAATGTCACATTCGAATTTGAATATTACATTTATAAAACACAGTATTAGACTAGAAATACTATTTCAAATTCGAATGTGACATTCAAATTCGAATGTAGCATTCAAATTCGAATATTACATTTCTTAAACACAGTTGTAGACTAGAAATACTATTTCAAATTTGAATGTCACATTCGAATTTGAATGTCACATTCGAATTCGAATATTACATTTCGAAATTGAATGAATACATAGCTAAACATTCTATTATTCGAACAAATATTTTTTGAATTTTATTGAAAAATTCAAAAACAAAAATTCGAAAATAGAATGTTAGAATATTATATAAACATTCGAAATTCTATTCGAACGAACGAATGTATCAAAATTCGTTTTAAATTTAGAATTTTTAGAAACATTCGCCCATCCCTAATACCTGATAATTGAAACAATACAGTAATAGAAACACAGTAAGTAGACAGACATACATACACATAAATAAATAGATAGACTAAAAGACAACACATAGATAGACTGACAGACAGAAAGACAGACACAGACAGAAAGACAAACAGACAGACAGAAAGACAAACATAAATAGACAGAAAACATTTATGTCACCTCAAAATTCCATATAATTTAACATATATTTGCTAGATGCATACAAGTATCTCATCCCTTGACTTGATGTGCTTTCAGTGACTACAGAGAACTTAAGAGACAAACCACTTTGTAGACCTGTGATGCAGTAAGGAGATCCCAAATAAAAAAAATTAAAAAATAAGACAACCTTGTTAGCTCCGAAACAGTGAGACACGATCACAAGACAAGTACTTCACGGGGGCAATAGAGTATGTATTAATTCTGTATGCTGGGCCCGAGGGGTAGGTGAAAAATCTGACCACGCCTCTAGAGCGCCTCACACTCACTGTGAGTTGCTGATGCTCTTTTTTTTTCCTAAACAGCAAGACTACTTTGCCATATCAAAACAGAAAGGTAAATATTTCACATAACACATTTTGCAGGCCTGTTTCCTAAGATTTTTTCCTCAATGCTAGAGGTTCTCATTTGATGTGCGAAATATCATGTATTGAGCAGCATCTCACGCAACTATAGATGTTTATGGTAGGAACGGACACTAATGAGATGCTGGAAAATATGGGTGAAGCAAAGCTAAATTAATTCCAAACATGATCTCACATGTATAATGAGGCCCCTTAGCAACCTTACAAGCATCTCTGAATCTAATAGATTGTATTAGAGACTGTTTTTTACAGTTTAATTAAAAAGTTAATTTAAATTTGGACTTCAATTTAGCCCACTTTAGATGTTTCTTAGAACCTTTTATACTTTGGACCATTATATTATTTTTTAAACATTATAACACCCACACACGTATATATATCAGTTGCTCTTCTGCACATAAATACATGTTGAATATTTGGAAAACATAAGTTAACGTTATTATAAAACAATCTGTCCGTAATCAAAATGTTTAAGCATCCAAGGGTTAAAAATGCAGAGATTTGTTGTCAGCATACTAGTGTTAGGTACTTAAATAGAAAAATAGCTGCCTCAGCTAGATGGAAGATTGAGTCCAGTAGATTAGGCACTATAAGATACGTTACCCCTCTGTGACCTTTCTGCTTCATGCATTTATTCATTTTTTTAACTCCATACTAACTGAAATTGAATTGTTGTTCTAATCTTTGGGGAAATAGTCAAAATAACACATCCCACTGTTGGGATTATATTTAATGTAGATTAAATGACTAAATTGTATCTCTAAAGACGCTGAATGCAAACTACTTCTACTGAATGTAGGAATTCTAATGAATGAAAGGGCATCAAATACCTTCTGCTTTTGTGTAAAATTGTGTTTGTACCTCGCTCCCTAGAGAGGTCAAAAATCCAATTCTGTAACCTGCAAATCAAATAGCATTTTGAAAACATAGGTTTCAGATTTTTGCTTTCTGTGGGAGTTTGCTGAAGCATAATATTTACACAAAACTTTCCATTTAACTGTGGTGATTTTATATAGACCATGCAACAAATCAAAACAGAAGGTGCCACATGACATAGATATTTAACTCCAAATAATATAGGCAGTAAATAAAAAACTCACAAGAGCTGTAGCACCAAAATGTGCTGATCCAAGTAGGCTGAGCTATCTTAGTGGCTCAATTCATTGAGCTCACAACTCCAGAGACTCCCACAAATGAACTAGCAGGACCAAGTCACTACACTTCCAAAGCAGCATTCACAGGAACAAGTAACTTGGCTTTTATATTTTAACATTTGTTACAGGCAAAAAAAGCCAATGAAGGCAAAAAACATGAAAATAAATATGTATTGCAACGCGTTTCTTGGCTGGAAGGCTGTTTCTTCAGATAAACATGTGTGAATAACAAAAATAAATGTAAACTTGTTTCTGATCAATCATTTCTAAAGTACGATCAATAACACCTGTGATTATTTGTCTGTTAGTGGAGTATCCGCCCCCGAAAAACAAAAAACACTGTTAGCTCACATAACCCCAATACATCAAACAGTCAATAAAATCTCCCTATGGACATTTAATATATGAACTAAGTATGTTGATAATTACAAAAACAAACATAAGAAATAATATCTAAAGTGCCAGTTAGTTCCAAATAACCAATGCATTTAATGCCAGTACAGGCACTTACTCTACCATACTGCAAAAAGAATAGTCTTTTCATATAAACCCCTAATAATTAAAATATTATCAATTTCTTAAGATTTTAAAAGTAATCTATCCACTATGCAAAGTAATTCATTAAAGGAATACTGAACCCAAATGTTTTCCTTTTTTGATTCAGATAGAGCATGCAGTTTTAAGCAACTTTCTAATTTACTCCTATTATCAATTTCTTCTCGTTCTCTTGCTATCTTTATTTGAAAAAGAAAGTCCAGAACTCTGGACAGCACTTGTTTATTGGTGGATGAATGTTTCCACCAATCAGCAAGAACAACCCAGGTTGTTCACCAAAAATGGGCCGGCATTTAAATATACATTATTGCTTTTCAAATAAAGATACCAAGAGAAAGAAGAACATTTGCTAATAGGAGTAAATTAGAAAGTTGCTTAAAATTGCATGCTCTATCTGAATCACGAAAGAAAAAATTTGGGTTCAGTGACCCTTTAAAAAAGTCTCACCTATTTACATTTAATGAAATAGTATATTACATAACAACACACATCAATATAATAACAAATATAACTTTTAATTTATATTTTCCAAAACATTTTTCTAAGCCTCATATTCCCTGCAAGGAAATAGTTTTATAGAACTTTTTTTCATACTTTTAACACTAATTAAAAACTAGTTTTCATACTTTGTATTAGAAGCAGTTTGGAGTTAGCTTGAAAAATCAGACTTTTTTGTTTGTTTGTTATTTATTTATTTTTTTGCATTTCTTACTAATTGTCTTTGTAAAGTCTTCCAATGAGTTGTCATTTTGGTCATTTATAACTCTAAAATCTAACTAAAAAAACATAATTTATGCTTACCTGATAAATTCCTTTCTTCTGTAGTGTGATCAGTCCACGGGTCATCATTACTTCTGGGATATTACTCCTCCCCAACAGGAAGTGCAAGAGGATTCACCCAGCAGAGCTGCATATAGCTCCTCCCCTCTACGTCACTCCCAGTCATTCGACCAAGGACCAACGAGAAAGGAAAAGCCAAGGGTGAAGTGGTGACTGGAGTATAAATTAAAAAATATTTACCTGCCTTAAAAACAGGGCGGGCCGTGGACTGATCACACTACAGAAGAAAGGAATTTATCAGGTAAGCATAAATTATGTTTTCTTCTGTTAAGTGTGATCAGTCCACGGGTCATCATTACTTCTGGGATACCAATACCAAAGCAAAAGTACACGGATGACGGGAGGGATAGGCAGGCTCTTTATACAGAAGGAACCACTGCCTGAAGAACCTTTCTACCAAAAATAGCCTCCGATGAAGCAAAAGTGTCAAATTTGTAAAATTTGGAAAAAGTATGAAGCGAAGACCAAGTTGCAGCCTTGCAAATCTGTTCAACAGAGGCCTCATTCTTGAAGGCCCAAGTGGAAGCCACAGCTCTAGTAGAATGAGCTGTAATTCTTTCAGGAGGCTGCTGTCCAGCAGTCTCATAAGCTAAACGAATTATGCTACGAAGCCAAAAAGAAAGAGAGGTAGCAGAAGCTTTTTGACCTCTCCTCTGCCCAGAGTAAATGACAAACAGAGAAGACGTTTGTCGAAATTCCTTAGTTGCCTGTAAGTAAAATTTTAGGGCACGGACTACATCCAGGTTGTGCAGTAGACGTTCCTTCTTTGAAGAAGGATTTGGGCATAAAGAAGGAACAACAATCTCTTGATTGATATTCCTGTTAGTAACTACCTTAGGTAAGAACCCAGGTTTAGTACGCAGGACTACCTTATCCGAATGAAAAATCAAATAAGGAGCATCACAATGTAAGGCTGATAATTCAGAGACTCTTCGAGCCGAGGAAATAGCCATTAAAAATAGAACTTTCCAAGATAACAACTTTATATCAATGGAATGAAGGGGTTCAAACGGAACGCCCTGTAAAACATTAAGAACAAGGTTTAAACTCCATGGTGGAGCAACAGTTTTAAACACAGGCTTAATCCTGGCCAAAGCCTGACAAAAAGCCTGGACGTCAGGAACTTCTGACAGACGTTTGTGTAACAGGATGGACAGAGCTGAGATCTGTCCCTTTAATGAACTAGCAGATAAACCCTTTTCTAAACCTTCTTGTAGAAAAGACAATATCCTAGGAATCCTAACCTTACTCCAAGAGTAACCTTTGGATTCACACCAATATAGGTATTTACGCCATATCTTATGGTAAATCTTTCTGGTAACAGGTTTCCTAGCCTGTATTAAGGTATCAATAACTGACTCAGAAAACCCACGTCTTGATAAAATCAAGCGTTCAATTTCCAAGCAGTCAGCTTCAGAGAAGTTAGATTTTGATGTTTGAAGGGACCCTGTATCAGAAGGTCCTGTTTCAGAGGTAGAGACCAAGGTGGACAGGATGACATGTCCACCAGGTCTGCATACCAAGTCCTGCGTGGCCACGCAGGTGCTATTAGAATCACTGATGCTCTCTCTTGTTTGATTCTGGCAATCAATCGAGGAAGCAACGGGAAGGGTGGAAACACGTAAGCCATCCTGAAGTCCCAAGGTGCTGTCAGAGCATCTATCAGGACTGCTCCTGGATCCCTGGATCTGGACCCGTAACGAGGAAGCTTGGCGTTCTGTCGAGACGCCATGAGATCTATCTCTGGTTTGCCCCAACGTCGAAGTATTTGGGCAAAGACCTCCGGATGAAGTTCCCACTCCCCCGGATGAAAAGTCTGACGACTTAAGAAATCCGCCTCCCAGTTCTCCACTCCCGGGATGTGGATTGCTGACAGGTGGCAAGAGTGAGACTCTGCCCTGCGAATTATCTTTGATACTTCCATCATAGCTAGGGAGCTTCTTGTCCCTCCCTGATGGTTGATGTAAGCTACAGTCGTGATGTTGTCCGACTGAAACCTGATGAACCCCCGAGTTGTCAACTGGGGCCAAGCCAGGAGGGCATTGAGAACTGCTCTCAATTCCAGAATGTTTATTGGCAGGAGACTCTCCTCCTGACTCCATTGTCCCTGAGCCTTCAGAGAGTTCCAGACGGCACCCCAACCTAGAAGGCTGGCGTCTGTTGTTACAATTGTCCAGTCTGGTCTGCTGAATGGCATCCCCCTGGACAGATGTGGCCGAGAAAGCCACCATAGAAGAGAATTTCTGGTCTCTTGATCCAGATTCAGAGAAGGGGATAAGTCTGAGTAATCCCCATTCCACTGACTTAGCATGCACAGTTGCAGTGGTCTGAGGTGTAAGCGTGCAAAGGGTACTATGTCCATTGCCGCTACCATTAAGCCGATTACCTCCATGCATTGAGCCACTGACGGGTGTTGAATGGAATGAAGGGTGCGGCAAGCACTTTGAAGTCTTGTTAGCCTGTCCTCTGTCAGGTAAATCTTCATTTCTACAGAATCTATAAGAGTCCCCAGGAAGGGAACTCTTGTGAGTGGAACGAGTGAACTTTTCTTTTCGTTCACCTTCCATCCATGTGACCTTAGAAATGCCAGCACTAACTCTGTATGAGACTTGGCAGTTTGAAAGCTTGAAGCTTGTATCAGAATGTCGTCTAGGTATGGAGCTACCGAGATTCCCCGCGGTCTTAGTACCGCCAGAAGAGCACCCAGAACCTTTGTGAAGATTCTTGGAGCTGTAGCCAATCCGAATGGAAGAGCCACAAACTGGTAATGCCTGTCTAGGAAGGCAAACCTTAGGTACCGATAATGATCTTTGTGAATCGGTATGTGAAGGTAAGCATCTTTTAAATCTACAGTGGTCATGTACTGACCCTCTTGGATCATAGGTAAAATTGTCCGAATAGTCTCCATCTTGAACGATGGAACTCTTAGGAATTTGTTTAGGATCTTTAAGTCCAGGATTGGTCTGAAAGTTCCCTCTTTTTTGGGAACCACAAACAGATTTGAGTAAAACCCCTGTCCCTGTTCCGATCGTGGAACTGGATGGATTACTCCCATTAACAAGAGCTCTTGTACGCAGCGTAGAAACGCCTCTTTCTTTGTCTGGATTGTTGACAATCTTGACAGATGAAATCTCTCTCTTGGAGGAGAGTATTTGAAGTCCAGAAGGTATCCCTGAGATATTATCTCTAGCGCCCAGGGATCCTGAACATCTCTTGCCCAAGCCTGGGCGAAGAGAGAAAGTCTGCCCCCCACTAGATCCGATCCCGGATCGGGGGCCCTCAATTCATGCTGTTTTAGGGGCAGCAGCAGGTTTCCTAGTCTGCTTGCCCTTGTTCCAGGACTGGTTAGGTTTCCAGCCTTGTCTGTAGCGAGCAACAGCTCCTTCCTGTTTTGGTGCAGAGGAAGTTGATGCTGCTCCTGCTTTGAAATTACGAAAGGAACGAAAATTAGACTGTCTAGTCTTGGCTTTGGCTTTGTCCTGAGGCAGGGCATGGCCTTTACCTCCTGTAATGTCAGCGATAATCTCTTTCAACCCGGGCCCAAATAAGGTCTGCCCTTTGAAAGGTATATTAAGCAATTTAGACTTAGAAGTAACATCAGCTGACCAGGATTTTAGCCACAGCGCCCTGCGTGCCTGAATGGCGAATCCTGAATTCTTCGCCGTAAGTTTAGTAAGATGTACTACGGCCTCCGAAATGAATGAATTAGCTAGTTTAAGGACTCTAAGCCTGTCCGTAATGTCGTCCAGAGTAGCTGAACCAATGTTCTCTTCCAGAGACTCAATCCAGAATGCCGCTGCAGCCGTGATCGGCGCAATGCATGCAAGGGGTTGCAATATAAAACCTTGTTGAACAAACATTTTCTTAAGGTAACCCTCTAACTTTTTATCCATTGGATCTGAAAAAGCACAGCTATCCTCCACCGGGATAGTGGTACGCTTAGCTAAGGTAGAAACTGCTCCCTCCACCTTAGGGACCGTTTGCCATAAGTCCCTTGTGGTGGCGTCTATTGGAAACATTTTTCTAAATATCGGAGGGGGTGAGAACGGCACACCGGGTCTATCCCACTCCTTAGTAACAATTTCAGTAAGTCTCTTAGGTATAGGAAAAACCTCAGTACTCGTCGGTACCGCAAAATATTTATCCAACCTACACATTTTCTCTGGTATTGCAACTGTGTTACAATCATTCAGAGCCGCTAACACCTCCCCTAGTAATACACGGAGGTTTTCCAGTTTAAATTTAAAATTTGAAATATCTGAATCCAGTCTGTTTGGATCAGAACCGTCACCCACAGAATTAAGTTCTCCGTCCTCATGTTCTGCCACCTGTGACGCAGTGTCTGACATGGCCCTAATATTATCAGCGCACTCTGTTCTCACCCCAGAGTGATCACGCTTACCTCTTAGTTCTGGTAATTTAGCCAAAACCTCAGTCATAACAGTAGCCATATCCTGTAATGTGATTTGTAATGGCCGCCCAGATGTACTCGGCGCTACAATATCACGCACCTCCCTCTGAGCGGGAGATGTAGGTACTGACACGTGAGGCGAGTTAGTCGGCATAACTCTCCCCTCGTTGTTTGGTGAAATTTGTTCAATTTGTACAGATTGATTTTTATTTAAAGTAGCATCAATACAGTTAGTACATAAATTTCTATTGGGCTCCACTTTGGCATTGCAACAAATGACACAGGTATCATCCTCTGAATCAGACATGTTTAACACACTAGCAAATAAACTTGCAACTTGGAAATACAATTCAATTAGAATAATATTAAAACGTACTGTGCCTTTAAGAAGCACAGAAGATCTATGACAGTTGAAAATTAATAAATTGAAACAGTTATAGCCTCAATCCTTGTAAACAACACAACTTTAGCAAAGGATTAATCCCATTAGCAAAGATAACAAATTCTGAAAGCAGGAAACAAATTACAGAATAAACGTTTTTTATCTCAGTCAAACTATAATTCTCACAGCTCTGCTGAGAGAAATTACCTCCCTCAGAATAAGTTTTGAAGACCCCTGGGCTCTGTAGAGATGAACCGGATCATGCAGGGAATACAATGAGTTGCTGACTGAAATATTTGATGCGTAGTAAAAGCGCCAAAAAACGGCCCCTCCCCCTCACACACAGCAGTGAGGGAGAACAGAAACTGTCAGAAAACAGATTAAGCAACTGCCAAGTGGAAAAATAGTGCCCAAACATTTATTCACTCAGTACCTCAGCAAATGAAAACGATTTTACATTCCAGCAAAAACGTTAAACATAATCTCTAGTTATTAAACAACTTTATGTATTTCTTACAGAGTAATTCTAGTGAAGTACCATTCCCCAGAATACTGAAGTGTAAAGTATACATACATGACATTATATCGGTATGGCAGGATTTTCTCATCAATTCCATTGTCAGAAAATAAAAACTGCTACATACCTCTATGCAGATTCATCTGCCCGCTGTCCCCTGATCTGAAGTTTACCTCTCCTCAGATGGCCGAGAAACAGCAATATGATCTTAACTACTCCGGCTAAAATCATAACAAAAACTCTGGTAGATTCTTCTTCAAACTCTGCCAGAGAGATAATAACACACTCCGGTGCTATTTTAAAATAACAAACTTTTGATTGAAGATATAAAACTAAGTATAATCACCATAGTCCTCTCACACATCCTATCTAGTCGTTGGGTGCAAGAGAATGACTGGGAGTGACGTAGAGGGGAGGAGCTATATGCAGCTCTGCTGGGTGAATCCTCTTGCACTTCCTGTTGGGGAGGAGTAATATCCCAGAAGTAATGATGACCCGTGGACTGATCACACTTAACAGAAGAAAGGTAATTATTTTATTTTATTTTGATGTATGGATATAGTCCAAACACAATGCACACATTGTGCCAGTAATATAGAATACACACTTACTGACTTTACTATAAGATGCATTGTGACAACCTTTTTTGAAGTATAAGAGATTGTCTGTATTACAAACATATACAAAATTACATCTCTAAACATTGCAAACATATATTACTCATCATATTGGGTCAGACCTCTGGTACTGTTTTTCTGAATTGATTGCAACATGTATGTAATATGTATTAACTATATCCCCAATATATGACTGTAAGAGATGATGTTTATATTTATAATCAAGGCTTTTGTTGTTGATTTTTTTTTCTTTTTGAAAGATTGTGCTTTTGTCAATTTTGTAATGCTACCTTCCTCCAGATGAAGCTGATCTGAAAATAACAGAGTCGTGTTAAGAATAACAATGTACTTAAATCAAAGGACAGACACTTGTGTTCTGGTTTGTAAAGGATTTTTGTATTAACTCTATTCTGTGCTGTGCATCTGACCTCTATTTTCTTGCTTCAGTCCCTTATTACTGGGGATTTATTTAAGTGAGTCATGTCTGCAAAAAATGTTTGTGCTTTAGAGAATTTGAGTCCTTTAATTGTACAATTCAGTAACTATAGTTTCATGGTATATTTTTTTTAGAATATGACATACCGCTCATACCTGCATAGATATCTTTGTCATTAAAAATAGAACACTTCCAAATTTATCAGTGTTTTTTTTTTTTTTTAAATGCACGTTTTTGTCCAAAATATAACAATTCTTTTCTCAGAATTACGGTATCCTTCTCTATCAATATAGCTATTAGTTGTATTTATCACCCAATGACTATTAAAGGGACAGTGTACTGTAACATTTTCCCATATATCAATTTTATCAGCAAAAGCATATTAAATTGTTTACAAATTGCTAATTTACCTTTATTTTGTAAATTGAGACAGTTGCTTTTGCCTGCTGACACCAACATTTATAGTGAAAATTTCTGTACTGTCAGAAAAGCTATGTATATACAGCCAAATATAATATAAGGGGGCTGCATGTATATATATATATATATATATATATATATATATATATATATATATATATATATATAAAGAGAGAGAGAATAATGATGTCTGCTCTATCTGCAAGCTCTTCCATTTTATTGGGTTGTGGTTTCAAAGAACAAAAACAGCTATTTTATATGATATTATATAATAATTTTATACACTGCAGCTGGTATAACAAGTAATTGGAAATACATTACTAGCGGGTAAGCCACTGGTATTGCTGTATTGGTAAGCAGCTTTTTCAGGCACAAAATAGAATGTTTTGAGTGCAATGTCCCTTAAATAAATGAGTAAATTGATGAGGTGTTGATACACTCAGCAAAATAATAGAATCCCTGAAACTCATGTTACATAGGAAATTAACATGATTTGTTTTTACATAATTATTGTTGAGGTTTGAATACTAAGGACAATAAGTATACAGATAGTTACATGGAAGTTGAACACATCAGAATACAAACTTAGATGCACAAAGCAAAAAAAATAAAGCAAATAATATTTATTGACGCTAATATTATATTAGTTACAAACCTCCAATTTTTTATTTATTAATGAACTCCCTTCCACATTTCAGAGGCCACTCTTGGATTCTGTTTTACCCATACAGACTAGATAAGGGAAAATCATTTTTTTCTCACTAGGATACAACAAAACATTGTATAATGAGAATATATGCCTCATTGATTTTGTAGATATTATTAATCTTAGCAAATGAAATAATCAAAAGGATTTCTATGCACTGAAAAGGACGAGTGTCTAAAGATTACCTATTGGTAGGAGCCACAGCAAGCAGAAATTATGGGGGAGTGGTCATGGGCCTAAATGTGGGCTAGATTATAAATGGGCACTATCGTTTGCGTGTGAGCGATATCGGGTTTTCGCGGCCATTTGCATGTAAGTTAAATTTAGTTCATATTGAAAGTTTAAAGTAACTGCAAACACGCAAAAGCAATCACGATTCACGCTAGAATGATTACTGCAACCTCAGAGCTCTGGTTAACAGCTATGCAGGTCAAAAAAGTGTCACTAAACACATCATAATTAGTTTTAAAAGTACAGTTACACTCATAATAACACTGTCTAATAAAAATTATTAAAAATAAAAATTCCACAAATAATGTATAAGGGCTAAAAGATATAAGGTTCTCAGGTGTTAGGATAAAAGGCAGGCAGAGAGGGCTTTAACATAGAAATACATATATATCCCATATAAACTCTTCTAACGCGTTGCTGGACAAATCCTCTTAGGGATCTTGAATGTAGATCTTAAATTATGCAACAATTTATAAAAGAACCCCTAAAATCTGTATTTATACTGGGAGCTCCTGCAATGCAATATCCTGCTGCTTCAGTAGTCGGCTCCGCACCCCGAAAGTGGTTTTGATGCGGTTTTGATTCTTAAAAACATGTTACACTGTGGTTTTAAAGTGATTCAACTTTATTTTAAGCAAAGTCTTCTAGTTTTGTGAAATCAATGAGGGATGCATTATCAGCTATTTGCTACGTCTGTTTTACAGCTTCCCCAGTTAGGGCAAATGTCCCAGTCTGCATGGGCTTCCTGGCTCCAGCCCCTACACAAATCTCTACCTAAACCTCACCCATAACACATCCACCATCCAGTCGTGGTTCCAGCCACAAAACACTAGGGACCACTGCTGATAAGTCCCCTCACCTCCCAGTCTCCGAAAAGCTCATTTAAATCACTGAATCCTAATGAATGCATTGTACATGACTGTACAATATAAAATAAACCAATTACAATATGACAGGAAAAAGAGAAGGAAAATGCACTGTGCAAATTGCCTAAAATAGTCATTAGTATTGCTTCTGCCCCGAAGTAGAGAGGAAATATCTCAAAGGTTTGTCATTTAAAGGGACAGTCTACACCAGAATTTTTATTGTTTTAAAAGATAGATAATCCTTTTATTACCCATTTCCCAGTTTTGCATAACCAACACAGTTATATTAATATACTTTTAACCTCTGTGATTATCTTTTATCTAAGCCTCTGCAAACTGCCCCTTTTTTAAGTTCTTTTGACAGACTTGCAGTCTAGCCAATCAGTGCCTGCTCCCAGATAACTTCTCGTGCACGAGCAGTGTTATCTATATGAAATACGTGAACTAACACCCTCTAGTGGTAAAAAACTGTTAAAATGCAATCTGAAAGAGGTGGGCTTCAAGGTCTAAGAAATTAACATATGAACCTCCTAGGTTAAGCTTTCAACTAAGAATACCAAGAGAACAAAGCAAAATTGGTGATAAAAGTAAATTGGAAAATTGTTTAAAATGACATGCTCTATCTGAATCATGAAAGTTTATTTTGGCCTAGACTGTCCCTTTAAGTATGGGTCAAATAAAATAAAAAAGGTGTCATTGCATACTACAATACTCTGGTTATATTGATATCTTGTCTACTGGACTAATACGGTCTAAACCAATCTAAAATAGTCACAATCTTTCTATTATTATTACTATTATCTATTAATAAGTAGACTGACAGCAAATGATAAGCATATAGTTCACGGCTTCTGAAAACTAAGTACTGGTGAATTTATAGACCATTGTTTCTAATATCTTACATTTTATACAGCAAAATGATACGTTGGCGTAGATTATTTGTTTCTTCTTTCTTTGGTTAAATTATTTTCTTTCATGATTTGGATAGAACATATCATTTTAAAGAACTTTCCAATATACTTCTATTATTAAATTTGCTTCATTCTCTTGTTATCCTTTGCTGAAGGAACAGCATTGCACTACTGGCAGCTAGCTGAACACATCTAGTTAGCACATCACAACAGACAAATGTGTGCAGGCACCAATCAGCAGCTAGCAAATACTAGTATAGGATATTAATAAGTGCATATTCTTTTTTTTAACAAGGAATACCAAGAGAATGAAGCGCATTTGAAAATAAAAGTGAATTTAAACGTCTCTTAAAATGACACGCTTTATCTGAATAATGCAAATTTAATTTTGACTTTTCTATCCCTTTAAGACATCCATTTGTATGGATTCATGCAAATAATTTAACATATCTTGGGTTCACATTATAATTGTAAATTATAAAATGTCATAAATAACAAAATAACTATTATTTTTGAAAACTTTTCAATCTTAATTACTGATAATAATATCACTCAAATTCACAGAAAATACCAAAGTGTGCCAGTGAATTCTGTCTCTAGGAATGAATATATTAACCTGCATGTCTGGACTGTGACTTTTTTAAGGCATAGCGTATTTATTGCTGTTCAATCTTCACATCATAGTACTTATCCCTGTCAAGTACAATATTACTTTAGTTATACAGTCAGTGATTTAAAGAAGTGAAGTCTTTGAATAAAGCTTTTGGTTTATTGAGTTCAATAAGGGGCCTTAGTGGATTACTACAAATGCCCCTGAGTTTACCTGTAGTTATTATGATTATTATTTACAGACAAAGATTCCAGTACATTGAAGAATACATTGTTTTTCAATATCAGGACAAACCACTACTTGATACTGATGCAGTGTAATGACATCATAAGGAAGATTAACTCTTTCAGGTGACAAAGTATTAACCATAGCTTTGTACTTCACGTGACAACATACAGTATATACAATGGACTGCTACTACAATCAATTTAAAGGGACAGCAAAGTCAAAATTAAACTTCAATAGATTGAACAAAGCATGGAATGTTAAACAACTATCCATTTTATGTCTATTATATATTTAGCTTAGTTCTCTTGATATCCTTTCTTAAAGAGTATTCCTAGGTGAGCCCAGTGTATTTAGCCATCTCACAGCAGTGTTTGCAACAATATGTATACCAGTGTTATATATAGTTACAAACACTGCTGCCATAGACTGCTAAAGGCTTGTGCACGCTCCTAAGCTTCTATCAGTCTAACTAGATTTACTCATAAAGAAAAGATACCAAGAGAATGAAGCAAATTTGATAATAGAAGAAAAATGGACATTTGTTTAAATATACCTGCTCTATCGGAATCATGAATGTTTATTTGTGACTTTCCTGTCCCCTGGCATTACTTATTATTTTTAGATTTTTATTTTGACCCCCTTTTCCTCTAATTTAGCTATACAAAGGGTGTTTTTCCTGCCTCCCCAAGGATAGAATGTGTCCTGTAGATAGAATTCTAAACTGCAATACTACAGTATTTTACTGATATGAATAGTATTTTTAAAGGGCCATTATAGTTAAAAAAAAATGACATGCTCACATTTGTTAGTGCATGCAATTTAATAACTTTCTGTCTGCAAATGGGTTAAACACATAGGTAAAACACAATTCAAGAGCCACAGAGAACTGCATCTCCTGAGCAGAAAATACCACACATCCAATTAGCAGCACTATTTGCAGATCTCAGTCATGCAACAAGCGCAGCTGATTGAGTCAGCAGCAGTTTCTGCTAGGAACTAGCAGTTCTCTGCGTCTCCCAAGTATTACTTTAACTATGTGTTTAACCATGTTGCAAGGTGGGGATAACACATGGATTTGCAGGGCTGATAGGGCTAAAAGTAAAGGGACACTGTACCCAAAAATTTTTCTTTTATAATTCAGAAAGAGCATTCAATTTTAAGCAACTTTCTAATTTACTTCTATTATCAATTTTTCTTCATTCTCTTGCTATCATTTTTTGAAAAAGAAGGCATCTAAGCTTTTTTTTGGTTTCAGTACTCTGAACAGCACTTTTTTATTGGTGGATGGATTTATCCACCAATCAGCAAGGACAACCCAGGTTGTTCACCAAAAATGGGCCGGCATCTAAACTTACATTCTTGCATTTCAAATAAAGATACCAAGAGAATGAAGAAAATTTGATAATAGGAGTAAATTAGAAAATTGCTTAAAATTTAATGCTCAATCTGAATCACGAAAGAAAATTTTTGGGTACAGTGTCCCTTTAACCCCTTAATGACAACTGACGTACCAGGTACGTCATGCATTAACTAACAGTTAATGACAATGGACGTACCTGGTACGTCAGTTGTCTAAGAGAGTGCTGGAAGCGATCGCAATCACTTCCAGCAGCTCTCAGGGTATTGCAGTGATGCCTCCATATGGAGGCATCCTGCAATACCATTTAGAAGACTCCGATGCAGAGAGAGCCACTCTGTGGCCCTCTCTGCACTGGTAGCGATGGTGCCGGTTCGTTGGTGGGTGGGAGCGTAACAGGGAGGCGGGTGGGCGGCCCATCGCTACCCGGCATCCGGTTCCTAGAAGTGCAATGTGCACGCCGGGTGCCGGGAGCGTGCAGGGGGCGCGCGTGCATGTGCGCGCGTGCGCGATCGCGCATTAGCTGGCACTGACACTGACACCAATGAGGAGGGAAGAGGGGGGGGGGGGGAATATTTTTTTAAAAAATAATATAAAAGGATCTGGGAGGGGGAGGGGGATAGGGGTATTGTGGGGGGCTGCTACACTACAGAAAAAATAAAAAAAAGCAAAAGAACAAAAAACACTTGTTTTTGGGGCAAATTGGGTACTGGCAGACAGCTGCCAGTACCCAAGATGGCCGCAATTAGATAGGGGAGAGGGTTAGAGAGCTGGGGGGGGGGGATCATGGAGGTTGGGGCTAAGGCAGGAGTCCATCACAGCTAAAATATTTTATTTTTTTTATAAAAAAAAAAAAAAACTCCTTTTATTTAGTACTGGCAGACTTTCTGCCAGTACTTAAGATGGCGGGGACATTTGCGGGGTGGGGGAGGCAAGAGAGCTGTTTGGGAGGGATCAGGGGGTGGGATGTGTCAGGTGGGAGGCTGATCTCTACCCTAAAGCTAAAATTAACCCTGCAAGCTCCCTACAACCTACCTAATTAACCCCTTCACTGCTGGGCATAATTTACGTGTGGTGCGCAGCAGCATTTAGCGGCCTTCTAATTACCAAAAATCAGTGCCAAAGCCATATAAGTCTGCTATTTCTGAACAAAGGGGATCCCAAAGAAGCTTTTACAACAATTTGTGCCATAATAGCACAAGCTGTTTGTAAATAATTTCAGTGAGAAACCTAAAATTGTGAAAAATGTAAAGTTTTTTTTTTATTTGCTCGCATTTGGCGGTGAAATGGTGGCATAAAATATACCAAAATGTGCCTAGATCAATACTTTGGGTTGTCTTCTAACAAAAAATATATACATGTCAAGGGATATTCAGGTATTCCTGACAGATATCAGGGTTCCAATGTAACTAGCGCTAATTTTGAAAAAAAGTGGTTTGGAAATAGCGAAGTGCTACTTGTATTTATGGCCCTATAACTTGCAAAAAAAGCTAAGAACATGTAAACATTGGGTATTTCTAAACTCAGGACAAAATTTAGAAACTATTTAGCATGGGTGTTTTTTGGTGATTGTAGATGTGTAACAGATTTTGGGGGTCAAAGTTAGAAAAAGTGTGTTTTTTTTCCATTTTTTCCTCATATTTTATTATTTTTTTTGTAGTAAATTATAAGACATGATGAAAATAATGGTATCTTTAGAAAGTCCATTTAATGGCGAGAAAAACTGTATATAATATGTGTGGGTACAGTAAATGAGTAAGAGGAAAATTACAGCTAAACACAAACACAGCAGATATGTAAAAATAGCCATTGTCATTAAGGGTAAGAAAATTGAAAAATGGTCCGGTCATTAAGGGGTTAAATACTATAATGATTGGAAAAAAAAAAATGCCCTGTTATGGTGAAACTTCTGCATGTGCTGGAATCAAAATTTAAACATAATAGTGAAAAAAGGACATGTTCTCATTTGATATAGTATTGCAATTGTATAGCTATCGACCCACAAAGGGGCTAAACACATCAGTAAAGTACCACTCGGGAGCCACAGAGAACTGTTTGTCCTGAGCGGAAACTGCTGCACACCGGTTGCACCCCTTGTTCCCCATCTGACTGATGCGACAAGTGAAGCTGATTGGGTCAGCGGCAGTTTCTGCTCAGAACTAACAGTTCTCTGCTGCCCCCAACCATTACCATTAACTATGTGTTTTTAACCCCTTTGCAGAGATATATATATATATATATATATATATATATATATATATATATATATAAATTATTTTATTTTATTCCCCCTCCCAAAAAAAAGGTGGTACCACTAGCAACAACAATGTACATACTGATTGCTTGATGAGTGCAGGAGCTCATTAATATCTGTACCAGCCCAAGAAATTAAGATACATTTACTCAATAAGTATTTCAATGGATATGTCCTTGGACTGCATAACAAAACAATTGAGCATTAGAGTCCTGGGACTCAGTCGTACACATTTCATGCACTTCCTGTTAGTTTCCCATTAAATTAAAACGACTAAAGTCAAAATTAAACTTCTTGATTCAGATAGAGCACACAATATTAAACAACTTTCCAATTCCCATCTATTATCTAACTACACAATCTTTTTATATGAACACTTTCTGAGGCACCAACTGAGCATGTGCAAGAACTCAAAGAATATATGTAAATATGTTTTGTGATTGGCTGATGGCTGTCACATGAAAGAAAAATAAAACTAACCGATATTTTTTTAGAAAAAAATATGCACATTCTAACTGTGCTATTGAAAATATTTAACACATAGTTAAAGTCTGATCTGGAGCAGCAATATATATTGACTCCTTCTTAACTGGATACAGGCTAGCGACTGGCAACTCCGCAAATACACAGCTTGTGACTGGCTCACCAGCTTGTGTTCAACTCAGTATCAGCAATGTGTTGCATAATGAGCTGACTTTAACAATGTGTTTATCCACATTGCACTGGTTAAACGGCTTGCAACTGGGTAATTAGAAAATGCGCATATATCAGAGCAGGTTTGTTTATTGCAATTATATGTACTGCTATTCAATATGCATTGATTCTTTAAATGTGCCTTTAAAGGACCAGTCAACACATTAGATTTGCAAAATCAACAAATGCAAGATAATAAGACAATGCAATAGCACTTAGTCTGAACTACAAATGAGTAGTAGATTTTTTTATAACAAATTTCAAAGTTATGTATATTTCCACTCCCCTTGTACCATGTGATAGCAATCAGCCAATCACAAATGCATATACGTATAGCCTGTGAATTCTTGCACATGCTCAGTAGGATCTGGTGACTCAAAAATGGTAAATATAAAAGAATCTGCACATTTTTTTAATGGAAGTCAATTGGAAAGTTGTTTAAAATTACATGCTGTATCTGAATCATGAAAATTTAATTTAACCTGAGTGTCCCTTTAATAAAGCAGAAGACAAGTCCCAGAGATAAAAGTTATAAATGTTATGTGTGGAATGAAGCAATCAAGAAATGGTCAAGAACTTAATTGAAAAACAGATGACAAATCACATTGATGCCTGTTGCAGATAGGGTTGCCAGGTGACCAGTATTCAACCCCACAGCCAAGTATTTTATCAAGCTGTCCAGTAAAAGCGTCACAAAAATAATGCACACTTAGATGTCCAGGTTTTTTTTTAAAAAATCTCTAAGTGCTAGTTAAAGGGACAGTATACCTGCATGTAATAGACACTACTGTAAAGAAGCATATGCACAGATAGTGATATAAAAATCCAGTATAAAACCGTTTAAACTTACTTCTAAGCTCCCAGTTTAGCACTGTTGAATAGGTTAGCTAGAACACCCCCTTAAAGTGGTTCTATAGCAAAAAAAAACAGACACTCCCCCTCCTCTGCATATGAAAAGACCCTTTACACAAACAGGGGCAAGCTGGAGTAGGTATACAACAGTCTACTTCTACAACTTTGGGCTTGGTTAGGAGTCTGAAAATCAGTGCAATTTTATTTAAAAATAAGCAAAACTATACATTTAAAAAACAAAAAACCCTGTATGGGCTTTATAAATGAATTATCTACAAAATATTTATGCAAAGAAAAATCTAGTGTATAATGTCCCTTTAAGTGTAAGAGGCCTCCTATGATTTAACACATTACAAAAATGGAGCAGAAATAAGGGAGGAGCAATCAAGGAGGGG
Organism: Bombina bombina; assembly: GCF_027579735.1. Classification (NCBI taxonomy): domain Eukaryota; kingdom Metazoa; phylum Chordata; class Amphibia; order Anura; family Bombinatoridae; genus Bombina; species Bombina bombina. The sequence continues at coordinate 627,284,227 of NC_069503.1, read as the reverse complement.
GTCAAATTACTTCTATTTATGTGTGTTACTTTCAGCCAAACACCTAAAATGATTAATGTGCATGTTACTGGCAGCCAAGGGATAAAATGATTGCTCGGTTGTGAAAAAAATATGCATGGCCGTTCAAAAGTGAGAGCTAAGATAAAGCATTTGAGAGGTCATTGTCTGATCCAACCTACCATCATGCCTGGCCATTGACTGATTGTCCAGTTTTTGTGTGGAGGACAGCTGGCATCCCTAGTTACACACTACTCATATCAGCATTAAGGAACATAGCTTAAAGGAACAGTTCACCCAAAAAATGTGATCCAGTTATTTCCCAAATTATCATCATAATGTCACATCTTTACTTTTGTCCATTCAGGCATGAAATACTTTTGTAGTAATGTATGGCTTCATATGAAGTTTAACATTATAATTAAAAAAGGGACATACAAGGCAAAATTAAACGCTTATGGTTCCAATAGAACATGCATATTTTCAATCTATTTCAAAACTCAAAATTGGATGCCCCTTATAAAGACCTAGATTACAAGTATAGAACAACTGATATAACATGTGATGAGTTATTTTGCGCTTGGTTTTGCACAAACAATAACACTTGGGTGCCGATTTATCAAGGTCCGAATGGCCCCTGATGCCCCTGTTTCCACGCAAGCCTTCAGGCTCGCCGGAAACAGAAGTTATGAAGCAGCGGTCTTAAAGGGACAGTCTAGGCCAAAATAAACTTTCATGATTCAGATAGAGCATGCAATTTTAAACAATTTTCCAATTTACTTTTATTACCAATTTTGCTTTGTTCTCTTGGTATTCTTAGTTGAAAGCTTAATCTAGGAGGTTCATATGCTAATTTCTTAGACCTTGAAGGCCACCTCTTTTCAGAATGCATTTGAACAGTTTTTAACCACTAGAGGGTGTTAGTTCACGTATTTCATATAAATAACTGTGCTCGTGCACGTGAAGTTATCTGGGAGCAGGCAGTGATTGGCTAAACTGTAAGTCTGTCAAAAGAACTGAAATAAAGGGGCAGTTTGCAGAGGCTTAGATACAAGATAATCACAGAGGTTAAAAGTATATTATAACTGTGTTGGTTATGCAAAACTGGGGAATGGGTAATAAAGGGATTATCTATCTTTTAAAACAATAACAATTCTGGTGTAGACTGTCCCTTTAAGACCGCTGCTCCTTAACTGGTCTGCTGCCTCTGAGGCTGCGGTCTGCAATCCTAAACGATCGGTCTGATTGACACCCCCCTGCTAGCAGCCGATTGGCAGCGAATCTGCAGGGGGGCGGCATTGCACAAGCAGTTTACAAGAACTGCTTGTGCAATGATAAATGCAGACAGCGTATGCTGTTGGCATTCATCGATGTCTGTCGGACATGATCCACTGAGCGGATCATGTCGGACAGACCGATAATAAATTGGCCCCTTGATCTGGTATTACAAGTTGTTAGTTAAATATTTAAATGGATATGGAAGTCAAAATTAGACTTTTAAGGTGCCATTAGGGCATGCTATATTAAAAACGTTTCACTTTTCTGTTATCAAATTGACTTCCTGCTCCAGGTATCCTTTGTTGAAAAAAATTGCTGGGCTCAGGAGCTGCAATGCACTACTGGAAGCTAGCTAGTAAGAGCTGACTACACACATATGCCCCTTGTCATTGGCTTACCCGATATGTTAAAGGGACACTGAACCCAAACATTTTTCTTTGGTGATTCAGATAGAGCATTCAATTTTAAGCAACTTTCTAATTTACTCCTATTATCAAATTTTCTTCATTCTCTTGGTATCTTTATTTGAAATGCAAGAATGTAAGTTTAGATGCTGGCCCATTTTTGGTAAACAACCTGGGTTGTTCTTGCTGATTGGTGGATAAATTCATCCACCAATGAACAAGTGCTTTCCAGGGTTCTGAACCAAACAAATAGCTTAGAAGCATTCTATTTCAAATAAAGATACTAAGAGAACAAAGAAAGTTTGATAATAGGAGTAAATTAGAAAGTCGCTTAAAATTGCATGCTCTAGAGTCTATCTGAATCATGAAAGAAAAAATTTGGGTTCAGTGTCCCTTTGAGCTAACTACCAGTAGAGTGTTGCTGTCTGGAGCTAACAGTATTTAAACCGAGTAGGTTCTTCGGATATCTTAAAACTAAAAGTGTGATGTATTGAATAACCAGGCTTATTTTGACAAATACAAGGAAAAAACAAAAGGGCGCCTCATGCTGTAGACTATGTGAATTGTGAAACAAATAAAAAAAAAATCCCAAATGGGTGCACTCACAAGTGAGATGGCATTATAGGGCCCCATGCATTAACCCCTTAAGGACCGGGCATTTCAGACTAAAATTTCCCCAAACGACCAGAGCATTTTTGCCATCACTACATTTAAACAGAAATAGAGCCTTTTTTATATTTACCTATCAAAGCTATATATATATTTTAGTAGACAACCCAAAGTATTGATCTAAGCCCATTTTGGTATATTTCATGCCACCATTTCCGGCGTCTCAGAGGTGGCGGAGAGTATAAGAAGCAACGGTCTGACATTGCGGGAAACAGGTTCACATGTGCGAACCTGCCTCACAAGGGCTCCAGAGCAGCTTATGCTACTTCGTACATGGATCCCATATAGATGAATAGTGCAAACTTTGAAAAGCTATAGTATATTGCAATTCTGAGATCAAATTTAAACAAAAGTGTTTTTTAAGATTGCATGGGGAAAGCGCTGTTTTTTTAGCCAGTACAGTAAATGGCACTTACAAAACAACTGTACTGTTACTACTGCATAAAAACTAAGTTCCTATCATCTCACAGGCAGATATTTTCATTTTCAAATTTTTATATTTTGCGAAATGCAACAATTATATGCATTTTATCACCCTCTTTTACGGAAAATATTATAACAATATTTCTTTAAACAAATGTTTTATTCGCTATTTGATTATCAAATCTTGATTTTGTTAACATAATATTTTAAAATTATACTAATTATACTTTTTTTTAGAATAAACAGTAAGGTGTAGATTTATTATGCTGCGGATGGAAAAGTTAAGCAGCAATCGAAAGACCGCTACTCCTTCATCCACCATCTCTGAGGTGGCGGACTACAATCATCCTGATCTGATACGATCGGGATGATTGACACCCACTGCTAGCGCCGATTGACCAGAAATGCTTGTGCAATGTATATTTGAGCATAACTTTACTTTTAAGTGTATTTATATTGTGTTTAATGCAATTTTTTTCTTCTCCTACGCAAGCTCTCAAATCGTGCTAACCTGATCACACTATTTCCATAGCAGGCAAAAAGCCAATACAAAGCCGATATCGCTCACACGCAACAGTTAGTGTGCTCCTCATAATCTAGCCCAACATGTTTAATTATGCACAATTAGAATAACTTTGCAATTTACTTTAATTATTTATTTTGCCTCACTTTCACTGTAGTGTTTCCATCCCCCCAGAGAGGCTGCATTGTATTCCTCAGAAGATGACAAATCACTGCAGGAGCTTGTTTATAACTCTACTTAATAGGCCAATGTATTAAAGGAATAAAAAGGTCAACATTGAAAAGTGCATGGGTGCATTTCAATTTGAATTAGAAACATTTTGCAATATACTTTAATCAGCAAATATGCTTCTAGTAAAAATGATTACTGTTATTCAGAAGCATACGCACATATGCTGTAAGTGCCCCATACACCTTCTCAGGGAGTCAGTAGTGTATGACACAAATTAAAGGACCAAAACAGTAGATTTGCATAATCAACAAATGCAAGATAACAAGACAATGCAATATCACTTAGTCTGAAGTTCACGAGTAGTAGATTTTTTTTCTGACAATTTTAAAAGTTATGTATTTTTCCACTCCCCCTGTACCATGTGACAGCCATTAGCCAATCACAAATGCATACACGTACCATGTGACAGCCATTAGCCATTCACAAATGCATACACATTTATTCTGTGACTTCTTGCACATGCTCAGTAGGAGCTGGTGACTCAAAAAGTTTAAATATAAAAAGACTGTGCACATTTTGTTAATGGAAGTAAATTGGAGAGTTGTTTAAAATGGCATGTTCTCTCTGAATCATGACAGTTTAATTTTGATTGAGTATCCCTTTAAGTCTTCGCTAATGCAATACACATCACCGCCAGCTCTCTGTGCTTGAAAACTGGTTCAATATGGAACTATATTGCATAAATGCTTCTATTTAAAACGGAAATGTACCTATGACCCTTCTACCCCTTTAAAATAAACAACATCCAAAGGCATTTTAGTAAATAAATTCTAATGCATCAGTAAAAAATTACATTTACAGCCCTTTTACTTTGTGTGAGAAGATTGCCAAAGAAAAGATGACAGTCATTTTATTTACAGCATTCACAGACAAAAGTGTCTATAATATGGAAGGAAAGAGGGAGGAACAGATATACTTTGGTGCATGGGTAACAGAGATATTAAAGAGATATTAAACTCAACATTTTAATTTAAATTGAGGAAAGCAAAGCAACACTGGAATATACATTCAATATTTATTGTGATGAGAGTGGGAGGTGACATCACTGGATGGGGGCGGGGCTTATAGCAGTTATTGTCTATGTCGCAGTTACTAAGTTAGATCTGTTGTGCAAGCTGTATACTTCTATGCTCTGCAATAATATAGCGTTGGACCTTCTATGCTGTGTCCTGCATCTCATACAATTTATTTTCCATGTTTTTGCTGTAACATAACTCAAAAAGTTTGTTTGTTTTTCTCCCTTCTGAAACGCTATAGTATGATTTAATTTACCTAAGCCTGCAATATTTTACACAGTGATTGGTTAGCTCAGTTTACTAGCTAATTTGCATATGACTCTTATTGGCCAAAACAAAAGAGACCAGGAACAGAAATTCCATAAGATTTTTCAAGATGTATATCCCTGAACTTCTCTCATCTGGCAAAACCTTATACATTGTGCTAACAAAATGATTTAAAAACATTTTTATAGATGCTTTGTAATAAGCATTGTTATGCTATGAGTTTAATGTCCCTTTAATGTTCTATTCATTTCATCATGATGAGAGTCTTTAAGAGCTTATAATATGCAACACTGTATAACTAAATACAATAAGTCCATGCTGTAAATATCTTACCAGAATAGCAGGGTCCTTTTGCTACTACAGTTAAATCTTTCTGTTGCTTACAAGCAGACCTTCTAAGGAAGCATTCATTTTGGTAAGTGTCTCCATTCGATCCACACACTGGAACATAATTGGTGTGGCACTGAGAAAGGAATGTAAAAAATAAATTAATTAAAGGCAATCAAATATTTATAGTACAGAATAATCCCTGGTGCTTTTTTACCAGCTTTCTAGTGACTCTGCTTGGCATTAAAAACACAGTAAACACTATGTACTGCTTTAAGTATAGTAGGATTACATTGTCCTTACCTCATGAATTGTTGTATAAAGTATTATTTAACTCACTCTGGTGTTTCTTACAGACTGTACTGCCAATCACCTTTACAGAGCCTTTTTTTAATTTAATGGATATTGGCAGACCAGCCAATCAGATGCTATAGTGCCCACTTCATAAATTGTAACAGAAGTGCTGAGTGCCATCTGTGTGACTTTGCAGCTGGAAGGGTGCTCCCTTTCCAGTCTAAGAGGTGGGAAGTATGGCATCTTATTGGCTGTACCACCTGCCTATAGTTGGGGGAAAATGACTCTATATAGATAGATATATAAATAGATAGAAATGTTTCAAGACCTTTCCCCAGTTGAACACCCACTTTGACTATTATAGCATCTTTTTTTTTTTTTAATTTGGCTTCCTCAGTTCACACTTCAAAAAGCAAAATTATTCTATATTTTTATAAAAATGTGTGAAAGTGAGGATATTACACTTTTAAACTATGAAACATGTTTTCAAATATTTGAATATTAACTTATTATCGCAATTAAATGTTTGGACTTCATAAAAATGTTACGCTTACTGACACAGAATGATATGAAAAGCGTCAACATGCAGCTCATGAATTGAGCTTATTAGACATTAAAGGGACATTAAACACTTAGGTCCAGATTACAAGTGGAGTATTATTTAGCACGGCTATTCGAGCGTTAACTCCGCTAAAAGTAAGCTTTATGCACACGTCAGATAGCGCTCGTATTACAAGTTGAAAGTAAACAGTTTTTGCTTGCATGCTAACCCAGCATAAAAAGCCAAACATAGAATATTGCGTGCAATAACGTAAAGTAGTCTATGGAGCAGAAACAGAGGCAAAAAAAACCTTACACCCTTCTCCCACGCAAACCCGATTGCATATTCTCAACATGAGAATATAAATAATTCAAAATCCAATGTTCTTCACATAGAAAAATATGTTCTTTTTATTTATTCATAAATACATATTTCTACATACAGGTGAAACTCGAAAAATTAGAATATCGTGCAAAAGTTAATTTATTTCACTAATGCAACCTAAAGGTGAAACTAATATATGAGATAGACTCATTACATGCAAAGCAAGATAGTTCAAGTCGTGATTTGTCATAATTGTGATGATTATGGCTTACAGCTCATGAAAACCCCAAATCCACAATCTCAGAAAATTAGAATATTACATGCAATCAATAAAACAAGGATTGTACATAGAACAATATCGGACCTTTGAAAAGTATAAGCATGCATACTGTATGTACTCAGTGCTTGGTTTGGGACCCTTTTGCAGCAATTACTGCCTCAATGCGGTGTGGCATGGAAGCTATCAGCCTGTGGCACTGCTGAGGTATTATGGAAGACCAGGAGGCTTCAATAGTGGCCTTCTGCATTGTTCGGTCTCATGTCTCTCATCTTTCTCTTGGCAATGCCCCATAGATTCTCTATGGGGTTCAGGTCAGACGAGTTTGCTGGCCAATCAAGCACAGTAATCCCATGGTCATTGAACCTGGTTTTGGTGCTTTTGGCAGTGTGGGCAGGTGCCAAGTCCTGCTGGAAAATGAAGTCAGCATCCCCATAGAGCTTGCCTGCGGAAAGGAAGCATGAAGTGCTCCAAAATCTCCTGGTAGACAGCTGCATTGACCCTGGACTTAATGAAGCACAGTGGACCAACACCAGCAGATGACATGGCTCTCCAAATCAACACAGACTGTGGAAACTTCACACTGGACTTCAAGCATATTGCAGTGTGTGCCTCTCCATTTTCCTCCATACTCTGGGTCCTTGGTTTCCAAATGAGATGCAAAGTTTGCTCTCATCAGAATAGAGGACTTTGGACCACTGAGCAACAGACCAGGTCTGTTTTTCTTTAGCCCAGGTAAGACGCTTCTGACGTTGTTTGTTGTTCAGGAGTGGCTTGACAAGAGGAATACGACATTTGAAGCCCATGTCCAGGATCCGTCTGTGTGTGGTGGCTCTTAATGCACTCACTCCAGCCTCAGTCCACTCCTTGTGAAAGTCCCCAACACTTTTGAATGGCCTTTTCCTGACAATCCTCTCCAGACTGCGGTCATCCCTGCTGCTTGTGCACCTTTTTCTTCCACACTTTTCCCTTCCACATAACTTTCTATTGATGTGCTTTGATACAGCACTTTGGGAACATCCAACTTCTTTTGCAATTACCTTTTGAGGCTTTCCCTCCTTATGGAGGGTGTCAATGATGGTTTTTTGCACAACTATCAGGCCAGCAGTCTTTCCCATGATTGTGATTCCTACTGAACCAGACTGAGAGACCATATAAAGGCTCAGGAACCCTTTGCAGGTGTTATGGCTTAATTAGCTAATTAGAGTGGGACACTTTGAACCTAGAATATTGCACCTTTTCACAATATTCTAATTTTCTGTGATTGTGGATTTGGAGTTTTCATGAGCTGTAAGCCATAATCATCACAATTATGACAAATCACGGCTTGAACTATCTTGCTTTGCATATAATGAGTCTATCTCATATATTAGCTTCACCTTTTAGGTTGCATTAGTGAAATAAATGAACTTTTGCATGATAATCTAATTTTTCGAGTTTCACCTGTATACCTAATGGTATTTTAGTACAATATATATTTATACCTATATATATATATATATATATATATATATATATATATATATATATATATATATATATACATGATGATATATAGGTATATATATAAATATACAGGAATATCTATTAATAAATACATAGAACATATTCTGTTATCTGAAGAACATTGGAATGTGAAATATTTCCAGTTTAACACTTTATTAAATATGAATATTGCATAAATATGCTTTTTCATGTTTTCATTTACCTAACTGCAAAGGGCTCCCATGCACTATATATATATATATATATATATATATATATATATATATATATATATATATATACACAGTGGGGCAAAAAAGTATTTAGTCAGCCACCAATTGTGCAAGTTCTCCCACTTAAGAAGATGAGAGAGGCCTGTAATTTTCATCATAGATATACCTCAACTATGAGAGACAAAATGTGGAAACAAATCCAGACAATCACATTGTCTGATTTGGAAAGAATTTATTTGCATATTATGGTGGAAAATAAGTATTTGGTCACCTACAAACAAGCAAGATTTCTGGCTCTCACAGACCTGTATCTTCTTCTTTAAGAGGCTCCTCTGTCCTCCACTCATTACCTGTATTAATGGCACCTGTTTGAACTAGTTATCAGTATAAAAGACACCTGTCCACAACCTCAAACAGTCACACTCCAAACTCCACTATGGTGAAGACCAAAGAGCTGTCAAAGGACACCAAAAACAAAATTGTAGACCTGCACCAGGCTGGGAAGACTGAATCTGCAATAGGCAAGTTGCTTGGTGTGAAGAAATCAACTGTGGGAGCAATAATTAGAAAATGCAAGACATACAAGACCACTGATAATCTCCCTCGATCTGGGGCTCCATGCAAGATCTCACCCCGTGGGGTCAAAATGATCACAAGAACGCTGAGCAAACATCCCAGAACCACACGGGGGGACCTAGTGAATGACCTGCAGAGATCTGGGACCAACGTAACAAAGGATACCATCAGTAACACACTATGCCACCAGGGACTCAGATCCTGCAGTGCCAGATGTGTCCCCCTGCTTAAGCCAGTACATGTCCAGGCCCGTCTGAAGTATGCTAGAGAGCATTTGGATGATTCAGAAGCAGATTGGGAGAATGTCATATGGTCAGATGAAACCAAAGTAGAACTGTTTGGTAGAAACACAACTCGTCGTGTTTGGAGGAGAGAGAATGCTGAGTTGCAACCAAAGAACACCATACCTACTGTGAAGCATGGGGGTGGCAACATCATGCTTTGGGGATGTTTCTCTGCAAAGGGAACCGGATGACTAATCCGTGTACATGAAAGAATGAATGGGGCCATGTATCGTGAGATTTTGAGTGCAAACCTCCTTCCATCAGCAAGGGCATTGAAGATGAAACGTGGCTGGGTATTGAGCATGACAATGATCCCAAACACACTGCCTGGGCAATGAAGGAGTGGCTTTGTAAGAAGCATTTCAAGGTCCTGGAGTTGCCTAGCCAGTCTCCAGATCTCAACCCCATAGAAAACCTTTGGAGGGAGTTGAAAGTCCGTGTTGCCCAGCGACAGCCCCAAAACATCACTGCTCTAGAGGAGATCTGCATGCAGGAATGGGCCAACATACCAGCAACAGTGTTTGACAACCTTGTGAAAACTTACAGAAAACGTTTGACCTCTGTCATTGCCAACAAAGGATATATAACAAAGTATTGAGATGAACTTTTGATATTGACCAAATACTTATTTTCCACCATAATATGCAAATAAATTATTTCCAAATCAGACAATGTGATTGTCTGGATTTGTTTCCACATTTTGTCTCTCATAGTTGAGGTATATATATGATGAAAATTACAGGCCTCTCTCATCTTCTTAAGTGGGAGAACTTGCACAATTGGTGGCTGACTAAATACTTTTTTGCCCCACTGTATATATATATATATATACACATATAAATACATAAATGCATACATATATATATATATATATATATATATATATATATATATACACATACATGCACATCTTTAGACATGTACAGTACAGGTGGCCCTCGGTTTACAACGGTTCAATTTACACCGTTTCAGAATAACAACCTTTTTTTTCCAGTCATGTGACTGTTATTGAAAAGCATTGAGAAGCAGTGCATTTATTAAAATAGCCAGTAGGTGGAGCTGTCCGCTTGTGTTGCAGCAAAGCCAAGCAACCTGAAATTAATCAGTTTAACCAGACCTGAGCTATCGAGCAGATTTCAAAGGAACGAGATCTTCCTGTCTATAAATCAGTCCAGATTGGAATGCATAGAAAGAACTGTTTGCAGGAAAAATGCAAGTGAAGTCTGTGTAGTGTGATTATTTTATTAGGTTTATAATGCTGTTTAGCATTTAAAGTCTTTATTTCACAGCTTTAAACATAATGTATTAGGTGTTACTTGTGACAATTTTGAGAGGGGCCTGGAACCTAAATCCCTCACTTCCCATTGATTTACATTATAAACTGGGTTTCAATTTACAATGGTTTCGATTTACAACCATTCCTTCTGGAACCTAACCCCGGCGTAAACTGAGGGCTACCTGTATATGTATGTATCTCTATGATAAAGCCCTTTGCCTGCCTTTTTTTCTAGCTGCTGAGACCTTGGGGCCTATTTATCAAGCTCTGTATGGATTTTGATGCCATGTTTTTCTGGCGAGCCTTCAGGCTCACCAGAAACACAAGTTATGAAGCAGCGATCTAAAGACCACTGTTCCATAACCTGTCCATCTGCTCTGAGGTGGCGGACAGAAATCAACCCGATTGAATACTATCGGGTTGATTGACACCCCCTGCTGATGAATCTGCAGGGGGCGGTATTGCACCAGCAGTTCAGTTCACAAGAACTGCTGGTGCAATGATATACGCTGTCGGCATTTATCGATATGCGGCAGACATGATCCGCAATATCGGATCATGTCCATCCGCAAAATAATAAATCGTTCCCCTCATATCTTTGAGCACTTATAACTTTTCTATGTAATTTTTTTAAATAATATTTATTAGGTGTTATTATGCGTGTAAGTGTACTTTTTTAAATATTTTTGATGTGTTTTGTGACACTTTTTTGTTTCGCGAAACAGTTAACCAGAGCTCTGAGATCACGCTAACCTGATGTGCATTAACTTCAATTGTGCTCAAGCGATTGCGTTTACTTTCAACTTGTAATATGAGCAAAAACCTGATGAACACAAACACCCTCGATAAACCCCTTTTTTGCTCGCAAGTAACTATTAGCTCCACTTGTAATCTAGCCCTAAATACATTAATAAGCATTTAAACTATCTTCCATAATGGCAGCACCCATGATTAGAGAGAAATGTAAAAAATGTATTTAGTGTCCGTTTAATAAACAACAACCAAACATACAACAATTGATCAATTCTACTTATAGGTATTTGCATGTTAAATTAATCTAAACAGATGTTCTAGATGTTCTGGAATTATCACTGAAGTACATTGCATCTTCTGATTCAAAAACATGCATTTCCTAATGTCTAGAATACTGTTTTTAACGGGACAGAACATTCTAAATAACCTTTCAAAATTAAGATAGAGTTTAAAGCTTTAAAATACTTGCCAATTTACTTCTATTATCTAATTTGATTTTTTTCTCTTGGTATCCTCTGTTAAAGAGCAAACTTAGATTGGCTCATTGGAATTGCATGTGTCTTTAGCAATATATGGCAGTGTTTGCAACAATGTATAACACATCTACAAGACACTTGCATGCTCCTTCTTGGTAAGTTATGTATTTTTATTTAAATTAAAGGGCCACTGTAAGTAAATATTTTCTATGCCTGCTACTAACTAACTACCCCAAATACGCTTTTTATCAATAGCATTTCATTAACATATCTCTACCGTATATCAGAAATCTTGTCTGCAAATTTAATTGTTTTCCAAACCCACTCCGTGGGTATCCTTTGCTCTGTACCAATCCGTTTACAATACCTAGGTTTCAAAATGGCGCTTTAAACACAAAGTTATTGGTTTAAGTATTTTGAACACTCAGTACTGAAAATAGTGGGCAGGATAACGTGACATCATCGGCGAATAAAATATATAACTTTAGAACGTTATGAAACTTCGTTTTGGAGAAAATATAGGTCAGTAGGTTTTAATTAATGTTTATTAACTTTAATATGTTAGTTGTTTAGCTTAAAAATTATAACAGAAAGTAATCCTTTAAGAAAGTAGCTTTTTTGTGGCAACGTTTTTATTTTTAAAATATTTTTTAATGTATTACAGGGCTTGGGTTGTCTAGGGAGAAGGAGTCTTAGAGGTTATGTGGTTTTAGCATTTAGAGGGTTTAAGGATACTCTGTAGTGAATTCCTTGAGGGAGTAGCCCTTTGATAAGGGTTTGTATGTTTAGGGGTTCAAAGCAGTGTCTGGTGGTTTAAGGGTTAATTGTGGTGGGGTGTTTGGTGGCTTCAGGATAGTTATAGGTTTCTGGCAGTGTAGATGTGTGGGTATGGAGGTTTAGGAGATAACAGGGGTGGGGCCTCTGACTAATTAGGGGTTAATTGATACAAGGGATCCCAACACCCAGGCTTCAATGAAATAAAAATGTTATCCCTTGCATGCTACATGTGCTAATCAATGTGTGGTTAAGCAATATGCATGCAGTATTACATGCTTTGTACACAGTGACAGAATCTTATCAAAAAGAGAACATGCTTTTTTTTTAAGAACTTCCAATGCACTGAGAGAGAAAAAAATACATCTTCATAAGGGGCTTATACAATGGCCCCTCCCAAAAACTTTACCTTAGACCCCACCCTTGATTTTTCTATATTTATTTTTCACAGCTGAGCATTTATATAATCCCCATGGCTGCCACAAGCATACAAATAAATAATTTTACCCATTTGACTGTCAGTAAAGCCACAGTAGTGATTTGACCCTCTCTTGACTGGTAGTAGCACATACAGAACAGAAATATCACCATAGTGACTACATGAAACCGAAATAGAGTGGTGTTTAGCATCTCATTACTGCCAGTAACACATAAAACAGTGATTTTTGTATCCCCATTGGCTTCAAGCAACATTGAGTATGGCCCATAACATGCCATTCATGGTACTTTAAAATCTAGAGATTTAACTGTCCATTTGTTGCATGGATTTCGCCGGACTGCTCATTTACTGGACTGTCCAGATGATTACTGCACACTTTGAACATTATTTGCGGAATCTGTTGGCGCTCTACAAATACCTGATAATAATAATAATAATAATAATAATAATAATTCAATATATGCTTGTTCCTTTGGGGGTAGAATGATAAGTGCACATACAGGCTCTAGAAAGGTAATTTGGTCAATAGCTCACACCTGCTTTTACAGTAGTGTTAAATGATGGAGTGGGAAGTTAACTGCTGACAGAGTATAATCCATGAAAAATTACCAGTTACATGAAATATTTTACAGCATCTACAGAAGATGTGCCTTGTGTGAGGAAAAGCTTTTCTTGGCAACAAGGCAATAAACTACTATAATTATGCACCTGCAAAAGGTACAAAAAGAAACTTGGATGGATATAACAAAAAAAAAAGAAAGAAGAAAGTATGTGATGATAATTTTGTTATAATTGAGAACACATGGTATGCTCAATGCAGACAAGTGTACTTACAACATTAGCAAGAAAAAAATCTCATTCAAAGTCAAATTTCTTGAGATTAGATCAAGCTGTAAACAGACTTGGCAGCCAAAAAGTGAATAATATGGGCTGGCGAGATTTGTGATAAAACAATAGGTATGTAAGTTTCTCTCAGATGGATACAAACTTCTGAAATATGAGTCAGGTTGAAAAAGGAAACCCATACTTTTTACCCCACGTTGTTATTGCTGTATTGCAAATATAATGAAGACTAGTTTGCTATTCGCTATGTTTTGTAGTTGAACTTTTGTATACTTGGGCTTTCTATGCCTAAAGCGTCAACTGAATTAAATGCTCCTTAGCAGATATCTTTTTTTTTTCAAGACAGCCTGAAGTCTCATCTGGAGGCAATAGACTAGATCATCTCAAATAACTTCTACAGTAAAACAAATATCTCTAATTCCTGTTTTCCTATGGAGTGGATTCACAAGGATTTACAGAGCTGCAGCACAATTTATTGATTATGCTTCATCTGTGGCATTTAATTATTGTGGGACACTTCCCTGAGGCCCACCAATGATTTGTTGACGGGGCTGTGACAGGAGGGGCAGATCTGAAGGTCTATGGGTGGGAATGGGCAGATTTTTGGGAAGGGCTAAATAGTCTGTTGACGGGCTGGTTGGAGCTGTGGGAATCCTGCACAGAGAGGTGCTGTGAAAACAGAGTGATGATCACAGTTGGAGCAAACATTATGTTGGGGAGACCAGTGCCCCCCTGTGAAACCACTGTGCTTCATTTGTTTATATAGGTATTCAGACAGATATTACTTAGAGATAGTTACCAAACCTTAAAATTGTGTGCATTAGAAGCATATTTTAAATCTTTCTCACCCTAAACATAGCGTAGCAATAGACCATACACAGCACTAAGAGTAGGTGAAGTTAAAAACAAATTTATTAAAAAAGTTATAAAAATATACCACTCATATTGGTGCCAATAAAAGTTATGGCTAGTGGAGAAACAGTGCAACGCGTTTCTCAGTTAGATTGTTTCCTCAGGCATGTTTCTCATTAGATATTTACATCCTTATATAGGGCTACGCTACTAATGACCACAATGACCAACCCCCAACAATTAAGACAAGCAGGACCAATCAAAACCCGTCATTTGTGCACACCCACCCTGCTGCAATCGTATTATAAAAAATGTAGGCAGGTAACTCTGCCGAAACGCGTACATTTGCTTACAGTCACTAAGAGAAACGCATCTATTCTTCCACCCTGCATATTACAGGTTCATTTCGAGCTCTACAATCCAAGCAGAGCAAGATATATGAATAATTCCTGTGTGCGGTGTTCACATGCTAAATATAGCCACAGAGCTTCATTCTCATCTCACCTGTTTTTACGGCGGCACAAACAACAGGTTAATTTCTAGCTCACATACCATACTTGAGCTGGATATATGAATAATTCCTGTGTGCTTGCAGGTTACCTCTGGTTCTAACTACAATACTATGATCTATCTAAAGGACTGCTGAATAAAGAGCACCTTGTAAAGAATTTCTATCTACTTGGAGTTTAGAAAGAAAAGACGGACACTTGTTTATATTTCATCCACATTGTTGTTTTTCAAATCAGCTGAATTGCTCTTTTCCCTACGGGAGAGATTGGAGGACAGCGATCCGCTACTTGCAAGTATACTTTTATACTGTTAAAAAAATACTTGAGACTTTGTTTCTTTTTTTATATACCGGTATAAATTTTTCAAATAACACGCTACATTATAATCGTTGGATACGATTGGATCATCACGATTAGTCACATGACGTGACGTCACAATCCACGGATCACACGCTTCATTGTCTCTAACGGACACAAACATACGCTGTTGGTTTGTTGCTATTTCTTACAGACTTATCATCTGAAATCTCTATTTCTTACCCACATTAGTGCCCTTAATACTGGTTTGTTATATATTAGCACATTTATTGCAAAATCAAGTTTTTGTGTATTGTTGTTTTTAACTTAGCAATCGCTATTTTTAATATGTTGTGAATTTCACTTTTTTAGCCAACTATACATTATTCCTATATCAATATTAATTTATTTCCTTGATGCCGGCATCCTAGACTTATATGAGTCACCTGAATTTTATTTTATGTTATAATCATATGCTATATGTTTATTTTGTATACCCTGCTGACATTTATTTATTTTAAATTAAATCGACATTTTTATATCGTCACAATTAGTTTCTTTTTTAACATATATATTCAACATCTTGATTATTCTTGTTATTATACTATTATCACAGTCATATCATTTTAGGTTTGCTCCATCAAGAGCGCTTATCCCACACTTCCCCACTTTTTATCCAACTGTTTAAGTCTGTATTTGGAGATTATATCAGACTATTTAGGGATTTAAGCTTATACCTTTATAAGATAGCACTCGCACCACCCCCTCACTGTTTTGGAAAAAACCTACTATATGCCTTTTTCTTATGTGATAATGTGCTTGTGTGGGAGATAAATAATAAGGTGCATTGATGTTCTCCTTATCGGAGGATAATAATAATAAAGTACATTGATTTTCTCCTAACCGGAGGAAAATCTGCAATATGACCCACACTTGGGAAATGGCAAGAGAGTGCCATTTAGTTATTATGGTGACAAATAATATATATATATATATATATATATATATATATATATATATATATATATATATACAATAAAGAAGATAACTCAGAGTATATAAGAAATTAATTAGTGAGATACCTAAAGTGAATGCATGTATCTACTAATAATGGATGTGACTTAAATTATTAGTCCCAAAAAGTGATAGACCTCCTTAGGTCTAATCGTACTCAAGTGAATTAATAAATATAATTGTGAAGTGCAAAGAGTAAGTATAATACAAAAATATAAATATAATAGGAATAAATATATCTAGAAAATATATAAAAATATATTGATGAAGGACTGCACAGGAACTTATACAAACATTGATAGCCTTAGGCCTATTATAGAGAGTATAGAAAATGTATATAATAAAATAATTAAATGGAAATAATTTTAGTCACTATTCCCAGCAGCAGGGGGGATGCCACCAAACTCTGGTGTACAAATGAAGTACCCCATAACCCAATTGGTATACCTATCTGGGTAGACAACCATCAAAAAGACTACAGATGTACATCACAACTTATAAATAAAACTAAGATCATACATTACAACAATGTAACAGGAAATGGCAACCTTATAGTGTTCTAAAAGCCTCAAAAGATGGAACTATACAAACGCAGCCGAATCTATGACTTCGGGAAAAGTGTTTGGAATTTGAAGATCCAATATGTCTCCCTTTGTCTAAGTCGAATTAATCTATTATAATGATGACTACTGGGGACACTTTCTAGTGGGGTGATCTTAAACTGGCACCCACCTCTAATGCTCTTAGGGCAACAGTGTCTGGAGACACTGTGTTTAGGGGATTTTTTAATCACATTCCTCTGATGTTCACCCTATCTGAGTCGTACCTTTCTGCAGGTGCGTCCAATATATTGGATCCCACATGCGCATATAAGTGCATATATCACATAGCTAGAATCACATGACAGATACTCTGAAATGTGGTGTTGTTCGCCTGTCGTATTTGAGGTGATGGACGTTGTCCCATGCGTGATAAATTTACACATGTGGCAACGCCTATGTCCACATCTATAAGTACCATTGTTACTTGGTGTATTCCTAATTGTGTAATTCTGGTTCTTAGCCCCATTCTTTTGATGTTTTATACATTTTCTGGTCATCACCACCTTACTGGGTGCCAGTTTTTGCTTCAAAGTTGGAGCTCTCCTATATACAACCCTAGGTTGTGGGGTCAAAACTTTCTTTAAAATGGGATCTCTAAGTAATATTGGCCAATGTTTTTTGAGGACTCTACTGACCGCTTTCTGATTCGAATTATATTGAGTCACAAATAGAGGTTGTCCCTGTAGACAGCAATCTTCTTTCTCCTTCTTGGAAGTATTTTCCAAAGAAAGGAGTTCACCTCTATCCAATAATCTTGCTCTATTATAACCATATTATATAAGTTCCCTTGGGTAGCCCTTTTCTCTAAACCTATCTTTTAGTATGAGAGACTGTTCATCATACATGTCAATAGAACTGCAGTTGCATCTGACGCGACAAAATTGACTATAAGGAATATTAATTTTCCAACTGTTAAAATATTTGCTGGAAAAATGTAAAAAAAATATTGCAGTCTACTGACTTGAAGAAGGTGGAGGTACAGATTGTTTCATTGGAATCCCAAGTGAGAACTATATCTAAAAATTCAATGGTTTGTGTCTGTATATTAGATGTAAAATCTATACCCATATTGTTGCTATTCAGAGAGTTGACGAATTCCTCTGCTTCTTTGACAGATCCCTCAAAAATAAACAGAAGGTCGTCTATGTAACGGCCATAAAACACCAGATTGCCCCTCCATTTTGTATTATAAATATAGGTTTCTTCAAAAATCCCCATAAAGAGGTTTGCAAAACTTGGGGCAAATCTGGTGCCCATGGCCGTTCCCTTAATCTGTAAAAAAAAACTGGTCTAAAAATTGAAAATAATTATGTTTGAGAATGAAATCTATGAGAGTGATGAGATATTCTTTCTGCTTATCTGGCATGTAGATGTCTCTGTCAAGAAAAATGGAAGTTGTTTTTAATCCCCAATCATGGGATATATTGGAGTAGAGGGCTCCTACATCACAAGACAATCATATATAATTGTTTTTGTATTGTATATGTGTCAATTTTTGCAACAGGTCAGTAGTGTCCTTGATAAAGGAGGGGAGGTGGCGAACATATTTTTCTAGGAAGGTGTCCACATACTCACTTAACCTATCAGTGATACTATTGATCCCCGCTATGATTGGCCTACCTGGCAGGTTCAATGCATCTTTATGCAATTTTGGAAGGTGATAGTAATAAGGAACATTAGGATGGTCAGGAAGTAAATACCTCTTTTCCTTTTTGTTTAAAATGCCTTTTGTACTACCCTCTTCCAAAATCTTGATGAGTTTTTTAGAAAATACCATAGTGGGACCTTGAGATATTTCCTATAATAGTTGGTGTCATAAATAATATGTTCAGCTTCTCTAGTGTAATCTGAATAGTTCTGGATTACCAGGGCACCACCTTTATCCGCCTGGCAAATGACAATATCTTTGTCACTCGTGAGGCTTCTAAGGGCTCTCTCTTCATTCGGCCAAATTTTCTTATTTCCCACAATATGGTTGGGAATGGTTTCCAAATCGTCCAAGACTAGTTGTTGGAATAAGTCAATGTATGATACAAGTGTGGATTACTGTCCCAAACAACTCCTCAGTGAGTTGTTCAGGTTCGCAGTACAAGATGGGGGAAGAATGTCTACCTTGTTGGCTGTCAAGAAGTATTGGTATACCTTCAATGTTATTCCTTCTAAGAGATTTAAGAGCAAAATACCTCTGTAGCGACAGTTTCCTAGTGTATTTATTGAGGTCTACAAAAAGATGGAATAAGTTATGTGTATTTGGAGGGCAATATGACAAACCCCTACCTAAAATTCTTATCTCATCATTAGATAGGGCATGCGAGGAGAGGTTATATATCCCTTTCTTTAATTTTTCTAGTTTTTCTTTTTGTTGGGTTTAACCTCTACCTCTCCATCCCCGTTTGGGAATGGTCTTTTTCTCCCATTTTGGGACTGATTGGAAGGTAGTTGCTGATTCCTCCTCCATAGTGGAGCAAGGTTCGGTGTCCCTAAAAAACCCTCATTCGAGGTGGTAGCCTGGTTATCATAATTCTGGGTTGAGTTGTGCCTAGCTTCATATTGCCCTATATGATTTTCATTATTTGCAGAATTTAAGGCTTGGAACCTATTTTGCACTGGGATCATATTGGGATTGTCATATTGCTGATATGTGTTCTGTTGATGTGAGGGAACAAAACCATCCTGTTGAGGTATCTGTCTATTCTTATAACTCCTATCTTGATAGCTCTCATTGTTCTGCCGTCTGTCATACTGAACATGATGGTGATTCCTACCCGGCCCTGAGTTTTTATGACCATTGGTTTTGATAGAGGAATTATTTCTACCTTGGCCCGTGTTTTGACTATTTGATTGTTTCTTGTTATTTTTATTGTAAGACACTGTAGACCAGTTGTCTTTCTTATTATTACGAATGTATGTGTGTACTTCCCCCTTACTGTAATCGTCCTCATCTCTCTTTAATGTTTTATTTTTGATTGTGATAATTTCCAATTGATAATCATCCACTGCTTTGATAGTCTGGGTGTTAAGTTTGGAATATTCAGGATATTCTTTGAGGGGTTCTAGTGCAAAATAGGTTCCAAGCCTTAAATTCTGCAAATAATGAAAATCATATAGGGCAATATGAAGCTAGGCACAACTCAACCCAGAATTATGATAACCAGGCTACCACCTCGAATGAGGTTTTTTTAGGGACACCGAACCTTGCTCCACTATGGTGGAGGAATCAGCAGCTACCTTCCAATCAGTCCCAAAATGGGAGAAAAAGACCATTCCCAAACGGGGACGGAGAGGTAGAGGTGAAACCCAACAAAAAGAAAAACTAGAAAAATTAAAGGGATATATAACCTCTCCTCGCATGCCCTATCTAATGATGAGATAAGAATTTTAGGTAGGGGTTTGTCATATTGCCCTCCAAATACACATAACTTATTCCATCTTTTTGTAGACCTCAATAAATACACTAGGAAACTGTCGCTACAGATGTATTTTGCTCTTAAATCTCTTAGAAGTAATAACATTGAAGGTACACCAATACTTCTTGACAGCCAACAAGGTAGACATTCTTCCCCCATCTTGTACTGCGAACCTGAACAACTCACTGAGGAGTTGTTTGGGACAGTAATCCACACTTCACTTTCACCCACATCCACTTTTAATCCACCTAAGGACGATGTATCATACATTGACTTATTCCAACAACTAGTCTTGGACGATTGGGAAACCATTCCCAACCATATTGTGGGAAATAAGAAAATTTGGCCGAATGAAGAGAGAGCCCTTAGAAGCCTCACGAGGGACAAAGATATTGTCATTCGCCAGGCGGATAAAGGTGGTGCCCTGGTAATCCAGAACTATTCAGATTACACTAGAGAAGCTGAACTTATTATTTATGACACCAACTATTATAGGAAACTATCTCAAGATCCCACTATGGTATTTTCTAAAAAACTCATCAAGATTTTGGAAGAGGGTAGTACAAAAGGCATTTTAAACAAAAAGGAAAAGAGGTATTTACTTCCTGATCATCCTAATGTTCCTTATTACTATCACCTTCCAAAATTGCATAAAGATGCATTGAACCCGCCGGGTGAGTATGTGGACACCTTCCTAGAAAAATATGTTCGCCACCTCCCCTCCTTTATCAAGGACACTACTGACCTGTTGCAAAAATTGACACATATACGATACAAAAACAATTATATATGGTTGTCTTGTGATGTAGGAGCCCTCTACTCTCATCACTCTAATAGATTTTATTCTCAAACATAATTATTTTCAATTTTTAGACCAGTTTTTTTTTTCAGATTAAGGGAACGGCCATGGGCACCAGATTTGCCCCAAGTTTCGCAAACCTCTTTATGGGGATGTTTGAAGAAACCTATATTTATAATACGAAATGGAGGGGCAATCTGGTGTTTTATGGCCGTTACATAGACGACCTTCTGTTTATTTTTGAGGGATCTGTCAAAGAAGCAGAGGAATTCGTCAACTCTCTGAATAGCAACAATATGGGTATAGATTTTACACCTAATATACAGACACAAACCATTGAATTTTTAGATATAGTTCTCACTTGGGATTCCAATGAAACAATCTGTACCTCCACCTTCTTCAAGTCAGTAGACTGCAATAATTTTTTACATTTTTCCACCAACCATTTTAACAGTTGGAAAATTAATATTCCTTATAGTCAATTTTGTCGCATCAGACGCAACTGCAGTTCTATTGACATGTATGATGAACAGTCTCTCATACTAAAAGATAGGTTTAGAGAAAAGGGCTACCCAAGGGAACTTATAGAATATGGTTATAATAGAGCAAGATTATTGGATAGAGGTGAACTCCTTTCTTTGGAAAATGCTTCCAAGAAGGAGAAAGAAGATTGCTGTCTACAGGGACAACCTCTATTTGTGACTCAATATAATTCAAATCAGAAAGCGGTCAGTAGAGTCCTCAAAAAACATTGGCCAATACTACTTAGAGATCCCATTTTAAAGAAAGTTTTGACCCCACAACCTAGGGTTGTATATAGGAGAGCTCCAACTTTGAAGCAAAAACTGGCACCCAGTAAGGTGGTGATGACCTTAAATGTATAAAACATCAAAAGAATGGGGCTAAGAACCAGAATTACACAATTAGGAATACACCAAGTAACAATGGTACTTATAGATGTGGACATAGGCGTTGCCACATGTGTAAATTTATCACGCATGGGACAACGTCCATCACCTCAAATACGACAGGCGAACAACACCACATTTCAGAGTATATGTCATGTGATTCTAGCTATGTGATATATGCACTTATATGCGCATGTGGGATCCAATATATTGGACGCACCTGCAGAAAGGTACGACTCAGATAGGGTGAACATCAGAGGAATGTGATTAAAAAATCCCCTAAACACAGCGTCTCCAGACACTGTTGCCCTAAGAGCATTAGAGGTGGGTGCCAGTTTAAGATCACCCCACTAGAAAGTGTCCCCAGTAGTCATCATTATAATAGATTCATTCGACTTAGACAAAGGGAGACATATTGGATCTTCAAATTCCAAACACTTTTCCTGATGGGGCTAAACGAAGTCATAGAATCGGCTGCGTTTGTATAGTTCCATCTTTTGAGGCTTTTAGAACACTATAAGGTTGCCATTTCCTGTTACATTGTTGTAATGTATGATCTTAGTTTTATTTATAAGTTGTGATGTACATCTGTAGTCTTTTTGATGGTTGTCTACCCAGATAGGTATACCAATTGGGTTATGGGGTACTTCATTTGCACACCAGAGTTTGGTGGCATCCCACCTGCTGCTGGGAATAGTGACTAAAATTATTTCCTTTTAATTATTTTATTATATACATTTTCTATACTCTCTATAATAGGCCTAAGGCTATCAATGTTTGTATAAGTTCCTGTGCAGTCCTTCATCAATATATTTTTATATATTTTCTAGATATATTTATTCCTATTATATATATATATATATATATATATATATATATATATATATATATATATATATTTGTATTATACTTACTTTGCACTTCACAATTATATTTGACGCTATTTATTCATTCACTTGAGTACGATTAGACCTAAGGAGGTCTATCACTTTTTGGGACTAATAATTTAAGTCACATACATTATTAGTAGATACATGCATTCACTTTAGGTATCTCACTAATTAATTTCTTATATACTCTGAGTTATCTTCTTTTTTGTGTATATATATATATATATATATATATATATATATTATTTGTCACCATAATAACTAATAACTAAATGGCACTCTCTTGCCATTTCCCAAGTGTGGGTCATATTGCAGATTTTCCTCCGGTTAGGAGAACATCAATGCACTTTATTATTATTATCCTCCGATAAGGAGAACATCAATGCACCTTATTATTATTTATCTCCCACACAAGCACATTATCACATAAGAAAAAGGCATATAGTAGGTTTTTTCCAAACACTATTATTCTTATATATTTATAGACACGGTCATCACTAGCACATGTATTACTTAGCCATTCGTTTTAATATGGGCTTTTTTCATTTATATATTCATACAAACTGTTACGAGGACATACATAACAATAGTTTATATATCAAATCAATTTATAGTTTCTTTGTTAGAGAACTGGCTGTCCACTAAGATATTTGAACACAACAGCGCGATCACTGACAAAGGTTGCGGGGCGCATAACATATGTTTGGTTTGTTTACATGGGTGACGTAATTATCGTCACCTCGTATTGGGACCAATTGGGCCACATGTTTGTATTGGGGAGGGCTTCTATGTCCACAAATTCCTTAGCAAGGGCATGATCACGGGTGTTGTCACATAACGTGATTCCTATTGACCGCCATCCCACAGCGGCTCAAAACACTATTGGTCAGGGAGCCGTGAATCGCCTTGCTTCCGATACTAGTTGATTGACAACACTCTTGACCTATCAGACAGTCGCATACACGGTCCTTTCTGAGAAATGTTCATTGATGGAGCCATTGACCTATCAGGTTGCAGCATTTACGTCCAGAGGCAATTATATAGATTTTAACCAAAGGAATTACGAGACCTATATTGCAATTTCGATATAACATATATATGTAAAACATATACTGAAGAGACTTATACATTTTATTAAAACATCATATTGGCCATACATTTTTTATAATACAATTGCAGCAGGGTGGGTGTGCACAAATGACGGGTTCTGATTGGTCCTGCTTGTCTTAATTGTTGGGGGTTGGTCATTGGGGTCATTAGTAGCGTAGCCCTATATAAGGATGTAAATATCTAATGAGAAACATGCCTGAGAAAACAGTCTAACTGAGAAACGCGTTGCACTGTTTCTCCACTAGCCCTAACTTTTATTGGCACTAATATGAGTGGTATATTTTTATAACTTTTTAAATAAATTTGTTTTTAACTTCACCTACTCTTAGTGCTGTGTATGGTCTATTGCTACGCTAAGTTTAGGGTGAGAATCCCTTACCCCAGTATCCTGCCTTTGTACTTTGGATCAGCCAGCTGGATTGCTGTAGAAATCCAGCCTGTCTCTATAGGCATAACTGATTGACTTCTATACATGTGAGTACCCTGTGTATACCACCTGTTACAAGTGTTCAAGATCCACCATTGATCTGCACCATTGGCGCCTCTATCTATTGTCTTTTTCTAACAGATTGCCTCTTATTGGATGCCGTTAAAGAGCTGCCCTTATGATCAGCTAGCTGGACTGCTGTTGAAATCCAGCCTGTTCCTATTGGCATAACTGATTGCCTTTTATGCAAGTGAGTACCCTGTGTTCATTCTACATCAGCTACATTTAAGATTCATCATTGATCTGCACCATTGGCGCCTCTTTCCTTTGTGTTTCTTTCCTAACATATTTTAAATCTGATTAACATCTCTGAATTTACTAAAGAACAAAGCAAAATATGACCTGCTTTACACGCAAGAGCTTGAAGATCATAAAGATGGTTCATAAAATATTAATTAGGAGCTTGTTTATGCATTAAAGGGACATTGTAATGTAAATATTTGTGCGGAGGTTAAACGCATAGAATTCCAATGAGAGTAACGCAACAATTACATGCACTACAATGTCCCTTAAAGGGACAGTCAAGTCCAAAAAAAACTTTCATGATTCAAATAGGGCATGTAATTTTAAACAACTTTCCAATTTACTTTTATCACCAATTTTGCTTTGTTCTCTTGGTATTCTTAGTTGAAAGCTAAACCTAGGTAGGCTCATATGCTAATTTCTTAGACCTTGAAGGCCGCCTCTAATCTGAATGCATTTTGACAGTTTTTCACCACTAGAGGCCGTTAGTTCATGTGTGTCATATAGATAACATTGAGCTCACGCAGAAGTTCCCTAGGAGTCTGCACTGATTGGCTAAGATGCAAGTCTGTCAAAAGAACTGAAATAAGGGGGAAGTTTGCAGAGGCTTAGATACAAGGTGATTACATAGGTAAAACATGTATAATTATAACTGTGCTGGTTAGGCAAAACTGGGGAATGGGTAATAAAGGGATTATCTATTTTTTTTAAACAACAAAAATTCTGTTGTTGACTGTCCCTTTAAATATATGATTTGTCTACATTTTTGAAACAAATGGCTAACTAACTGCTGGATAAATGTAATGCAGGTTCAAGTTTTTATATATGCAACACACAAAGTTCTTTATACCAAATCGTTTCTGTAGTACTTTTCTGAAGAGATTATTTCAGATAAGAACTTCAATAATGTTTCGAAATCTGAGAATAATAACAGTCTGTTAACAGACATATGACTCATCCATCTTTCATTTCTATTTCTCTTTTTCTCTGATCATTTTAATCTCACATTTCAAGGAACATGAGGAATTGACTACTTATCTATTATACAAAATAAATGTATGTACTACAGGAAGATTCATTGCATGTATTTATTTTTATATTGCTTGAACAACAACTATTGTTTATTTAACATTACATGTTTGTATGATGTTACTTCGGAAAGAACAAACTATTGACGTTTATATGTTGTCTTATAAGGATTTATGGACAAGGTTGTCTTTAAATTTAAAAAAATGTGCTTCTAATTTTTATCTCATATATTGCTGACTTATCTTATCTTTGTTAAAGGGACAGTAAACACTTTGGTGCAGATTTATTAAGGGGTCTGTGCACCGTCAGCATAAGCGAACCTGTAGACAAGATTTAAGAAACATTGGTCATCAGAGAACTGCTTCCTTGGCCACTTTGCCACCTGTTATGTGGGGTGTGTCATTCCCCCCGGACTTTTCCAACTGGGGAGATTGATGGCACTTGCATGCATGCAATTGTCTGTGCACAAGCAGGGGGCGGTGTTGCATACTAGCCGTAGTGTGCAATTATAAATGCAGGCAGCGTGTTGCTGCTCACTAGACGTGAAGCCAGGTCAGGGTCGGACGGGGAAACCAGACCGGCCCTGGAAATGTTAGAAGATCAGCCTCAGACCCGCCCCGCCCCACCCCCTCCCGGCCCCAAAAAAGAGAGAAAGAGAGAGAGAGAAGAGATGAAAAGGGAAGATAAATAAAAGAGAGGAGAGAGAGAAAAAGAAGAAAGAGAAGATAGATGGAAAAGAGAAAACAGTGGGAGAGATGGATAAAGAAGAGATTGAAGTGAGGAGGAAGATAAAGATAAAAAAATAGAGAGGGAGAGACAGGACAGAGAAGAAAGGGCAGAGAGATTTTTTTTTCTGTATTTACCAAAACTAATTATGTGATACTATTAATTATATATTAAGTAATCACAGTGTATAATGATGTATCCTTTTTTGCATTATGCAAAAAAATAAAAAATTTTCATTAACATTTCATGGGGAGTTCATTTGATTATTAATTTGTGGAAAAACATAAATACAATCACAGTAATGAAAAAACTGATAGGATAAATCCTCAGCTTGGTAAAAAAGTTGCTTATAAAAGGGTGTGTCGATATGCAAATTTTGAAAAACAGAAAAAAAACTTAGACATATTTATAATTACTGCTGAAATTCTGATGCAAAAAAGGAACCAGCTTAGAAAGCCAGTATTAAAATAGCTGTATATATATATATATATATATATATATATGTGTGTGTATATATATTTAATAAAATTGATTAGTACAGCAGATTAACATGCTGGGGATATGCATATTAAAATAATGTTTTTCCAAGTATTTAAGCGTGTCTTATTTTGGACAGTGTTAGTTCTTAAATACTACTTACATCTAAAAAGTTAATTCTGTGTCAATGGGTGGCTGCAACTTTGCTATAATTTAAACTGCTCAAGCCCTTCCAATATTCTGTCTAAACAAAGCTTTAACGGTAAAGGAGGCACAATCTTTCTCTTTCAAGCTCACTCATCAGTAATTGAAAGTCGCGTGCTGGGTGGTATCATTTACTGTGTCAACCACAGTATTTGCTATATTTACAAAAGTTAGGAAGCAAGGATTTGGGAGGCAGCAAAACTTGTCCAGACTGTGGACTCGCTATGCTCTGGCTGCCGGTAGTGGAGCTGTTGTATTTAAATCAGGTGACTGGAAATTCAGTTAACAAAATATATATATAAATTATTAGCAAGCTGTTCTCCCTTGCTTTGCTGTATAGAAGGCAAACACGCTACAAGTTTAAAGCGCACATTTAAAAAAAAAAAAAAAAAAAAGTCATTAAAAAATAATTGCAAATGCTGCCATGCTGTGCGCTCTGACAATGTTGGTGTGCGTGCTGCATATGACCTGTAATAAGAAGCCCAAGGCAGCAAAAATAAAGCACATGAAAGAAAAAATGTCATGCACCAAATTGCGCCCCTCCTGCAGTGGAACTATTGCCTAATCTGCTTTATTGTAGCACTTTACAGGCACACAAGCAGAGGAAAGACAGCTTGGCTAGAGAGAGGGAAGTGGCTATGTAGAGTTTAGGAATTGCGCGGCAGCCTGCACCTCCTCTCCATGCGCTGCTCCTGCTGCAAGGCTCCATGTTAGGGATGGGCGAACGTGTAAATTTTCGAATTTCGAATGTAGAACGAATGTTATTACTGAAATTCGAATTCTAAATCCGAATGTCGATAAGAACGAATATTCTTAAAAATTCGAAAATCGAATGTTATTTGCAGTTTTCGAATGTCACTTTCGAATTTGAATGTTAATAATTATATCGAATGTCCATATTCGAAATTTCGAATTTAACATTCTATTTAACAAATACTATTCAGAAGTTCAATAGTTCATGTGGTAGGGCGGGAATCTAGTAAATTGATACATAATAGATACAAATATATAATTTTGAATGTTTCC
Organism: Bombina bombina; assembly: GCF_027579735.1. NCBI lineage: Eukaryota > Metazoa > Chordata > Amphibia > Anura > Bombinatoridae > Bombina > Bombina bombina. The sequence goes on along the minus strand of NC_069503.1, from coordinate 627,255,937 downwards.
ATATAGAATATTGCATAATTCGAATATTACATTTAAAGAAAGCATTAGAAATACTATTACAAACATATAAATTCGAATTTTTCGAATTCGAATAAAAGTTCAAGTTTTTCGAATTCGAATATTGCATAATTCGAATATTACATTTAAAGAAAAAGCATTAGAAATACTATTACAATCTAAATTCAAATTTTTCGAATTCGAATATTGCATATTTCGAATATTACATTTAAAGAAAAAGCATTAGAAATACTATTACAATCTAAATTCGAATTTTTCGAAAAGAATATTTTCGAATGTAATCGTAAAATTCGAAACCGAACATTCGAAAATCGAATGTTAGAATGTTATGTAAACATTCGAAATTCGATTTGAACGAACGTATGTGTTAAAATTCGTGCCGTTTTTCGAATGTTGCGAAACATTCGCCAATCCCTACTCCATGTCCATCTAGAGAAGTGGCTGATTCCCACTAAGAACAATGACAGCACCAGCCACATCTCTAGCTGGACACGGAGCCTGGCAGCAGGTGCATCCCATGAAGAGAGGAGGATCGGGCTAGGCTGTGGGGCAATTCCTTAACTCTCAGTCTTATTGAATACATATACATAATGATGCCCCTTCTCGCTTTCCCCTAAATACTATGGGGCCTATCTATCAAGCTCCAAAAGGAGCTTGACAGCCCGTGTTTCTGGCGAGTCTTCAGACTCGCCAGAAACAGCAGTTATGAAGCAGCGGTCACAAAGCTCTGAGCAGACGGACAGACTTCGAGTACGATCGGGTTGATTGACACCCCCCTGCTGGCGGACGATTGGCCGTGATTCTGCAGGGGGTGGCGTTGCACCAGCAGCTCTTGTGAGCTGCTGGTGCAATGCTGAATACGGAGAGCATATTGCTCTCCATATTCAGCAAAGTCCACCAGACTTTAATAAATAGAGGCCAGTAATTTTATTTTTTTAACATACCTTTCTTAAAGGGACATGAAACCCAAATTTTTTCTGTCGTGATTTAGAAAGAGCATGCCATTTAAAACAACTTTCTAATTTACTTCTATTATCTAATATGCTTCATTCTCTTGATATCACTTGCTGAAAAGCATATCTAGATATGCTCAGAAGCTGCTGATTGGTTCCTGCACATAGAGGCCTTGTGTGATTGGCTCATACATGTGCATTGCTATTTCTTCAACAAAGAATATCTAAAGAATTGAGCAAATTAGATAATAGAAGTCAATTGGAAAGTTGTTTAAAATTGCATGCCCTATCTGAATCATGAAAGTTTAATTTTGACTAGACTGTTCCTTTAAGTTCTTTTTTAAGTTTTTTTTTTTGTACTGTTAGTGCACTGGTCTGCATGATAATCTGTATTACCGGTGACTGGCTGGCTGTTGTGCCACGTGGCCTCAAACTAGGCTCCCTCCTGACTATGTCACGTGTGTGCCGACTAACGTTCTAGCCAGACTATTCCCTCTCCCAGCAGTGTGTGAGTGTCAGTGACTGAGTTAGAGACTCAGAGTAGACTGTTTGCAGCTGGTTAATTTAAGACAGTGCTTATTACTAAGCAACTATCAAATGTATATGTGTGATACTGGTAGGCAGAGCGTGAGCGGTCGCAGGCATTGCTGCATCACCTATGCAAGCTGAGCACTGTGACTGCGGGCTGCGTCGGCCGCTCCGCCCCTAACCACCTCAGACAGCTGCTCTCTCACATCTGATTACGGACCATCACATCAAATTTAGCAATTGAGCGGCTCTGCCGCTGCACTCTCTCACTCAACTGTGCTTGCTTGCTGGGCTGGCAAATTGCTGCTCTCCACTGCAGCTGAGCAGCCTCTGCTGGCCAGCGGCCCACCAGGATTTTTGCCGATATCCCGGAGGCCCAATCAGGCCCTGAGCCAGGTGGACAGGGGCGAAAATGTACACTCCTGTCTGTCTTACTTCATTAAATCTGGCCCTTTGAGATTTTTTTTATAAAATATTTATTTATGTGTAATAAAGCAACTTCATATAGTTTTATTACTCATTTTGCCATATTTTCCTATAATTTAAATTGAATATTAAAGGGAAATGGTACCCAAATGTTGAAACACTTGAAAGTGATGCAGCATAGCTGTAAAAAGCTGAATGGAAAATATCACCTGAACATCTCTATGTAAATTAGAAAGATATATTACCACAAAAGTCCTAAGTATTCACACCCCACTGTAAAGGACTTTAAGCCACAAATCAATATGTCTGTCCCGGGACATGCAAGGGAGCGTGCCTCATGCACACTCATATCATTTCCCTATTCAGTTTAAGGAAGTTTACTATGAAATCTCATGATATCACAGTTAATGACCTCAGCACTGCTGATGCTGATTGGCTGCTGCTCATTTCTTCCTATTTTTTTTTTTTTACCTGCAACTGGACAGCAGCTGAAGTAAAACTTTTTACACAGGACCTACTCTGGTGAGCTGAGGAAATTGTGAGGTAAAATATCTTCGTTTTTTACATAGAGATGCTCAGGTGATATTTTCCTGTCAGCTTTATACAGTTATGCTGCATCACTTTCAAGTGATTTAGCATATGAGTACAGGTAGCCCTCAGTTTACGCTGGGGTTAGGTTCCAGGAGGAATGGTTGTAAAAACATTTGCTAACAGCACCTATTTAAATAATTACACAACAGACTGCATCATCATCAAACTAAGTTTAATAAACAAAAACTTTTTTTACATGCATTTTCGTGCAATCTGTTCTCTGCATTGTTAGCATGTTAGATAATATTGGGTCTGCACCTATTCTATGCATTTCAATCTGCAGTGATTAATAGGCAGTTAAGCACCCTCACCTCAAGCATCTGGACAGGAAGATAATAGGGAAGTGGCTGCTAAAACTTGTTGCTCGATAGCTAATGTCTGCTCTGTGTACACAGATCAATTTCAGGCTGTTAAGTTTAATAACTTTGCTGCAAAACAAGCGGACAGCTCCACCTACTGGCTATTTTAATTAGTGCACTTTGCTTTCCAAAGCTTTTCAATAGCAGTCACATGACTGAAAAAAAAAAGGTTGTTATTCTGAAACTGCGCAAATTGAACCGGCGTAAACCGAGGGCTACCTGTATTATATCCCTTTAAATTTTCTTAATCTGACAAATGGAAGAGAACACAATAGACATCACAAGCCTAATCCTGCCACATGTGTGTCCCTAATTGTCTTCAGAAAAAATGATCAGATAAGTATCTGTAAGCCACCAACGATTTTGCTAACGTAACAGCCGTGGCTAGCCTAGTCTATACTATTAACAAGTCTTAATTGCATTAATGCATTCAAAACGTTTTCAAACTCACGCATCATGTTAATTTACTGCATAAAAACAACTTGTAATCAGAAGGTGTTTATTGTCCCTTTAAATATAAAATCTATGCATACTTACTTTTCTTCCTACTGATTAAAGGGATAGGAAACCCTACAATTTTAGTTTGTGATTCAGACAGAACATACAATTTGAAATAAAGTTTTCAGTTAACTTCTTTTATCAAATGTGCTTAATTCCCATGGTATTCTTTGTTGAAGAGATACCTAGGTAGATGTCTAGAGCAATAAATGGCAGGAAATAGTGCTGCTATCAAATGGATAACATAAAACTGCTGCTTCAGACATGTGCACACTCCTGAGCTTACCTCCCTGCTTATCAACAAAACATACCAAGAGAATGAATAAATATATCTGAATCATAACAGAATAATTATGGTTTTCATATCCCTTTAACAATCCCATTTCTTTATAACATTATGGAACCTTCTTATACTTATGTGGGTTATTTGGGAACATAAGCTTGGCTGCATTCTATATTTAGAGAAAAAGAAAAACTGAAAGTGTTTGACTTACCGGAAACTGGCAGGCACATTTTAGAACATCCCCAGTGCCTTTGCACACTCCTCCATATTTACACGTTGACTCATCACATACCCGTCGTACATCAGACTCTCTCACATTTAGTTCTGCAATGAAAGGGAAAATATAAGCATAAAACAACAGTAAAATAAAGAAATTAGCTTAAAGGACCTTAAATTACAGTAGAATTGTATAATCACTAAATGCATAATAAAAAGACAATGTAAAAGCACTTACCACTAGGCTGCTCCTAGTTGGTAACTCCCCATAGAACAAGCTACTGAGCTGTTTCTGGTAGAGGGCTTCTCTTTCTATATGCAGTTTTACTTACGCTAACTAAACACATTGATGTGTTTGTTTTTTTAGGGTTATACATCACATCTCTATGAAATATCTTATTAAAGGACCACTAATCTCAGTAGAACATCATAACTAATAAATGCACAATAAAGAGGCAATGCAAAAGCACTTAGTTTGAATTTCAAATAAGTAGTAGATTGGTTTCTGACAAATGTGAAAGTAGCATTGTCCTTCCTAATGCATTATGTGACAGCCATCACCAGCCTATCACAACATGCATTTACGTATATTCTGTGAACCTTGCATATGCTCAGTTGGAGTTGGTGCCTCACAAAGTGTGCATATAAAATATTGTGTATGTTTAGATAATGGAAATTAAATTGTGTTCTCTATTTGAATAATGAAAGTTTCATTTTGACTTGTGAATTTAAAATTAGGTACACCATATATGTCTATAAATACACACACATAATTACAAAATTTTAGTATTGAAAAAAATATAAGTATATATACTACAATTACACATAATCACCTGCCATGACAAATATGTAGTGTCATATTTAGCATATATACCAAAACATTTGTAAATACATATCAAAAGCAAAATCTCAAGACCAACAGAGTACTAAGCAAAAAAAGGTAATTAATGGCATAAATTAAACTGTGACCGCAACTAGAATCAGAATATTAATACTATTGTTGAGGATTAGTGTTTTTGAAATGTGTCTGTGTTCCTTTAAATTAATCCTAAAAATCTAAGTTATGTTCTGCATTCAAGTTCATTGACCTGAATAGAAAAGCAGTCTCTTTACTAATGAGAGGAAAATTACAAATTGTTTTCACACATTCACTAGCAGGATTATTATTTATAGATTTCTATGGAAAAGTCATCCACAAAATCAATGACAGCACCCTGGGCACACAAATTCAAATGCACCCTATCAGTGCTGCCATAACATACAGAGAATGGAATGTTTCCTCCTTGCATGGGGTCATTTAATCAAAGTGGCAGGATACCTCAGACATAACACATTTTCTGTTAGCTAGACTTCTATTATCAGTGTTTTTTTTTTTTCTATAAAAAAATAGCTTTTGACCTCAAGAACATCTTTTAGTAGCACCACAAAACTAATATCATTATGCAGGTGCCCAAAATGAAGACATTTTTATAAGTTATCTTGCAAGTAGTAAATCATTAGTGGTGGGCAGCAATTAGTTGCATAGGGGGCACTATATGCCGACAAACAATTGCTGAGCACCACCTTGGTCAACTATGCCAAGGTTTGAAAAGTACTGATCTATAGTGTGATAAACTATAGCACTGGTAATATCCATTAATTGTTACAGATGTTGAAGGTGAGCCTGCTTTTAAATATTGCTTACTATTATCTTTTATAGTATTATTTTATAATACTGAGATTTTATATACAACTAGTACTAGTCAGTGTAGTCACAGGATAGATACAAAGTAGATTATTTGTGCATACACACCATATGTGAGCTTCTTTGGCAGTGTGTAAAAATGCCACGTTAAGGGTTACAAATATAATAGGAACCAGATAGAAAAATGCTGCATAAAATGGTAAGTGGAAATATAAAGCTCAAGGATACAAAAAAGAAATGTAAATAAACTCAAAATGTGAAATTAATTTTGCAAGAAATGTATTTTTGTGCTATAATTACGTTACAATGCCCGCAAAATTCTCCTTGGTTGATATGGACAATGGACAACATTTTTAGGTTAGAATACAAATTTTCTACTTAATTAATTACCTATATTGGAAACTTTTTCTGATATTTCTGAAACCACACAACTATCATTTGAGTGATGGTAAATTTTACATGTTTTAAAATCAGGTACGGAATGATATATTAAATGGACTTTAATTGATCACTTCTAATAAAGATGCACTGTAACTTATTTTTTAATCTAGCCGTGCCATTCCAATACCCCGTGCTCTGACTGCCCACTTCAAAACTCATATTTTTTATATTGTTCTCCAATCAGCGCTCTAGCCGTACAGAACTCACAGAATTTTTTTTGTAGCTAGAGCGCTGATTGGAGAATAGTAAAAACTGTTAGTTCACAAAAAAAAGAGTTTTGAAGTGGGCAGTATTTTTTTTTTTGTGAACTAACAGTTTTTACTGTTCTCCAATCAGCGCTCTAGCTACAAAAAAAATTCTGTGAGTTCTGTACGGCTAGAGCGCTGATTGGAGAACAATAAAAAAAAATATGAGTTTTGATAAAATTTTGAGGGAAGAATCAGAACTAATATACAAATTAGACACCCTTTTCCCCAATGGGTTAAATTCTGAATTAGATCTGTCCCCTTTTTTAGGAGTTTAAGGTCATCAGCTTAAAACTGTTTATTATACACAGCAATCCTCTGTCAGATTCTATCAAAGATCAATGAAAGTGGGCAGTCAGAGCACGGGGTATTGGAATGGCACGGCTAGATTAAAAAATAAGTTACAGCGCATCTTCATTCAAAGTGATCAATTAAAGTCCATCTAAAATATGGCTTAAATTCCGGACCTGATTTTAAAATATGTAAAATTTCACTTTAAGAATAAAAATCTGTTTTGAAGCACAAAAATCAAACAGTTGAGACCACAAATAGTTTTATACTGTTGCTCCTAAACAGCATGTGTGTTATGACCCAGAACAGATGAAGTCATTGGGAAGTTTACAATGTCTGTATGGAGCATTAGACAATACTGAGCTAACTGAAGGATGCTGTAAGCTGCACATATCCTCTGTTATTTTGCCTTCAGAAACTGATATTTGATAATAAAAAGAAATGAGTGAAAGTATTACAAAAAATTGTTCTCAGAATCAATGAAAGGCAATTCCAGGAATGTATCTATAAACTAATTACTAGCAGTGGCCATTAGCAGTTACCAAAGTGAATAAGGTAATTGCTCAACAACCTTGAAGTTAACGCAAAAAAAAATATTGCTGAAAGTTCCATCAAGCAACATGCATTAGAAAACAATATATAAAATATTCATTCATAAGTTTGTCACTTAAAGTGAAGGTAAAGTTCACAACACTCGTTAACGCCAGATTACAGTTTATTTAAAAATAGCCCTAGTTTAATACATCCGTTTTTACAAATCGGATTATATCTATCTTTTTCTTACCTTTTAATATGCTGACGATAATATTATTTCCTCCGCCCACCATTTTATTCAAATTGATTGACAGCATATGGCTATTGGATCCTCCAATGTTCTTTTCCCCCCCGGGGGTTCAGCCCATTAACTAGAATGTCACGCGTGTCCTAAGCGCATGCGTTAAACAATTATTATGCTACTTTCTCCTCCATGCGCGTTCATGATACGCACATGCTCTGTCTGCATTATATTAAAAATCTTATAACAAAGACAGTAGACTTCGATCGCGGTCCAAGTGAGTATCCGTTGTGAGTGTGAAAAGGGTTACCCGATCAAAATTCTGCAGCTGATGTCTAGTTCAATAGAGTAGTAATTAATATTTTAGCGCATGAGCAGTTCAAATTAGCATCTTGAACGCGCTTTCAACCGATGTAGAGAGCAGGTGGGACCGCTCAAGGAGAGAAACCAGGACAACACGGAAGTAGCTTCTGGGAGGAGTCGGCAAGTAAATGCTAATACATTTTAAATAGATATATTATAAAACCGGTAACCTGAACATAAAAAAAAGTTAGCGACTAAATATAACTAATATTGATAAATGCTTTGGTGTATTCACAACCGATTAACCTTACCTTCACTTTAAAGGACCACTCATATAGTAGAATTACATAATAAGCAAGTGCATAATAAAAAGTGTCCCTTTAATTTAATTCTGATAGAGCATGTGATTTTAATCAACTTTTTGTTTTTAATTTACTTTTGTTTTGTTCTCTTGGTATCCTTTGTTGAAAAAGATACATAGGTTAGTTCAGGAGCTGCTGATTGGTGGCTGCACATATACGCCTCATTTTATTGGTTCACCAGAAGTGTTCACTGTTCAGTAGTACACTGATGCTTCTTTAACAAAATATATCAAGAGAATGTAGCAAATTAGATAATAGTAAATTGGAAAGTTGTTTAAAAATATGTGCTTAATCTGAATCGTGAAAGAACATTTTTGTGTTTCATGTCCCTTTAACCATTTGAGACATACGCACACACCCAAGAGCATTTCATATGTTCCATCTGGGCCAACTGTTAGGGGAATAGCCTAAAAGGGTGGTTAGGAGAAACTGGTTTAGAAAATGTGTTTCCTATAAGAATAGAATGCTGGTTGATCTGCAGGTCTATAAAAACTAAAACTAAACTAAATAAGAATATAGCAAGGAGAAAGACTTCAGCAAAAAAATCTAGACATTTTTAAGTCAATGTGTTTTAAACTCTATATTGGGACAGTTGGTATATATAATATATATATATATATATATACAGGTGGCCCTCGTTTTACAACGGTTCAATTTACACCGTTTCAGAATAACAACCTTTCTTTCCAGTCATGTGACTGCTATGGAAAAGCATTAAGAAGCAGTGCATTTATTAAAATAGCCAGTAGGTGGAGCTGTCCGCATGTGTTGCAGTAAAGCCAAGCAAGCTGAAATTAATCAGTTGAACCAGACCTGAGCTATCGAGCAGATTTCAAAGAAACAAGATCTTCCTGTCTATAGATTTAAATGCATAGAAAGAACTGTTTGCAGAAAAATGCAAGTGAAGTCTGTGTTGTTTGATTATTTTGTTAGGTTTATAATGCTGTTTAGCATTTAAAGTCTTCATTTCAAACTTTAAAAATAATGTATTAGGTGTAACTTATGACAATTTTGAGAGGGGCATGGAACCTATCTCCGTCAATTCCCATTGACTTACATTATAAACTGGGTTTCAATTTACAACGGTTTCGATTTACAACCATTCCTTCTGGAACCTAACCCTGGCGTAAACTGAGGGCTACCTGTATATATATATATATATATATACTTAGAAAAACAAGGAAATTCACAGACTGGGCGCCTTATAATGAAGCTGTAAAGATTCAGTTTTACTTATGCAAACATTCAGCCCAGCAATCAGGATGCGGTAGCTCGGTAGACTTGTTGGAACATAATAAGAAAGGGCATATTAGACGTTTCAACTCCTATATGGGAGGAAGTGTGTGACTCACGGAACTTTGTAAGCTGTACAGGTACTTGGGAACTAGCTTTCAATCCTCACCGCCAAGGTTAACTTGAAGCACCGCCAACGCTGCACTTGCAAGAGCCAGGGGAAGCAGCCTCGTCCTCATTCCATCTGCAGCCAGTGAACCGCAAGTCACCCTGCACGTCAGTGACGTGTTCACTACTGCTCCGCCAATCCTGAAGTAGAGGGGCCAGAATTTGCGCTCCAACACTTGACCAGGGAACAAAGCTTAGCAATTCAATAGACAATAAGATGTCTGTTTCGACCAGTGTCCCAGAAGATTTAAAAAGGGGAAATTCAGTATGAGAATAGAAAAAATGTAAAATCTTCCAGAGTAATAAAATAAAACGTCCAAATTTTATTGATCCATTAAAAGTATAGCAACAATCAGTTGAAAAAGTCTGACATGTTTCGGCCGGGTGGCCTTATTCATAGACTGAAATTCAAGTAGATAGCTGCCTTATTTAAGAGCAGAACTGGAGTGCTATTGGCTACAATTGATTAAAGGTAATGCTATGCATCTGTGTATTAACACCTTGTATACGTTCAAAAGGGGAAAAAGGGAAAAAATTGTATCTTACTTAAAGGGACACTGAACCCAAATTTTTTCATTTGTAATTCAGAAAGAGCATGCAATTTTAAGCAACTTTCTAATTTACTCCTATTATCAATTTTTCTTCGTTCTCTTAAAATCATTATTTGAAAAAGAAGGCATCTAAGTTTTTTTTGGTTTTAGTACTCTGGACAGCACTTTTTTATTGGTGGATGAATTTATCCACCAATCAGCAAGGATAACCCAGGTTGTTCACCAAAAATGGGCCGGCATCTAAACTTACATTCTTGCATTTCAAATAAAGATACCAAGATAATGAAGAAAATTTGATAATAGGAGTGAATTCGAAATTTGCTTAAAATTTCATGCTCAATCTGAATCACAAAATTAAATTTTTGGGTACAGTGTCCCTTTAAGAAACACAGAATAATCTTACAATAATGTATACACATCTTGTCTAATACATATTTTTAACTAAAAACCAATCAAATATCATTGGTTACATATGTGCAAAAATTTGACTTGTGCTGTGAATAAATAGCAAAATGCAAAAGATACAGTTAGTACATAAAAAATCAAAGAGAAACCCACATGCTATATAGTATTTTGGAACTTTTATATATAACATGAGATGAATATGATCAAAAAGTACCGAGCAACGCAAGGGCAACAATAGGTAGTGCATAAATGTTATAAATAATCTCCTTCATACAATGTAATAGAGAAGGCTTTATTATAAAGAAATAAATAAACAAACACAAGAATAACAAAAGATGCAAAACCACTGCAAATGCCATTGCGATGAAAGGATACACAAAATACAACATTAATAACTTATACCATATATTAAAGAAATTTCCAACGCTAAATATTTATGGTATATTATGCATGGTTCCTAATTGTGGATACATTCAAAGCAGAATATATAAAGATAGCTGAGAAAATTCTATATGGAAATAAATTTAATGGTTGGTGTATTAATGTAATGAGTACTATCTAGTTCATTATAGATTGACATATATTATATGAAAGTTGGTTCTAAAAATGATTCATGTTCTGCACTAGCAATTTATATGTGAATGAAAGAAAATTATTCCCAAAAATTGACCAGATCATATACTGAGTTGTAACCCTTGGGTATACGAGATTCCAGTGTGAAAATCCAATAGGCCTCTTGTTTGAATATTGCTTTATTTATGTCACCACCTCTTTGAAGTAATTTTACTTGTTCTATTACCATCCATTTAAGAGTCACATTTGAGCAATTGTGTGTCTGAATAAAATGCTTGGCCATTTCAGAACAAGGATCAGATATATATAGCAATCAAAATTTGTTTACTGATTTACACTAAAAGGGTTTAATACTTATAACAAGCAGGTTCATCCCCAATTTTTGATTTATAGTTTTTGGGCATATGAATAATTCCTGTGTTACTTGGTCTTTTTTCCCTTTATTCCAAACACATTTCAGGTACATCGTTTGTGTTTAACTTTGAAATACAAACCATATGTATAATTACTGTTAAATGTGTTTTGTCTCCTTATAAATTGCCTAACACTGATTGGTCCCTATATGTATTGAAGATATCATCAAACAGAGACTGCTCTAGATTTCCATAGCACAGAAACTGTTCTAGAATTCCTTAAAACGGAATAAACAACATCTTCACCATCGAAGCTGTAATCACGAACCAGCTCTGTCTCCGGTATAGGAGCCTTCCTATTGGACAAGAGACCCGCAGCATAAGCTGATTGGACCAAAAAGGTCTGACGTTGTCACATTCATCGGAGCTCCCAACAGACTGCAACACACGTTTGTATATCCGAGAACTGTGAGTTAATATAAACATATTTTTGTGGAAAGCTGTGCACAGCCGAAGAACTTACTTCTTAGACCTTTTTTCCTAAGAATTTGTGCAGGAACACCCTAAACCATCTGAATCCAAACGGACTATTAAGTTCCTAATATTTTCAAGTGCCTATAGCCTGGGCGGCACATATGTGCATAATCTTGTTACAGTGTATTCTTTGACACAATATTGCCATTGTTTCTCACCAATGTACAGCTGTAGATACGATCCTCAAATATTTTTGTAGATTAATTTAGACATGATCTCCAAACACTTTTAGATTCATTTAGATGCCGGCATCTTACACTATAAATCTATAAATTACGTTTAGTGTATTTTTAGTATTTTAATAAATTTGTTAAATTTGATCAAATGAAATTTGTCATATACTTTTATTGGACCATTTTTTCACGATACTAATATTTTTTTCACGAAATTAATTGTCCACAATTTTGATTTATAAAGCTCACATTGTTATACATAAATATTTTTAATATTATCAATTTTTTTCATCACATTCTTCATTTTATTCTCATCACTATATTTTGTATGGTAAGCTCTGTGTTTGCAGCGCTTCTGTCCCACACCTATTTTATATATGTTCTATCCAGGGCAACTGTTAGGGGAATAGACTAAAAGGGTGGTTAGGAGAAACTGGTTAAGAAAATGTGTTTCCTAGAAGCATAGAATGCTAGTTGATCCGCAGGTCTATAAAAACTAAAACTAAACTAAATAAGAATATAGCAAGGAGAGAGACTTCAGCAAAAAATCTAGACATTTTTAAGTCAATGTGTTTTAAACTCTATATTGGGACAGTTGCTATATATATATATATATATATATATATATATATATATATATATATAGCAATCAAAAAACGTGAGATGCAGTCGACTTTCCAAAGCATAACTTGATTTATTTCAAAATAAAATCCATGCATACATGATCTTGGAAAATCACAATGGTGGCAAAAACTTGAAAAACACTGCTGCTGACATTTCGCCTATCAAGGCTTAATCATAGCTACAGATAAAATCCCTACTAACCTATTTAAGGCAGCTCGGAAACCTGTTAGGTTAAAATTTAATTGACAAGTAATGCTGGGGATAGATATTTAACCCTATATTCTACTTTAAACAAAAAGCCTCTATTATACCCATGGTGTGTGTAACAATCCACGCATATTATCAGTATTTAATACATTTGCATGTATATGCATATATGGAACAAAATGGGACAGAATAAGATACAGATTAACATGAGAATAAAACATTATCACTAAGGTTACATGGAGGATACTGCCTGCATAGTAGATATACCCAATTTTAATTGCTGAAACCAATGAATGAACATATGGATTAATGAATAAATAAATAATTGGATAAATAGATAAATAAATAACCTACATGTGTACATACACACACATGGACTGTGTACATGTGTAAGCTTGTTATAAGGCAACCACTCTCCATGTAAACACATATGTTTTTATGTACATGTATGATTCCATATAGGAACCACATAATGGAAGGAAGGGAGGAGGGCCATTGAAAGTAATTGTCGGCATCGCAGGAAACACAAGTTATGGGATTTAATAAAACTTTTATAAAACTTTTATAAATAGGCATATCAGCTACGAAAGAGGGAGATGAGTGGACCATATGGAATATTACTTCCAAAAGTTTATTAAATCATATTCAGAATTCAGGCCCGAGGGTACTCGGGTCTGAAGTTTAAAGATCCAGTACATCTCCTTCTTTCGAAGCAATTGATCAGGTCACCTCCTCTGGGGGGACAATTAGCCCTTTCTATGGCTTGCCATCTCAAGCTACTGATATCCTTGTTGTGATGGCATAGAAAATGTCTGACCAATGGTGTACTAGCCTCTCCTGCTTGAATCGTGGACAAATGATTGCGAATGCAGACCTTAATTTCATTTGTAGTTAAACCTACATATTGTAGGTGACAGAGTGTACAAGTGAGTAAGTAAACAACATAGGTTGAAGTACACTTCAAACAACATTTAATAGGAAAAGTGTCTCCTGTGACTTCTGATCTAAAGATGTTTGATACCATGATATACTCACAAACCCGACACTTTTGTCTACATTTAAACAAACCCTTATGAACCAACCGAGAACTATTGGGTTTATTTAGTTCTGGTAGCAATGAGGGAGATAATACATTGGCTAGGGTTTTAGCTCTCCTGTATGAGCAGCGCAGTCTAGCGCTGACACATCCTTCCAGTTTGTCATCAGCTGAAAGAAAATTTAAATTTTTTAACAATTTTACATATTTTGGTGTACTGTGAACTGAAATCAGTCACAAAAGTTACACCTTGGAAGTGTGAGTCAGGGTCGGACCTTACTTTTGAATTTTCATGAATTAAATTGGATCTATCCATTTTCTGAACTTGTCGTTCTGCTTTCAGAACAACTTGACTTGAATAGCCTCTTTTTTTTAGTCTATTGCTAAGTTCTAGCGATTGTTCACGATAGGTATGGTCAAGAGTACAGTTCTGTTTAACCCTGACAAACTGTCCCTTTGCGACTGCAAACGGAACATGTCGAGGGTAATAGCTATTGGCGTGCAACAATGCATTGCCAGCTGTAGGTTTTCTATAAACCTTACTAATAATCTTTCCTTGTTCTGTTCCTTCTAAGGAGACATCCAAAAAATCAATGGTATTGGTTCGTAACATAGAAGTAAATTTAATACCAATATCATTGTTATTTAAATGATCAATACATTCTGAGAAATCTGAGTCTATATATATATTCAGTAGTGTATTTAGGTTTTATGCTGCACTAGGCGCTCAAAATTCTGCTGTCCCCCCCCCCCACCCAGGTTTTATGTCTTTAATGGCCATAATATTTTGTGGTCAGGGTGTAACATTACTTTTTTTCATGGTATTCCCAAAGTAAATCTTCAACATGGCTTGCAAAACACTTGCATACACTTAGGTGAGTTGAATTAGTACACAGTATACATTTGAGCAGTAATAATATTTAAATATGCAATATATATATATATATATATATATATATATATATATATAAAATTATGCAATGAGTCCAGCACTCACTATACCATTTTTGTTGCCTGGGTGCTTCCCATCAAATTATCATATACCAAGCCACAAAGAGCCCTCGCCGTATTTTAGTGTCAAACAAAGTAGTTTATTTTCATGAACGTTTTCGGGGAGTGACCCCGTCCTCAGACAATTCTTTTTTTTGGAATTTTCTGAGGACGGGGTCACTCCCCGAAAACTACTTTGTTTGACACTAAAATACGGCGAATGCTCTCTGTGGCTTGGTATATATATATATATATATATATATATATATATATATATATATACATACATACAGGCAGTGCAGAATTATTAGGCAAATGAGTATTTTGACCACATCATCCTCTTTATGCATGTTGTCTTACTCCAAGCTGTATAGGCTCGAAAGCCTACTACCAATTAAGCATATTAGGTGATGTGCATCTCTGTAATGAGAAGGGGTGTGGTCTAATGACATCAACACCCTATATCAGGTGTGCATAATTATTAGGCAACTTCCTTTCCTTTGGCAAAATGGGTCAAAAGAAGGACTTGACAGGCTCAGAAAAGTAAAAAAATAGTGAGATATCTTGCAGAGGGATGCAGCACTCTTAAAATGGCAAAGCTTCTGAAGCGTGATCATCGAACAATAAATCGTTTCATTCAAAATAGTCAACAGGGTCGCAAGAAGCGTGTGGAAAAACCAAGGCACAAAATAACTGCCCATGAACTGAGAAAAGTCAAGCGTGCAACTGCCAAGATGCCACTTGCCACCAGTTTGGCCATATTTCAGAGCTGCAACATCACTGGAGTGCCCAAAAGCACAAGGTGTGCAATACTCAGAGACATGGCCAAGGTAAGAAAGGCTGAAAGACGACCACCACTGAACAAGACACACAAGCTGAAACGTCAAGACTGGGCCAAGAAATATCCCAAGACTGATTTTTCTAAGGTTTTATGGACTGATGAAATGAGAGTGAGTCTTGATGGGCCAGATGGATGGGCCCGTGGCTGGATTGGTAAAGGGCAGAGAGCTCCCGTCCGACTCAGACGCCAGCAAGGTGGAGGTGGAGTACTGGTTTGGGCTGGTATCATCAAAGATGAGCTTGTGGGGCCTTTTCGGGTTGAGGATGGAGTCAAGCTCAACTCCCAGTCCTACTGCCAGTTTCTGGAAGACACCTTCTTCAAGTAGCGGTACAGGAAGAAGTCTGCATCCTTCAAGAAAAACATGATTTTCATGTAGGACAATGCTCCATCACACGCGTCCAAGTACTCCACAGCATGGCTGGCAAGAAAGGGTATAAAAGAAGAAAATCTAATGACATGGCCTCCTTGTTCATCTGATCTGAACCCCATTGAGAACCTGTGGTCCATCATCAAATGTGAGATTTACAAGGAGGGAAAACAGTACACCTCTCTAAACAGTGTCTGGGAGGCTGTGGTTGCTGCTGCATGCAATGTTGATGGTGAACAGATCAAAACACTGACAGAATCCATGGATGGCAGGCTTTTGAGTGTCCTTGCAAAGAAAGGTGGCTATATTGGTCACTGATTTGTTTTTGTTTTGTTTTTGAATGTCAGAAATGTATATTTGTGAATGTTGAGATGTTATATTGGTTTCACTGGTAAAAATAAATAATTGAAATGGGTATATATTTGTTTTTTGTTAAGTTGCCTAATAATTATGCACAGTAATAGTCACCTGCACACACAGATATCCCCCTAAAAAAGCTAAAACTAAAAACAAACTAAAAACTACTTCCAAAAATATTCAGCTTTGATATTAATGAGTTTTTTGGGTTCATTGAGAACATGGTTGTTGTTCAATAATAAAATTAATCCTCAAAAATACAACTTACCTAATAATTCTGCACTCCCTGTATATATAGCAGAGGCTAGCCTAGCACTAGTTATGTCAACTGCTGCTCACAACAGAGACTCAAAGTGCTGCCCCCAGCCCCCAAATCTGCCACCATAGGCAGGTGCCTTTTTTGTCTAAGTCAAAATACACCACTGTATATATTTATTTATATGACTGTTTCAGTGAGTGCTTCTACAGTGTGCACAGAGAATGGCAGTTTGTTACAGTTTGTTGCAGTTTTCCCTGTATGTTAAGGGGAAATACGAATTAAAAAAAGGGAAAAATGATATTCTCCTGCCCATTAAAATAAATGATTATGTCAAAATGAGAAATAATCACATTGACTGTATAACATAGAAATACCGGAGAAAATTGCTTCTGCATTGATCTGACAGCCTCAGGTACACAACAGGCTTTCTCACTAAATTTAATAAAAAAACTAATGCAATGGCCATTCCTGAAAATGGATCAGGCTTTCACTTTCGAATGAATAACTTTATCTTGATTTGCATATCTGAAAATCACCCTTCTACCCCCCCCCCGACACTCATTTTCTTTTAAGGCAATCTATACAATAGATTAAATGTTTTAGTCACTCACTCTTCCCTTTAAAAAGATATTAATTACAAAATAAAAGAATACAAAATAACCCTATAAAAATGGTTAATCATGCAAAATACAAAGCATAATAAAACATATAAGACAATGTACTTTCACCATTATTTTGCATATTTACAGGGCATTTACCTATGAACAGTTATTTTTCACCTGTGCCCAGACACAGTTTTGCTTGATCAGCGCAGGCAAAAACTCATGTACTGGCCAAAACAGAGAAGGTCTGACAAACTGAAAAGGCTATGACCCTATAATGCTCTAAGACTACAGTTATTTTCCAGAAACAAAGTGTAGTTTAATTGCTTATAATTATAAAACATTTAATTTGTATATAGAACTTTTTTTCCTGCAGTGCTTTATCACAGATATATATTAAGCATGAATAAAAAGTACCCTTCAGTGGCAGCTATATTAATCCTGTTGTCAAGTTTTGCTGCAGAAATAACAAGTACCTTAGAAATACAAAATAGCTTTATTAATTCCATTCTGATTCCCAGTAATTTCTCTTTATTTTCTGGTTGTTAATTACAGTGTGAAGAGTGCCATAAAATACTGTGTCCTCTCACACTCTATTCATTAATAATTTGGCAGCATGATTTCTTCTATTTCATATTTTAACTAATCAGCAGTGCAGGCGAAATCCCATGCAGTCTACAGCTCTTCAGTTCAGTGGAAATTGTGTAAAGAATGGTCCATTCCATTGTTTTAAAAATGAATGAACTTTATGCACTAGAGAAAAAATGTTACTATAGCAACGCAGATTACCAGGTACTGTCAGAAACTCGAAATACATACTTATGTTAATGGAGAATTTAGAATTGAAATCACTCTATATGTTAGTTTTGGTGGCTAATACAGTTTATTTCATTTCCATTGTTAACAAAAATTCCACTTGATAATTCTGAATTTATATCCCTAAAAATAAATTAAAGGGACATGAAACCCCAAAAAATTATTTCATTATTCAGATAGAGAATACAGTTTTAAACAACTTTCTAATTTACTTTTATTATTTAATTTGTTTCATTCTTTTGGTATCATTTGTTGAAGGAGCAGCAATGCACTACTGGTTTCTAACTGAACACATGGATGAACCAATAACAATCAGTATATATACGTATATGCAGTCACCAATCAGCAGCTAGAACCTAGGTTGTTTGCTGCTCCTGAACTTACATAGATAAACCTTTCAGCAAAGGATGCATAGAACTAGTGTATGGGTAGCGCTAGTGAAAGCATAGAGTAAATAATAATAAAAGCATATAATGAATGATATAGATACAACCAAGTGATTTAGTGAGAAAACAACTAATAGATAAATAAACCAGTGTGATTTATAAGGGTAATAAATAAGGCAGTTAATCATCAATTTCTAGTGTAATATTTTTGCAATATTTTTGCAAGAAATTGCGTGAAATAGACACGACCTATAGGGTGACAATATGGGATGTAATGGTACTTGTATATAATACTGGATAAAAAAGACACTTTTTGTACTAAAACACTTTTTGTACTAAAACGGAGTGATTTCCAGTGTGATGTATTTACATAAGTTAACGTTAACTAAAAAAGGAAAACTAAAAAAATGAGATGAACTATTAATGTTTTGAAAATAAATTACAGCTAATACAACAAAAGTAAGATAATAATTTTGTTTAATTGTATGATATTAAAATTAAAGGTGATCATTGGGTGCCGGCACCAGATACTATGAATTGTAACAATAAAACTCTCAATGTTAAAAAACACTCAATGTTAAAAGACAAGAATAGCATTCACGATTATAAAAATTGATGAAAGCCAATACAATGTTTGAAGGATATTAAATGTATCAGTTCATTACTTATTGTTGGCAGTATAAGCCGTAAAGTATAACAGTTCTCTTCCAAATATATGGTTACAATGTTACCGTCAATCCTGTAGTGGAAATAACCGTCAATTGTGATGTTAAAGTTCCGTATGTTAGAAGTATGTTATTTTGTGCTTCTGATCTAAGTCATCCAATGCAGTACTCCGGAACAACTGTAACAATAGCGGTCTTTTGAAATGAGAGACTGCTAAATGGAGCAGTGTAGTTTACTGGGATGTCGAATCCAATATTTCAGAAAGGAATCCGGTAGGTCCTGGGACCGAGGTATTTGCTGGCAGCTATATTCTCCTTTCTAGCTGTACCTCCAGGTCCTGCTACCTGTTCCGGTGTTGAAGGTCAAGGGCTGACTCACCGTGTGCGTCAGATAAGTCCCAAAACTTTGTGTAGCAGTATCAAGGATATGTGATTAGTGCACAACAGGTGTATAGATCCTGGGTGAGGAATTATGCATATGTATTCCACTTATATAATCGTAAGCGGCTTCATGCACCTCGCCTACTATAACCAGAGTGTACACCAAATAAAGGGGAATGAGCAGTCTACGCGTTTCAGCCCTGTAGGACTTTATCAAGATGCTCATTGTAATGTGGCTTGAGTTTAAATATCCTAATGTTACTCCTTATAGGTTAGTTGTTGACTCCCAATAGGTGTGTTTAACTCGGTGATCAGCTGTTGCAGTTATCAGATCGATTGCAGACATTCATATAATACACATTATAGTAAAAACCTAAAAACATTTTCGTATAAGACATGATGTGTTCATAAGGAAACATAAAGTGTGTCTGACAGTTAGAAATGTTTCCATCTTAGATAAGTTCAAGGATATGTCAAAAGATGTTTCTTTCTAACAAATCGATATAAAAGTGATCATATGTTTAAACAGTGAAATTTAAGAACGCTCTTGTAAGTTGTATAGAGAATACATACTAATATAGAGGTTATAACAAATCTATACTTCATATTGAATGTCGGGTTATCTAGATCCTGAGATAATAGCAGACAAATATGGATAATATATGCTGTATTTAGAGGAGAGTATATTTAAAGATGAGGGTATTAATTGTAGTAAAAAAGTGGGACTCTATTAGTAGAAATATATCTAGCTTAGCATGATCTATGTCATAATTTAGGGTTGTATATAGACACTATAAGCATTATAAACCGTTTCATATTATATTATGTTTTATTTTATATTTTATGTTCTTGCGGGAAATCGTTAGCGAACGTTCATTAGGGTCATGTTTAATGTGATGTGTTCTATAGAAAAAGATTTACCTTCCTAATATATGTAAAGAGTGGTGGAAAAGAAAAAATAGTAATAGAGGGCACCGTTATCTCTAGAACGAGTATGTGAGATATAGTGGGTAGATATTTAGATATGCGAGGAATCTATCAATGTATTTCGATGATTGAATATAGCTAAGAAATTAATCACAAAAACATGAGTGTATATTCAGAAGATATTGAAGAATTAAATAATGTATATGTATATACAATATATACATATATAAATGTATATAAAAAATGTATATAAAAAAGGTTTACGTAAGATATGAATGATATGTGGATATTGAAAAATGGCAGGTTTTATCTATCCTTATAATTTTTTATAATCTTTGGAATTCTCATAATTTATATTTTCCCCAAAAAGATTTTTTTCACAAATTCTATTCGCAAAATCTTTTCCCAGAGGGACATGATCCCCAGAAACAAGCAAGGCTTGATAGAAAATATCTGGTGTATGTCTGTGTGTAGTATTCACATTTGGAAATTAATAGTTAAGTGTATATATGTTTAAATATATATATATATATAGATCTATATTAAAATATAGGTCTATATTATAGTATGACTGAAGTTTTAAATAAGTGAATTAAGATCCAATTCCGAATTAAGGCCATATGGGTGTAGTGTATTATAGTGGAATATGAGTTCTGCTTCTTTTTTTGTAAGTAGTGTATTCATATTCCCACCTCTTTTATTTAGAGTGAGTTTTTTTATACCCCAAAACTTGAAATGTTTTAGGTCTCCTTGGCGGACTTCTTTGAAGTGAGAATAAAGTTTGGTATCTAAAACTTTATGTTCTATTTTCAAAAGATGTTCTTGTATTCTATCCTTTAACATTCTGCTGGTTTGTCCAACGTAAAAAAGTTTACAGGAACACTGTATACAATAAATAATGTTCTTATCTGTGCATCTAATGACCTCTTTTATTTTGGTATAATATTTTTTATTGGGAGATTTAGGTTTTGAGTTTTGTACTATATTGGCAGGACTTGCACGTATTGCATGGGTACCCATATATAAATATACAAATATTCCAAAATCCAAACCTTTTCGGGTCCCAAGCAGATAAAGGGTTTCCTACCTCGAATTGGTTTTGTTAGTTGTATTGCAGTTAGGCTGGATTAATCAGATTGCCTAGGGGTACTTCTTTGTTGGACAAGGGCTAATAAACAATGATACACTATTATCTTGAATTATGCCTATATATGCACTGCTGTATCTCTAGCTCATATTGTTAATATAAAGCAAAAGAGATCTGTTTCTATTCCACCCTAAGGGCTCGATTTATCAAAGCCCTATGGCTGCAAGTTCTCACAAGAACTTGTTCGCTGTAATTTAACAAGCAGCGGTCACCAGACCGCCGCTTCCCTAACCTCTTCGCCACCTCTAAGGTGGCAAAATTCAGTCTCTGCGGTCGAGTCCGACCGAGGAGATTGACAGCTCCTGCCAGCACGTGATTGGCTGTACACGGGCAGGGGGCGGGATTGCACGCGAGCGCAAAATTGCGCTCGTGTGCAATAGTGATTACCTGCGGGTAATTTCGCCCTGCCACAGGCGAGCTGAGGCGGACAGGGGCACGTATACGCGCCCTTTTCCACCTCAGCTTTGATAAATCTAGCCCTAATCGGCTGGAGCGTAATTAATGGAATGCGGAACTCTGTACATTTATTCTGAAATTTGTGGGCTTTACAATTCCTGTTAAAAATGCAAGTGCAGACTCCAGACTTTGCACAGTTATATTCAATGGTGTAATTGGCTGCACACTTTAGTGACCTATTTACAACTGTCGCCAATTGGCCTCTGCAGGGAACCAAAACTAGGCTGCAACATGGCTACACCCATTGCTTTATGGACAATAAAACTTAAACACAATTTTTTTTTTTGGTACTTATTTTTTTGTTTAATATTTCAAGGACACATAAAACCCAATATTTCTATTTCAAGATTCAAATAGAATTTAAAAAAACAAAAACTTTTCAATTTATTTTTTGTTATTTCTATTATTAAATTTACTTTATTCTCTTGACATCCTTTGCTGAAGGAGCCATGCACTAGGGCCTAGCTGAACACATCTGGTGACCCAATGACAAAAGACAAAGTTTCCCAGTAGTTCCCAGTAGTGTAGGATATGTGCATATTATTTTTTCAACAAACAATACCAAGAGATCAAAGTACATTCTAAAATTAAGTGTCTTAAAATTATATACTCTATCTGAACCATGCAAGTTTAATTTCAACTTTCCAATCCCTTTATACAACTAATAGAATTTTAAAAATTGCACATTTGCAGATTATTTTGCTTTGAATACATAATTATATTTAGCACATATTTAATGTTTAATGTCCCTGTAATGGATCAAGTCATACAATGCTTTGCAAACCAGAATGATGCAGGATTCTGACAAGATATTCACAAGTATACAAAACTCAGGGCCACTTCACAAGCAAGATTTTCTTGTTCTTCTCATGGTTGTATTTGAAAGGCTAAATCCCCACTTGAAGGATATGTTGTTCATTTTATGCCACTTCAAGGATTAACATAAGAATTATAGTTATAACCAGTGCTACGGCACATGGCTAGCAATAATTAACATATGGGATATATTAAATTATTTGTACATTGCATTATATTTTTTTCTAAGTTTGAGTTAAAATAAACATCTCAAAAAACCAAACCAAATAATTTACAGGTATATATATATATATATATATATATATATATACATATACATATATATATATATACACATACATACATACATACGCAAAAAATATGCACTCTCAGGATTTTCAATGAAATAAGTCAAAATATATTGACGTTTGAGTCAGTGACAACCCCTGTCACTGCGGTGGGCATATACAACTGAGTGTATATATATATATATATATATATATATATATATATATATATATATATATATATATATATATATATATATATATATATATACACACTCACCGGCCACTTTATTAGGTTCAATTGCTTGGTAACACAAATTGCTAATCAACCACTCACATGGCAGCAACTTAATGCATTTAGGCATCTAGACGTGGTGAAGACGACTTGCTAAAGTTCAAACCAAGCATCAGAATTGGGAAGAAAGGGGATTTAAGTGACTTTGAATGTGGCATGGTTGTTGGTGTCAGGCGGGCTGGTCTGAGTATTTAAAAAACTGCTTTTCTACTGGGATTTTCTCACACAACCATCTCTAGGGTACTATAGAGAGTGGTCCGAAAAAGAGAATATCCAGTTAGCGGCAGTTGTGTGGACAACAATGCCTTGTTGATGTCAGCAGTCAGAGTAGAATGGGCCGACTGGTTTGAGATGATAGAAAGGCAACTGTAACTCAAATAACCACTCGTTACAACCAAGGTATACAGAATACCTTCTCTGAACGCACAACACGTCAAACTTTGAAGCAAATGGGCTACAGCAGCAGAGGACCACACCGGGTGCCACTCTTGTCAGCTAAGAACAGGAAACTGAAGCTACAATTCGCACAGGCTCACCAAAATTGGACAATATAAGAATGGAAAAAATGTTTCCTGGTCAGATGAGTCTCGATTTCAGCTGCAAAATTCAGATGGGATCAGAATTTGGAGTAAACAACATGAAAGCATGGATCCAGCCTGCCTTGTATCAACAGTTAAGGCTGCTGGTGGTGGTGTAATGGTGTGGGGGATATTTTTTTGCCACACTGTGGGCCTCTTAGTACCAATTGAGCATAGTTTAAATGCCACGGCCTACCTGAGTATTGTTGCTGACCATGTCCATCCCTTAATGACTACAGTGTACCCATCTTCTGATGGCTACTTCCAGCAAGATAATGCACCATGTCACAAAGCTCAACTCATCGCAAACTGATTTCTTCAACATGATAATGAGTTCACTGTACTTGTGCAGCTGACAAAGCTTGCAGCAACTGCGTGATGCTATCATGTCAATATGGACCAAAATGTCTGAGGAATGTTTCCAACACCTTGTTGAACCTATGCCACAAATAATTAAGGCAGTTCTGAAGGCAAAAGGGGGTCCAATCCTGTACTTACAAGGTGTACCTAATAAAGTGGCTGGTGAGTTTATATACTGTGTGTATATATATATATATATATATATATATATATATATATATAATAATAATTATTATTATTTTTCAATATAATGTTAAAGAGCAATTTCAGGGAATTACATATTATGCTAGCCCAACAATCAGGTAACACTATATATACATCAATCTCTTTATTTTTTTATTTGCATTTTAATTTCTGAACACCACTACTTCAGTCTACAAAAGCTAGCGCTCACAGATCCACACACATGGGCCCAATATGTGCTCACCATTAACTGTTAAACCGATAATTTAATATTATAAAAAATGGAAAGAATATAGATTTAAAAACTATAGAAACATAGGACTGAAGTTAAAGGGACAGTAAACACCAACAATTTTATTGTTTAAAAAAGATAGATAATCCCTTTATTACCCATTCCCCAGTTTTGCATAACCAACACAGTTATAATAATACACTTTTTACCTCTGTGATTACCTTGTATCTAAGCCTCTGCAGATAGCCTCCTTATCTCAGATCTTTTTATAGACTTGCATTTCAGGCGATTAGTGACAACTCCTAAAAAAACTCCACCGTCGGAAGCGCAATGTTATTCTACATGGCACACATGAAGTAACGCCCTCTAGCAAATTTGATGATAAAAGTAAATTGGAAAGTTGTTTCAAATTGCATGCCCTATCTGAATCAAGAAAGTTTAATTTGGACTTTACTGTCCATTTAATGTTTGATGATATTCTACCTATTTTTTTTTTAGTTAAAACTAAATTATTGCAAGGTTGTCAGGTTTGTATACTAATATTATCATGCAAGTTGATTAGATGTTAGCAAGAGAGCAAATTTTTAATATTAATTTAAAGGACAATATAACCAAATTGGGACTTTTTCAAAGGAACATTTTACACTAGATTCTTGTTTGCATAAATGTTTTGTAGATTATCCATTTATATAGCCCATCTGGGAGTGTTTTTGTAAAAAAAATATAGTTTTGCTTATTTTTAAATAACATTGTTAAGATCCTAACCAGGCCCCAAAGTTTTAGATGCATACTGATGTCTACAGACTCCTGGTTGTGTAATCTGTCTTTTCATATGCAGGGGAGGGGGTGTGTTTGCCTGTTCCTGCTTTCCCAGCCCCTTTCAGTGGGTGTCCCAGGCTAACCTCATCAACAGTGCTAAACTGGGAGGTCCTAAGTAAGTTTTTAAAAGGTTTTATATTGGATTTTTATATCTTTATCTTTGCATATTCTTCTTTATAGTAGTGTCTGTTACATGTAGTTATATGAAAATTGATGTATACTGTCCCTTTAAAGGGACTTTAAAACTGGGACACTGTTAAGGGGCATTAAAAAAAAGTCTTGACAGTGCCTAAGCCATGGCTTTTAGCCTTGTAGTATCTGGCTCTTAAACTTAAAGGCAATCCATTAACACATGAACGGTACTAATCCTTGTCTCGAACAGAAGTTAGGATAATGTAATAATTCTTTTCTATATTTCTGTTAGTGATTTAGTATGAAATTATCACACAACAGATTAGTTTGTTTCTCTATAAGGGTTCTAAAAAAAATAATAATAATTCCATTCTCAAATAAAGTACTACAGATTTCAACATCAAATCACATCTTCATTGGTACTTGCTCCCATCCACGTAGGGAGCCAAATCCTCCCAAGTCATGTGCAAACAAAAGTGCAATAAACTTGGAAAGATAGCTTAGCTTTGTATTCTATCATCTAACTCTGTCTCAGACCGTAGGACAGTGTGACATTATACAACTTTTAATCTTTTGTTCCAAATAAGATCAAATCCAGAGGTTCATGTGCTAAATAAACACTATTTACCTACATGGTTTATACTTGTCAGTTCACTATGAGAATGGCCCCTAATACCAACGAGTAATGGATACATAAATAACACGTTCAGCATGTTTTAATGTATATATTTTTTTCCTCAGCCCTTTTCCTACTATACACACACACATATATATATATATATATATATATATATATATATATATATATATATATGTTATAGCTGCCCTTTTCACTCGCATTACACTTTTGTTTTTGCTTGCAATGCCCCTTAAAGGGACAGGAGACCCACACATTTTCTTTCATGATCTAGCTAAAACATACAATTTTAAACAACTTTACAATTTACTTCGATTATCAAATTAGCTCTATTCTCTTGTTATCCTTTGTTGATGGGACATCATTGCACTACTGGCAGCTAGATGAACTAATCTAGTTAGCGAATCACAAAAGACAGATGTGCGCAGCCACCGATCAGCAGCTAGCTCCAACTACTGTAGGATATGTGCATATTCTTTTTCAACAAAGGATACCAAGAGAACGAAGAACAAGAAGTGAAATGAAATGTGTTTTAAAATGACATGCTCTATCTGAATCATGCAAGTTTAATTTTGACTTTCCTATCCTTTTAACCGTAAAGTAGAGAAACAAATGGTGCCTACAGTTTTAGAGTATCACAGTGAAATGATGAGTAGGCACTAATGCTTGGTCTGGCAGTCATTTTCTCTCATTGAGTGATCCTATCATTGCCCTTCAAGACTAATTGATACAAAGCTTCAGCCTCTCATTTTCTTCCAGTAAATGTACATTAATTATGTCTTGCTAGAAAATGCTGCCTTAACTGGAACAACGGAAATTATACAAAAAAACACACACACAAAAAAAACCCCATCCATCTCACATAAGGAATGAAGGTTCAGATGAAAAAAAAGAAGTCTTTTGAGAAGTGCGTCTGTTCACACTAACATTCTTTGTGTAGCAGCGTTTCCTTTCTTGAAGAGCTTTTTGAAGTGTCCTTACTTAGCAGAATGATCTGTCTTTTACATAGTTTCCTCTTGTTCAGTGACTTCTTTCTCATGTTAGACGCTCATTTGAGTCATGCCGTAGAGTCTAAACTGCACATCTAAACACTCCCTGCAAGTCTGCAGTTTGTCAACATCTGCTGTGTTATGAGGAGTCAGAGCACTGCCGTTGAAAAACTACAACTAAATATGATAAATGGCGCCTCTCTTGCTTGATAAATTAAAACATGAAAAGGATTTCACTTTGCAGTAAGTGATGATCAGTATTGTTTATCAATAAAACTCTTAGCAACACTGAAGAAAAGTAAAGAAGAAGAAAATACTGTTTGGGTAGTATGAATATATCAAAAGCAATAACAAAGCCTACAAAACTAGTATCAAAGCAACTGCAATCAACGGTACTAAAATGTATAATTTTAAGAAATCAAATTTACCAAAAATAATGTACATTTTTAGCCTATACTGGACATTTGACAGATACCAGACCTTATAAATGCATGTGACTGTCGCTCCTGATTGTTTCACGTTGCCGGGGTTAAACACGCGGTAAAATGTAATTAGTAATGCAAAGATTTAAGGATTTAGAACATGTAATCTTTGTGTAAGAATGTCTCTGATATTTGTATTGTACTTTGTGTATTACTGGTGCTTTATAAAAATGAAAGCATAATATTTATAATAATTATCCATAATTTAAGTTGAATGCAACATTCAGTTATAAGCCTGATTAAACACACAGTAGAAGTGCCACTTGGGACCCGCGGTGCACAGAACCTATCACTGAGATAATCCGCAGTGCTAGTCACACAACTCAGATGCACCATGGGTCCTGTGCAGCACTTCTACTGTGTGTTTAACCCCTTTGCAGGGCTTAAACACACAGATGAGCAGGGTCGATAGTCGTAAAATTACATGTCCTAACAGATTAGAGCATGTAATTGTTTGACTATTATTGCCCTTAAATTAATATGACTAGCATTTGGTACATTTTTCACAATCACTACATAACTGGAAATCTTAAGAGAATTGGTTAAAGAGACACTGAACTCAAAATTAAACTTTCATGATTCGCATAGTGCATGAAATTTTAAACAAAAACTTTCCAGTTTACTTCTATCATGGAATTGTGCAGTTGTTTTTACATGCACTAGCTACTACTGTACACACAGAAAGAGAGGCGCTCAACCAAGAACGCAAAACAGCTCAGTAGCTTGTTCAATGGCAAGTTACCACTGGGAGCAGCCTATTTTAGCCCAATTGTGCTTTTGACAGAGGAGAACAAGGAACATGGTAACACCAGATGCTCGTTTCCACCTTCTGAGGGCCTCATCAGTGAGATGCAGCCATATGCCTCTAAACACATTGGGCAGGATGTCTATGCTTGGTTTCCTCCTTCACCCTTAGGGAGACTTCCCAAGGGTCATTATGCAATATACAGAAAGAGAAGCACACAACCAGGAAGCACAATAACTCAGTAGCTTGTTCTATGGCGAGTTACCACCTAGGAGCAGCCTCTTTTAGGTCAATTGTGCTTTTAAAAGAGGAGAACTTTCCTGAAGTATATCAGTCTGATCCCGCCTAACAAGCTCAGTCCAGCTCTGAAGTACCAGGTCGTCCTCCTCTGAACAAGGAATATAGCAACCCCCGATGATCGTTTCAGCCTTCTGTGGGCCTCATCAGAGAGGTGCAGCTTTATCACTCTAAGCATATTGGGCAGGGGGTCCACATCTGGTTTACCCCATCACGCTTAGAGAGACCTCCCCAGGGTCATTATTCAATTCATACAGAAAGAGAAGTGCTCAACCAGGAACGAACAACAGCTCAGTAGCTTGTTCTATGACGAGTTACCACATGAGAGCAGCCTCTTTCAGCCCAATTGTCCTTTTCAGAGTGGAAAACTTTCTGAGGTGGACTGACCATGTTCCCAATTATCTATTTTATGTGCTAGAGTTTATTAAACTGATTACAAATACAGACAAAGATAAAATAGGGAGGCTTTGTGTGTGTATAAAGTAATAAGGTAATAAGACTTGATCTCCCTGCAAGATCAGTCCATTATAATGGATTATGGTTTTATAGAGTAAAAACAGCTAGTTCATAAACAAAAATAAACCTAAAGAAACAATTTCTCATACATTTTATACTCTTCAGCTGGTATAACAAATCTTTAGAAACACATTAAGGAGAATTTAGTTTTACATCAAACTGTTCTATTACATTCATCTTTGTATTGTTTTCATACCAGACATGATATGACTGTCCTATTAACAGCCTAGACGTATGGCAGACTGATAAATCACTGTTTCCCAATATCAAATAAAGTTGTGTTAAAGTTGGATCCTATTTTACATTACTTACTTGTACAGAAAAAGCCATAATACCCAGTCTACTGATGAAAATAAATTGTCCCCAGATCTTGTTGTAAAGGAAACAGTCAATAAAAGTTACTCAAGCCACAATTTTAAATTGTTTACCGGACCTTTATTGTAAGAAGCAAAAGCAATTCACAGAAATTCATTTTCAGCCAAAAAATATCTTAACCCACACCATCCCAGATACTAGTTACCTCAGGATAGTATCATGACAGTCATACAAGCACATTTATCAAGCTCCGTACGGAGCTTGAAGGGCCGTGTTTCTGGCGAGTCTTCAGACTCGCCAGAAACACAACTTATGAAGCAGCGGTCTAAAGACCGCTGCTCCATAACCCTGTCCGCCTGCTCTGAGCAGGCGGACAGACATCGCCGGAAATCAACCCGATCGAGTACGATCGGGTTGATTGACACCTCCCTGCTGGCGGCCGATTGGCCGCGAGTCAGCAGGGGGTGGCGTTGCGCCAGTAGCTCTTGTGAGCTGCTGGTGCAATGTTAAATGCGGAGAGAGTATTGCTCTCCGCATTTAGCGAGGTCTTGCGGACCTGATCCGCAGTGTCGGATCAGGTCCGCAACACCTTTGTTAAATGGGCTTGAAAGTGTTTGTTTTTTTTGTGGGTTTTCTTTTGTCATACAGCCAAAAAAAAAAAAAAAATAGTTTGGTTGAAATGTGACATGGTGATAAATCTTGGATAAAGCAAAATAAAACTGAGCAGTATGTATGTTTTGTGATATATATAATTTATTTAGCAACATTCTTGTTTTTTTTTTTTTTTAAATGTTTAAAAAATATAACTGTCCACCAGGCTGACTGTGTGATGCTAAAATCAACTCAATTGACTTATATGGCCCTTAAAGTTATATTTTCAACTTTATGGAGACCCTAAGTAAAATCTGATAATTATTTGCTCTAATTGGAGGTTTAAAACACATTTTTAAAGTAAAATTTAAGCATAATAATATAATCTCTATATAACATTAAATCAAGCTATATGTGATGTCAACAATGATGTAATAGGTCATGCACTGTTACATAATCTATGATGTCATCAACGATGTAGGGGATCAGATGACATTGATTATGGTACTAATACACTAATTAATGAGTGCTTGTAGACTGTCCCTAGGGGAAAAAAGTTATAAATAATATTAGTGGTAAAAAGGTAGTTTCCTTTAAAATTATAAGTATGGACAATAATAATTAACCATAACCACAGACATGATGTTGTCTTCCAGTATAACCCCACATATACATATTAAGAAAGCTCTTAGAAACTGATGTTGCTGTATAAAACTATATTTATAGACATGACAAAGTCCTGCAATAAAGATCACTTATCCTGAGTGTTTCTATGAAATAGCTTGCGAGCAATTAAGCGGTGTGTTCACTGACGCTTCGATAATGGGAATATGTGTATCACCTTATTTATAATGTGAAGGTATTAATACATTTATAATTGGTTCTTGTGTAATACTCCATAGAAGGAGAGTTGCCAGGAGGCATAAGGTCAGTATTCTAATGAGTGAAACTGAGAATATGAATGTAACAAGCCAAGATCTATAATTGGCACAGTGGAATTGTCTTATTTGCCCTTTATTTACATGAAATTCATATATGGATTACTAGAAAAAAAAAACTTTTAATAATAATAACTCTTATGGTTAATTACATAGTGTGAATTTAATGAGCAGAATTCCCATAGACCTTTTTTTTTAAACCTGAACATATTGTGTAATTACTAACAAAATATACATGAATTAAATATTAAGTGAGTCAATATAACAATATGAAATCTAGAAAAACAATTTTGTTAATTTGTTTATATATAAACAAAACTGTAATAGTTTTTAGTCAAAGGTAGGGATAGCAAACAAGAGAGACATACAGACAGATTAATAGATGCATTAGATGTAATGATTTAACCTCTAGGTTTCCAATAAAAAAACACATTTATTTAAAGGGACAGTAAAAATAGCAAATTACTGTAATACATTAAAAATACTGCAGTATTGTAAGAACAGTGCTAACCTTAAAGGACCAGTAAATACAGTAGATTTCCATATTCAACAAATGCATGATAAAAAGACAATGCAATAGCAAGAAGGGGCCGATTTAAGATCCTGCAAATGCAGCAGTTTCCGCGCAAGCCTTCAAGCTCGCCAGAAACATAAGTTAAAAAGCAGCGGTCTTAAGTGGATAAGATCGGGATGATTGACACCCCTGCGAGTGGCCTATTGGCCACAAATGTGCAGGGGGGCGGTATTGCACAAGCATTTCACACAAAATGTTTGTGCAAAGATAAATGCCGACTGCGTATGCATTTATCGGACGGGCAAACATGATCCACTACAGCGAATCATGTCCGCCCGAACATTATAAATCGGCCCCTTGGTCTGAACTTCAAATGAGTAGCAGATTTTCAAATTTCCTAGGTATGTCTATTTTCACTCCTCCTGAGTCACGTGACAGCCATAAGCCAATCACAAACGCATATAAGTATTTTCTGTGAATTCAGTAGGAGCTGGTGCCTCAAAATGTGTAAATATAAAAAGACTGTGCACATTTGGTTAATGGAAGTAAATTGTAAAGTTGTTTAAAATTGCATGCTCCATTTGAATTACGAAAGTTTAATTTTGACTTGAGTGTCCCTTTAAATTAAACAAAAAAATTTCCTAAACTTCTACTGCACCCTCTTCTGTGCTCTTTTCTAACCACTGCTGCCAGCTCCCAGTTCTAAAACCTGTTTTTAGTAGGCAGCACATCCAATCATAGGCCCTGATGCCTGCCCTATGGACTTTTACTACCGCATGCCACAGTCACTCTGAAGCAAGCTGTCAATGTTAAGATCCTGGACAGTCAAGTCCAAAAAAAACTTTCATGTTTCAAATAGGGCATGTAATTTTAAACAACTTTCCAATTTACTTTTATCACCAATTTTGCTTTTTTCTTTTGGTATTCTTAGTTGAAACCTAGACATAGGAAGGTTCATATGATAATTTCTAAGCCCTTGAAGGCCGCCTCTAATCACATGCTTTTGTATTTGCTTTTCACAGCAGGAGAGAGCTAGTTCAGGTAAACCCTATAGATAACATTGTGAGCACGCCCGTGGATTGTGGCAGACACTGCACTAATTGGCTAAAATGAAAGTCAATAGATAATAAATAAAATGTAATTTGATCAGGGGTCTGTCAGAAGATGCTTAGATACAAGTTAATCGCAGAGGTAAAAACTGTATTGTTATAACTGTGTTAGTTTTGCAAAACTGGGGAATGGGTAATAAAGGGATTATCTATCTTTTAAAACAACAAAAATTCTGGTGTTGACTGTCCCTTTAACTAGGGTTGCCCGGTATCCAGTATTTAATCAAACAGTCTAGTATTTTACTTACATGTCCCTTGAGTGGCAACTTTTACTTACAAGTCCCTTGAGTGGCAACTTTTTTTTAAACTAAATCCTATGCCTCTATTCATTGCAATTCTGGCCATGAAAGAAAAAACACTGCACATTTATTGCTCTGTTTGCTATTAGCAGCCAAGAATGTTAAAAATAAATCCCTGTCTTATGTGTCACTGGCAGTTTTCGGGGGTGTTAGAACGCTGCTCAGTGTGTGATATGAGTGCACCGTGAGAGTGTAAAAACACAGCTCTACATGAATTTTACTGGCAAGCACTGGCTGTCAAAAAATGCTGTGTGTGTTACAGGCAGCCAAGGGGATGCTCAGTTGTAATCAATATCTATGGCGGGGCCTAATGTAGAGTAGAGCTCAATTTTCTCAGGTGCTCTAAAAATTGGGCCCGGCCCCTAGATTTTGCTGTCCCTTACATTTTTTAACTACCACAGTATCAGGACTTACTATCCCCAACTTGCCCTAAGGGCTAGATTTATCAACGCTGATGCGTACAGGGGCGCGTATACGCGCCCCTGTATGCCTCAGCTCGCCTGTTGTGGGGCAAAATTACCCGCAGGTAATTAACATTGCACACGAGCGCAATTTTGCGCTCGCGTGCAATCCCGCCCCTTGCCAGCCAATCACGCGAGGGCAGGAGCTGTCAATCTCCTCGGTCGGACTCGACCGAGGAGATTGAATTTCGACACAATAGAGGTGGCGTAGATGTTAGGGAAGCAGTGGTCTGGTGACCGCTGCTTGATAAATCACAGTGAGCAAGTTCTTAAGAGAACTTGCTGCCGTAGGGGCTTAATAAATCTAGCCCTAAGTCTGTGCCCAAGGAGTTACGTCACACCTGGGTGCCTCCCTGCTCACTCACTATATCAAGGCTTACAGGGCTTATAGACCATGGCCAGAGAGATGGTGTGAGTGACCGGAAAGTGTCAGTACCTGTTGGTTCCTGATATGCTGTGGATTAGTGTGTGAGGTGATACCGGGTACATGCCAGAGTGTTGATAATTGTTCTGTGTACTATATATATATCATGCCCATCTAAAAAAATGTATTAGCCCCTAAATGTTTTGGCTGGCTCCTAAACCTTGAGTAAAGTTGTTGTGCCTTGATGTAGACTTTGTGGAGTAGCCACTGTGTTCACACCAACCACCAGTGCCCAATTACCTACACGTTATCCAGTAATTTTGTGAATGGCACCTGGCAACCCGATGTAGAACTATTTCTTCTTTCTCAAGTAGAGGGCATATGGACATTTTATTGCATGTTAGTCTTATTTTTACTGGGACTACAGCATCTGTTATGTGTTGAGTAATAAGACAGACAAATCTTATTTTATTTTGGTGGTGAAACCTTTCTCTCTCTCACACAAACACACACACATACATACACACACACATACAAACACTTACAAACACATACATACACACACATATAAGCACACATACACACTATATACTTTTCTTGTATATTCATTGAAGAATTTTAAACACCCAGCCTCTCTCTCTTTCTCACACAAACACACACGCAAACACACACACATATACATTCACATACACACAAACAGACAAGTAAACACACATTCACATAGACACATGCATACACACACACGCATACTTTTCTTGTATATACACTGAATAATTTTAAACACCCAGCCTCTCTCTCTTACACACACACACACACACAAACACACGCAGACACATACTCACACACACATACATTTACATACACACACATGCATACTTTTCTTGTATATTCACTGACAAATTTTAAACACCCAGCCTCTCTCTCCCACACACAAACACACGCAGTCACGCACACACACAAACACACACACATACACACTCACACGCAGACATACACACACACGCATACTTTTCTTGTATATTCACTGAAGAATTTTAAACACCCATCCTCTCTCTCTCACACACACACACACACGCAGACACGCACACACACATACATTCACATATACACACACATGCATACTTTTCTTGTATATTCACTGACACATTTTAAACACCCTGTCTCTCTCTCTCTCTCTCACACACACACACAAACACATACACACGCAGGCAGACACACACACACACATACATACACACAGGCAGACCCGCACGCACACACACGCAGACACGCACACACACACATGCGTATGAATATTTTTCTTGTATATTCATTGTAGAATTTTAAACACCCAGCATCTCTCTCACACACACACATATTTAATGTTTGCGATATAAAATGTATTAACTAAAATGCATGAGAAAGGGGAACTATAAGTGTCAATGATGTCTTTATGTGATTCTATTGTCTGCTCATAACACAAAGAAAAAAGAAAGGAAATTGTACACACTGATGTTTTCATTCTACACATACACATAATCACAAGGCTGTCAAGATTTACAAACACATCTAAGAAAGGTAACCAATTCATGCAGTGACCATTTTATACTTCAAAGTCAGAGATAAAAATACTTGTGTCTCCAGTAAAATCATTTAGTCATTCAAAGCAGGATTGTATCATCATTAATGTTTTACAAGTCATGTCTGAAAGCATAATTCAGGGCATTCCCATAGGATATTTTAGATTCTGTCTTGCAATTTTATGTTTCAAATTATGAGCACTTTGGATTGTGCCTTATTTCTACTTAAATATTGCTAGGATTTACATAATAGAAATATCTGCAATATAATTAGTATAAAATTATTCTTCATCCTAACTTTTGACAATGATATTAATATTTTATGCGCTAGACAACTTCATTGAAGTATTTATTTTAGCTGTCCCCATTCTGCTATATAAAGGTGGAGCCACTTTATTGAGTATACAAAAAAGGAAATGCACTGCCGTTTCAAGAGATCAATAGAAGAAACCACTGATTGGTAATAGGCGGAAATTTAAAATCCTCTTGGGATAAAAAGGATTTCTGCTGAGTCTGTTTTCAGAGATCTTCAACAAAATGAGCTACAGTATTCTAGCAGTAGATAAATTAAAGTAACTGCAGGGAATTTGTAATGTATTTTGATACGCGCTAAAGAATCCATTTAAATTCTGGTTTGTAGGTGTTAAGGATACATGTAATTAAATATGTGAATGCAACAATCAAAGCTATTTTGTTTTTCTAATACTTTATAAATGGGAAGTGAGCATGTGTGGCTTTATTTTATTAGCAGTTTCTTTGTGTATAGGACAAGCAGTAAGAGAACAGCTTTAAGCGTTTGTTTCTGCCAGGCCCAGAAAGAATACTGTCTCGGCAGGAATAGCAATGCAATGAAAAAAAAAATCCTTTCATAAAATAAATGAATGACATCAAAGGAAAAGGTTTCTTAAGAATTCAAAGCTGCAAAAGCAAATGACTAAGTTTAGTACCAAAGAAAAGGGTGCTGTATCTAAGTCTTCAGACAGAAAAATTACACATTGACTATATTTGTGATGGATTACTGTAATGCAAACCAAAGTGAAAAACGCTCCACTTAACAATAATAAATCAAAGAAACTCACTCAAAACACAGACATAGTGTTTATCTGTTTAATACTTTGTTTAAGCCAGTGACACTGATTTAAAGCAGGTGACCCTTCCATGCTAGACATGCTGTGACTCAAAATGGATATTAATGGTTTTTATTGTTGTCTTTTTGTGATTGCAGGGGATGAAAATGTGGCAAAATGATGAATGAATTTGCCCAATTTCCCTTTCGATTGATGACTGGTTAATGTTAGAATATATATGTATATATCACACATACACACACACATGGTAATGGTAGACCATAGGGCCATCGAGTGCTGGAGCATGTAGAGAAAGTTTTATCTGTTGCATCACTCACTATAGAGTTCCAAACTGCCTATGGAAGCAACATCAGCACAAGAAATGTGCGTTGGGAGCTTTATGACATAACTTTCCATGGCCAAGCAGCTGTACACAAGCCTTACATCAACCAAGCATTGGTTATAGTGGTTTAAAGCACACCACAACTGAACTCTAGAGTAGTGGAAATGTGTTCTCTGGAGTGCTGAATTACGCTTCATTATATGGCAGTCTGATAGAAGAATCTGTTTGTGGAGGATGCCAGGAGAACGCTATCTACATTAAAGTCTTACCAGAAGAGTTGTGGCTGTTATAGATGCAAACTGGGGCCAACACCATATTATTGGCCATAGTTATGGATGTCCAATAAGCTTATGAACTATTTATACAAAACTATGTATGGCGCCAAGTTGGGACTCCTAAGTTCCGGTACAGGCTAACCCTTCCCTAAGGTAGCCAAAGATAAGAACAAATATACAAATAGTAAAGGAGCGATAATCAAAGCTAATGGGTCCTGGACTCCTGGGGGATAATAAATATAAAACTCAATTAAGGATGAAACAGAAATATTTAATAATACAACAATGGGTAAAATAATGTATGTGCAGTATAGACAAGCAAATAGGGAATTCTCCCTGTAAAAAATAATCTGATAAGGTACTCAGAATAAAAATATAAATTACAATTAAAGTCAAAATTGGCTATTGAATAAAATTGACATATGAAATTGCAATAATATAGCAGATCACAATGGTGTGACAAAAAAATGCAGAAAAAACTGTATGTGATATAATTAAAAATAATATGTATGATTCCACCTCTTAACTTAAAATGTCCGATAGAGACTCCTTAAAATAAATCAGCATAAATATACTATTTCAGCACAGTCACAACCATATGGGGTGTTACAATCACTTTGGATTCTTAAGTGGTTTGACACGGCCCAAACATAGCCCCATAAGAGTCTATTCCGCTTGAGGGATGACTTCTACTAATGGACAGTATGTGATGTTCATATAGGTAAGAGGATTTTTGCTTAACGGTATCTTCAGAAACGCTAAATGTCAGACACAGACTCACCGCTTTCCTCTCCCGTAGTCCGTGTACTTCACGGTGTCTTTCTTTGGACCCACGTGACTCCGATGATGTCACTTCCTCAGACTGAATACTGGTCTGAAAGCCACTACTGTGTTGCACGCCAAGGCGTGTTGCGAGATAGTGGAAAAAACAAACGGCCGTTTGTGGTATTATACCTTTTCCTGTACTTGATGTTTCAAGATATTGCAGGTATAAGGGATCAACTTCTTGTAATCCTCTGCCTCCAGTGCTGAGATATCCTTGCTGAAAGTTGTCAGTGTAAAGCGTCAACGCTTTTGCCCTAGTAGGGGCTTTATCAAGACTTATTCCTTCATTTTACTTCTGGGCATTTAAATAGCCCTACTCTTTGTCTCATTGGTTCGTTGGTTTGGTCTCATTGATCAGTTAAGGTGGAATCTTTAAGGTGGACATGAAGAGATAGACTCATATTCAATTCATGATTACGTGACACAATAAAGGTGGAATCTCTTATAGATTTGAAATGGAGAGGATGTCATATACTGTCAACATATTAATTAAATAATTAACTCACTAGACCTGCATATATATTTGTACAAAGGGTTTTTTTATATATAGTTTTAATTGTTAGTCAGTGGATAATTTTGTGATTATGTGTCTATTTGGTTTACAGCTTACTTCTTCATATGGATCTTATCTCTTAGGGAATAAAGTCATAGACTTTTTTACCCTTTATCCTTATGCATCCTTACTTATCTTTATGCATAATTCATTCTGACAGCAAATATATATGTTTACATATCCGGATTTATTCTAATACGAATATTCATATAACAGATTAGGGGGTAAGGAATGGGGAAATGTCTAATTCAGAATCTAAAGGGACACTGAACCCAATTTTTTTCTTTCGTGATTCAGATAGAGCATGCAATTTTAAGCAACTTTCTAATTTATTCCTATTATCAATTTTTCTTCATTCTCTTGCTATCTTTATTTGAAAAAGAAAGCATCTAAGCTAAGGAGCCAGACAATTTTTGGTTCAGTACTCTGGACAGCACTTGTTTATTGGTGGGTGAATTTATCCACCAATCAGCAAGAACAACCCAGGTTATTCACCAAAAAACTTACATTCTTGCTTTTCAAATAAAGATACCAAGAGAATGAAAAAAAATTATAATAGGAGTAAATTAGAAAGTTGCTTAAAACTGCATGCTCTATCTGAATCACGAAAGAAAAAATTTGGGTTCAGTGTCCCTTTAAGCCTCATGGAAAGAGGGTTTGCATAATATATATTAGTTCTGCTTTTTTCTTCAAATGTTTTGATTCAAAATTGCCACCTCTTCAATCTGGTTTAACCTTCTTTATACCCCAATATGTGAAATCCTTTAGGTTATTATTATGCACTTCCCTAAAGTGGGTGTATAGATGTGTGTCTAAGTTACCCCTCTATATACAGGGTAAGTGTTCCCGTATGTGTTCCCTCAAGGTCCTGGTGGTCTTGCCTATGTATTGTCTATGACAGGAACATTGATCATGTAGACTACACCTTTATTCTGACATCTAACTATTTCTTTTATTTGGTGGGTGAAACTATTTTGGTTAGACTGTACTGTTTTGCACTTACTCCTGTATTTGCAGGATCTACACCCAAAACAATGGAAAAATCCTGCCAGTTTTTCCCAGTTAGATCTCCCTCTTTTATGGATCTTTTGTCTATTTGTTTAAACTCACTGGGAGCTAGCATACTTTTTAAATTTTTTGTTTTTTTATAAACTATCTGCGGATGATCTGGCATTCTGTTGCCTATTATGGGGTCTGTCTGGATTAGGTGCCAATGTTTTCTCATTATTTTCTGTAGGAGATAGTGGTCACAATTATAATCAGTCACTAGAGCAACCTTTATTTTTTCTTTTTCATTTTCTTCTGTGGTGAGTTCTTTACTACTTAAATTAATTATAATAAGCTTATGAACAAAGACAGTAAACAGCTACGTTTCAGGCTCACCTAGCACTTATTCATTCTAAATTGATCAGGTAACCAACTGCTTGAATAGCACCTGTGTGTACAAAGTTAACCATTTCAACATACTCTCAAAAGAGCACACTTATACAGGTGGCCCTCGTTTTACAACGGTTCAATTTACACCGTTTCAGAATAACAACCTTTTTTCCAGTCATGTGACTGCTATTGAAAAGCATTGAGAAGCAGTGCATTTATTAAAATAGCCAGTAGGTGGAGCTGTCCGCTTGTGTTGAAGCAAAGCCAAACAAGCTGAAATTAATCAGTTTAACCAAACCTGAGCTACTGAGCAGATTTCAAAGGAACAAGATCTTCCTTTCTATAAAACAGTCCAGATTGGAATGCATAGAAATAACTGTTTGCAGAAGAATGCAAGTTAAGTCTCTGGTGTGTGATTATTTTATTACGTTTATAATGCTGTTTAGCAAAAGTTTTTGTTCATTTAACTTAGTTTAATTATATATTCTGTGTTGTGTGATTATTTTATTAGGTTTATAATGCTGTTTAGCATTTAAAGTCTTCATTTCAAAGCTTTAAAAATAATGTATTAGGTGTTACGTATGTCAATTTTGAGAGGGGCCTGGAACGTAACTCCCTCACTTCCCATTGACTTACATTATAAACTGGGTTTCAATTTACAACAGTTTCGATTTACAACCATTCCTTCTGGAACCTAACCCCGGTGTAAACTGAGGGCTACCTGTACATTATCACCATCTAGTGGACACTTAGAAAACATATTACAGCATGTTCCCTATGGCAGTGTTTTTCAACCAGTGTGCCGTGGCACACTAGTGTGCCGTGAGAGATCCTCAGGTGTGCCACGGCAGACTGACAACAGTGTGACATATTGTTTAAACTTTGCTTGTTTTTTACTCCCAGTGCAGGGGTAGTTTGTAGGAGGCATGGCATAACAGCACAATACATACAGTATGTGTGTGTTTATGTGTATGTGTATATATATATGCTGTATTAGGCTACAATGTGTGATTTTTTAAAAATGTTGGGATGGTGGTGTGCCACGGGATTTTTTAACGTAAAAAAGTGTGCCACGGCGAAAAAAAGGTTAAAAATCACTGCCCTATGGTGACTACAATTTATAAAAAAAAACAGATAGATAAGTCCTCCATAAGAGGTAAAGGTTTAACCTTAATAGTATCAGCACATTTTACACAAGAAGTTCAAACAGTGAGCCAACTGAGGCTCCAAATAATTGATCATATCCCTAAATTGAGGGGGGGGGAGGGATAGAGAACTGATACTTAAAGGGACACTCAAGTCAAAATTAAACTTTCATTTCTGTTGGCGCTCTACAAATAACCGATAATAATAATAATAATAAAATGTTTCAGATAGAACAGCAATTTTAAACAACTTTCCAATTTTGACTTTTTATATTTCATTTTTTTGAGTCACCAGCTCCTACTGAGCATGTGCAAGAATTCACAGAATAAGCGTATATGCATTTGTGATTGGCTGATGGCTGTCACATGGTACATGTATGCATTTGTGATTGGCTGATGGCTGTCACATGGTACAGGGGGAGTGAAAATAGACATAACTTTTAAAATTGTCAGAAAAAAAAATCTACTACTCATTTGAAGTTCAGAATAAGCGCTATTGCATTGTCTTGTTATCTTGCATTTGTTGATTATGCAAATCTACTGTGTTGACTGGTCCTTTAAGAGAAGAGAACTAACTTTCTTGTAGATAGTTAGATATATAGATATACAGACAGACAGATAGATAGATAGATAGATAAATGGGTAGATAGATAACCTACAAAAATATAGTATATTTTATAATAAAAGAGCTAACATTTTTTTCTTCTGTGATTCAGAGAGAGCATACCATTTCAACTTTCCAAAGTACTTCTGTTTCTATTAGATCATTTGTTTTGTTCATTTGGTATCCTTTTGTTGAAAAACAATCCTAGGTTGGTTTAGGAGCTGCTGATTGATGGCTGCACATATATACGCCTCATGTTATTGGCTCACCCATGTCATTGCTGTGTCTTCAACAAAGGTTACCAAGAGAATTTTGTTTAAAATTGTATACTCTATCTAAATCATAAATTAATTTTTTGAGGTTTCATGTACCTCCAACCCCTCCTGAGATGACAAAGCCATATTAACATAACTCTAATCATATACATAAATACATATCTTGTTAACTCCTTGTGAAGTAAGCACCCAGTTCATATTATGCATGCAGGGTGTCCACTATCCAGCTTATAGCACATACAACCCTAAACGTAGACATGGCTATTCATTAAAAAAATAAATTGTTCATTTGAAGAGATTACTGTCTATGCATGGAGTGATTAATATGACGGTGTTGTAAACACTTGATTCCTTTAATAAAAACGAATTAAAAAAAATAAATAATAATAATTAATTAAATAAATAAATGTAAAAAATCCTGAAACTTGCAATATAAATATAAATTGAAAACATGGTTTAACATACTTAAAAATATTTAATTCTTCTTATTAATAATAATAATAATAATAATAATATTTGTAATTTGGACACTCATTTTCTTATTAGTTTTATTTATATAGTAAGTAACCAAATATTCTCTTTTTGTCCATTAATTACATTTTTGGATATTTTTTTCTGAAAACGTATGTTCTAAAAAAGGTTAGCAGAAGAGTTTTTATTCGTTGCTGCATCTAGGTGCATCTAAAGATGTCTGTTTCAAATTCTGACACTTTTTTTTTAATCAAACATTTGTCCCTGGGCTGAATAAATCTGGTTTAGTCTAAGAAGATTTGCAGTCTTATAAATGTCCACCATTGAGTACAGTGGGGTTGTTTCAGTCAGTCTTAAAAAAAAAGAAACATTAAACACTTTCAGATTGTGATATAGAATTATGTATCTGTCCCTAATGTCTTCCACACAAGTAATTAAATAAGGGAAATCTAGGTTTCAATACAATGGTATCCATTATTTTATAAAAAATAAAGTACTTAGTAGAAACTAAAATCTGATTCTTATTTCTTAAATATTTAAAGAACTAACAGCATGTTGTAACATAGGTTTCCTTCTCTGCTGAGTCCAATTAGGGCTCAGTTATTGATTGGTCACTAGAGTGTGCAAACAATGACTGTGTAGAATATAGCTGTGTTAAGTGTGGTGTCTGCACTTCCACCTCTTACAGGAATTGGAAATCTCACAATTAAATTACAGAAAAAGGGGACAAAATAAATAATATTGCAATTTTTTTTACTACAGATATTTATAACATTTTATATTGCAGTCTCAAAGTATTGAATGTCCTTTGAAGTTTTAATACAATCATATGTGTTGCGGTAGAGATAAATATCATGTACATATTTCCCTTATCATGCAAAATAAATTACATTCATAAAAAAACCACTGAATTAATTTTCCTTGTTGCATCTAAAAACAATTAATAGTGGTATTACCAGACCTCCCAACCATTTTGGATCTTGTGGAATTATCATGGGTTAGAGGGTCTGCCTACTTACCATCCGGCTGCTCCTTTTTCCATGGTGGAGCACCCAATTTCTAGGGACTGCCCATGACACACCCGGACTGCACCAAACCCTACCCATGTGTATGCATGTAGATATACATGTGTATTATGTATATATGTGTGCATATACATATGTTCACATACAAATCCATACTCTCCCCACAAACATATATATATGTGTTTATATATATATATATATATATATATATATATATATATCTATATATATATACATACCTTTGAGCCCATCCCAGTCGAACACTGTGTACCTTAAATCAATGTTATCACATTTATTTCAATGATAGATAGATAGATAGATAGATAGATAGATAGATAGATAGAAGAAGCATA
Source organism: Bombina bombina (assembly GCF_027579735.1). Classification (NCBI taxonomy): domain Eukaryota; kingdom Metazoa; phylum Chordata; class Amphibia; order Anura; family Bombinatoridae; genus Bombina; species Bombina bombina. The sequence continues at coordinate 627,212,103 of NC_069503.1, read as the reverse complement.
GTTAATACTTTGTACAGAACTCAACTATTTCACCTTTGGTTTAGTGCACCTTCGGGTCAGCACTCAAGCGATAACCAGGCTCTACGTGAGATTTTCAGCACATCCCATAAAAGTCTATTATGTGAGGGATTTAGTATGCCGTGCTATCCGACCTCCAGATGTTAGTGCGCCCTATTCTTTTGCTTGAGCACTAACGTTTTACTCTCAACTTGTAATATGAGAGTAAAAAAATTGAAGCACTATGTATTGTGCTTTAGCAATGTTACTGCACCCCAGCTCTAACAATTTTACGCTCCATTTGTAATTTAGTCTATAATATTTAACTCATATGATTAAAAAGTTCACATCCAAAGCAAGAATAATTTTTTTATTTGTTTTAGTGTTTCTGCATAGAAAAAAATTCAAAACATTAAAAACATTTAAATTAGTATGTCATATTAATAAACTTAAATAATTAAAAACTGAAAGAAAATAAAGCTATAGATTCACTAATTTTATTGATGTTTTACAAAGGACAATGTGATAAATAACTTTTTTGTATGCTTAATGTACTTTGACAATATGGCTGTGCACAGTGTTAAATAAAGTTAAAGCTAAATTTCACTGTTGACCGTGAATGAGTTCCTAAGTGATTGCATGACCAATAAAAGGCTTTTTTCCCTAATACTTGGTATTGCTGTTTTATGTTGTGTTAAATGTTAATGTAGTGATTCAAGCGTCCTAGCAAATTATTACAATGTTAATTACTTGACGGATGTTAGCGATGCTATTATATAGCCGTACACCTACTTGAGCTGATATCGGCAACAATAAATTTGAAGCAACTTTATTTAAACTCTGACCGCATATTTCTAATGTCTAGTGTCTAATTGTAAATGAGCATATGTCTACATGAGTTAAGGGCACTCAGTTTAAGTAGTACATGGAAAAAATACTTTTACCTAAATATTCTCAGTTATCCATTTTATTTAAATGGTAATAAAGATTTAATGCTGAAATTACTGATGTGCATAATGATTGTGCTTGAGGTGCATAAGACATATAGCTTAAAGAGACACTCAAGTATAAATTAAACTTTCATTATTCAGATAGAGCATGCAATTTTAAACAACTTTTCAATTTACTTCCATTAACAAAATGTGCACAGTCTTTTTATATTTACATTTTTTGAGTCACCAGCTCCTACCACGAATGTGCAGTGGGCAGCATCGCACAAGCATTTCACCAGAAATGCTTATGCAATGTTAAATGCCGACAGCGTATGCTGACGGTATTTAGCGATGTCAGGCGGACATGATCCGCTATAGTGGATCATGTCCGACCGACAGTTGTTAAATCTACCCCCTAACTTGCATGCTCACATTGTCTCTGGGAGGTCGGAAGCGTGCCTCAATTAACTGTGATTGCCCATGTGGCATGAATGCTAATTTGATGTGTGGCCTGCTTAAATAAAGCACATTGTGAGGGTGGCTGGTGCAAAGTCCAGGAAAATATACAATAAAAAAATGTAAATACCCATATTTATACATTTTGAGGAAATGATATTGTTTACTACCACTTTAATTATTAAGAAAGAAAACTAGGAAAAAGGTAAATATGATAACAGAATTAAATTGGAAAGTTTTTTTGTTTGTTTTTTAAACTTGTTAATCAATTCTGCTCAATTAAAAAAAAAAAAAGTAATCTGTCATTCCACTTGAGCTCATGTCATTTATTAAGATTTTTTAAATTTGCATTAAAATGCCTCTGGTATTTTTTTCTGGAGAGATTTCAATAGGACACAGCCTCTCCTCTACCCATCATGATGGACATCAGCAAAGTAGCAAATCTCCTACCCAGTTACTGGTAAATATGGCAGACAGACTCAGCACTGTCCTACTTTATTTTTATTATACATGGGGAATTTAAACAAAAGAGCCAGCATATCACTCACAGGCTATCCAGCACAAACATCCACAAAGGTAAGGGAGTCTTTAAAAGGGTGAAATTTCTGCTATGTTCTATGTAATCAAGGGTGTGTTACCCCAAATCATTAATTTAAACAACTGATTGTGTTGTGTGTTCTGGAAAATTAAGAGGACAAATCACTGGCAGATGTTATTTATGCAATCTAAGGGTTAAACACTGTTACTCTATGTGTGTATTACTTTAAATCACTGACTGAGATACTGGCAACCAAGTGGCTAAATCAGTTTGTGTATGTTAATAACACCAAGGGGTTAAATATCTGGGGGAAATGTAGATAGAATATATATATATATATATAGACAGACATAAAGACAGACAGATAGATATATAACATTGTATATATTCAAAAACGCTGGTCCCTTGTTGGCTGTTTTAAATGGTTTCTGAACACAAACTGAAATCTCATCTAAACCCCAAATATTACATACTATTACATAGTTGCAAAAAAATGTTTTGAAATGTTGGCAACTATGCTATCATAGTTATAATTTAATGGTTTTATTTAAGATAATTTTAACAGGTACTTAGATTTAGTGGTAAATCAGCTGTTATTTCAATGGTAGTTCAATACCACATGGCAACCAAGGGCTGCCCTAAAAAATGAAATCCTCCAGTTTTTCTGTTTTTGTTTTTGTTTAAAAAACCATAAATGACAAATGTAATGCTTTTACAATATTTATTGTGGATGCAGTTATAATCACTGGTATACATATGCACACACACATTATTTTATGTCCTTTTACATTGATCTATCTAGAATCATTTTTAACTAATTTCCAATTACATTAACTATAATTAAACTATGATTATATTGTTCTTTGGCAAAATAGCTACCGTGTGCCATACACAATATTCCCAGGAGACACATAGATATTTTGGGTTACTCGTGCAATTGGGTGCAGATTGTTCCTAGAGTTAAAATTTACTTCATATAAAGAAAATGTTAATATGACTGTCCTTTACTCTGGAAATATTTCCGGGCTTGTGGCTAATTAGCATGATTCGCTATTCTAAGAATAGTGGCTTATGAAAAAATGCAAACCACTTTATATAATAATGACTTCATATGAATCAACCTATCGTCTGGCCCTGTTGCAGAATCAAAAATTGCAACAAGACGTGGAAGAATCCTTCTTCAGTAACATTATTATTATTTTTTTATTATTATTTTAAATACTGAGAACATTTATGATTTGAACTAAATCTGGACTCTGGGGTTTTCAGACAAAATAGAAACTTTGGGCAAATGATAACGTTTACTCTTTGAATTATAGGCCTAGAGAGGGTTTCATTTTACTGCTTTTGTGACTCTGTGGGGAGTCAGTTGTTAGTTCATCTATGAAGACCAGTAAAACTGTCATAGATTAGTGAAAATGGCAAATATTGCAGTTTTAGCAATATTAAAACCCACAATAAAAAGCAATATACTATATAAGCACAAGTTACATTTGTTGAGTTGAAAGACACAGAATTTATTCCCCACAGAAAGCCACAATCTCATTTGTTTTCTTTTCTGCTCATGATTTGTGGTCTTTCAGCAGCCATTTTGATCTGGATTAGTGTAGTAGCAAATGCACTGTTGGAGATTTCTGGGAACGTGGGAAATCCAAGGACTAAAACAAAGGGCATTTGTGTTTCTGTTGTGTGCTCAGAAGTGAATACTAAATTAAATATATGGGCAGAGAAAATTGCTGCTTAAGCTTCACCACCACACATAAAACACTTTAAATATAGCCCATGATATATAATTATTTTAAAAGGTCTATATATTCACAAATAAAACCATTTGGTTCAAATAAATAAAGGGGCATTGGAGAGATGCATTGTGTTTAGGACAACAATTACAGTTCAATATGAGGACTGCATTACTGAGTGTCATTTAAAGTAAGCATGTTTTTATACTGGCCCAATAAAGGGACATAAAAGTCCAAAACGAAAATAGTCTAATGTGTTAGATAACATTATTATTGAGCTGTAGCTTGCTTATAACTATGGGTTTAAAGGGACACTAAACCCAAATCTTTTATTTCATGATTCAGATAGAGCATGCAATTTTAAGCAACTTTCTAATTTACCCCATTATCATTTTTTCTTTGTTCTATTGCTGCTATCTTTATTTGAAAAAGAAGGCATCTAAGCCAATTTTTGGGTTAGAGCCCTGGACAGCACTTGTTTATTGGTGGGTGCATTTAGCCACCAATCATCAAGCAAAACCCAGGTTATTAACCAAAAATGGTCCGGCTTCTAAACTTATATTCTTGCTTTTCAAATAAATATAGCCAGAGAATGAAGAAAAATTGTTAATAGGAGTAACTTATAAAGTTGCTTAAAATTGCATGCTCTATCTGAATCATGAAAGAAAAAAAATTGGGTTTAGTGTCCCTTTAAGCCTTATGTAATTAAAGTCAGCACCAGAATAGCAATGCACTGCTGGGGGCTAGCTGAGCACAGGTGGTGAGCCAATTACAAGAGGCATATATGTGTAGCCACCAATCACCAGCTAGCTTCCTGTAGTGCATTACTGCAACTGAGGCTATCTATGTATGCTTTTCATTAAACAAATGCTTTTCAAATAGAACTAAGCAAAATTTGATAACAGAAGTCTCTTAAAATTGTGGAACATCAGTGCATACACTTTAAACACTATTTTTGTTTACTATATGGTTGTTACATTAAATCACTTATTTAGATTACTGCATACTTAAAGGGACACTGAACCCAAATTTTTTATTTTGTGATTCAGATAGAGCATGCAATTTTAAACAACTTTCTAATTTACTCCTATTTTTAATTTTTCTTCGTTCTCTTACTTTCTTTATTTTAAAAAGAAGGCATCTAAGCTATTTTTTTGGTTCAGAACCATGGAAAGCACTTGTTTATTGTTAGGTGAATTTACCCACCAATCAGCAAGAACAACACAGTGTGTTCACCAAAAATGGGCCGGCATCTAAACTTACATTCTTGCATTTCAAATAAAGATACCAAGCGAATGAAAATAATTTGATAATAGGAGTAAATTAGAAAGTTTCTTAAAATTGCATGCTCTATCGGAATCACAATAGAAAAAATTTGGGTTCGGTGTCCCTTTAATTCATTTTGAGGTGACAGTCTAAAACTTGTCTAAATAGAGCACCCTGGAATGTCACATATGTCAGCTGAGTTTGTCATACTGTATTATAGCCGAATGCTCATTATATGTTTTCTGTATCTTAATCTTGACATTCCTTATGACATCATTTAGCAATACTGTATATAGGTACTTAACGTATTACAGTATTGATAATATTTTATTACATTACTGTTTTCGAGCCTTAAATAATGTTTTTGGCTAAGTGTATATCAATAAATCAATGGCAATGGTTAAAAATGCAAATATGAATTATTGAGTAGTATACTGTTATCAACAGAAATGCACATAAAAACAAACACCTGCTAACTTTATTTTATCTCAGTATATCTGTTGAAACAGCCTTAGTTATACCACACACTCTGTTAATGCCATTTTTTTTTTTAATGTCAAACCGGTTGGTATAGCCAATGAGAAGACATACAGCTCTACTAAAGATAAAAGCCATGCGTCTGCCATAGAGGAAAAGGGCTTGTGTTGAATAACTTGAAATGCTCACAGGCTGATAAGCAGATCTCCCACTGATTTATCGGTGGGCAATGACAAAATATACAAGACAAGCATACAAAAATAAATTCTTGGTAAAAGAACATATCTCTTTTAGATGCAACAAAAGAAGTGCGCTTGAAACCAACCATTGCATATCTAATTCATGGGATTGCATTTTTGGAGGGCAAAGGAAGCACCATAGGCTGTGTTGCCTTTGGGACTTTTGACCTAAGTCATGAAAAAGTTGTTATAGAGATAAGTAATAGCTAACAAAAATAAACAAAATATATAAAGTTACTATTTAATTGCTTGAGTAACTTCACAGTATCCACAGGAAGGCTTGTCATATGTGTATTTACCTTCTTTATATATTTTTTCTGATATTTCAATATAGTATACAATTTCTGCTATGATTTACAGTTTTTTCTATACTCATACACATCAATGACAGACTATACTCTGGTATTTTTATGAAAGATAACACATTTCTACTGTTTCTTTTGAGTCAAATATCTAAAGGGATGTTAAAACCATTTGTATATTTGCATAGTATATTATGATGCAATCATTTCAAATATTATGTTGGAAGAATTTCAATTGTTTTGCATTCTAGGGACACACCACACCTCTTTAAAATTGTCTGGAGTATGTTTAATATATCATCTTTGCTGTGGACAAATAGTAACAAATATAAATGTGCTCCTGCACTGATCAAGCAATCAGTGCGTTAAAAGCTGCAGGATCAGAGTTCTGCAGGGTTTAAAGGAAAAACAAACAGAGATAAACTACAAGACAAGTGGAAAAATAAACATATAAAGTTATTTTACTACATATAATTCAACATTTTATGAGGAATTAAGGGACAATTTATTCAGTTAAACAATGTATTCATATTTGCTGAATAACACCATTTCAAATGGGCTGGGCTCTCTCCCACTGCCCCCTGGGAGGCAAATCTCTGCTACCTCTTTTACATAACTTTTCTATAGCCACTACTGCAGCAATAAAATGTTCTGTATAGGTAGCTGTTTCAACAGGCACACTTTTTTTTTCTAATGACCAAATAAAAGCAACCTCCCACCTGCAGTGGAGGGGAGCATAATGGGTGTTGGGTGATTTGACCAGGTAGATGAGCAGCTCAAAAGGTAGTTATAGAAAAAAAGGTGGTATAGGAGGAAATATAGGCAACAAAAAACAGATGCAAGGCCATTTACCTTTTGATCCTTATCCCTATCAGTTCTTCAAATTGGATTGTCAGTTTGGGGGTGGAAGTTGCTAGGTGGTTTGGTTATTTCAGGCTGGGAGATAACAGCAGTGTCATTCAGGCTAGTTTATGTCACAGTAGGGATGACAGGGTGTCTATCTTATAATTTGTGTTACCCAGCCAGATATTGGAGGATAGTAGTCTAGGGCAGTGATTTGCAACCTTTTTTTGCCGTGGCACACTTTTTTACATTAAAAAATCCTGCGGCACACCACCATCCCAAAATTTTACAAAATCACACATTGTAGCCTAATACAGGATAGATTATATATATATATATATATATATATATATATATATATATATACATACACACACACACACACACACTGTACTGTGCTGTCATGCCATGCCTCCTACAAACTATACATGACATATTGACATTCATTCACAATCGTAATTATTGTCTGTGAATGGATGTCAATGTCATGGCTGTAAATGATGCCTGATGAGCCTGTCCCATACCTCACAATATTTAAAAATTTGAAAGAGTGACACCCCCGCACTGTTGTCAGTCTGCTGCGGCACACCTGAGGATCTCTCACGGCACACTAGTTGAAAAACACTGGTCTAGGGAAGCCTGAATGTCTTGGGCATGGGGTCCCTAAGAGTGGATAACTTACGATTATTTTATTAAAGGAAAAGTGATGAATGTTTATAATCCATGTTGAAGTTTGTATATGTAATTCTAATTAGTTAATAAAGATGCATTCATTTTGTTTACTCAAAACTCAGTGTGGTGTATGTTATTTTGAGATGTTGGTTATATAAGGTTGGATGTGCGGAGGTCAAAGACTGCCAGTTTCAAGGTTAAAAAGCAATTTGTAAACAATTTAATATACTCCAGCAGGTAAAATGAAGAATTGTGAAAACATTAAAGAATATAATAATAACAGAACCATGTCCCTTTAATATATGAGTTTAATATTCCTTTTTAAATAATGCTCATTTGAAAACTACCATTGCACCATTTGATCTACTCTTTTTCAGAGGGACTAAATATATAAATTGTATTCTATTCTGTAGTGTGTAACCATAAGTACTGATAAATTCAGCAGAGAATAATCAAGTGTAATAAAAGGATTAACATAAATTATACTATAACCATTATTGTAGTAGCACAATGTTATTGTATAGCTTCAAATGAAATGAAACACTAAGTGAATTGATGTTATGAAGCATTAAACACCTCTTGTTTTTTGTGCAGAAATCATGCTTTGTCCCATGTTCTCTATAGAGGTCAAAAAGCAACATCTGTAACCTATGTTTTCAAAATGCTGCAAACTGCTAAAACTAGCTATTTGATTTGCAGCACTTCGATAAAGAATTTGCTTTTTGGCTGTGTGGAACAAGCAAATGTTTACACAAAACCAAGGGTTGTTTACCTTACTTTTAACATTGCAAGTACTTAAGGGACCAGTAAACACAGTAGATTTGCATAATTAACAAATGCAAGATAACAAGACAATGCAATAGCATTTACTCTGAATTTCAAATGAGTAGTAGATTTTTTTCAGACAAATTTCAAAGTTATGTATATTTCCACTCCCCCTGTACCATGTGATAGCAATCAGCCAATCACAAATGCATATACATATAGTATGTGAATTCTTGCACATGCTCAGTAGGGATGGGCGAATGTGTACATTTTCGAATTTTGAATGTAGAACGAATGTTATTACCGAAATTCAAATTATAAATCTGAATGTTGATAAGAACGAATATTCTTAAAAATTCTATAATCGAATGTTATTTACAGTTTTCGAATGTCACTTTCGAATCCAAATGTTTATAATTATATTGAATGTCCACATTCGAAATTTCGAATTTAACATTCTATTTAAGAAATACTATTCAGAAGTTCAATAGTTCATGTGGTAGGGCGGGAATCTAGTAAATTGATACATAATAGATACAAATATATCATTTCGAATGTTTCTATATAGAATATTGCATAATTCGAATATTATATTTAAAGAAAGCATTAGAAATACTATTACAAACATATAAATTCGAATTTTTCGAAATCGAATAATGCATAATTCGAATATTACATTTAAAGAAAAAGCATTAGAAATACTATTACAATATAATTTTGAATTTTTCGAAAATAATATTTTCGAATGTAATCATAAAATTCGAAAACGATCATTCGAAAATCGAATGTTAGAATATTATGTATACGTTCGAAATTCGATTAGAACGAACTAATGTGTTAAAATTTGTGCCGTTTTTCAAATGTTGCGAAACATTCGCCCATCCCTAATACTCTAGTAGGAGCTGGTGAATCAAAAAGTGTAAATATAAAAGACTGTGCACATTTTTTTTAATGGAAATAAATATGAAAGTTTAAAATTACATGCTGTATCTGAATCATGAAAATTGAATTTAACCTGAGTGTCCCTTTAATTTGGTACACTAATTAATTCATCTTGTTTGAGGAGCAAAATAAATCTTTTGCTGTACCCACACTATTTATTACTTTGTTCTCTCTATCTTAATTATTATTATTCTCTATTTTTTAAGTATGTCCATGAATTGAGATCTCAGTCCCCCAGTCTCATGTTTCACCATCTAGTATATACTAATGTGATCAAAATGTAACACAAATTAAAGTGAGCACAAATTATTCAGACATACAAGGCGCCTTTGGGAAAGCCCTGGCGAAACGGTCATCATGCGTGTGTCTGCTGAGGTATGACTAAATAATTTGTGCTCACTTTAAAGGGACATTATACACTCATTTTTTCTTTGCATAAATGTTTTGTAGATAATCTATTTATATAGCCCATAAAGTTTTTTTTTAAATAAATGTATAGTTTTGCTTATTTTTAAATAACATTGCTCTGATTTTCAGACTCCTAACCAAGCCCCAAAGTTTTATGTGAATACGCTCGACTACCTACTCCAGCTTGCTCCTGTTTGTATAAAGGGTCTTTTCATATGCAAAAGAAGGGGGAGGGGGGGAGTGTCTTATTTGTCACTTGCAGTGGGCTTTCCAGCTACCTTTTCAACAGAGCCAAACTGACAGCTTCTAAGTAAGTTTTTAAACAGTTTTATACTGGGTTTTTATATCAGTATCTGTGCATATTATTCTTTATATTAGTGTCTATTACATGCAGTTATATGAAAATGAGTGTATACTGTCCCTTTAAGTTTTGTTACATTTTGATCACATTAGTATCCATCTGGACTAAGACTGTAGCTATTGAACTTTTTTGTGACAATAATTGGGGTAAATCACTCTATTAGAGTATATATTTGTTAAGCCCAATCATTACCCACATTTGTGGGACTTACGCAATCATAGTGGTAATTACTATAGGGATATTTCTTACTCCTAGAACCTACTTAATGGGCTTCTCAGTTGTAGGCCAGTTACTCAATTGAAGTGGACTAATGTGTCAGTGATTTTTTGTAATTTGATTTATTTACACATAATAATTATCGACTTTTTCAGATACCTCAGCAGCCCTGACTTGTTGTTTTTGTATTATTAATTTTTTAATGTTCGTAATGAGGGTATTTGTATACCCATTTTAGTATGTGGGAGAATTAAAGGTTAAAGAGACACTATACCCAAACATTTTCTTTCATGATTAAGGTAGAAAATATAATTTTAACATTCCAATTTACTTCTATTACCTAATTTGCTTTATTCTTTAGATATACTTTAATTAAGAAATAGCAATGCACACAGTGAACCAATCACAGGAGGCATCTATGTGCAGCTACCAATCAGCAGCTACTAAGCATATCTAGATATGCTTTTCAGCAAATAATATCAAGAGAATGAAGAAAAATAGATAATAGAAGTAAATTAGAAAGTTGTTTATAATTGTATGCTCTTTCTAAATCATGAAAGAAAAAATTTGGGTTTCATGTTCCTTTAAGTGTTTTTTTTTTTTTTGGTGGTCTCACTTGTGTGTACAATTTGTATCGCTATTCAGCATTACTAACTGTATGCCTTAGGTGTTTTCATTGTATTTACATTGCTCACATTATGGACATTTACAAAGCTGCGAGAGTGGCTTCTGAGTGTCTTTGGCTGCAGGCTCGCATGAGTGAGCCTGCAGCCGAGAGTTAAGAAGCAGCAATTGTTTGACTGCTGCTTCTTAAGCCTCTATGCCATGTATAGAGTGGAGTTCTTTAATCCACCCGGACTTTTCTGACTGGGGTTATTGACAGCCCCTGTTTGTGCATGATTGGCAACATGTGAGCAGGGGATGGCTTTGCACACTTTGCCTTGAGCGTAATGATAGTTACAATGCCAGGCGGACAAGGGCGGAGATGTTCACCCCTGTCTGTCTGGCCCTTGTTAGATAGAGGCCTATGTATAACAATCTGTCCTCGACATTGATTTTACATTTTAATACTAAGGGGCATATGTAATAATGTGCGAGCGGACATGATACGAAGTAGCGTATCATGTCCGCTGCACATCGCTACACATCGATAAATGCAGACAGCATACACTGTCGGCATTTATCATTGCACCAGCAGTTATTGTGAAATGCTTGTGCAATGCCGCCCCCTGCAGATTCACGGCCAATCAGCCGCTAGCAGGGGGTGTCAATCAACTTGATTGTATACGATTGGGTTGATTTCGGTCCTCGGCCTCAGAGCAAGCGGACAAGTTATGGAGTAGCAGTCTTAAGACCGCTGCTTTCTATCTTCTGTTTCTGGCAAGCCTTCAGGGGGAAAGGGGCTTCAAGCTCCATACAAAGCTTGATAAATAAGCCCCCCTGTGTTGTGTGTGTGTGTGAGAGTGCAAAGCTTATTAGTTAAACAAAAAATATTCTACATTTTGAAAGGGAGACAAAGATGTTATTGGCCTATTAACTATTATACCAATGCAATAATAAAATGCTCCCTGAAGACTTTTTTTGTTCAGAGAAGCCTATCACCCAACTCAGTAATAAATGAATTCCACTTACCTAATATTTCTCTTATCTAACTGTATTAACATCTTTCTCACCTCCTGTTTCTCAACCTCCTACTCTACATTGTAAGCTCCCACAGGAATAGGGTCCTCAATTCCTCCTGTATATGTTTGTCAGGTTTTGTCTTACAAGTTTTACATCATTGTCTTCATAAATAAAGTATATTAATAATAATAATCTTACACTACATTAAATTAAAGGGACATGAAATCCAAAATTTTCCTTTCATGATTCAGATCAGATAGAGCATACATTTTTAAACATCTTTCCAATTTACTCCTGTTATCAAAGTGTCTTCATTATCTTGCTATCCTATGTTGAAGGAGCAGCAATGCACTACTGGGAGCTAGCCGAACACATCGGTAAGCCAATGACAAGAGGCATATATGTGCAGCCCAGCTCCTGAGCCTACTTAGGTATGCTTTTCAATAAAGGATACCAAGAGAATTAAGCAAATTAGATAATAGAAGTAAATTGGAAAGTTGTTTAAAATTGAGTTGCTCTATCTGAATCATGAAGGGACATTTTTCGGTTTCATGTCCCTTTAATAGACATTATTTTAAGAAACATTGTGAGAAAAATATACAGAGAAAGTTGCCAAATACAACTACATTACAATTTATTTGGTTAACTTATATTTCATGTTATTGGTTGTATGAAATATCATTAAAAATGTAAAGGCAATCATTCATAAACCAAACCCAGCTTTTTCAACTTATTGATTTTATATTCCTCTGGACATTATTTTTCTCTTAGGCCCCGTTGTTTCACACATAGTAATTACGGACTACACTGCCATACATGACAGGCGATTACATTCATACCTTACTGTAGGCTGTGGCAGCAGATCTTTATTCCTTCACTAGATTTACAATTAGAAATCGTGCCTAGAAAATGCACATGAAGACACTGTTACTTACAGGCCTGCAAAAAGCTATTATTAAATTAAAAGGAAGCAAAATAAATCTTTTGCCATACCCACACCATTTATTACTTTGCAAAGAAGAGCAAGGAACTCTAATAGATCATGGTTAAATTACTTTTGCCGCAGAACTCTATGCTTGCAATTATGATGAACTTTGCATTGTGAAGGGCAGTTTTCATTTCGACAAGATCATATTTGTGGGATTTGCAGCTATATTTCTATGCCGAGAACTTGTTTTTGGCTTGCCAAAAAAGCCCCACCTTTAAATGGACAGTCTATTTGATCTTGTTATTGTTTAAAAAGATAGATAACGCCTTTACTTCCTATTCCCCAGTTTTGCACATCCAACATTGTTATATTACAGTAATATAGTTTATAATCTCTAAATCTATACCTGTTTCTAAACCCTTGCAGGTTGCCCCTTATCTCAGTGCTTTTTTTTTTAGATTTCTATATCTTGCACAACAGCCAGACAGTACTAGTTCACGTGTGCCTTATAGATAACATTGTGCTCATTACTGTGGAGAATGATAAGAGTTATACAAGAACCAGCACTGATTGGCTAAAATACAAGATTGTAAATAGCACTGAGATAAGAGGCAATTAAAGAGGTAAAAAGTATTTTAATATAACCATGTTGGTTGTGTAAAACTGGGGGATAGGTAATAAAGGGATTGTCTATCTTTTTAAAGAATAACACTTTTTAAGTAGACTGTACCTTTAACATGAAACTAAAAAGTTATTTAATTACAATCCATTTTCACAATTGATTTTTTCTACACTTACTGAATTTGACACCTAAAGGCACATATTTAGAATAATTCTATTATGTTGCACATGTGGAAAACACTCTGAAATGGCCACAGACAACAGTTTAGAGGTGTCTTTGTATAAATTATCTATATTCACCAAAGCTCTATTCATCATTATTATATAATGCATCTGATATATAGGCAGGACACAATTTTACATATTTACAGTATCTCACAAAAGTGAGTACACCCCTCACATTTTTGTAAATATTTTATTATATCTTTTCATGTGACAACACTGAAGAACTTGCACTTTGCTACAATGTAAAGTAGTGAGTGTACAGCCTGTATAACAGTGTAAATTTGCTGTGCACTCAAAATAACCCAACACACAGCCATTAATGTCTAAACCGTTGGCAACAAAAGTGAGTACAGCCCTAAGTGGAAATGTCCAATTTGGGCCCAATTAGCCATTTTCCCTCCCCAGTGTCATGTGACTCGTTAGTGTTACAAGGTTTCAGATGTGAATTGGGAGCAGGTGTGTTAAATTAGCTGTTATCGCTCTCACACTCTCTTATACTGGTCACTGGAAATTCAACATGGCACCTCATGGCAAAGAACTCTCTGAGGATCTTAAAAAAATGTGTTGCTCTACATTAAGATGGCCTAGGCTATAAGAAGATTGTCAAGAGCCTGAAACTGAGCTGCAGCATGGTGGGCAAGACCATACAGCGGTTTCACAGGACATGTTACACTCAGAACAGGCCTCGCCATGGTCGACCAAAGAAGTTAAGTGCACGTGCTCTGCGTCATATCCAGAGGTTGTCTTTGTATGAGTGCTGCCAGCATTGCTGCAGAGGGGTGGGGGGTCAGCCTGTCAGTGCTCAGACCATACGCCGCACACTGCATCAAATTGGTCTGCATGGCTGTCGTCCCAGAAGGAAGCCTCTTCTAAAGATGATGCACAAGAAAAGACTAAGGACATGGATTACTGGAACCATGTCCTGTGGTCCAATGAGACCAAGATAAACTTATTTTGTTCAGATGGTGTCAAGCGTGTGTGGTGGCAACCAGGTGAAGTGTACAAAGACAAGTGTGTCTTGCATACAGTTAAACATGGTGGTGGGAGTGCCATGGTCTTGGCCTGCATGAGTGCTGCTGGCACTGGGGAGCTACAGTTCATTGAGGGAACCATGAATGCCAACATGTACTGTGACATACTGAAGCAGAGCATGATCCCCTCCCTTCAGAGACTGGGCCGCAGGGCAGTATTCCAACTTGATAACAACCCCAAACACACCTCCAAGATGACCACTGCCTTGCTAAAGAAGCTGAGGGTAAAGGTGATGGACTGGACAAGCATGTCTCCAGACCTAAACCCTATTGAGCATCTGTGGGGCATCCTCAAACGGAAGGTGGGGGAGCGCAAGGTCTCTAACATCCACCAGCTCTGTGATGTCGTCATGGAGGCGTGGAAGAGGACTCCAGTGGCAACCTGTGAAGCTCTGGTGAACTCCATGCCCAAGAGGGCTAAGGCAGTGCTGGAAAATAATGGTGGCCACACAAAATATTGACACTTTGGGCCCAATTTGGACATTTCCACTTAGGGGTGTACTCACTTTTGTTGCCAATGGTTTAGACATTAATGGCTGTGTGTTGAGTTATTTTGAGGGGACAGCAAATTTACACTGTTATACAGGCTGTACACTCACTACTTTATATTGTAGCAAAGTGTCAATTCTTCAGTGTTGTCACGTGAAATTATATAATAAAATATTTACAAAAATGTGAGGGGTGTACTCACTTTTGTAAGATACTGTGTATGTATTTAATTATTGATATCCAGTAGAACTAACAAGATCTGCAAGAAAAGGGAGAAAAAAGAAAATCTTAACTGAAACATCTTGGAATGGCGTGTACCAATCACATTCTACAAACGTTTGTTTCTAATTCACACTCCCATTGTCGTGATTTTTAGTTTCTGTGTTGTCGTCTTCATAAATGAATTTCAAGCACAATTGCATCTTCGTGACTGGGATTTCACAGTTTGCAGTTCCATCTTGTTTGTTGACAATTGAGATGACTGTTTTTTTGTTTTTGTTTTTAAATTATAAAAATCTTGTAACAATCTACATACAGCAATTGAAAGCAATTGTATCCTATGTTTCCTTCTCTGCTGAAGCAAATTAGATATAGCTATAAATTAGTCTCTAAAGTGTATAACCAATAACTGTATAGAATACAGCATTGTTAAGTCTGGAGGCTGCAATTCAGCTTCTAACGGGAATTGGAATGCCTACAATTTTCATTACAGGAAAAGGGGACAATTTTCATACAGGAAAAGGGGACGAAATAAATAATGAAAGTATATTGCATTTTTTTTTACTACACATCATTATTTTTTTATAGTATAATCTCAATATGTTACTGTCCCTTTAAACGAGCATTAAAGGGACAGTCTTGTCAAAATTTCATGATTTAGATAGGGCATACAATTTTAAACAACTTTCCAATTTACATTTATCATCAAATTTGCTTTATTCTCTTGGTATTCTTTGTTGAAAGTTAAACTTAGGGAGGCTCATGTGCTAATTTGTAAGTCCGCCTCTTATCACAGTGCATTTTGACAGTTTTTCACAGCCAGGCCGCACTAGTTCATATGTGCCATATAGATAACACTGTGCTCACTCCTGTGGAGTTATGAGAGGGCACTGGCTAAAATGCATGTCTGTGGAAAGAGCTGGAATAAGGGGGCAGCCTGCAGAGGCTTTGATACAAGGTAAGCACAGAGGTAAAAAGTATATTAATATAACAGTGTTGGTTATGCAAAACTGGGGAATGTGTAATAAAGGGATTATCTATCTTTTTAAACAATAAAAAATTTGGAGTAGACTGTCCCTTTAAATATACTTCTAACATTGCAGTCTGTAGTAGATGGCATTTTGCTCATATTTTTATTCTTTTTTTCCCCCCATTTTTATATGTGTATTATATTTTAGAGAATTATTGTTATTTTCTTTCTCTAACACAGTTTTATACATTGAGATATACTGAAATAAAAACATGCATGCGAATCATTTTCACAAATGCAGAAGATACTTGCTGGCAATTAAGCAGTCAGCTGTTGCCAAAGAACATGTTGACCCCAATGACATTTAAATGACAGCTTTAGATTGAGAACAAAAGGTTTGCACTAATGCTTTCTGCACTCTTCTTGAAAGTCAAACACTTTCCTTAAATCGATCTCAGTCATTTTGGGCTTAGAAGCTTCATGACATCAGTGAGCCTGTAATGGAGGAAAGATTAATTAACCGTAACTTCCTACTATCACTGATATTTGATATACCAGGGAATATATCAAATAATACTTTAAAGATTCTTTACAGTAGATGTTACATTTCACACACCTGTAGAGTACAGTGTAGGGTTCACAAAGGAAAAAGCACAAAACTTTTTAAACTAATTCAGATTTTTTTTGGATTAACCATATTTTTTTTTCTACTGTATATTTATTTGAAAAAGCAGCACATTGCAATCTGTTTGTCTAAAAAAATGTGAGGTAAAAGCTGTTTAAAGTTAAAGGAACAATAAACTAAATTTTTCATTGCCCATGGGATTCTTCTGAGCCTATCTAGGTATGTTTTTCAACAAAGGATATTAAGACAACAACGCACATGATATAATAAAAGAAAATTGTAAAGTTGTTTAAAATGTAATGACTCTTATCTCAATGCTTTTTAAAATGATGCATTTTAGCCAGTCAGTGCTGTTTCTTGTATAAACATTATTATTATCCACTGGAGTGAGCACAATATTATCTATATGGCACACATGAACTAGCACGGTATGTCTGTAAAACGCAAATACAAAAAAACTGAGATTAAAGGGGGCTTTCAGGGGTTTAGAAACAGGAAAGCTAGAGTTTATAAATATAGCAATGTTCTTAATGCAAAGCTGGGGAATGGGTAGTAAATGTGTCATCTATCTTTTTAAACAATAGAAAAACTCAAGTAGACTGTCCCTTAATGACTGAGATTCAGAAGAATGTATTGCACACAGGTGCATGAGCTTGACAAAATAAAAATCACTTTCTGGAATTACTTTTGTGGAAATGGGGGGTATCACAGTAGCCAAATGGGATTAGAAAGTTATCAAGGCTGGTGTGTGTCTGTATACTTTTTAAATGAGAACTGGATAGTATAAATATTTGACAGTACATTTTTTTGAAGGGATATGAAACCCAAACATTTTCTTTAGTGATTCAGATAGAGAATACAATTTTAAACAATTTTCCAGTTTACTTCTATCATTTAAATTGCTTCCTTTTGTTTTCCTTTGCTTAAAGGTTTATCTAAGAAAGTTCAGGAGCAGCAAAGAACCTAGATTCTAGCGGCTGATTGGTGGCTGGATATATATACCGATTGTCATTGGCTCATCCATGTATTCAGTTAGCAACCAGTAGTGCATTGCTGCTCATTCAACAAAACATACTAAGAGAATGAAGAAAAAATGATAATAGGAGTAAATTAGAAAGTTGCTTAAAATTGCATGCTCTACCTGAATCATGAAATAAAAAATGTAGGTTTCATATCCCTTTTATGAATTCTAAGTTTGTATAACCTAAAGGAATTTATAAATGCTTGCCATTTAATGAAGTCAATAATAAGGATAACATTTGAGATGGGCAAATATCTGTTTATTGACACTCTAATGGCAGAATGTATGTTCCTTTGTTAATAATCTTGGGATTTGATTTCAAATTTAACATTCAAATATTCAAATAAATCATATCTGTGTACTGATTCCCATAGACCAATCAACATTAACTTATAATATTTCAATGTCACAATCAATATTCCCATAGGCTTGCTAATAAAGTTCTGGGAATTAGTATTATAATATTAATATCTAATATTTTAATGTTATTTTCAGCATTTCTATGGACCAGTGGTGGCTAACCTTGGCACCCCTGATGTTTTGGAACTACATTTCCCATAATGCTCAACTAGACTACAGAGTGCCTAAGCATCATGGGAAATGTAATTTCAAAACATCTGGGGTGTCAAGGCTATAGTTTGAAGGCCATAAAAATAAACATGAATTGAAACAGAATATTATTTTTTTGTATATCAAAAACACTCTGTATAAACATATTAAAACATTTTTTATAGCTGTTTATTTCAATTTTTTTGTATAGGCAGGAAGTACATGTTTGTGCACACAAGTCCCTTAAATAGATTGTTCAGCGGCTGTTTAAAGCAACTTCCAAAAATCTATTGTTGAACACAAGCACATAAAACATAAATATAAGCACATTTTGATCCTGCCATCTTTTAGATGATAGCAACAGGGACTCAAATTCCTTTAAAACTAAAATATTTAAATGCTACATTTGAATGCTATATTTGATAATCAAGCTTTACAATTGATAAAGGGAAATGTAATATTCATTAGCAATAGAGAATGTCAAATTCTTTAGAAAGAAGAATACAGCCAACATTCATTATTTTTAACAACTGTGCTGAAGCATTCGCCCATCTCTAGATCAAATAAAACAAGAAATGGGGCAGAATAAATTACTTGTTTTTTTGTGCCAACAAAGACTGCCACATTTTGTCCATGTAGTAAAATAAAATGCAAAGTATCCATTATGTGAGTATAAAGGTTTAAATTCCAGTGGACTTTAAAATAATATCTTATTAGAGCGTGGTTTTACACTACTTCACCTATTTTACCATGTATTTAACAAGGGTTAAACACACTCGGAGCTGTACTCCTGTAACACGCCTTTTTCATAGGGACACTCAAGTCAAAATTAAACTTTCATGAGTTAGTCAGAGCATGCAATTTTAAACTACTTTGCAAATAACTTCCTTTAACAAAATGTGCAGTCTTTTTATATTTATACATTTTGAGTCACCAGCTACTACTGAGCATGTGCAAGAAATCACGGTATATACTATATGCATTTGTGATTGGCTGATGGCTGTCACATGATACAGGGGGAGTGGAAATAGACATAACTTTAGAAAAAAATCTTTTAGTCATTTAAAGTTTAGACTAAGTGCTATTGCATTGTCTTTTTATCATGCATTTGTTGATTATGCAAATCTACTCTATTTACTGGTCCTTTAAGATGAGGATAAGGCCAGTGACTGGAGAATACACATGTATGCCAGCTTTACATTTGTTCATATTCAACTCTTTTAAGGAGGTTAAATAGATTGTATTCAAAGATTTATTTAAAGATACAAAACTCTAACAAACAAAAAGCATTTTATTTTTATCCAAAACTATCCATTTAAGATTTTCTGAACCACACATTGGGGCATATTTATCAAGCTCTGTATGGAGCTTGATGCCCCGTGTTTCCGCTCCATAACTAGTCCACCTGCTTTGAAGCCGTGGACAGAAATCAATACGACAATATTTGACACCCCCTGCTAGTGGGTGATTGGCCGCAAATCTGCAGGGGGCGGCATTGTACCAGCAGTTCACAAGAACTGCTGGTGCAACGATAAATGCCGACAGCATATGCTGTCGGAATTAATCGATGTGCAGCGGACATGATCCGCTATATCGGATCATGTCCGCTTGCACCATAGTAAATAGGCCCCATTGTGTCATCTACTAAAACAAAACAAAAAATAGCCTTCAATTGATTTGGTTTATTTAGATTTTGTTTAGTTTTTCTTTTAAGCAAAGTTGAAGTAAAAATGCACACAATACTATGGTACATAAGGAACAAAATTAAGATTATTTTTAATTAAGATGTTCAAAACTTTAATGGGGTTACTAATATGAAATGATTAAAACAATTCAATACAAAAACAGCTGTGGAAATGTGTGAATTTTTGGTAATTTCTAAATCTCCAATATACATTGATGTCATTGGTGCGCTCTTATTCATCAGGAGCCTGTGACACTGATTAATACCGCTGACCTTTTGGGAAATGAGACACAAGCACCAATTATGACTCTTTCCAAGTGTCAAGAAATTGTTAGTTTCACTGTGAAAAAAATAATCTCTTAATGGGACATAGAATACTTTTGAGAAAATAATATCAAATGTTTAAAGTGACATGAAACATAAAAACAATTCTTTCAAGATTCAGACAGAGCATGTGATTTTAAACAACTTTTCAAATTACTTCTATGATCTAATTTGCTTAAATGTATGTATTCTTAGTTGAAAGCATACCTACGTATGCTCAGGCGCAGCAATGCAATACTAGGAGCTAGCTGATGATCGGTGGCTGAACATAATGCCTCTTTTCATTGGTTCATGAGATGTGTTCAGCTAAATCCCAGTAGTGCATTGCTGCTCCTTCAACAAAGTATACTAAGAGAATAAAGCTAATTTGATAATAGAAGTAAATTGGGAAGTTGTTTAAAATCACATGCTCCATCTGAATCATGAAAGAAAATTTTTGGGTGTTATGTGCCTTTAATTATATAAAATAAAACAACATTGCAATATTATTTTTTTAGTTGTTTTGTGTCCCTTTTCGTTTAATTTATATCTGAAAATTGTGTTTTTTCCAAGTTGGAGTACTAGAAGTATACACAGCAAACTCCACAAGCCTAACCCTGCTACATATTGCTCCTTAATAGGCCTCAGCAGAGGTTATAAGATACTGCAAAGAAATGCAAAACAAAATGACAGCAGTAAGCCTTATCTGCCCCAGTAACACACCTAGAGCAGCTCCTTAAAATAAGGATCAAATTGATGGGAAGTTTGACCACTAAAAACAAACGCATTAAACAAGGTGTTAATCAGGGGTGGACTGAGACTAATTAGGGCCCCCAGGCAAAAAATAGGGAAGGGCCCCCACGGTCTCACACTGACGCGAATGTCTGCAAATTAACATGATGGCCTCCCTGCCTTGCCCCACCAGGCCCTCCAACCTCCAGGGTCTGAACCCCTAGCATCAAGAGCCAGAGACAGGGATCCCAACCTCCAGAGCCAGACCCCACACTCCATGGCTCTCACAGCAACATTAACCACTTAGTTACTGATAGGGCAACTGTCAGCCCAAGCTTAAGCAGCACACCAGGTGCAATGGAGATGCCATTCGTGGGTCCCCCTTAAATACAGGGCCCTCGGTCCAGGTCCTATTTGACGCGCTGCTCAGTCTGCCCTTGGTTAATACATTCAGAAAGTTTGGCATTCATATCATGTGATCATATTTATTGCAAGACTAATTATTAGAAGTTAATTTATGTCACTTTCACACACATATACTGTATATGTATATATATATATATATGCGTGTGTGTGTAAATATATATATATATATATATATATATGTGTGTATATATATATATATATATATATATATATATATATATATATATATATATATATATATATGTGTGTGTGTGTGTGTGTGTGTAAATATAAATATATATATAAATATATCTATCTATCTATCTATCTATCTATCTATTATATATATATATATATATATATATATATATATATATATATATATATATATATATATATATATATATATATATAGCCCTAATTTTTTATCTGGCCATTCTTCATACTAGCAATTGCATTGATTCTTATTGCAGATGAATAATATTGACTGTATAAAAGGAAATAATTTACTTTTACCAACCTTGAAACCTATTATTATATGTGTTCTACATTTATAAAACCCATAACCAGCATGAAATTTGAGTATTATCCTCCACATGTAAGTACAGCACTTTATTTTCCCATAGTAAATTACAGGATAAATATAATACTCTTTCTGATAATCCCTACCTGGATATACATTTAAAATAATAAAGAATTTCAGTGCAGTGTTATAGTATATGTTGTCATGGAAACAATATATATATTTTATGTATTTATTTATTTATTTTCAAATGTCTGATTAAAAAGTCACAAATTCCTAGGATGAGCAAAGGGGTTGGAATTAATACTACTATATACAATCTGTATGAAATACAATGGAAAAATAAAGGGGTTTTGTCATAAATTACATAAGAATATTGTAGCATTCTTTCAGTGATGTGAAGCTGCAAGTCTTTATGGCTGTAATATTCTGCAAGGTTTTAAAAAGGGCATTCTTTATGTGTAATGCATATTATCATACAGTGGCATGCGCATACAGTTGTTACCTACAAATTGCTGACACTGCACACTGAACACATTCACATTCATTTTAAAATGTCATGATGTCATGATTTTTAAAGGGCTTCAGGGAACTCGAGAAATAACAAAAAATATATATTATTAAAGGGACATGAAAGATAAACGGTAGAATAAATGTTCCCTATAACATTTGTGTTGCCATTTGAATATTTCTGCAGACCATGGGGCCTATTTATGAATGTGCGGGCGGACATGATCCGCTGTAGCATACGCTGTCGGCATTTATCATTGCACAACCATTTCTAGTAAAATGGTTGGGCAATGCCGCCCCCTGCACATTTGCGGCCATTCGGGGTGTCAATTATCCCTTTTGTATCTAATCGGGCTGATTGCTCTCCGCAACCTCAGAGGTGGCAGACAAGTTAAGGACCGCTGCTTCTTAACTCTTGGTTCTGGCGAACCTGAAGGCTCTGGTGGAAACTGCAGCATACGCTGCATAGTGAATCGGCCCCAATATATTAACATTCAAATGTTGAATCTCAAAATTTAGAATCCTTGAATGTAACATTGTGGAGAACAAATATTCAAATTTTAAATTCTAATACTACTTAAGATATCTGAATGTAGCACCCAAAAAGTTAAAATTAACATTTGAAAAGAAACAAAAAATGTAATGTTTGACAAACATTTACAAGAATATACTGAAACAATTGCCAAACCCAAGGTATAACTTGTATTATGGAAGGGAAAGCTACTTTAGGGTATATCATTGCTTAGTAAATATAGCACCATATTAGCAAAATACCTAACAGTGCTTCACATAAATTTGTTTGACTGGAAATGAGAGCTAAGTACAAAAAAAAAGAAGCACAAAGCAGAAATATAAAGGCATTAGATACAAAGCACTGTAATTCAGAAAAAGGTAACAAGTCTTTGTAAAGCTCATAAAAGGCTTGTTAAAAGGTTACTTCAATACAGAAGGCACATTTAAAATAAAATAGGTGAATCTGAGCATTAAAAACATGACAATATGAGAATACCTGTGGATAACAAAACCTAGATAAGGCAAAGTGAATTTAACCACAAACGTTTCTGACATTCAACCACTTGTGGAGAGCTCTCAAAACAGGTTTAAGATTATTTTACATTATTTTACATTCAAATTTCAAATAAAGTACATTTAATTCACATTAGTCTATAATTGGAAATATCAAAATTAAAAATTGATTGAAACATCCTTAGAGGTCTTGTTGTTTGATGGCTAAAGAGCTCCTGTATTTTTGTGCAGTCAAGGGTTGAAAGTACTGTCCAGCTGTCCCTCTTGCTGCATTACCCTCTTATTAATGCACCATATTCTATAAAAAATATCTGTCAATATCCAAATCCCGCCCTTGTATGTGACTACCTGTACCATGCAATCATATTCGCAGACCCTTGTATATAACTACCAGTACCATGTAATCATACCCACAGACCCTTGTATGTGACGTATGTGACTACCTGTACCATGCAATCATACCCACAGACCCTTGTATGTGGCTACCTGTACCATGTTATCATACCTGCAAACCCTTGTATTTAACTACCTGTACCATACAATCATACCCACAGACCCTTGTATGTGACTACCTGTACCATGTTATCATACCTGCAAACCATTGTATTTAACTACCTGTACCATACAATCATACCCACAGACCCTTGTATGTGACTACCTGTACCATGTAATCATACCCGCTGACCCTTGTATTTAACTACCTGTACCATACAATCATACACACAGATCCTTGTATGTGACTACCTGTACCATGCAATCATACCCGCAGACCCTTGTATATAACTACCAGTACCATGTAATCATACTCACAGACCCATGTATGTGACGTATGTGACTACCTGTACCATGCAATCATACCCGCAGACCCTTGTATGTGACTACCTGTACCATGTAATCATACCTGCAAACCCTTGTATTTAACTACCTGTACCATACAATCATACCCACAGACCCTTGTATGTGACTACCTGTACCATGTAGTCATACCCGCAGATTGTATTTAACTACCTGTACCATACAATCATACCCACAGACCCTTGTATGTGACTACCTGTACCATGCAATCATACCCGCAGACCCATGCATGTGACTACCTGTACCATGTAATCATACCTGCAAACCCTTGTATTTAACTACCTGTACCATACAATCATACCCACAGACCCTTGTATGTGACTACCTGTACCATGTAATCATACCTGCAGGCCCTTGTATGCAACTACCTGTACCATGTAATCATAACAGCAGACCCTTGAATGTGACTACCTGTACCATGTAATTATACCTGCAGACCCTTGTATGTGACTACTTGTACCATGCAATCATACTGCAGACCCTTGTATGTGACTACCTGTACCATATAATCATACCCGCAGACCCTTGAATATGACTACCTGTACCATGCAATTATACCCGCAGACCCTTGTATGTGACTACCTGTACCATGTAATCACACCCACACACCTGTACCACTTGTATGTGACTACCTGTACCATCTAATAACACCCACACAGACCTGTACCATACAATCATACCCGCAGACCCTTGTATGTGAATACCTGTACCATGCAATCATACCCTCAGACCCCTGTATGTGACTACCTGTACCATGCAATTATACCCGCAGACCCTTGCACGTGACTACCTGTACCATGTAATCACAACCACACACCCTTGTATGTACCATGCAATCATAACCACAGACCCTTGTATGTGACTACCTGTACCATGCAAGCATACCCGCAGACCCTTGAATGTGACTACCTGTACCATGCAATCATACCAACAGACCCTTGTATGTGACTGCCTGTACCATGCAATGATACCCACAGACCCTTGTATGTGACTACCTGTACCATGCAATCATACCCGCAGTACCTTGTATGTGACGTATGTGACTACCTGTACCATGCAATCATACCCGCAGACCCTTGTATGTGACTACCTGTACCATGTAATCATACCTGCAAACCCTTGTATTTAACTACCTGTACCATACAATCATACCCACAGACCCTTGTATGTGACTACCTGTACCATGTAGTCATACCCGCAGATTGT
The DNA here is from genome assembly GCF_027579735.1 of Bombina bombina. Classification (NCBI taxonomy): domain Eukaryota; kingdom Metazoa; phylum Chordata; class Amphibia; order Anura; family Bombinatoridae; genus Bombina; species Bombina bombina. The sequence goes on along the minus strand of NC_069503.1, from coordinate 627,186,405 downwards.
ATTTAACTACCTGTACCATACAATCATACCCACAGACCCTTGTATGTGACTACCTGTACCATGCAATCATACCCGCAGACCCATGCATGTGACTACCTGTACCATGTAATCATACCTGCAAACCCTTGTATTTAACTACCTGTACCATACAATCATACCCACAGACCCTTGTATGTGACTACCTGTACCATGTAATCATACCTGCAGGCCCTTGTATGCAACTACCTGTACCATGTAATCATAACAGCAGACCCTTGAATGTGACTACCTGTACCATGTAATTATACCTGCAGACCCTTGTATGTGACTACTTGTACCATGCAATCATACTGCAGACCCTTGTATGTGACTACCTGTACCATATAATCATACCCGCAGACCCTTGAATATGACTACCTGTACCATGCAATTATACCCGCAGACCCTTGTATGTGACTACCTGTACCATGCAATCATACCCTCAGACCCCTGTATGTGACTACCTGTACCATGCAATTATACCCGCAGACCCTTGCACGTGACTACCTGTACCATGTAATCACAACCACACACCCTTGTATGTACCATGCAATCATAACCACAGACCCTTGTATGTGACTACCTGTACCATGCAAGCATACCCGCAGACCCTTGAATGTGACTACCTGTACCATGCAATCATACCAACAGACCCTTGTATGTGACTGCCTGTACCATGCAATGATACCCACAGACCCTTGTATGTGACTACCTGTACCATGCAATCATACCCGCAGTACCTTGTATGTGACGTATGTGACTACCTGTACCATGCAATCATACCCGCAGACCCTTGTATGTGACTACCTGTACCATGTAATCATACCTGCAAACCCTTGTATTTAACTACCTGTACCATACAATCATACCCACAGACCCTTGTATGTGACTACCTGTACCATGTAGTCATACCCGCAGATTGTATTTAACTACCTGTACCATACAATCATACCCACAGACCCTTGTATGTGACTACCTGTACCATGCAATCATACCCGCAGACCCATGCATGTGACTACCTGTACCATGTAATCATACCTGCAAACCCTTGTATTTAACTACCTGTACCATACAATCATACCCACAGACCCTTGTATGTGACTACCTGTACCATGTAATCATACCTGCAGGCCCTTGTATGCAACTACCTGTACCATGTAATCATAACAGCAGACCCTTGAATGTGACTACCTGTACCATGTAATTATACCTGCAGACCCTTGTATGTGACTACTTGTACCATGCAATCATACTGCAGACCCTTGTATGTGACTACCTGTACCATATAATCATACCCGCAGACCCTTGAATATGACTACCTGTACCATGCAATTATACCCGCAGACCCTTGTATGTGACTACCTGTACCATGTAATCACACCCACACACCTGTACCACTTGTATGTGACTACCTGTACCATCTAATAACACCCACACAGACCTGTACCATACAATCATACCCGCAGACCCTTGTATGTGAATACCTGTACCATGCAATCATACCCTCAGACCCCTGTATGTGACTACCTGTACCATGCAATTATACCCGCAGACCCTTGCACGTGACTACCTGTACCATGTAATCACAACCACACACCCTTGTATGTACCATGCAATCATAACCACAGACCCTTGTATGTGACTACCTGTACCATGCAAGCATACCCGCAGACCCTTGAATGTGACTACCTGTACCATGCAATCGTACCAACAGACCCTTGTATGTGACTGCCTGTACCATGCAATGATACCCACAGACCCTTGTATGTGACTACCTGTACCATGCAATCATACCCGCAGTACCTTGTATGTGACTACCTGTACCATGCAACCATATCCGCAGACCCTTGTATGTGACTACCTGTACCTAATAATACATGCAGACCCTTGTATGTGACTACCTGTACCATGTAATCATACCCGCAGACCTGTAGTCACATACAAGGGTCTGCCTTGTTGTTACACAAGAAATAAAAAAGGACTTTGAAAAAAAGAAGCCGACAGCATATGGGTAATTTAGAAAAACATGTCAAATAACTTTTTTTTTAGGAAAAAAACATTGGTATCCTATATCTCTGCAATACTTAGGTAGGCTCAGTAACGGCAATGCATTGCTGGGAGCTAGCTAGTGATTGTGAATCATGAAAGTTTACTTTGACTTTATTATCCCTTTAACTGTGTGTTTAACCCCTATTCTGAGATTAAGTATGTAGATATAGGCAATCAACAGTGCAATAAGAAGATGCTCTAACACATTACAACATTTTCTTATTGCATCTTTTTGTCCCTTCTAGGCAGGAACAACCTAACACATATATGGAGGGCTGGTCACTAATGGTAGGAATGGCCAGGGCTCCATTACATTATATTTACACTTGGCTGAGAATAACATCTAAAACTTAAAATTAAATTATAACCACCCTGTTAGTCAAATATTGTGGATGAAAATAGTGAATAATACTACAATTAATTGCAATGGATATGAAACTCCAAATTTTCCTTGTGTGATTCAGACAGAGTATACAGAGTATCCCATGATATTCTGTGTTGAAGAGATACCTAGGTAGGCATCTGGAGCACTACATAGCAGGAAATAGTGCTGCCATCTGGTGCTCTTACAAATAGATAACATTCTTGCAAAACGGCTGCCATATAGTGATCCAGACACATGCACACTCCTGAGCTTACATCCCTGCTTTTTTTTTTTTATATATATAAAATGGATAAAATGTGATAATAGAAGTAATTTAGAAAGTGGTTTAAAATTGCTTGTTATATCAGAAAGAAGCATTTTTGGGTTTCATGTCCCTTTAACTGTAAATACTTCTTAAAGTGACAACACTTAGTACAAATACACATAACAAATACCTAATGAGAACAGTGGGACTGTTTTCTCTATAACAAACTACTGATGTCTGTGTTCTGCTCGGTGGTGCTGAGGTCACACAAATAAGGGTAGATGTGGGCTATGGGTGTAGCTAGTGCTAGCTCTAAGGTATCAGATATTGCCCTTTAGAGTAGCACTTCCTCTACAGCATTAATACAACCAGATCAATAAGAGACTTCAATTATTCATACATTAATAAATAATACATTAGAGCTAATAAATTAATTTTTCATTCTAGGTTAAATACATATGAAGATTTCAATATCATATTTTTGACTAATTTATTAATTAAAAATTCACTCTCAAAATGACTCTCAAGTTGTCAGATTTTTTTTCTAACAAACAACAACTTTGAAAGGAAAAAACTGGCAGGATATTTCTCTCTCTCTCATCTATCTATCTATCTATCTATCTATCTATCTATCTATTTATCTATCTATCATCTATCTATTTTTCTGTCTGTCCCCCTGTAATTTCCCCAAACTTTCTTTAAATACTATAAAATAAGCCTCCATTAAAATCTTTGACATTACACTCAGTAGAAGGTTAATTGTTGTATTCCCTTGATAAACATACGTTGGATGTGTGTTCAGGTCTCTGTGAGGCTGCCTTATTATTTATACATTTTCTTTTATATGTTCTTTTATGCTGATGGTCAGAGGCGTAACTAGAAATCACAGGGCCCAGGTGCAAGAATCTAAGAAGGCCCCCCACCCAAAAAAAAAGGCGAATTTGATACATATCATTTTTATTATTATTTATTTTTAACATTTAACACAGAAAAAAAAATGTGAATCAGATTACATGTCTACAAAAGGAGGTAACCTGTGCCCAGAGTCTATATATATGTATATATATGTATATAGTGACACTGTTTAACCCACCAGTAATGTATATAGTGAGTTAGTGACACAGTCTGTAATCTGCCGGTGAGATGGCTGACCTGACCCTACCCATCCCAGTACTTTATAAAGTGACCACAATAGTCTGTGACATGGTTGAACCCCCCTGTACTGTATATAGTGGTAATGTTGTAGTAACAAGGTCTGTAATTTGTTGGTTCCACAAACATACACACATGCATAAATACACACACAGTCACATACACACATACAAGAATAAATACACACACAGTCACATACACACACACACACATACAAGCATAAATACACACACAGTCACATACATACATACACACACACACACACACACACACACACACACACAAACAGCAATGGGTAAAACAAAAACACTAACCCCTGTAGTTAGAGACAAAGACACTAGAGAAGCATCACATCACACTCACATGATATCAGTGCAGGCAGTAACCAATGACAGGTCAATGCTTTTTTTAAAAAAAAATTAATATTTTTTTTTTTTTAAGCTGGGTCCCCACCCTTGGGGGCACAGTAGCAGTTGCGACCTCTGCACCCCCTGTAGTTTTGCCTCTGCTGATGGGCTTGTTGATAAAATACAGGTCAAGTTTTTCACTTATGTTTGGTTTGTATGTTGTATTAAAAAAAAAATATGTAGCAGGAGTCACGCTTATGGGATTTGAATAGCCTTTGTTTTGTTCTCCATAATCATATATTAAAATGTAAGAAACCTCTATACATTCAGAAGCATCTATTGTTCACATTCTTTGTAATGTTTGAATCAACCTTTCTGTATTTCTGTCAGAACACTTGTTCCACAATTAATAACATCTTGGTTTGCATTTAGTAGTAGCAGCATTAATACCGCACTGTAATCATTTTTAAGGTATCGACCATTTTATTTTCCAGTTTGTGGAATGTAAAACCTTTGCATTTGTTACCTCAATAGGCTTTTATATTATTGTATGTACCTGTGTTTCTTTAATAAAAAGAATTATATATAAAAAAAAAAAAAATCTATGACATTGAACATAAAATAATGTGACAAAACGAACCAATCCGAACCGAACTAATTCCAACATATACAACTCTATTAGTTCAAATGTAATATGCAAATACATATTAAAAACTGCTAATATGAAATACTTGTGTGGGCAAAGCACAAAAGGACTATGGATCAACAAACGTGATAAATTTGTAGGCTATTTTTTCGCTTGTATATGCTATGACTTCCCTTGAAATGCACTGAACCTTGAAAGGTAATTGGATTGCAAATTTATATTCTCCAGGAAGCAAGGACAACATGCAAATACATATTGAAACACACTGCGCCAATAAAAATCCCAGAAGGTAAAAGCTGTGTCATACTGCAAAACATAGAGAATAGTTATTAAGTATTTGCCTGGCAAAGAATGTGAAGTGCTACAAGAACAAATGTATGTTAAGAAAAATGACCCCCATTTCAGGCTATATAATTCAACAGTGGGAACTAGATTTAATACCTGCATTTTTCAAGCTCCTCACTTGGTTCTTAAAAATTGTGTGGCCTCTCTTGCTCCAAATGGTGATGATGATGATGATAATAATAAAACCTTTTAGCTTTACTTCAAAAACTAAACACAAGTGAGCTAGGCATTCACATGTTAGAGCCTTACTGAAATTTAAAGTCACCATACATTTCATGAACATATTTTTCACAGCCTATGAGAGCTTTTCAGACTGCAAACGCTAATATATATATACACCTATTTGTTTATTATTATTTTATTTTATTTTATTAATGACCCTGTGTCACAAGCATTTATAGAAAGCATGTGAGTGATGTGGCATTAGATAAAGTAAAGATATACAAATATATAAAATGGTTTTAATATGTATGTATTTCTAAATATGTATGTATTTCTTAATATGTATATATTTCTAAATATGTATGTATTTCTTAATATGTATGTATTTCTTAATATGTATGTATTTCTTAATATGTATGTATTTCTAAATATGTATGTATTTCTTAATATGTATGTATTTCTTAATATGTATGTATTTCTAAATATGTATGTATTTCTAAATATGTATGTATTTCTTAATATGTATGTATTTCTAAATATGTATGTATTTCTAAATATGTATGTATTTCTTAATATTTATTTATTTCTAAAGCTCAGCTCAATTCAGTAGTGCTGGATGCAAGACAATGGTGAACAATGCTACTAATTAATAAATGGAAAAATGAAAACAGATACAAAAAACTGATTCAAAACATTTATACAGATTGAGGAGGGCCCTGGTCTCAAGAGCTTACAGCTGACTTTGCTTTGTACCAATTGATATTTACTTGTGCACAACTCAATTTCCATTCTTCTAACATGGAATGAAAAGGGATAATAGAGAAGCTGAATACAATATACAAACATATTTATACCTCATTTTACTTAATAAATCAAAACGATTGTTTTTGTGTTTTTTTAAATAAAAAAAAATAATTTTCTATCACATCCAGATTTATCCTGTACCGGTACATTATAAAATAACATAAATATTTTAAAAACACTCCATTGTATTAGTTTACAGTACAGTACACAGAACAAAGAAATGTTACGTTCATTCACAGTATACACTTAAATTACTGTGAAATAGAAAGCAAAGTTTGGGTTTGATTTTTTAAGGGACTTAAAACTCCAAAATTTACTTCATGATTCAGAGTAAAATATGTTTTAAAAAAATGTATTCTATTATCAAATTGTCTTCATTCTCTTTGCACTCTGTTGAAAAGCATATATGTAGACTCGAGAGCATGGGCGTGTCTTAAAGGGCCATAATACCCAAATGTTTAAACACTTGAAAGTGATGCAGCATAGCTGTAAAAAGCTAACTAGAAAATATCACCTGAACATCTCTATGTAAAAAAGAAAGATATTTTACCTCAAAAGTTCCTCAGTAGCCACCTCCCATTGTTAAGGATTTCTAAGCAGCATTTTAGTGTGTTTGTCCTGGGACATCTGAAGGGACTAGCATCGTGCACTCTCATATTATTTCACCAATCAGGTAAAGGAAGCTTACTATGAAATCTCATGAGAGTTAAGTCAAATCTCATGAGATCACAGTAAAAGAGTTCATGACCTCAGCACTGCTGATGCTGATTGGCTGCTGTTCATTTCTTCATTTTTTTTAATTTGTTTTCCTGCAGCTGGGAGCAGCTGAGTATAACTTTTTACACAGAACTTACTCTGCTGAGCTGAGGAGATTGTGAGGTAAAATATCTTCCTTTTTTACATAGAGATGCTCAGGTGATATTTTCCTGTCAGCTTTTTACAGTTATACTGCATCAGTTTCAAGTGATTTAGCATATGAGTATTATGTCCTTTTAAGCACTGTATGGCAGCAGTTTTGCAAGAACTTTTAATAGTGCTAAGCAGTTGCAAGAACACTAGATGGCAACAGTGTACCCTACCATGTAGAGGTTCAGAAATGTGCACACATTTCCTACCTAAGTATCTTTTCAACAAAGAAGCAAATGTTGACAATTCAAGTACATTGGAACTTTTTTTTTTTTTTTTTAATACAATGCTGTCTGAAAATAAATGAAAAATCTTTCATGTCCCATTAAGTTATAACCCCAAATGCATATTCAATTTTACAATCTTTACAACTCATTTTATTCACAAATTGTTCAGTACATACCACAAGATGTAATGAATCAACTGCATTTGCAATTAAATTAAAGGGTTATGTATTTAGTTTAAAAGTAAAACTGACTCAAGGGAATGGTTTATGAAAATGGCTATATAAACCTGATAACACTATAAAGTACTAAATTAATTCAATTCATTGCCAGCATTCACATTAATATTCAGTTTACCTGATTGTAACTGGGGCTATATTTGCTTATCTACAATTCTGTCATGCTGTATAAATAATAAAAATTAACTTCATAAAAATAATGGATCAGGGCTCTGCACAAATTATGGTAAAAATCCAGTAATAGCTGCATCTCACTGCAATAATTTATAATTTGTTAGTTTTAGGCTAGTCTAGAAGAAAAAATATGTGTTGTTATCTTTAATAATGGATATTTAAATCAATTACTAACTGAATCATAAGCATGTACAGCAGAAAAGGGATTTTGCTAAGCAAGAAAAGTTGATAGTAGTATAGTGTTAGTAGCATCAGGGAAAAAGCAATACAATATTACAACTTTATTTGACTTACTAAAGCTGACATTTTATCAGCACCTATATTTTATCAGTTAAACTGTCCTAAAAGGCAAAAAGAAAATGTTCTAATGTGTTAAATAGTTTTTATTATTGCACTTTTGGTTTATATAACTATGTATTTAACCCCTGCAAATCTCTAGGAAATGCTGATGTATTTGAGTTAAATAATTAGGTGAGTAAAAAAAAAGGATATTAGACACATACACCTAGATTATGAGTTTTGCGTTAGAGGCTGTGCGGTGCTAACGAGCAGTTTATGCTCACCACTCATTTACAGACAGCGCTGGTATTACGGGTTTTTTACAAACCAGACAAGAAGTGAGCGCTGAGAAAAATTTTGCTCATTACCGCACTCCAATACCAGCGCTGCTCACATTAGAGGTGAGCTGGTGTAACATGCTCGTGCACGATTTCCCCATAGGGATCAACGGGTAGAGCCGGCTGAGAAAAAGTATAACACCTGCAAAAAAGCAGCGTAAAACTCACTAACGCAGCCCCATTGATTCCCAGGGGGAAATACATTTTATGTCTACACCTAACACCCTAACATAAACCCTGAGTCTAAACGCCCCTAATCTTACACTTATTAACCCCTAATCTGCTGCCCCCGACATAGCCGACAGCTACAGTATAATTATTAACCCCTAATCTGCCGCTCCATACACCACCGACACCTACATTATACTTATGAACCCTTAAGCTGCTGCCCCCAACATCGCCAACACCTACATTATATTTATTAACCCCTACTCTGCCGCCCCCAATGTCACCACCACCTACCTACACTTATTAACCCCTAATCTTCCGCCCCCAACGTTGCCGCCACTATAATAAACATATTAACCCCTAAACCGCCGCACTCCCGCCCCGCAAACATTAGTTAAATATTATTAACCCCTAATCTGTGCGCCCTAACATTGCCGCCACCTACCTACATTTATTAACCCCTAATCTGCCGCCCCCAATGTCACCGCCACTATATTAAAGTTATTAACCCCTAAACCTAAGTCTAACCCTAAACCTAACACCCCCTAACTTAAATATAATTAAAAGAAATCGAAATAAATATTCCTATCATTAACTAAATTATTCCTATTTAAAACTAAATACTTACCTGTAAAATAAACCCTAACTTAGCTAATAGTTACATTGTATCTATCTTAGGGTTTATTTTTATTTTACAGGCACGTTTGTATTTATTTTAACTAGGTAGAATAGTTATTAAATAGTTAGTAACTATTTAATAACTACCTAGCTAAAATAAATACAAAAGTACCTGTAAAATAAAACCTAACCTAAGTTACAGTTACACCTAACACTACACTATAATTAAATGAATTCCCTAAATTAAATACAATTAAATACAATTAAATAAAATTAGCTAAAGTACAAAAAAAAACAAAAAAAAACACTAAATTACAGAAAATAATAAACAAATTACAAGATTTTTAAACTAATTACCCCTAATCTAATTAAAAAAAAAACCCAAAATAAAAAAACCTACCCTACACTAAATAACAAATAGCCTTTAAAAGGGCCTTTTGAGGGGCATTGCCCCAAAGTAATCAGCTCTTTTACCTGTAAAAAAAAATTACAAATCCCCCCCAACATTAAAACCCACCACCCACACAACCAACCCTACTCTAAAACCCACCCAATACCCCCTTAAAAAACCTAACACTTACCCCTTGAAGATCACCTTCCTGGGAGAAGTCTTCATCCAACCGGGCCGAAGTCCTCAACAAAGCTGGGAGAAGTCTTTATCCAAGCCGGGCGAAGTGATCCTCCAGACGGGCAGAAGTCTTCATCCAGACGGCATCTTCTATCTTCATCCATCCGACACGGAGCGGGTCCATCTTCAAGACATACTACGGGGAGCCTCCTCTTCATCCGATGGCTAACACTGAATGAAGGTTCCTTTAAATCACGTCATCCAAGAGGGTGCCCCTTCAATTCCAATTGGCTGATATAATTCTATCAGCCAATCAGAATTAAGGTAGAAAAAATCCTATTGGCTGATACAATCAGCCAATCGGATTGAGCTGGCATTCTATTGGCTGATTGGAACAGCCAATAGACTGCCAGCTCAATCCTATTGGCTGATTTGATCAGCCAATAGGATTGAATTTGAACTTCAATCCTATTGGCTGATTGCATCAGCCAATAGGATTTTTTCTACCTTAATTCAGATTGGCTGATAGAATTCTATCAGCCAATCGGAATTGAAGGGACGCCATCTTGGACGACATCATTTAAAGGAACCTTTATTCAGTGTTAGGCGTTGGATGAAGAGGATGCTCCCCGTCGGATGTCTTGAAGATGGACCTGCTCCGCGCCGGATGGATGAAGATAGAAGATGCCGTCTGGATGAAGACTTCTGCCCATCTGGAGGACCACTTCGCCTGGTAAGGTGATCTTCAAGGGGTTAGTGTTTTTTTTTAACGGGGTATTGGGTGGGTTTTAGAGTAGGGTTGGTTGTATGGGTGGTGGGTTTTAATGTTGGGGGGGATTTGTAATTTTTTTTTACAGGTAAAAGAGCTGATTACTTTGGGGCAATGCCCCGCAAAAGGCCCTTTTAAGGGCTATTTGTAATTTAGTGTAGGGTAGGGCTTTTTTTATTTTGGGGGGCTTTTTTATTTTGTTAGGGGGATTAGATTAGGTGTAATTAGTTAAAGATTTTGTTTATTATTTTCTGTAATTTAGTGGGGGTTTTTTGTACTTTAGCTAATTTTATTTAATTGTATTTAATTTAGGGAATTAATTTAATTATCGTGTAGTGTTAGGTATTAGTGTAACTTAGGTTAGGTTTTATTTTACAGGTCAATTTGTATTTATTTTAGCTAGGTAGTTATTAAATAGTTAATAACTATTTAATAACTATTCTACCTAGTTAAAATAAATACAAACTTGCCTGTAAAATAAAAATAAAACCTAAGCTAGCTACAATGTAGCTTAGGGTTTATTTTATAGGTAAGTATTTAGTTTTAAATAGGAATAATTTAGTTAATGATAGTAATTTTTATTTAGATGTCTTTTAATTATATTTAAGTTAGGGGGTTAGGGTTAGACTTAGATTTAGGGGTTAATAACTTTAGTCTAGTGGCAGTGACGTTGGGGCTGCAGATTAGGGGTTAATAAATGTAGGTAGGTGTCAGCGATGTTAGGGATGTCAGATTAGGGGTTAATGATATTTAACTAATGTTTGCAAGGCTGGGGTGTGGCAGTTTAGGGGTTAATATATTTATTATAGTGGCGGTGATGTCCGGTTCGGCAGATTAGGGGTTAAAAAATTTTTGTGTGTGTTTGCAATGCGGGAGGGCCTCGGTTTAGGGGTTAATAGGTAGTTTATGGGTGTTAGTGTACTTTTTAGCAATTTAGTTAAGAGTTTTATGCTATGGTGTTGTAGTGTAAAACTCCTAACTACTGACTTTAAAATGCGGTACCAGTCTTGACAGGAGAGGGTGTACCGCTCACTTTTTGGCAGACTATGCAAGTCCCATTGAAAAAAAAAGGATACCCAATTTACGTAAGTGGATTTGCGGTATTTCCAAGTCTGGCCAAAAAAGTGAGCGGTACTCCTGTACCTTTAAGACTCGTAATACCAGCGGGCGTTAAAAAGCAGCGTTAGGACCCACTAACACTGCTTTTTAAGCCTAACGCAAAACTCGTAATCTAGCCCTTAGTAATTACAAGACTTTACTGTTGTCTTGGAGTAAATGCTGAGTGTGTTTTTGGACACTACAGTTTTTAGAATGGTAAAGAAAAACAGTTTCAGAGTTAATTTACATGACAGGGGGGGGGGCAATATAAAATATTAAACCATATTGAAACGTTTTTTTTACTATGAGCATTTTTAATTTATTTTATGTCCCTTCAACTTTATGCTGTATCATATAGATAAAATACAAAAACTAAATATTGAATCAAATATAACAAATGTATATAACAAAGGTATTGCAAAAAATATCAAAAGGAAGTTTCTGTAAAACAATCCAGCCATCAACGCATCATGCTTTAACAGTAACTGTCTTGCTACCACAAGGTGAAGGGTTGGGATATAATAAAGAAAAACAACCATATAATTGAGACAGTACATAAAATGTATTCCATCAATATATTCCATTAAATATTACCAACCACAAGTCAAACTGAGCACTATAAAATATCAATATACAATTACAACATATTAGAGGATATCCCAACCACAAAGATGTGTACTCTGACAAGCAGTACTAAAGGGACATTAAACTCTAAATACATTTCATAAGCATAGTATTGAGGTTAACCCCTGCCTCCTCTAGTCATGGGTGCCACCATTTTGAAATCTAACTTTACTACATTCCAGAGTTGACCTGTTATTACATGTGCAGTAACTATCCTTCGGATACCTGCAGTGTAGCCTAGGTTCCAAAATGGCAGAACCCATATTTAGAGGGAGGTACATGAAATGTATTTAGTGTTTAATGTTTCTTTAACGTGTGTTTAACTCCTTAACTTGATATTTAGGTGTCAATAAGAAAATTGGTAGACATTAGGCATCTAAAGGGACTACCATATAAACTGATGCCTTTGCCACCTTTGACAATTGAGGGTGCTACAATAATATTTGAGGGATCTTTTTGGATTGCTGTAACACTCTCACTTATAGGGACAGTAAACTATGAGATTTTGATACAAAATGTTTAGTTATGCATAGTAAAACAACTTACAATTCATTATTTATTCCCCCCCCCGACACACACACACTCACCTTTCCATGTAATTTAGCTCTTACAATTAGGCTTGTGCATTTGTTTTATTATGGATATTCATTTTGTTTTCACAAAATGAATATCCGAATGAATGCACTAACTAATTTAAAGACAAACGTAGCAATACTGATGAAATTCGTCATTATTCATTTGTTTACTTTAAATTATCTGTAGAGGCTTAAATACTTACCTCTAGTGCGCTGGAGAAACGCTCTAATCCCAATGCTTCTTCATAGAGCCTAGTAGGCTCTAATAGGTGGCTTAGCGCAGCAGATCCCAGGGCCTGCGTTAAAGGAGAAGGTCCTGGGATCCACTGAGCTAAACCTCCTATCAGCACGGCACTAGGCTCTATGAAAAAGGGTCGGGGTTAGTGCTAGGGGGCTATAGGTGAACCTTTTCACCTGTATCAAAAGAACATATAAATTATGAGAAAAGAAGAAAGGGAGAAACCTCCTCTGTAGTCTACAAAATCGTTACCCACAACTGTGTTTTAATAGTGTTGTAATTGTAACAAACTCCTACAGTGATTAATTACAATTCCACATATATAAAGCAGTTAACCACTACAATGTAAGTGAAAGAGTATTATCAATATACCAGAGATGAGAGTGTAGCGGTTAAGCATATAATAAAAACCTCCCCTGGTTTGTTTGCGACTCAAACATTAACCAATTTGTAAAGTGCCTCCTAACATGAGCGCCAAGTCAATATGAATGTGGCATCAATTAACGGCTCACAATTTACACACCATCAGACTACAGTAAAGATTGCCTAATCCTAAGGTAATTACTCTTACTCTTACATTGTAGCGGTTAACTGCTTTATATATGTGGAACAGTAATTAATCACTGTAGGAGTTTGTTACAATTACAACACTATTAAAACACAGTTGTGGGTAACGATTTGTACACGCCAACATAGAATCAACACACTATACCACAATTGGTTGTCTCTCCAAACTTATTTTTCAAAGGGCTATGAGGCAAATGTTATTCTGATACAGCTGTTTACTAATACCCAGTCATTGTGCTGATCAGGATACTTGTCTCTGTAACCTATTTATAAGTTATACCTGTATTCACATAATTAACCCTTTGGATCAAGTGTGACCCTTACTGCATTATCCTCATGTTATTATCTAGAATATAACTAAATTCATAGGGGCATATTTATCAGTAATGTGCGAGCGGTCATGATACGAAGTAGCGTGTCATGTCCGCCGCATTTTTCATTGCATCAACAGTTCTTGTAAACTGCTTGTGCAATGCCGCCCCCTGTAAATTCAATCAACCCGGTCATATTTGATTGGGCTGATTTCTGTCCGCGGTCTCAGAGCAGGCGGACAAGTTATGGAGCAGCGGTCTTTAGACCACTGCTTCATAATTTTTGTTTCAGGCGAGCCCCCTAGCCTCCTCCCCGGTCATATTTGATTGGGCTGATTTCTGTCCGCGGTCTCAGAGCAGGCGGACAAGTTATGGAGCAGCGGTCTTTAGACCACTGCTTCATAATTTTTGTTTCAGGCGAGCCCCCTAGCCTCCTCTTGAACTATTGTCTTTGTAGTACTTTATTTGGCAACTGCTCTTTCACAATCAGACTACAAACATTGTCTCAGTGTGTTTTTAATATTTGTAAATCCCTAATTTTAGATCACATTAAAAGTTAAGTTTTCTTATTTTTCATAGTTCACATCTCCATGAGTGAGTTGATTTTGTGATTTCAGAAATTTGATTTCCATAATAAATTACACAAACTCCTGAGTGCTAATTAGTGTAGCATCCAAAGGGAGTTTCTGTATCCCTTTCTTTTCTCCCATTTTAGTAAAAATACACAGCACCTATACCCTGTAATTGCTGCAGAGCAGCTTAATATTGGTTTTATGAGTTTGTATTAACTATTAAAGGACCAGTCAACACATTAGATTTGCATAATCAACAAATGCAAGATAACAAGACAATGCAATAGCACTTAGTCTGAACACCAAATGAGTAGTAGATTTTGTTATAACAGATTTCAAAGTTATGTATATTTCCACTCCCCTTGTACCATGTGATAGCAATCAGCCAATCACAAATGCATATACGTATAGTCTGTGAATTCTTGCATATGCTCAGTAGGATCTGGTGGCTCAAAAATTGTAAATATAAAAGACTGTGCACATTTTTTTTAATGGAAGTAAATTGGAAAGTTGTTTAAAATTACATGCTGTATCTGAATCATGAAAATTTAATTTAACCTGAGTGTCCCTTTAAGTAGTGCCATTGGTTTTTGTTTTTCGAACATATAAATTAGTTTAACTAGAAGATAAGAACACAAGAGCGCATCCACGGCTCAAGGTAAAAAGATTAACACATTTATTGAGTGCACACAATCTATTGCACTTATAAGAAGTAAATAATAAAATGCCATGGTTAAAATGTCTTAGTTAAAAATCAATTGAAGTGCGGCTCCAAGTAATCTAGCAGGTAGCGAACACTGTTCTTACTGTGTCTTCCACCTCGGCAATTGCAGGTTTATAGTAAAAGTCCTTTCTTTTCAAAAGTGCAGAGTCAATAGTAGACCATCCAGTCTACGCATTTTGTTTGTCCTTTGCAAACTTTATCAAGACGTTGGATATGGTAGATGCTTTATCTGAGGATCCCCTTCATTTAAAAGCCGTCTAAGCTCTGCCCCTTCCTGCTGCGTGCCACATGACGGAGAATAACAACATAACACGTCCACTAGGCATGTGTTTTCGACGTGTGTTGTTCTATTGTTTTATTAGTATGGCTGATTGTCCTGTCCGTCGCACAGCTTATATTTCTGTGTGATATAAATTAGTTTAACGAAAACAAATGTAAATGTTCCCTGAATATTTAGCATTCATTTCATCGTAAATAAAATGAATACCAAATAGTGCAGCAGACTAATACTCAGAAAAAATGTCTGAATATTTGTTCTGAAAGATTTGTACAAACCAATTTTTTTGCTGCTGCATATGTCTATTGAAAATTGTCGATTTCTTAATTCTCAGAACTGAAAACAATACACCATTGGGATGTGCATTCTGATCATTTGTGAGGATCCGGATGCGAAAGTAAGCAGCGGCTCGTGCCCTTTCGGATATTTTTGTAGCCGGATTGATTCTTGTAAAAGATACCCACTATACAATCTGGATTTACACAGATCTTAGTGTGGGGATCTTTTACAGGAATCATTACGGCTACGAAAATATCGAAGGGCACAAGCCACTACTTACTCAAAAAAAATCGTAATGCACATCCCTAATACAGAAGAGCCTTGTCTAAGGTAATCCTGCCCTTGCTACATATCTTTTGATTGGATTTAACAGGTAACAAATGCAAACAATGTAATTCATACTAACATTATGGTGTGGCTAGCTTTACCAGCTGCAGACTCAAGCCTGGATTAGCTGCATCAAATAAGGCAAGTAATGGTGGAGTAGTTTGGATATTGTATAAACGTCAAAGCAAACAAGGTGTTAATTTGTTTTAAAAATGTTTAGACTTAACTGGTATGTTATTCTATGGTGTTAAAGGACCAGTCAACACAGTAGATTTGCATGATCAACAAATGCAAGATAACAAGACAATGCAATAGCACTTAGTCTGAACTGAACTTCCTTTAAGTAGTGATTTTTTTAAGTGTGTTATAAACCGTTTTAGTGTATAATGTCCCTTTAATAGCAAAAGTGGCAATATCACCAGTTCCAGAAACTGTGGTTAATGTAACAGTCTAGAACTTATATTGTAGTCTTTCATTTTCCATTTTTTTTTAATCTAAGCCTTCAATAGAGCCGTAAGAATTATCTATAATAACTAATGAGTAATAGTGGGAAAAACTGATACTGCTGTATTAGTTTCAGTTTACATTTAAACCGTTTTTACTTATTTTCAAGCAAATTATGTTATGTTGTATAATTGCCTCTCTTTTATATATGTGAAAGAATATTTTTGAGTGTGCTTCCCCTTTAAAGTGATAGTAAAGTTAAAGTGAGAACTTTTTCAATGTTGACAGTTGGTACTTTGAAATGTAAGTGGTTTTTTTTCCTGTTATCTAAAGAACTTATAATTTTTATTATATATATTTTTCAGGGGTCAAGTCCTACAAAACGAAGTGTGGGAACTCAACAAGTCTTCCATCCTCCCTCACAATAAATATTGTTTTATATATATATATATATATATATACACACACTGTATTTATATGTATATAATCTATACACTTTAATTAATGAAAGCAAATTAAATCTAATGAAGGGTTGCCTTTGGGCCTGAGAATACTCCTCTGTCCCAGAGTCTCACCCATTTAAGGTGCAATAGTCCTATTTCTGCTGAGGGGAGATAAATAAGCCCAGAGCAAGCCACACAGAAATGTAAGCACTATGTGTAATAAAAGATAATAAAAATAATATTCATAACAGAGGTGGCAACAAAAACAGCAGGACCGCTGACAGTCTTACATTTAGTGTATTGTAGGAAGTGTTACTGCCCATTACTAGGGTATCTCACTATCCTTCTAACCAGACTGTGCTCCAGCTCCCCCACCAGCAGCAACAGTGTTTACTGAAGTGCTTCTGTTCTCCGTCCAGAGGGAACTTAATTCCTCCTGCAAAAATTGTGCAGAAACTCCATGCTTTCCTGCTCAACTTGACCCCTGTATTTTTTTCTTACATACTTCTCACAGGAAGTGCATGTTTGTGTACAACTAATTGCTTACTGGCTAAAATAAGCAAAACTCACAGCTTTATTGGTGGACAGTTACACATCTCATGCCTGTAAAAACAACTCTACAAAATCTCAGTATAAAAAAAACAATGACCTGTAATACCATTTAAAATGGCATTTTAGATTAAAGGAAGAAAAAAAAATATATAGAGCTCATTTAAGTTAAATTTAAAGCTTTTATAAAAGCAATTTTCATATTGTGTAGAATCTGCATTTGTATTTGTTTCTAATAACTAATATGAAAGGAAAGCTATTATATTTATGCTACAGCCATTATTTTATAGTAAAGTGGGATTTATTCCTAAAACTTAAACACCATCTTCAAACCAATACAGTATTGTTTGCTTGCTCAAGAATAAGTCATCTCCAACTCATTTTCAAATCTTGGCTGAAGCAAGCAGAATGTGACTATAAGGCACTCAACCAGAACAGAGTTGCGTATCCACACAAACATGCTGCCTGTGAAAAGAAAGCCTTGGATTCATCCACTTGCCATACTAAATGTATTTGTCTCGGTTGTAATACAGAAGCACAATAATGTTCAGAATTACATTGTGTGCCAAAGTATTTCTAACCCCCCCCCCCCCCCAAAAAAAAAACTGCAAAAAGAGTTCTCTCAGTGTATGTAACTGTCTTTCCCAAAATTAGGCTACAAACAAAAGGATTCTGGGAAATTCTGTCAAAAAGTTAATTGCAGTTTTTAATGTCATAATTGCTTTATGTCTTCATATTTCACTAAATCCTTTGTCAGATATAAAATAATATAGTGTAGTATGTCAAAAACTATATAGACAATAAACAAACAAAATGACTACACTAGCAGTCTATACTAAAAATTGCAATTGAGGACTCTATCACCTAGATTACGAGTTTTGCGTTAGAGCCTGGTTTCTCAACAGCCGGGTCGTGGCCCAGTCCTGGGCCTTGATAGCCCTGCTGGTGCGCCCTGACCTGTCATGCCCCTACTGCACACTCTTACCCCACTGCACACCAGGGGCAGACTGAGACCAATCAAGGCCCCAGGAAAACTGTCTCACACTGACCCAAATGTATTCAAATTTATGCAAATGAACATGGTAGCCTCCCTGCCCTAATCCCAACAGGCCCATCAACCTCCAGAGCCAGGACCCCCAACATTAAGGGCCAAAGAAAGGGCCCCCAACCTCCAGGGCCAGACCTCACACTCCATGGCCCTTACAGCGACAGACCCTCGGCAGGACCCCCCACACTCCAGGGCCCCCTCTAAACCCACATTGAACTGCGTAGTTACTGATAGGGCAAATCCCTGCTGCTTACTATATATATATATATATATATATATATATATATATAATCTATCTACCGGGCCCTGGACATGTCCAGCTAAAATTTACCGGGCCTTGAGGTCACTTTGGTTGAGAACCACTGCGTTAGAGGCTATGCGGTGCTAACGAGCAGTTTATGCTCACTGCTCATTTACAGACAACACTGGTATTACAGGTTTTTAGAAACCACAAAAAAGTGAGCGAAGAGCAAAATTTTGCTCCACATCTCACCTCAATACCAGCGCTGCTTACGTTAGGGGTGAGCTGGTAAAACGTGCTCGTGCACGATTTGCCCATAGGAATCAATGGGGGAGAGACGGCTGAAAAAAAACCTAACACCTGCAAAAAAGCAGCGTTCAGCTCCTAACGCAGCCCCATTGATTCCTATGGGGAAATAGTTTTTATGTCTACACCTAACACCATAACATGAACCCCGAATCTAAACACCCCTAATCTTACACTTATTAACCCCTAATCTGCCACCCCGACATCGCCGAACCTGCATTATATTATTAACCCCTAATCTGCCGCTCCGGACACCGCCGCCACCTACATTATACTTATGAACCCCTAATCTGCTGCCCCCAACATCGCCGAACCCTACATTATATTTATTAATCCCTAATCTGCCACCCCCAATGTTGCCGCAGCGAAACTACATTTACTAACCCCTAATCTGTCGCAAACAACGTCGCCACCACTATAATAAAGTTATTAACCACTAAACCTAATTCTAACCCTAACCCCCCCTAACTTAAATATAATTACAATAAATCTAAATAAAATTACAATTACCTAAATAATTCCTATTTAAAACTAAATACTTACCTATAAAATAAACCCTAAGCTAGATACAATATAACTAATAGTTACATTGTAGCTAGCTTAGGGTTTATTTTTATTTTACAGGAAACTTTTTATTTATTTTAACTAGGTAGAATAGTTACTAAATAGTTATTAACTATTTACTAACTACCTAGCTAAAATAAATACAAATATACCTGTAAAATAAAACCTAAGTTACACTAACACCTAACACTACACTATAATTACATAAATTAACTAAATTAAAGACAATTAATTACAATTAAATAAAATTAAGTACGAAAAAAAACAAAAACTAAATTACAGAAAATAAAAAAATAATTACAAGATTTTTAAACTAATTACAACTAATCCCCTTAACAAAATAAAAAAGACCTCCAAAATAAAAAGCCCTACCCTACACTAAATTACAAATAGCCCTTAAAAGGGCCTTTTGCGGGGCATTGCCCCAAAGTAATCAGCTCTTTTACCTGTAAAAAAAAAAGTACAAATACCTACCCCAACATTAAAACCCACCACCCACATAACCAACCTTACTCTAAAACCCACCCAAACCCCCCTTAAAAAAACCTAACACTAACCCCTTGAAGATCACCCTACCATGAGACGTCTTCACCCAACCAGGCAGAAGTGGACCTCCAGACGGGCAGAAGTCTTCATCCATGCCGGGCAGAAGATGTCCTCTAGAGAGGCAGAAGTCTTCATCCAGATGGCATCTTCTATCTTCATCCATCCGGCGCGGAGCTAGTCCATCTTCAAGACATCTGACGTGGAGCATCCTCTTCATCCGGAGTCTTCTTACTAAATGACGGTACCTTTAAGTGACGTCATCCAAGATGGCGTCCCTTCAATTCCGAATGGCTGATAGAATTCTATCAGCCAATCGGAATTAAGGTAGAAAAAATCCTATTGGCTGATGCAATCAGCCAATTGGATTGAAGTTCAATCCTATTGGCTGATCCAATCAGCCAATAGGATTGAGCTGGCATTCTATTGGCTGTTCCAGTCAGCCAATAGAATGCAAGCTCAATCCTATTGGCTGATTGAATCAGCCAATAGGATTTTTTCTACCTTAATTACGATTGGCTGATAGAATTCTATCAGCCAATCGGAATTGAAGGGACACCATCTTGGATGACATCACTTACCGTCATTTAGTAAGAAGACTCCGGATGAAGAGGATGCTCCGCGTCGGATGTCTTGAAGATGGACCCGCTCCGCACCGGACGGATGAAGATAGAAGATGCCGTCTGGATGAAGACTTCTGCCCGTCTGGAGGACCTCTTCTGCCCAGCTTGGATGAAGACTTCTGCCCGTCTGGAGGTCCACTTCTGCTCGGTTGGGTGAAGACGTCTCATGGTAGGGTGATCTTCAAGGGGTTAGTGTTAGGTTTTTTTAAGGGGGGATTGGGTGGGTTTTAGAGTAAGGTTGGTTGTGTGGGTGGTGGGTTTTAATGTTGGGGGGGTATTTGTACTTTTTTTTTACAGGTAAAAGAGCTGATTACTTTGGGGCAATGCCCCACAAAAGGCCCTTTTAAGGGTTATTTGTAATTTAGTGTAGGATAGGGCTTTTTTTATTTTGGGGGGCTTTTTTTTATTTTGTTAGGGGGATTAGAGTAGGTGTAATTAGTTTAAAAATCTTGTAATTATTTTATTATTTTCTGTAATGTAGTTTTTTTCGTACTTTAGATAATTTTATTTAATTGTAATTAATTGTATTTAATTTAGTTAATTTATTTAATTATAGTGTAGTGTTAGGTGTTAGTGTAACTTAGGTTAGGTTTTATTTTACAGGTAAATTTGTCTTTATTTTAACTAGGCAGTTATTAAATGGTTAATAACTATTTAATAACTATTGTACCTAGTTAAAATAAATACAAAGTTGCCTGTAAAATATAAATAAACCCTAAGATAGCTACAATGTAACTTTTATTTATATTGTATCTAGTTTAGGGTTTATTTTATAGGTAAGTATTTAGTTTTAAATAGGAATTATTTAGGTAATTGTAGTAATTTTATTTATATTTATTGTAATTATATTTAAGTTAGGGGGGGTTAGGGTTAGACTTAGGTTTAGGAGTTAATAAATTTAATATAGTGGCAGCGTTGTTGGGGCGGCAGATTAGGGGTTAATAAATGTAGGTAGGTGTCGGCGATGTTAGGGACGGCAGATTATGGGTAATAATATTTATCTAGTGTTTGCGATGCAGAAGTGCGGCGGTTTAGGGGTTAATATATTTATTATAGTGGCGGTGATGTCAGATTCGGCAGATTAGGGGTTAAAATATTTATTTTAGTGTTTGAGATGTGGGGGGGCCTCTGTTTAGGGGTTAATAGGTAGTTTATGGGTGTTAGTGTACTTTTTAGCACTTTAGTTAAGTTTTATGCTACTGCGTTGTAGTGTAAAACTCTTAACTACTGACTTTAAAATGAGATACCAGATTTGAAAGGAGAGGGTCTATCGCTCACTTTTTGAAAGACTCATAATACCGGCGCTATGCAAGTCCCATTGAAAATATAGGATACGCAATTGACGTAAGTGGATTTGCGGTATTTCTGAGTCTGGCCAAAAAAGTGAGCGGTAGACCTGTACCTTCAAGACTTGTAATACCATCGGGCGTTTAAAACGCTGCTTTTTTTGTATGTTTGCAAAGCAGACTTTCTCATGATGAAAAAACTGACAACCTAAAGTGTCCAGATTACAATGGTGGCAGAATTTTAAAAAAAGAAGTAGTTATTATCCAATAAATCTAGGTAACAACAGAATTACCATTACATTTTAAACTGTTAGCACATTTATGCTGCAAATGGCCTCTACCCAATCTTGTAAACACATTGATGTGAATGAGATTTGCATCCATATTGACTTTATGGATAGATTACTTTTATTTAAAATAAGGAAACACATTTTACTTGCTATACTTTATTTAAATGAAATGTGAGTTTTGTCATAATATTTACAATATGGAGAAATGTCATAAACAGTTATCAAACAATCATTATGAAAATCCTTTGCAAGATTTATGTCTGCACATTAACACTAGGTTTTCAAGCACAGTTCTTAAGCAATTGAATGGACTGGCTTAATTATATTCCAGTGATAGATTTAAAGGGATATTAAAAAAAATATACACACATTTAACATTATGGGGCCTATTTATTATGTGTATGTCCGACATGATCCGGTCAGCGGATCAGGTCTGACAGACATCGCTGAATGCTGAGAGCAATACGCTCTCTGCATTCAGCATTGCACCAGCAGCTGTTGTGAACTGCTGGTGCAACGCAGCCCCCTGCAGATTTGCGGCCAATCAGCTTCAGCGATGTCTGTCCGCCTCCTCAGAGTAGGCGGACAGGTTATGGAGCAGCGGCCTTTAGGCCGCTGCTTCATAACTGGTGTTTCTGGCGAGCCTGAAGGTTCGCCAGAAACACGGGGCTTCAAGCTCCATACGGAGCTTGATAGATAGGCCACTGTATGGCAAAATGTATTCTAACTAATAGTAATACAAAAAAGAGAATACTGTTTTTAAAAAGTTTCCAATTTACTTTCATTATCAAATTTGCTTTGTTCCCATGGTATTCTTTGTCGAATAGATACCTAGGTAGATTTCTAGAGCACTATATGGCAGGAAATAGTGCTGCTATCTAGTGCTCTTGCAATGGATAACATTCTTGCTAAGCTGTTGCCATATAGTGATACAAACTCGTGCACGCTCTTAAACTTACGTCTTTGCTTTTCAACAAAATATAACAAGAAAATGAAAAACAAATTGATAATATAAGTAAATTAGGAAGTTGTTTAAAATTGCATGTTCTATCTGAATCATGATAGAAAAAAATTGGGTTTCAGCTCCCTTTTACTGCAGGGTTTGAATAATCTTTTACTCTTCAAGTATTATGCAGTGTCTTCAGTTGTTTGCAGAGATACACGGAGCTAACAGCAGAGAAAGCAATGGTCAAGAGGAAAGCGTTACTGAAAATTATATATAAAAAGAAAAGTCTGGCCTGTAAAATCTTGGATTAAAGAGACAGTAAACCGTTTGACATGGTGATATAAAATGTTTAATAATAAGTAAAAAATGCAGTATAATTTCTCATTATTTATATCTGCTGAGGACAATTAGGACAGATATACAACAGGCAATAAAACAGTATGTGCAAACAAGGCTACGTGGAAACCCTGTTAGATAGTTACTTTAGCAAACCTTTATTCCACAAAGCCTTGTTTGCACGCTCTCTTTTGTTGACTGTTTTATACCAGCTTTTTATTGGCCTCAGCAGAGTAGATAAATAAGGGAAAAACTAGGTTTCACCATAGCAACGCTCATCACTATATTGAAGTACGTTATAGACACTGAACCATTACATTTATCTTCAGTATTTAAATAACTGATATGATTTTAAAAATACAACTCCATACTAATCTCTTCTTTAAATACGCTGTTGTGCCTAGTAGGCATGTGCATTCGGAGGTGTCGGATGTCTCCAAATGTGGAAGAAAGCGGCCGCTTGCGGCATTCAGCTCTTTTCAGAACTGGATTTCTTTTTGTAAAAATGCAACACAATAAGGGCTAGATTTATCAAGGTGAGGCAGACAGGGGTGCATATACGCGCCTCTGTCCGCCGCAGCTCACCTCTGGTGGGACAATTTTCCCTGGAGGAATTTACCATTGTACACGAGCGCTATTTTGCGCTTGCGTGCAATCCCGCCCCCTGCCTGCACACAGCCAATCATGGGCGGGCAGGAGTTTTCAATCTCCCCGGACGGACTAGACCGCAGAGATTGAATTTTGCCACCTTGGAGGTGGCGAAAGGTTAGGAAAGCAGTGGTCTGCTTGTTAAATACGGTGAGCAGGTTCTCTTGTGAGAACTTGCAGCCGTAGGGGCTCAAAGGCAGGCGAAAGCCTTTAATAAATCTAGCCCTAAGATCTGGATTTGCACCTTCACAAGAAGTAATCCTGCTCTGAAAAGAACTGAATGCCGCAAGCAGCTTCTTTCTTCCACATTCGGAGGCATCCAAACCCTCTGAATGTCTACTGCCTAACATTTACTTATTGTTTACTATTCTTTTAAAGATTTTTAAGAAGTGTTTGATTAGGATCTTTGACATAGACCCCTGCTAACTATCTGAGTAATGACAATGGTGCTTAGCTTTCTGTTTGCCATGGCTAAAAATATCTTAGCAGACCACTTAAACACATCCATAGAGGTGATTGGCAAATCTTGAAACTACAGCTGTTCCCTCTTCAACATTAGTGAATTGCAGTTTGCAAATCTACTCTCTTATTTCACATTTTATTTCCATTACAAACCTTTTCAGTACACTGGCACTATAAATTTAAAGTGAGCACTTTGATATAATTTCCTGCTGGGTGGCACATGTACCTATCAATGCATTGCTTTGGGCTTATTGTTATTGTGGTAAAGACTATACCGTAGCATCAGGCTACATTTAAACACTCTGCAGATAGGATATTGGAAATCTGCCAAATGTCATTAGGTTAACCTTGACATCAATTACAGATCAGTATCTAAAGACATCTATCACCTGTTCCTATTATCTATGGCTACATCACCATGTGCTGGGACTGTGTCCTGTAATCACCACAACTGAGAATTGTTTATTAGTTAAAGGGACATAAGTCAAAATGAAACGTTCCTGATTTAAATAAAAACTAAGACCCTGATGATCTAAAGTGTTCTGGTCTCCTGAGATTATCTACAAAGCCACATCACTACAGCAACCATACCACATTAGCCCATCCATAACACCACTCCAAAAAATGTCTTTCTTTCTTTCTTTCTTTCTTTCTTTCTTTCTTTCTTTCTTTCTTTCTTTCTTTCTCTCTCTTTCTCCTGTTAACTGCAAACAATATAAAAACACAGAAGCCACGATCCAGGATCATCTACATCTGTAAACAATATAAAAACACAGAAGCGCCACATGGCCCAATATTGTTTGATACAAATGAAGGTATTAAGTGTGATGGATACACTCACAATTGGTGTAGCACCCGTAGTGGTGCAAGAGAAGCGATCCGGGGTGCTACACCAATTGTGAGTGTATCCATCACACTTAATACCTTCATTTGTATCAAACAATATTGGGCCATGTGGCGCTTCTGTGTTTTTATATTGTTTACAGATGTAGATGATCCTGGATCGTGGCCTTAATCCTCTACAGATAGCTGCATCATCATCTACCCAGTGTGGACATTATTATGTCTAGACGAGATTTGACTTGTGTTAGATATATTTTTTTTTATTATTATTTTTTGCACCACCTTGGTAACACTTAGGTTTCCAGATAGGGATATATGTCTTACTATCCATCTATCTGTCTGTCAACGTGTTCTATTTAACACAATAGCCCTATATAGACTTATTATTGTTACCACTTAATTGTGTGTTATATATATATATATATATATATATATATATATATATATATATATATATATATATATATACATACAGTTGGTATAGCTCCACTGGTCGGAATACTTCAATTTTTTGAATCACTCACTTAATACCATATATCATACACGGTATAACAAGGGCGCCCCCTATCTTTTCTGTATTTCTCCTGTTAACACTGATAACTGTAGGAACCATAGTATGGTAAACCACATTGGCTGCAGCTTTATTAAAACTTGCAAATAACAAACAATACTATAGCTTTCACATATTCTTTAAATAGTTATAAATCTCACATTACTAAGGCAAACTATAGAAATAAATCACTATAACCTCCCTCCCTTTAAAGCCGACACAGCTGAAACAATTGTAGCACTATCAGAATCCAATGCCCTAAGTACTCATTCTGTCATTCCCCTACCCCTTAAGGGAAATCTCCAGTACTTTCAAACTCCAGGATGTGGAGACTGTACATAGGAGGTCAAACAAGGGGGGTTAAAGAGGGCATTCACCCCGCCACCCTCTTGGACATTAAAGAATAACTCGGGAGGGAGGGTAGCTTGTCAGATATCACTAACTGACTGACCTCACTTCCAGTAATATTGACGCTCAAACTCCCTCCTAAGGCCCTCCCCCTAGCAGCCTGATTATAGGCTCTCCCCTCAGCCAGAGTCAATGCTCCCTCCAACTTTGACTGGCTTTCCATTTTGGGAGCCCACTTTAGAAAGGCAAATGTTAGCTCAAGAGCTGTTAATTTTGCTATGAAGGTATTTGGATTTGTAAGAGAGACACCTACATTACAGTATAAGACCTAAAAAACAAAAAAACAAAGACAAAGACACTGTATGATTTCTTGTTATTATCGTTTACTGAAACTTAGCTCCTTTCAATGTGAGCCTACTGAGGTAGGCTCAGGATCATGCATGTGCCCTTTAGCTATAGTTGTATTCTATGTCACAAGCACTGCTGCAACTGCTGCCATAGAGTGCTCATGGCACATGCATGCACTTTGAGCCTTTTTAAGGTCATGAGAAGTATGACAGATTATTTACAAAAGTACATTTGCAAGTTTACTACATATTTACAAAGCTGCCATTTGAATAGTTTGCAGTAAAATGAACAATATAAATAAATTGTGGGAAGGTGGAAACCTTGGTCTTGGCAGGCTTAAATGACTAACTGTAATCTTCTAAAACCTGTCCTAATGGGTAGATGATACTTCTAAGCTGATTTAGTGTGTCACTGACACTGACCAGGATTAACTCTATGCCTGACTTAATCACAAAATGCTCTCCGCAGAAGTTAGCAGAAGAGTGATACATTATCTCAATTACTTTTTTCTTCAGGTTGCTAACAGTTCTCGTTTGATGTGCCAGATTCCATCCATACAACTATAATATATGATCCAGATTCAGAGAGAGCACACAATTATAAAAAATAAAAAAAAACACAACACAAAAAGCAAAAGAACATTTTCAATTTACTTGATATATAATTTCCTACTGAGTATGTTCAAAGGCACACAGTGTATACAGATATCTGTGATTCAAGATGGCTGACACATGATATGAGGATCTCAGGCAGGAAAATGGAGGGGCATTTCAAATTTGTTTAAAAAAAAATGTACTGCTCATTTGAAAGTAAGTGTGATTGCATTGTCTTATTATTAGGCATTTGTATTGTATGTGATTCTACTGTACTGTAAAATGTTATTTCCTTTAATATGGTCCCAATGATTTTACATCTTATAGTTTGTTAAATTGCTTACAAATAGTTCATTTACTTTTATTTTGTAATTTTGAATAGCTACCTTTTGCCATTTGTATCCCCACCCATACTGAAAACGTCAGTACTTATAGGGACAGAAAACAGCTTGTTATTTTTATATAAAATGTATAGTTATGCATAATGAAACACATTTGCAATATACGTTCATGATTTATTTTGCCCCCTTTTCATGTAATTTAGCTGTAAACATTGAGGATTTTCTAATTTTCAGAAAGTAAAGGTTTCCTTGTTGTAATAAAAAACACAAAATAATAGATGATATTTAATAGAAATCATTGCAATATGTATCATTAATCATCTTAAAAGGGTTTTTCCTTTTATTTTATTTTAAACACAATTTTGTGCAGGGTCCATTACTATTTGTCAAAAGCTTCACAAGGGAGCTGTGGTTTCTAAAAAAGACAAAAGAGTAGCTTTTTTGATGTGGCAACTAGGCTAACCTTTTTTGATGTGGTTGACACCTGCTTTAGCTGCAGTCAGTTTATTGCCCATGCTCAGTAGATGACTTTTTTTGCAAACAGCATATGATAGTAGAACTTAAGATGATCAATGTCAGCTCTCTTATCTTAATAATAGCAGTGGCTTGTTGGCTACACTAGGAATTTTTAGTGCTCATTGTGCAAGAAAACAAGTATGTTTGTTGTTTTTTAACACAATCTGTTTCTTTTTATGTTAACTTTGAATTAAAATATTTCTGTTTACAAAATGAGTGCCGTTTCATATCTCTATAAAATGCACACTGCAGAGATTGGCTCCTCCAAATGATTGGTGGAGTTTAGCTATTAATAAACAATTGCAGTAAAAAGCATTTTATTGTTAACACATTAAGGGGAAACCAATTTTACAGTACACACTCACTTAAACGGTCCTTTAAAAGGAACATTAAAGTCAAATAAAACTTTAATGATTTAGACCATGCAATTCTAAACAACTTTCTAATTCACTCCCATGATCAAAATGTGCACATTTTTTGTATGCACACTCTTTCTGTTGCAACAGATCCTACTGAGCATGTGCAAGAATTAACAGTATATACATTTATGCATTTTGTGATTGACTGATGGCTATCACATGGTAAGGAAAATTCAACTAATTTAAATTTGTCAGAAAAAAAATCCACTACTCATTTGAAATGCAGACTAAGGGGTAGTTTTAACAAGGGCCGATTGACACCCCCTACTATCGGGCTGATTTACACCCCCTGCTACCGGCCGCGAATCTGCAGGGGGCGGCATTGCACAAGCAGTTCTGGTGAACTGCTTGTGCAATGATAAATACAGACAGTGTATCATGTCTGACAGACATTGGGAAATCTACCCCTAAGTGTTTTTTCATTGTCTTTTTATTATGCATTTGCTGATTATGCAAATGTATGCATGGACGCCATTAACGAAATGGCAAAGGGTTGGTCAATACATTTTGAACATAATCTCTCCATTACTACAAGGCCCCACACCCTAGTGAAAAAAGGATGATCTTCCTGGAGTCATTCTGGAGTAATCAATGACTCCAGACTAGTCATCAGAAGCCACCCTGAAGTGTGCCCACAGGCCGAAATATGTAAATGAGATGACTATAGATTTATTCACTAGCTGTTCATGCTTGTGAAGTAATCAGTAAGGTAATCTGCTAATCATTCTGAAGTCATCACCTATAATTTTTTACCTTAGCTAATGACTTTACAAGCCTGATGATGTCTGATGATGTGCAAATTACTTCTAAAGTAGTTTGATGGTCATTAAAGGGACATTATACACTCATTTTTTCTTTGCATAAATGTTTTGTAGATGATCTATTTATATAGCCCATAAAGTTTTAAAAAAAAATAAATGTATAGTTTTGCTTATTTTTAAATAACATTGCTCTGATTTTCAGACTCCTAACCAAGCCCCAAAGTTTTATGTGAATACTGTCAGCTACCTTCTCCAGCTTGCTCCTGTTTGTGTAAATGGTCTTTTCATATGCAAAAGAAGGGGGGGGGTGTCTTATTTGACACTTGCAGTGGGCTTTCCAGCTACCTTTTAAACAGAGCCAAACTGACAGCTTCTAAGTAAGTTTTTAAACAGTTTTATACTGGATTTTTATATCAGTATCTGTGCATCTTATTCTTTATAGTAGTGTCTATTACATGCAGTTATATGAAAATGAGTGTATACTGTCCCTTTAACTGACTCCAGGATGGTCTCTAAAATAATCATGTTTGTCTTGGGCAAGCAACTTCACTAACTTCCAGGAATCAAGGCCAATAATATATCCTTATGAATCCATACCATACATCAGCATTAACACATCCTCCCAACATTTGCGGTCTGGTATAAGAGACTTAGTTGGGTGAGGGGAACAGTTTCCATTTTTTGGGTGGGGGAAAGGTCACGGGTGGATAGTGGGCAGGATCATGGGTGAGTATGGGCGTGTGTGAGTGGTTTGTGGGTGTAGTAGCCTGTAGGTAAAGCTAAGGGAAATTATGCAATCAGGTTGTCTGGCTTTCTCAGAGGTCTAATAATATTTATACTGATATATATTATGGATTTAATTACATTTTTTTTAAGACCATTTGCACTCAAGAGATTATTGCCAATGTAGTGTTCTCCATAAAAAAAATTCCAAGCCAGACGGCATTATAAAATAGCCAGATGGTATTATGAAGTTGCCAGGAGAGGACAGTGTAATATTTTCTAATATTATATAAGTTTCTGCTATCCAAAGCACAAATTAATTGCATAATTTAACACAAATGTATTTAATGATAATTTGTGCAACAAATATTGAACATTTTTAATATTAGCTAACATTTTAGCCTAGTGCTGCGTAAAATCAGCTGGGTGGTGCAACCGCTAAACATGTCCGGGGGAGAACATTTAAATGTGGGGCAACCATATTAAAACAGGTATGCAACCACTGCACTAGGTGATCTGCTCAAACTCATTTTATATGAGATTCATTTTGGGGAAGTCATCTCTCACGGGTATTAGCATCTTGTTGTAGACAATGAGTACCACTAATCAAAATTACTATCATTCCCACTGTGATTCTAAATCTTCTTGATTTCTGTCCTTGCAGTCTGACATTTCTGCAGGAAATGAATATAACTTTTGTGCTGAGCACCAAAACCCTGGTCAGTGAATGACAACTCTTGTTCTATTTTATAAAATTACACATCGCTTAATGTTTTCTATTCTATAAGAAGCTATAAAAATCCTACAAAGCTGCAAAAATATCTTATTGCCTCATCATACAGCTTTGTATTGCTTTCTAATTATGGACATCTGTCTTAAATAGTTTGACCATCTGCTTAATGCTATTTTAACTATGCAGATAACAGCAGAAGAATAGAGAAGACTAGAAAAACAATATATCTTTTTTTTGGGGTTACAGCAATATTTCAAATGTTTCACTATAATTCTTCTATTTACATTTCAGCAGAATTAAATGCAGAATTCAATGCTAGACTTGATTTGTGCATAGCAATGGGGTAGCATGGGGTTATTGTGGGGTTTATTTTAAGTTGTTGTTAAAGGAACATGTCAAACTTATCTTCATGTAATTACTTCCATTATTAAATTGTGCACAGTCTTTATTTACACACTTTCTGATGCACTAGCTACCACTGAACATGTGCAAAGGTTTACAGTGTATATACATTTATGAGTCTGTGATTCACAAATGTCTCATGATACAAGGGGCAGGAAAGCAGAAAGAAATTTTGAAATTTCTCAGAAAGAAATCTGCTGAAATTCAGAGTAATTGTTATTGCATTGTCTTTTTATTATGCATGTGTGGATTATGCAATTCTACTGTATTTAATGGGCTTATGAGTAAACTCCAGTGTAGAGTGAAATGCGTAAGATTATCAAGCATGTCCCTGCATGTTTGTGTTTGTTAATGTGATTCAATAAAATATTTACTTTTTATAATCCCTTTACCTGGATTTTGTATTTAATGATCTGTTAAAGGGGTATAAAACCCATTTTTTTCTTTCATAATTTAGATAGTGACTGCGATTTTAAACAGCTTTCCAATTTACTTCTATTACCTAATTTGTTTAGTTCTCTTGATATTTTTTGTTGAAAGAGATACCTAGGTAGACTCATGAGATGCTGCTTAGTGGCTGCACATATATGCCTCTTGTAATTGGATTTCAGTTAGCTCCCAGTAATTTAGTGCTGCTTCTTCAACAAAGGATCCCAAGAAAATGAAGCAAATAAGATAATAGAAGTAAGTTGGAAAGATGTTTAAAACTGTATTCTGTCTGTTTCACAAAATAATTTTTGTGGGTTTTATGTTCCTTTAAGTAACCTTCTTTTTTTGGAGAACAAATGATTTTCACAAAATAGAAGGATTTAATTGTTGTTAGTGCATAGATATATATTTGGGATACTGGACTAATTCAAGCGAAATGGACGTTGACTCATGTTCGCACAATGCACTGGTCAAAAGGTTTGTGTATTTTGATAATTGTGTTCTACCATTTGCCTTTGATTGATCGTCTGTAGCTTAATATCTTCTGTTGTTCCCTCAATAAAGTAAAAATAATAATAATATATATATATATACTTTTTATGGCTAGTTATAAGCATTTCCATTAAATTCATATCTCAGTTCCAATAATAACAAAGTGGGCTAAAGAATAAATCATGATGTCCATGAAAACAAGTAGCAAAAAATAAAATGAATTGGCTTAAAGGGAGGTAAGTTCATGATCCAGACAGAGGGCCCCATGTATGAAAAGGCGTGCGGACAGCGTCTCAACATAAGAAGCTGTCTGCATGCCTTCGCTGCATACGGGCAGCAGATCTGTTGTGTGTAATGCCTGCCTCGTCACTCGCACGATCAATCGCACAACAGAAGAGACTGCCAATCACAGAGATTCTCAAAGGTGGCGAAAAGTGTAGAAAGCTTCTAACATTGTGGGAAGCAGGCTCGCATTGTGCGAACCTGCGCTGGAAGGGCTCCGTAGCAGCTTACGCTGCTTCGTACATAGAGCACAGAGTGTACAATGAAATATAGCTCCTTTCAATGATACACTTCTCAGTAGTGTCCATGTCTCTTCAGTGCAATATGTATAACATTCTTACAAATATTGTTGCAAACACTGCTGCCATTCATTAGTTTGCTCTCATGGAAAAAAGCTATGTTTCAACAAAGGATACAGACAGAAAGAGATAGATGTGATAATAAAAGTAAATTGGAAAGTTCACTGATCTGAATCTAGATAGTTTCATTTTGACTTCCATGTCTCTTTTACATTCTGATGGGTTGAAATAAAGGGACACTAAATATGAAATGCATTTCATGCACCTCCCTCTAATCATAGGTGCTGCCATTTTGGAACCTAGCTTAAACTGCAGGTACCTGAAGGAGAGTTGCTGCACATTTGCAAACAGGTCAGCATGGAATGTAGTAAAATCTACATTTCAACATGGTGGCACCCATGACTAAAGGGAAATCGTGAAAAACCTCAATACTATGCTTATAAAATATTTGCAGTGTTTAATGCCTTAAAGGGATATGAAACCCACATTTTTTCTTTCATGATTCAGATAGAATTAACATTATTTTAGAAAAACTTTCTAATTTACTTCTAACATGAATTTTTATTTGTTCTCTTGCCATCTTGTTGAAAGCATAGACGTATGTTTACGAGCCAGCCCATTTCTGGAGCATTATATAGCAAGAATATTATCCATTTGCAAGAGCACTAGATGGCATTACTATTTCCTGCCATGCATTGCTCTAGATGCCTACCTTGGTATCTATTCAACATAGAATATCATGGGAATGCAGCAAATTTGATAATAGAAGTAAATTGAAAACAAATGTTATGTTCTGTCTCAATCACAAAAAAAATGTTTGGGTTACATATCCCTTTAACACTGTATACAACTGTGTATTGAGAAGACTAATATTATGCAGAGTATCCGACGAGCTGAAAAAGCTACTCTATCAGGGCTTTGCCGTGAATATCGTATTAAACTAATAAATTGTATACATATTACCCCAGCTACTATTAAAAAATGGTTTCCAAATGCCATATCTTATTGTCTAAAATGTAAATTAGAAGATGCTGATTTAATGCACTTATTCTGGGGGTGTCGTAAAAACCTAAAATGCTGGTCCTGGGTGAATTTCTGGCTTAATAGGATTCTCAAAAGTAAAATCACTTTAAACAGATATAATCACTTCTTACTCTATGAGAAAAAGAATAGAGGTGATATTTCCTGTTTCATCAATACAGTAATATTGGGGAGCAGATATATAATAAAGAACCGACTTTCAATAAACTTGTTAACCTAATTGAAAAATAAGCTGTAATAGAGCAAATTGATGAATCTTCGATATCTAAGAAAAATATAAAAAAATGGTGGAGCTTTATTGAAAGCCAATTTCTGTCCCACGCTACAAAACATATTCCATCTCAGACGTTTGTTGATAACAGAGTAAATGTCACTTATATTATAGAATGGATGCTTAATAGATGGTGAGCACCTCTCTACATCTGCTACTCCTGCTTCATTTTCTTATGTATCCCCCCTCATAAAGTGCCATAAAAGATGTTGAGATCTGTTCATATCCTAAAAGGGCTAATTAAATAAAAAATAGTTTGTATATTTTTTTTAACAAAAATTGCTAGCAAGTATTTTTAAATAATTTTCAAAAAATAGTTACTAAACCATGCTGTCTGGAGCAGTCTGCTCCACCCACCCTTATCAGTGTTTAGACACAGGCATTGTATTTCAACTGAGTTCGCAGCTTCTAGGCATGCTAAATAGATATAGATACGGCCATAGAAGGAACTGTGTGGAGGGAGTTAGAGCTTTACAATTCAGAAACTAAAAATAAAGGGTTAATGGTGAGGCACTGCAGTACTATACATTTGCAGGTAAAGTAATTAAAGTACATATCATTATATTTTGTCTCTAACCCAACTTGATTTATGTCCCTTTAAGGAACATTAGAGATGTTTCACACACCTTGATTTATATATTTGAGAAAAAAAATGTTATTTTCTTTTTTCTTTTTTTTTGTTCTGCTTTGCAATTAGAGCTTAGTTATTTGGTGAATTATACTATATAGACAGAATCTTTTTTGCTGTTGAGTAAAATGGATTAGTTTGAATAATAACACAGAAGAAATACTATGCGGTCTTGTGTGGTGCTTATACTTTGTACGTAGCTATATATGATCTGTAATATTAGTGATCTGTGTATCACAATATTATGAATGAATTATTGTTTGCTTTATTGCATGGGCTCTTTTCTTGCAAATAAAAAAAATAAAAGAAAGAGAACCCCCCCCCCAGTAACTTTTCTAAAAATGCTCATATTAATTAAATGATACATTTTGACTCACAATATAGAGTCGTTATTGAAGCCTTGTTTATTTTAATTTACATTCATTATATATACCGTACTTTTTTTTCTTTATTAATCCTTGTAGTTTTAATGACACATTCAAGAGAAATAATATGTTAAATAATGATTTTCTTACTTTGTCCTCTAAGACAAAGAGACAGGAGAAAGGTAATGATAAATATCTTAAAGCTTCTGGAAGAATAGTAGTATTTTAAATGAGGTGTCAATGTATTAACTGACTGAATCATTAGCATGATTGTAGGTACAGCTTTATAAATGTCTCAAGAGATGGTATAATGTACATAGTTATACAATCTCAAAGCAGACACTTGCTAGAATAATAATCCCTAACAAAAATAGACAAACTAATAGGCACACATGACCTCACCCACAAAATGCAGGTGGGCTACTGTCCTCAGGCTTTTAACCTCCAACATCCCAAAAATCATCCAGCAAATGTTGGGAGGATATGCTGCTGTATTTTTTTCAATTTAATCAACGTTTACTACACTTTCATTTTCAGGCAAAATAAATAAATATCAACATGTTATATATACAGTGTTCCTACATGCAGATTATATACATTTTGAGAATTATATCCTTCTATGATTATATACCACAACATATGTTGACCTTCTGCTCTTTGTACATCCCTTAAAGGGACAGTAAAGTTAAATTTATAGTCTAATGGTTCAGATAGATCATGCAATTTTAATTGTACTTCTATTATCAAATGTATTTTGTTCTCTTTATCCTTAGTTGAAAAGCATCTCTCGGTAGGGAACAGCAATGCACTTCTGGGAGTTAGCTGGTGATTGGTGGCTGTACATATATGCTTCTTGTCATTCACTCACCTGATGTGTTCAGCTAACTCCCAGTTTGGAACTGCTTCTCCTAAGCTTACCTAAGTTTACACTTCAACAAAGGACACCAAAAGTACAAAGCACATTTGATAACAGATGCTATTTAAAATTGCAGGCTATTTTGAATTCATGGAACTCACAAAAGGGAACACTAGAGATTAACTAAACACAGATTGGGTAAAAGGGCCATCCTTTAATTTGCATGGCCCTGGGCAATACAAATTTGTGGGGCCCATCAGTCCAGACCTCATATTCCCCCCTTCTGTATAGTCTGTCCCCTGTATGGCACCCCCCCCCTATCCAAACATATGGTGTGCTCTATATATGGAATAAAGCTGTATATTACACCTCCGGATGCCTTTAACACTTACATAAATACAAGAAGTACATTGCAGCTTTTTATACCTTCACTCTTGATGACAGTGTGGGGCCCCTCAAAGTGCAGGCCCCTGGGGTAGTGCACCCCTCACCTTGCACAAAGGGCAAGCCAGTTGGGGAACGATGGTTTAATATGACAATAAGAAAGAAGCTGATCTGTCATGCTATAGTTTGGAATATTTAAAGGACATAAACATTCATTGCAAAAAAACAAAAAGGATAATGGAAAGTCAGTCAAAAGGAGTAAATTTCCTGTGTGCATATGGAGACAAATAACTACCTGCAATACAGCCAAGGACTAGATAAATCATTGGGAACAGCAAGGCACAGCTACTTCTATTTTACTTACATACATAAATAAATTATTCCTTCCCTGGCTGGCTTTTAAATATTTTAGCCAACTACTACATTTCATAGAATTATTTTAGTCTTTGGTTTAACCATAACCATAAGGAAGATAATGGATGTTTCAAATAATCAAGTTTATGGAGAAACAGCATAATTACTACAAGTGTTTACTGGAGCAGTCATTAAACACTAAAGATATAACTACTGCAGTACAGAAGCAATGGAAGACACCCATGACTGCATAGTAATGAAACCATGAATCAATATCTCTATTAGAATTCATAATATGCCAGTAACATCATTTGCATTTATTAGCCTGCTTGCTCGACTCTCTTAACAAAATTATATTTCATCTATTGATGCTAATTATCACATTCACCCCATGGAAATTAATGACATTCATTGATTGGCACAAATAATACATTATTACAAAGAATTGTATTGTAAGCAGAAATGGTGTTGTTACTAGGGTAGTTTTCATTTAAAATAGAAAAAAATAAATGTATGTTATCTTCTGCCATGGAGGCTCACATATAGCTTGATCCCTTAAACCCAAAATGTTTCCTTTCATGATTCAGATAGAGCATGCAATTTTAAGCAAATTTCTAATTTACTCCTATTATATTACCCAGGGTGCTGAACTAAAAATGGGCCGGCTCGTATGCTTACATTCCTGCTTTTCAAATAAAGATACAAACAGGACAAAGAAAAAATGATAATAGGAGTAAATAAGAAAGTTGCTTAAAATTGCATGCTCTATCTAAATCATGAAAGAAAACATTTGGGTTCAGTGTCCTTTTAAAGGCTGACCATATTGCCGCTTTAAAAAGGGACACATATGAAAAATACATATGTCAGGGTTCTTATACAAAACATTTCTTTAAACAGCCCTGAAAAGAGCCCTGACATATGTGTTTTTCATATGTGTCCCTTTTTAAAGCGGCAATATGGTCACCTTATTTAAAGTGCAATAAATTCTAGGTTGGGAAGCTCAAAAATACTTTACATAAGACAGAAAATTAACAACAGTGTCTTATCCCTTAAAGGGGCAGTATACTACAAACTTGTTTTCCCACTAATGTGTTTCCAATTACTTTTTTTTACCAGCTGCAGAGTATAAAATGCATGAGAATTTGTTTTTAAGGATTATTTGTGTATATGAATTAGCTGTTTTTGTGTTTTGAAACCACAACCTAATAAAATAGATTGAGCTTATAGGTATAATCAGATCTCATTACTTTATCACATTGTGTACATATACCTCCATCCTTATCTTATATCTGTCAGTAAACCAATCACAAATACTTGGAGAGAACAATTGAAAATTAAAATGGTATTACCTTATCTCTGCTATACCCCACTGAGAGTGTAATTTCTTCTAATGACTGTGTTTACACAGTTTGGCCTTAAGGCCAAAAAACTTTCAGGATAGGTGGGGATACCACAGGCTAAATCAACTATTTCAAATGCCAATATAAGTGTAATGGAAATACTTGTAAACAATTTAATACACTACAGCAGGTAAAGTGGATCATTGGGAACAAATTAAATCGGAAACATTTTTTGAGTAAACTGTCCCTTTAAGCAAATGCTCCACTCTGTGGCAAAGCCTGAATGCCAAAAATGGTGCAGGGGCTTGAAATAGATAAACTCCAAAGGCTACATTAATACTGGATAGGAAAGCCTAACCACTCTTGAGAGTAATTCAAGGTCATATCATTCCTACACATAAAACTATAATTGATGACCTTCGAGTCATTAAAATTCTGCTGTGTTCTATAGAGGCACCTGTTATTGAAATCTAAAGCTAAGCAATTTGTCCTGAATAATTATGTGACCATAAATGTAGATAGGAAAATGCATGTCAGTATCAATGATTTGCAATAAACTCCTGCTTGATTTGAGCCAATATTTGGCAGTACCCTGCAGTGCTTAGCCCAATGTTTCCTAGATGCATTTAAAGAGCAGTTAAAGGCATTTTTACATATACATGTCATATATCATAATTTAAGCATTGCATTGCAAAAAGGTCTGCATACAAAATAAATGTGCAGTGACCAATTATAGGGGCAAGCTTATACACTGCCATATTTTACACAAAGTATTATTAAACATTTTAGGGGGGGCAAATTTGTCAAGTACTATTGTACACAGTACATAAAACATTTTTTTTTTTTTTTAAATGCCTAATGACTGACTTTTGCTTCCTTTCTATATGCATATAAATATTACTAAGGATACATAGTGGGTCTATGTAGCTCAATGCATTCATTAAGAACAGCACATGTTTTGCGCTATACAGGAGAAACCAGGAGCCTACAATGCAATAGATTGATAGTCACTTTACGGGTCCAGATTAGCTGGGAAAAAAAAAGAAGCGGATGGGCAAAATGGTAATTAAAAGGTTGCATTTGTAAAACACAAGGTTTAAAAATAACTTGCATGATATACATCAACATGATTTATCTGTGGTAAATACATTGAAAGACAATGTCTTATTTGGAACAGTTACTGTCCCTTTAATATTTTCTTTTTGAAGCATGCTGTGTAATTACAAGACACACTTGCTTTGATAAAGAATAAAATATCAGCCAGGTGTAAACATTTTTAAAACAGATTGACATCTTGTGTTCTGCATATGATTTTCAGTAGCCAAACTACACCCACTACTTGCCTCATTTGGAGGAGTCAATCCAAACTTGTGTTTGCAGACAACAAGGCTAGACAAGGTCTACAATAGCATCTGTTAAAGCCAAACAGGGGAAGATATATAATAGTTAGCCTTGTAAGTATGCAATGTCCTCTTTTTAGTTATGACAATCATAAGAGACAATTTACAGAGCTAAATCATATGAAAGGGGTCAAAATAAATAATGAAAGTATTTTGCAAAGCTGCTTTATTATGCATAATAAAATCTTTCATATTAACATCTTAAGGTGTTGACTGACCCTTTATTTTTGGAGTGTGTTTGGATCACTGTCTTGTTGGAATATTACATTTATTTTCCGATTTAGTTTCTTCACTGACTGGGACATTGTATTCCATGATTTGTTGATATTGAGTACAATCCATTCTTCCCTCTATCTCTATAATATGTTCTGTGCCACTGGCAGCCACACAACCCCAAAGAATCCACCCTATGCTAAATAACGGGAAAGGTTTTCTTTTCTTCAAAAGCATCTCCTTATTGTCTTTAAATGTACCTTTGGTGATTGTAGCCAATGCTCATTTTGAACTTCTTCAGACCACAGCACTTGGTATCAAAAAGCATTTGGCTTATCTGTGTGCTGTGTTACATACTTCAGATTTTGAGTTTGTGATTAGATCACAGCTAGGGTTGCCACCTCAGCCATGTTTTACTGGACACTTATGAGTTACGCATGCTGCAGGGTAAGCATGGCGGAACATGCATTTTGCCTCTGAACAGCACATGAATAGTGCTGATGAACAGCACAATACATGTTCCTCCCTGCACACCCTACAACATGTGTAAGTCATAAGTGTCCAGGAAAGCATGGCCGAGGTGGCAACCCTAATCACAGCTGACGCTCCATCATGTTTGAGTAAGCAGCACTGCATACTGGACTACACCAGTGACAGCTAAATCTTCCTGCAGGATACATATTTGCAGTGAAATGAGGGTTTGTTTTGCTTTCCTGACCAGTCTACAAGCAGTTCTATGTTTCTTGATCTCCCAGATCTCGTCTTTATTTCAACAGTTCCTCTTAACATCCATTTCTTAATGACTTTTCAGACAGTGGAAACTGCAGGTGGGAATCATTTAGAAGTCATTTTATAACCACCCCGACTTTGTTAGAGTCAACTATCTTTATTTTCTGATCCTCTGTCAGCTACTTAGAAGAGACCATGATCGTTGAAGCACAACACTAAGAGTTTCTAAGAGTTAGAGAATTTATTAAGATATGGTCGAGTCGCCTTTAGACTTAGATCACGGCCTAACAAATCAACTCAGACAATTAAAGGGACACCAAACCCAATTTTTTTCTTTCATGAATCAGATAGAGCAACTTTCTGATTTACTCCTTTTATAAAATTGTCTTCGTTCTCTTGCTATCTTTATTTAAAAAAAGCAGGAATGTAAGTTTAGGAGCCTGCCCATTTTTGGTTCAGCACCTGGGTAGTGTTTGCTGATTGGTGGCTACATTTAACCACCAATTAGCAAGTGCTACCCAGGTTCTGAACCAAAAAGGGGCCTTTACTTTCCTGTTTTTTCAAATAAAGATAGTAAGAGAACAAATAAAAAACTATAATAGAAGTAAATTAGAAAGTTGTTTAAAATCGCATGCTCTATTTGAATTATGAAAGAAAAAAATGTGGGTTCTTTAAGGCTCTTAGATCTTACAAAGAACTCTCTAGTGGATCAATTGGTAGGGAGCTCAAATTTTCGCACAAGCCAGATTTACTTTTTTACTTCAATCTGTTAAATTCAGCAAATAAAATAGTAACGGTACATTACAAATTGTAAAATATATCAAGTTTGTTTGTTCACTGCAGAAGTTGTGTAAGCCTTTCAACACATATAAGGAATCTTTGATCACAACTAGGGAACCTTTGAAATCAAACTAGTATTATGCAAAACAATTAGATAATATTTACAGGAATTCAAAATACCTAATTTTTCTACATAACATTTCAATTTCTATGTCTTTTTTTTCTGGATTCCAGATACAGTTTCATAATTTTGCTATCTATTTAGACTTAATTCTGGAATGTTTATTTACATGCATACAGGAAATCTATATATTTTTTCAGCACCAATTTAGCTTAAATATTGTGACCTTTCTTTAACTGTATTTTTGTTTTTGGGTTAAGATATGATGCAAGTCCTGCGTGACATCCTCAGTGATTCACCTGGTAGTAAGCACTCTGGGGTGCAGTTATTTTGGGAAGAGAAGGATGGGTTGTTAAAACAGTTTTAACTACCATGCTAGGCAACCCCCCCCCCCAAAAAAAACCTTTTAGTTTAAAAAAAAAAAGGCACAGGGCTGTTGCCCCATCCCTCTCCTTCTCCCCAAACTAAGCTGATTATTCCCCCAAATTTCATAGAGAGGCAATCAGCTTGCCTTGCATTACCCTCAAGCTAAAGTAATGTGGTTGGCACTAAAGGGGTTAATCATTAAAAACAAATCAACATGTCAGAATGTTTGATTTGAAGCTTCGAAAAAAAAATGTGCATACACAGAAAATCATTTAGTGACAAAATTACTAGATTGCTTGTCTCAGGATTATTGATCGTGTACACAAAGCCTCCCAGACCTGGTTGACAATTTGGGTTGGGCAAGACACAGTGCCACTTTTGTATAGTTTTATGAATGGTTTGCACTTATCAGATCATTAAATTGTCACTTTGTATTAATGTGATCTCTCAGCTACTTCACAATATCTCAAACACATCTCAACTTATCCACTTTGATGGAGGATTTAATTATTTATGCTGCGTTCAAAAGAGCAGTTCAACAAGTGCAGTTTGTTTATTTCATTTATAAACATATTCAGAACCAATAACCTTAAACTAAAGGAGTAGCATGTGGCCATTTCATCCATATATAATGCTATACAGCATATTACTACCAAGAAGAACCATGTGGCAATCTATTTTGGCCATGTTCTTCATACACTAGACATTTTTTAACAACTATCACATTAATATAATTGAACTAGAATTGAATTAGATACACTTGAATTTAATTAATTGTAATTTTGAATGCCTAGGGCAGCACAAAACCTAAATACAACAAAGATAATCCTTATCTTAAAAGGTTTTCCAGACCAGCAATATTTTCCAAAATTACGTACAATATTTTAAGTTCTTCATTTCAGAATGCATCAGCTCCCCACAAATATTTCAATATAAATGGTCAGTAAGCAGCAATGACATGCATATGGATTAGGGACACTGTTATTTACTTTGATAACACATTTAAATGTATGTGATACAACCTTGCTTTCTATTATATTCTATTTACTGTTTCTGCCTGAGCTAAAGAGAAAGTGTGTTTTTCAAAGGCCAAAAAAAAAAAAAACAGCAAGATTTCTGGATCCAAATAAAGTCATCAAACATTGCAGTATTAAATAAAATATATACCACTTCTGTATCCATCTTAAAGGGACACTGACCCCAAATGTTTTCTTCTGTGATTCAGATAGAGCACAACATTTTAAGCAACTTTCTAATTTACTCCTATTATCAAATTTTCTTCATTCTCTTGGTATCTTTATTTGAAATGCAAGAATGTAAGTTTAGATGCCGGCCCATTTTTGGTAAACAACCTGGGTTGTTCTTGCTGATTGGTGGATAAATTCATCCACCAATAAAATAAGTGCTATCCAGAGGTCTGAACCAAAATAAAAGCTTAGATGCCTTCTTTTTCAAATAAAGATAGCAAGATAATGAAGACAAAATGGTAATAGGAGTAAATTAGAAAGTTTCGTAAAATTGCATGCTCTATCTGAATCACAAAAGAAAAAATGTGGATTCAATGTCCCTTTAAAGTGAAGGTAAACTTACATTTATGCCTATCCAGGATTTCATTTGTTTCACAAAATCAATATCACTGTCATTCATGATTCTTTCTAAATCTAATTCCAAACCGAGTTATCATCATTATCGTTCCATTTGCGATTGTACACAAATGCAACCCGTAATTTGTATTTTTTTTTTTGCTGCCGATCAAATTATTGTAGCAGCCAATTGAATTTCTGTCCGTTAGGCGGCCGTCAGTGCACGTCATCCGCATATTTGACCCTGTGCGCATGCGCTATTTTTGGCTTCCATGAGCGTTCACAATTCGCGCATGCGTATTCAAAATATTCAGGAATCCATCATAGAACTTGCCCGATCTCGCTTGCGCAGAACACTGTAAAATCGGCAATTGGCGCATGCGCTGTTTCACTGAGCCTCGTGAACCCGCTTTAGGAAGACGTAGAAAGCGGGTGGGACTGCTCTCTACGTCAAACACAAGAAAAGCCGGAACTGGTGTGTGGGAGGAGTTAGAGATCGCATAGGTAGGGAGATAACAATGTAAAAATAAGAAAATTGGGAAAAAAATGAAAAGAAAAAAAAGTTAGCGATTAGATTAGGGTAATATTAAAGAATGCATTCATGTATTTCATATGCTGAAACTTAACCTTCACTTTAATTATCAGTAAATTCACCATAAAGGCAGATCATGTTTAAAAAAAATGCTTATTATTACCATATCATAT
The DNA here is from genome assembly GCF_027579735.1 of Bombina bombina. Taxonomy (NCBI): domain Eukaryota; kingdom Metazoa; phylum Chordata; class Amphibia; order Anura; family Bombinatoridae; genus Bombina; species Bombina bombina. Next base: position 627,142,434 of record NC_069503.1, on the reverse strand, counting down.
TCAAAATAAATATATGAAAATAAAATCAAAGCAATTTTTACCCACAACATCAATCAGCAAGACAGTTCCACTAATGATCTAAGTAAAGAAACAAGCCTGGGCTCCAGCCTTAGTAAGGAACAGTCTGCTTTAACTCTCTTAGCCAGCTGATAAAAAAGATCTGATGTGAAGCTTCACTGGGGCAAAGAATCAATAATTGCATTCAGCTTCAAGCAACTTGTCCCTTCAATATTCTCAGGGGAAACACACAAACATCTAAGTATATGTGTAAATCCCACTTACAGTTCTCCAAAGATATGATTAAAATGCATTTAATCAGACAATTTTCAGATTTTTTTTTTCTCTGCGGCCAAAACAAATAAAGCAAAATAACCACACATAAGGGATGATTAAATAATAGTATGAAAAATAACAAAAGCACTGAAATGATGCATGACCTACATGAAAACGGTTAATGGTTAGTATAAAGGGCATTTGTTTATGTACAGAAAAAGATGCAGCCTTGCATTACACTTAATATAGCGCAAGTATAAATATAGCAAAAAATAAAAAAGCCATCACAGCTATATTTTATCTAAGATATCAAAAATATATTTTTGCTTCTTATGAAGAAAAATAATTTTCTAGGATATAACTGCTGAATTCTTGATGAGTTATAAACTAGGGGACTGTATTAAAAGGGAAAGTGTATTCATTGTAGAAGCAAGTAATTATATAATACTGTTTTTTTGTTATTTGTAAGAAACATGTTTCTCATGTCATTCTTATATGGACGTGTCCCTCTCTACCAGTAGAGTTGTCCATATAAGCCAATGGGAATTAGCGCAAAATACTAACTTTTTCTATTTCCTTGTTATATTAAAAAAGCACTAAGCTATGTCTTATAATATACTAAAGTAGAAATAATTGCAATATGTATTATTCCTCTCTTTAAATTGAGTTTTACCTTTTATTTCTTTATTCCCTACATTTGTGGTTGTCCTTTACTTCCTGTCACAGCCTTACAAGGAGGAGGGGCCTCTGCAGGAAGCTTTGTCTTAGCCCAATGTCATAAAACTTCTAGGCTGGTTACTATTAAGTGAATAGATTAGATAACAGGGAGTCAGAATTGATCATGCCTAGATCAGTCAGGATGTAACCTAAGTTTCAAACATGTCAGCTCCCACATCACACTGGGGGGCAGGGCTACACTGAGAATGTCTAAATGTAGCCACCAATCAGCAAGCACTACCCAGGTGCTGAACCAAAAATGAGTCGGCTTGTAACCTTACATTTCAACTTTTAAAAATAAAGATAGCAAGAGAACTAATATTTTTTTTTTAATAGGAGTAAATGAGAACGTTGCTTAAAATTGCATGCTCTATCTGAATCATGCAAGAAAGAAAAAAAATGTGGGTTTTGTGTCCCTTTAAGTGTCCTTAAAACAAATAGTACAGTATCAGATGTGCACATTATGCTAATGCTTACTGTCTGATACAGAAAACTCCATCAACTCTATTGGTTTAGAGGAACACACTTCTTAAAGGGACATTAAACACTGTTACTCAGTAGTTCCTTTTTTACTGTCCCTAACTAGCCTCATCATAAAAGATACGATAACAGAGCAGGTATTAACTTAACGAAACTTAAAGGGACACTGTACCCAAAAATTTTCTTTCGTGATTCAGATTGAACATGGAATTTTAAGCAATTTTCTAATTTACTCCTATTATCACATTTTCTTCATTCTCTTGGTATCTTTATTTGAAATGCAAGAATGTAAGTTTAGATGCCGGCCCATTTTTGGTGAACAACCTGGGTTGTCCTTGCTGATTGGTGGATAAATTCATCCACCAATAAAAAAGTGCTCTCCAGAGTACTGAAACAAAAAAAAAGCTTAGATGCCTTCTTTTTCAAATAATGTTAGCAAGAGAACGAAGAAAAATTGATAATAGGAGTAAATTAGAAAGTTGCTTAAAATTGCATGCTTTTTCTGAATTACAAAAGAAAAAAATTGGGTTCAGTGTCCCTTTAAGTTACATTATGGTGACACCAATTATTTTATGTATACAGTATACTAGAACTTTACACTTACAGGTATTTCTTCAATATTTAAACACCTAATATATTTTTTAGCATCTGCATATTATTCTCGGGATAATCTTTGCTTTAGATACATCATTCTATCCAACTTTTTTTTTGGTCTCGTGTTTAATGTCCATTTAAAGCCTGACTAGAAAATGTTAGTTTAGTCAGGCAGGAACATGCATTTATATAATCTGCAATAATCAAATGTGATTCATGCAGTTGGCTTCTGTCCCAAGATCATTATGACTTCCTGGCATATATCTGTGTGTCTACATTTATGGCCCTATGCTAATACTTGTTTATGAATGTAAATCCAATATTTATTACATAAGACCATTAAAGATCTGACATTTTAAATGTGCAAAAGTATTCATTATATTAAATATCTAATTTAAAGAACAAAACTAACAACACAGGAACGGATTGATTTTTAACATCATATTTATCAAATCCTGTATCTCTCTAGTGTTTCGTGCAATACAGCTGACTGCTGCAGATAAATGACAAATTCTAGTTAGTGAACAAACATATCAAATAATATTGTCACATTTTTTTATTGGTTGTATATGTCTGCAAGAAAGTTCATTTGGAATAATTATGTATTGTATAAACGAATGAGGAAAAAGGAACGCTGAGTCTTGAAGTAGATGAAATAAGGTTTTATTTAGGAGCAGGCTTCATCAGACACAGGGTAAGCTCCTATCTTACGCGTTTCGCGCATGGGCACACATATTGTATAAACGCTGCACAGCCTCAAGGGATGGAGGTTAAGAGGTCTGTTTAATACATTGTTGCTTAATCTACAGTGCCATATTGTTAGAGCCAGAAGATATTCCAGCTGGTATCAATGTGCAGAGATGGCATTAACAGAATTAATGTTGTTCATACCAAAAATATGTGATATTTGTTAGCATTACTTTAGGGAAATGTTTCATTTTAGTTAGCTCACATTATTTTAGTTATGTAGATGCTGTATTCATTTGTATTATTGATTGCTCTAATCTATTTCTTCTGTTTCAGATTATTCATGACTATTTTATTGCAGATTTTTCTTTCGATTGATTGTATTGTCTGATGTCACTGAGAAAACATGTATGTAAAACTCATGTCATGTGGACTACCATGCAATTATGTGTTAAAGTCATTACATTTTTAAGTTCATTAACATAAATATTACAGTTTTAATATGATTCACCTGGATGCAAACAATTTATATTTTCAGAGTGTTGTGGCATTAAAAACTTAAAGACCAGTCAACACAGCAGATTTGCATAATCAATAAATGCAAGATAACAAGACAATGCAATAGCACTTAGTCTGAACTTCAAATGAGTAGTAGATTTTTTTCTGACATTTTTAAAAGTTATGTCTATTTCCACTCCCCCTGCACCATGTGACAGCCATCAGCCAATCACAAATGCATACACGTACCATGTGACAGCCATCAGCCAATCACAAATGCATACGAGTACCATGTGACAGCCATCAGCCAATCACAAATGCATATACGCTTATGTTAGACCTCTGTATTCTTGCATATGCTCAGTAGGAGCTAGTGACTCGAAAAGTTTAAATATAAAAAGACTGCACATTTTGTTAATGGAAGTAAAAATGGGAAAGTTGTTTAAAATTGCATGCTCTATCTGAATAATGAAAGTTTAATTTTGAATTGAGTGTCCCTTTAAAATTAAATAAAACGAGGATTGAGTCCTTGTGGAGGTGCGCACATATGTGAAGCGGAGCACAAAAAACAGAACCAGTCTCGGGGGAGGCAAGGTGAAAGGTTAAAGTCCCTTTAAAATTAAACTTTTATGGTTCAGATAGAGTGTAAAATCAGTATGTAATTCTCTATAATTTATTTTATTATGCATAGTTACAGTTTTAAATGTTTTTAAACTATGTATTCTATATTGTATACAGTTTACAATGCAGTGATTAAAGACATGAAATCATATTTATTTCTTTTATGATTAAGACAGAACATATCTTTTAAACAATATTCCCATTAAAACCAAGTTTGCTTCATTCTCTTGGTATCCTTTGTTGAAGGAACAACAATGCACTACTGGGAGATTACCACCAATCCGCAGTAAGCTCCCAGTAGTGTATTGCTGTGCCCTAGCATACCTAGGTATGCTTTTAAAATATTATTAATGGCTAATGTCATCTTACAAGGACAGTAATAATGTCATCCATACATAACTTATGAAAAAGCTAAGACAATTTGTAAATACTAAATTAGAATGAGAAAGAACTTCTACCCAAATGATGGGACAAAATATTATTTTATAGGGTATGTAATCTAACTTCTGCATACTTAATTTACATTTTCTTTGCAAAATGTTTAATCAAGGAAAATAAGTAGTATTGCAATATGCATTTATTTTTGTTCTAGTTAGCTTGCTTTTGGTATAAAATACCAGACAGGCTGCAGTGCATCTTTCATACCTAAAGAGATAGTAAAGTAAAAGATTACTTCTATGATTAAACTTGCTTCATTCTTATGTATCCTTTGTTGAAGGAGCCTTGATATCCTACTGTGAACTAGCTGAACACATAGGGTGAGCCATTGACAAGAGGCGTATATGTGCTGGCATCAATTGCCAGCTAGATCCAAGTCGTGCATTGCTGATTCTGAACCTACCTCAGTATACTTTTCAACAAAAGATATTTTGAATTTTTCTTCTTAATTGCATGCTTTACCTAAATCCTGAAAATTAATTTTAACTTTACTGTACTGATATATAATATGTATATATACACACAAAATAATTACCCTTAACATGGACATTTTAATGTAAAAATAAAATGCTACATTTTGTTAGACCTCTGTATTGGTAAACACATTACTTTCTGTTGCTATGGGCCTGATTACAAAAACCCGACGGCATGGAGAAATCACTTAAAATCTTCTGGGGGGCTTTGTTGAGGTTATATTACTATGTTTGTCTCTTTCCTTCACTTCTAGAACTCTGCATAGTCAGATACACAATTTTTTAATCTATAATTTGCTATTCTAAAATGTTTTGAGAATCCTTGCAAAAATGATGAGACTGCTTAGATCATCTTGCCTCTTAAGGTCATCAGACCCTATGTGTTAACCCCTGCAAAGTTGTTCAATACATAGTCAGATGTGAGGATACAGATAGTGAGCCAATCAGCAACAGGCATACATAGGTATACTCTGGTCATATTCTCATCTAGAGCAGAAAAGGGCAGTGAGCACAGGAAAGCACAACGTTTGTGAATGAGTTAAAACATAGAAGAAAGGGAATTTGTTTAAAATAAAAAATGCATTTTCTTTTGTTTCACAAGATTATCCTTTTAAAGCATTTCATACAGACAACGCTTGCATTTACATATTTTTATAAATAAGCTTTCTATCATAAATTGTACTGCAGCGTTTGTGTGTAGTATCAGAACATTTAGAAGTATCAACAGATTTAAAGAACATTAAGCTTCTCATGAGTCATTTGTTTAGTCTCCATCGAAAACCAAATCAAATCATAAGTTAGTGCCTGAGACTTTAGTTACACAACATGCAGTCTAAAACACTCACGAGGATGTTATCAAATGACATAAATCCCAAGATAGTTTAATACAAGTACTTTATTAGACGAACAAATGAAATAAACAAGTACAAACAGAATACAAAAATATATTGGGTTTAAATCGGGGTTTTACAGCAGTAAATGTATTTTGATCGACTTGCTTTTTAGTAAATCATTGCTTCCCACAGGCAGATCAAAAGTTAAGAAATTCTATTTTGCTACAATGTATTTATTTATGTTCTACCTTGATTCAAGCTAAAATAACTAATATATTTGTAATGTAATAAACCTAAATGTTTATTAAAATAGAGCAACATATTTTTTTTTCCATCAGAAGCTGTTTATTTTGTTTTTAAAATGGTAAAAAGTCCATTCTTGTGTCCATTCCAACGCGGATGGCAATCCAATATTTATCATCTCTGCTGAACTTAAACTGAAGCTAAAAATAACCCAGTAATAAAGGGATGTGAACGACTTTCCAATGTACTTCTATTATAAAATTTTGCTTCATTCTCTAAGTATCGCTTGTTGAAGGAGCAGCAGTGCACTACTGGGAGCTAGCTAAACACATTGGGTGAGCCAGTGACATGAGGCATATTTGTGCAGCCATCAATCAGCAGTAAACTACTAGTAGTATATTACTGCTCCTGAGCCTACCTGCGTATGTTTTTGAACAAAGGAAATCAGATCAGCCTCTTCTGATCTTGTGTTGCTATTACTCTGAAGGAAAAGAGAACTTGAGGCCCTATAGTTATTGTATATGTTCTGGCATCTTACAGGAGTAAAGTTAACTGAGATTTAAAGGGTCACTGTAAAATTGAGCTATGGAGATGATTTACTTGCACTATATCACATGACAGAATGAATTTATCTGTTGGCTGTGACAAATACCCAATTAAAGTGGTTACATGATACTGTTAATCTTTATTAGATCAACCATTTACCATAGCAGAACATCAAGGGGTGAAACACATGGTAAAAGATATATAATTTTCACTAACCAAGCATTTTATTCTTACACTATAATGTCCCATAAAAAGTATAAAAATGAAAACATGAAAGACAAGATTGATGTAGGATATGTATGAACCTTCTGATTGGCTCACCAGCTTAGGCCTTTTATGGAACTTAAATGCATTGTGCCTGAATGTGCAGCCTTGCAGTGGTTAAAAACATTGTGTAATATGGTTATTTAAAAAAAAAAATTGCTCTACTGAAATAAAGTATTTTATTATTACATTTAATGTTCTGTTACAGTGGCAGATTGTGTTGAGATACCATTAAACAATACAGACAACTGCATCTGGACACTCAATTTTGCAGAATTCTGGGTTCCGCTTCTATGCAACTCAGTATAACCAATCAAACACTTTATTGGTCAATGTACTATAAAGGCTCTTCCAAAACAAACTGAGATCTACAGACTGATAAAAGTGCCAAACTGGTGGCATCACTGGTCATGATAGCACCTTATGAAAGGGACACTCAAGTCAAAATTAAACTTTCATGATTCAGATAGAGCATGCAATTTTAAACAACTTTCCAATTTACTTCCATTAACAAATTGTGCAAAATCTTTTTATATTTAAACTTTTTTAGACACCAGCTCCTACTGAGCATGTGCAAGAATTCACAGAATATACATATATGCATTTGTGGTTGGCTGATGGCTGTCACATGATAAGAAAAGGAATGGAGATAGACATAACTTTAAAATTTGTCAGAAAAAAATTTACTACTCATTTGAAGATCACACTAAGTGCTATTGCATTGTCTTTTTATCATGCAGTTGTTGATTATGCAAACCAGTGGTGTAAATATGGCCCTGGACAGGGTTACAGAAAATAACAGGGGCTTGTAATCCTTCTGTCACATTCTGCATTCCTTATCCTGTCTTTATTTATTGTATCCCCTGTATAGTTCTGCAGAATTTGTTGACGTATTACAAATAATGATTATAATATTAATACAGGTATAACAATCTCCCTAATGTGTTTATTTATCAATTATGAGAGGCACTCCCTATTTACACACATTTTAGTGTTTATTTAGGTAAAGAGCATATTGATAAAAGTTCACTTCCACTTTGTCATTCTTAAAGGGATATGAAACCCAAAAAAATTATTTTGAGATTCAGACAGATCATATAATTTTACATTTGCTTCATTCCTATGCTATTCTTTGTTAAATAGATACCTAGGTGTGTGTCTGGAGAACTACATGGCAGGAAATTGTGCTGCCATCTATAGAGCGTTTGCATATGGATAACATTCTTGCAAAGCTGTTGCTATATATTGCTCCAGATGCACATGCTGCTAAACTTACGTACCTGTTTTTAAACAAAAGATAACAAGAGAATGAAGAAAATGTCATAATAGAATTAAATTAGAAAGTTGTTTAAAATTACATACTCTATCTGAACCATGAAAGAAAATTTTGGGGTTTCATGTCCCTTTAATTTTAAAATATGCTACAAGCTTGTATTTGATCAGATTGCTATATATTTCCACACTCAGCATGCACAGGCTACTCCAGTGACAAATTGCCTTCTAAATAAAGGAATTGTTTTTGAAAAGACAATTAGACACAACAGCTTCAGTTCACAGGGATGGCGATAGGAAGGCGCAAGCTGATCATGTGATCAAGCTAAAGTCTGAAGAGTATGGCTCATTTTTTTCTTGGTAACAAGGCAAGAATAATACTAACATTTAAAATGCTCTTTAATAATATGTTATGGCAAACTGTGGTGATTTATGTCTAATATACAGTATGACCGTACTTGCATAGATTAGCTGACCTACATGAGCAATTTTATGCTACTAGCATTGTGCTTTTAAACTAAAGAGAACGGTAATTGAAGGGGAACAGACTAAATAATGTGAAATGCCTGCAAGAATTCATTGTTTTAGGGAAGAATGTTTTAGTGTGTTTACTATCTGAAGATTCCACTTACAATTTATCAGAAGCGAGACATCTTTCAAAAAATAATATTTAATTATAGTGCACCTATTAAACACATTAAGCATAATGCAAGAACATTTTCTTAATATTCATGCTCTTTAATAACTTAATTATATTTCTAATGTAACAGTTCTAAGTAGTGGTTCAAATTAAATAATTAAATAATTCATTGTATAATAATTTGGTTTAGTTGATTAAATAAATAGTACTAATGCGCAACTCATATATTTTTTTGCTCTATTGAAAAGAGTATATATTAAAATTGTTGCAAGCATCTGTTTTGACAGTTTTAATAAAAATTAAAAAAAAATGTTCAATGTATCTTTTTTTCAGTTCACAATATACTGTATATTTTATTGCTACTCTTTTATATGCATCAGAACATTTTAATTCAAAATGACATTAAAACAATTTTATCATGCATACAAAAGAAAAGTATTTAAACATGCTAAAAATATATTTTCAAGAAAAAAGGTTAAAGCTGTTTAATTTGGTTTTAATACTAACAGGAATTACATGTCTGTGTACTAGCGAACCCTAGGGACTCACTGCTCACTGGCTGATAATACTAACACTGATCTTTTGGTGAATAAGGACATGCCTCACAATTTTACAAGAACATGAAAGTCAAAATTAACTTTCAAGACTAAGATAGATTATGTAATTTTAAGACACTTAAATTCAGTTCTGTTATCAAATTTACTTTGTTTCTCAGGTATCCATTGTTGAAAAGAATATGTACATATCATCAGCAGCCGGAACATACTGGGAGCCAGTTGCTGATTGGGAACTGCACACATATGTCTTTTGTCATTGGCTTACAAGGTGTGTTCAGCTAGTTCCCAGTAGTGCATTGTTGCTGTAGAGCTGAGGTTAAAAAGATGGTAAATAAGAGCGCTTAAAAAACGTTAGGATTTACCATCACTAAAAATAAAGTGAGGGCGCTAACCTCACCTTGATTGTGCCGCTGCAGCTTTCTAAACTCATCGACTACAGCCGCCTATGGCACAGCACTCTCCTTCAATGAGATGAGGTTTGCACCTCTAAACCAATAGCCTTGTGTGTCAGCTGACACTGTTCTGAATGCTAGCATGGCTATTGGTTTAGAGGTGCAAACGTCACCTCATTGGTAGAAGAGCACTGTGCCATGGGTGGCTGGAGCCGTTCAGTTTACCATCAGATTTACCATTACTTTAACAATGTCTTCAATCCCTTTGCAGGGGTTAAAAACACACAGTTATATGCAAACAATACTGCAACAATAAAATCTTCTAACATGTTATAAACATTTTCTTTTTTGCACTTTTTTGTCCCTTTAAAAAAATAAATGTTACGCAAAACTATTTTCCATTCAATGTAACAAAAACCAAATGGCTTCAATGTCTCTTTATTTACAATGTGTATTCATTCATAGCTGTTACAAGAGGTCCTAAATACAACACTTTTCTTCACAGCAGACTTGGACACCATAAGCCATCAGGTTACAATGTAGTCTTCCACTGTTTTAACAGCACTATATAAAACCATCCCTGGTGCCTAAATAAATGTATGCCTGGCTTGTAAGTTTATCACCAATGTACCAGCCCCTGTGTACACCAATGTACCAGCCCCATTATCCATTCAAAACTGTATTTACCGACATGTACCATTTTTTTCTTTTTATTAAAAACATTTTAAAGATGTCCTCACTGCAGTGAAAAAAAATCAAGTATTGTCTCTCATTGGATAGAGATGGATACATATGATTTAGAGCAGGGGTTGAAAATGTTGTATGAGACCTACAAATCACCCATAAGACTGAAGAGCCAGCCGTAAATTGAAGGGACATGAAACTTTTTTTTATTTTACATGATTCAGATAGAGCATGCAATTTTAAACAACTTTTCAATGTACTTCTGTTACCAAATTTGCTTCATTCTCTTTGCATTCTTTGTTGAGCAAACAATATTGCACTACTGTGAGCTAGCTGAAAACATGAGGTCACTCAATGTCAAGAGGCATAAATGTGGAGCAACCAATCAGCAGCTAGCTTCCAGTAATGAACCTACCTAAGTATGTTTTTCAACAAAGGATACCAAGTGAACAAAGCAAATTAGATACAAGAAGTAAATTGAAAACTTTTTTCAAATTACATACAAATGTTACAAATTCTGGGTTTCATATCCCTTTAAGAGCAGAGGATGATTTTTTGTTTTGTATTATTATTTTATTTTTCTTTATTACATTTTCCAATAAACATCCAATAAGTATTAAACAGACAAAATATAAATCATCCTTAAAAAGACTAAGTAAGTGATGGTAGAGCAGGGGATGATTTTATATAGAAATATATGTAGCAGAAAAAAAACCAACAAAAAAACATCAGGAGCCAGAACAAGTCAAGAGTCAAGGCTTCAGGGACTTGTCAAGCCCAGATTTAGATAAAAACATTGCTCTAGTTTAATATAATATTAATTATAATGCTACGTGCCAAAATATTAGATACATTTATAAAATAAGCTACAAGTACTTGCAACCAAAAAGGCATAAAATATAAAAAAAAAAACAAAAAAAAACATATTGATACTTAATATATTATTTGCATAGAACTATAAACACATTTTTTTTTTTTTTTGGCTTTTTCATTTACATCTTTTAAGCCAATGGTAATTGTTTTGCAAATGTAAACATATAGCACTGATCAAATGCTGTTACCCTGTGTAATTAACCACAAACTATAAGAAAATGTTGTGTTCAATCCACACACTGAAAAAATACACTGACAAATTAAATAATTGGTCTCTATTTCTATTCTATTCTGCAAAATGTAAATAGATTTACACATTTTCAATGTTTTTCAGTTAAAGAGATGAGGCATACAATAAATACTGTGTTTAGTCAGAAAGTGCTGTAAAATATGTAATTTGTTAATATACTGTATAAAGGATTTATGCTTCTTTAGCAAGTTTTCAGGCGTTACAATCTCCCACTCCCTGGTGCAATCACCCAATCGATGCAAACCAGGGGTTCATAATATTGAGAAGTCAAAAAATTTTAGGGGCTCTAGAAGCAATTATATATATATATATATATATATATATATATATATATATATATATATATATATAAACCATAATCCCCTGGCTATTAGCCTTTTTTAAGCATTGGAAAAAGCAACATGTACACACATTTACTCATACTCAAATTCTATAATTAAAGCTCTCTTATGGGTCACATTGTGTTATTGTAACCAGCATAAACTCAGCCAAAACAGGAAACACCTGTCTTGTAATACTTTTATTTTCAGTTGTTTAAAACCCTGGTTTAGAAACAAACACTTAAATTGACACTAAAGTCAAAATTAAACTTTCTTGATTCAGATAGAGCATGCAACAACTTATCAATTTGCTTCCATTGTATAAAAGTGCACAATCTTTTTATATGCACACTTTTTGCAACACCAGCTCCTACTGAGCATGTGTAGGATTTACAGAATATATGTATATGCATTTTGTGATTGGCTAATGGCTGTCACATAATGCAGTGGGATGGACAATTTAACTAAGTTTTTCAATTTGTCAGAAAAAAAATCTACAAGTCATTTAAAATTCAAGGTAAGTGCTTTTGCTTTGTGTTTTATTATTCTTTTGCTGATTATGCTATTCTACTGTGTTTAGTGGTCTTTTAAAAAGACACAAAAGTCAAAATTTAAGTTTCATGATTCAGATAGAGCATGCAGCTTTAAACACGTTTTCAACATACTTCCATTATCAAAATGTGCACATTATTTTATATGCACAACTTCTGAGGCTACAGCTTCTACTGAGCATGTGCAAAATATGTATGTATATGTATTTTGTAATTGGCTGATAGCTGTCACATGATGCAGGAGGAGGGAGAATTGGATTAACTATGAAAGTTGCCAGAAAATATTCTAGTGCTAATTTCAAATTCAAAGTAAGTGCTAATACATTGTATTATTATTGTGTACTTGTCAATTATGAAAGTATACTATATATAGTGGTCCTTAATGACTTTAGCTGCCTTTCTGATGTGTTTTCACACTCACAAACACTGTCAAAATGCTCCAAATACCATAGAGAGTAAAATACAACTGCTTCTTAAAGGGACATTAAAGTGCAAATAGAAAATGATCTAATCTGTGAGACCATTTTATTATTGCTCAATTGCTTACATAAAACTATGTTTTAATCTCCACAAAGTGGTTAAACGCATAGTTAATAACAGCTCCAAAACGCAATGCAATACTGTGAGCTGGCTTAACACCTCTGCTTAAATTACCATTAAATATAGTAGAATTGCATAATTAACAAGTGCATAATTAAAAGACAATGCAATAACACTTTCTATGAACTTCAAATAAGCAGTAAATTTATTTTCTGACAATTGTTCCACCCATTTGCAGGCCCCCTGTATCATGTGATAGCCATTAGCCAATCACAGACTAGTATATGTATACACTGTGAACTTCTGCACATGCTCAGTAGGAAATTGTGCCTCAGAAAAGTGTGCATATAAAAAGACTGTGGAAAATGTGATAATAGAAGTAAATTGGAAAGTCTATTAAAACTGCATGCACAATCTGAATCATGAAAAATTAATTTTTACTTTTGTGTCCATTTAATCAATGACAATAAGCTTATATGTGCAGCCACCAATAACCAGCTAGCTCCCAGTACTGCACTGCTACTCTGGAGATAATAGTAAAGATGTGTTTAACCCATTTGCAGTGGTAAAACACATAGTTATATGCAAGCAACAGTACAATAATAACATACTCTAAAATGTTAAAGAATATTCTTCTTGCAATTTTTTGTCACTTTAAATTAATATCACCAATTTGTTTGGGCCACATGAGCAAACGGCTCTGCAGAATTGGCTCCAGTGATATCAATGACACTTTCAAATAAGTACTCAACTAATTAAATGTGCATTCACACAGCTTTCTCCATTTGTAGTGCAGGGGGGATGAAAAGTAATTCAATACATTTTTTATAACAAGAAGAGGAAAAATCATTTCTAAATAAAATATGAAAGAGAATCAGCCTATTTTCTATACATACTTTTAATAAAGATACCAAGATAATGAAGACAATTTGATAATAGGAGTAAATTAGAAAGTTGCTTAAAATGTTATGCTCTATCTGAATCACACAAGAAAAAAAATTGGGTTCAGTGTCCCTTTAAATAGCACTGACACATTTAAATATAAATAATGTATTGCTTTAGTTAGTTCATTTTAGAGAAGTCTTTTTCAGCATTATGTAACAAAACACTGGAAATATGGTAACAATTGCTAATTAACAGTGCTGTACATTTCTACTAGATCAGGACCTGTAACAAATAAAGCTTTTTCCTAGATTGAAAATTAAGTGGATCATAACTTTTTCCCTGGCTGAAAAAATGGTGTAACCCTGCTAATTAATATACATGTTTAGCAGTAGGTTGTGATGACCTACATATCTTGTTAAAGCAATGTTAAAACTGCAGCACACTAACCTATTAACCTTTTCCTTTATTAAACTAATTACATCACACACAAAACCAGAAAGCATCTATCATTATTAAATTTCCTAAGGTTATGAAGAAACCTACATTGGAATAAACAGATCAAATAAACAAATATCAATGTTCCTTATATCTGGTGGTGTGGTTTAAAAGGCTGAGAAAACATCTAAGAATCAGTTATTAAACAATTAATCATTTACTGAATAAATAGCAGCATAAAAATAAGTATTAATAACAAGTAAGTGTATTTTTGTATTTATTTACAGCTTATTATATGTTAAAATAATGTTTTTTTTACCCTTACAGATGTGTATTTCCAAACTGATTTCAAGGGCTAAATGAGCTAAACAATATACAATTATAGGTTATATACAATAAAACACGAAATACTCATTTTATTTGACATATAAGTAAGACCTATTACAATCAGAGTAACTAATACCAAACTGTATAAGAAATAACACTAAAGAGGAATATAATGTCTAAATCAAAAAATGAGTAACACTGAGAATAATAAATTAGCAAAATTCAACAAAATATTCTTTATAGAATGAATATTGTTATGTTGTTGCTTAAAATGGGCTTGATTTTGTGCCCATGAGAAGCAGAAAAATAAAATACACCATTATAAGTGATTAGCATATGTAGCAGTTATTATGCTATTGTTGAGTATTCCTCATGGGATCCAATAAATGAACCCAACATGAATAAATAGGGTTGATAAAAAAAAATTCCCACCAAACAAAATATTCATGAGTCTCATTCCATATGAAAAGGGATTTTAACCAAATGACATAAAAGGGAAAAATAACAAGAATGATACTTTATTAGTAAATCACATGCTTTATATAAGATATGGGTAGTGAAGTCTTGTGATGGGCACAAGGACCCACAGATGTGATCACAGGCAGAAAGAAATTGGACTTTGTGCATGAGAGGAGCAGCTGGTCCGGTTTATTTATTTATTTGATCTGCCCAGAATAATCATTGTTCTGTGTCAATTCCAGTCCTAAGGGTCAGGTCACGTGGCACAATCTGTGCTCATTTGGCTATTTCTTAGTGCATGAGTTATGTAGAGAGTGACACATAAAAAAAACAGAAAACACCCCAGGAAAACACAAAAAAAGGGGTGCGGTATACTTATTAATGACTAGTGCCATCCACCTGCCAGTGACCAGGCACTGATGGATCATCTCCCTACACACTGTAACAGCACACAAGGACTGCACATCCTTTTGTTCAATGGGCATCACTGAGACAGGAAAATCCTAAAACAATAGTGCAGTATTATAGGGTAGCCCAGAGGTCTTTGTTTAAAGGATGAAAAGGCTTATCAAACATATGCTCATGTAGGTATTTACATGCTTTCAGTAAGTATTGGGAAAAAGTGAGCAATATCATATACTGGACTAACAGTACAAACATATACATATATATAAATAAACACAAATATAAACTACTATTAAGTGTGTGTGTTAATATATATATATATATATATATATATATATATATATATATATATATATATATATATATATATAAATATATTAAAAACACATAGTTATATACATATATTTTATATGTATATAATAACTATATGTTCTTTTATATATATATATATATACATACATACTCATATTTAAGAAAATATATTCATACATCCACATATAATACAATGTTAGACACAGACTTAAAGCTATGGATCTGTGCAAACACCACTACAAATGCTGTCCTGGTGTACAGTGCACATTGTTACCCCAATTATAAGGGAAGAATGCTGATCGCCCTCACCTGAGCAGTTGATGCCTTTCCCCTTCTGGCACTCACTGGGGAGCTGGTTGGACGCCTGCACACCCGAGAGGGCTAAAAAGAAGAGCACCGAGGAAGTGGAGCAGAGAGCTAAGGGTCCGATCAGCCTGGGGGCAGAGGCAGGGTGCAATCCTCCAACCATGGTGCTAAGCTGAAGGATGCTGCTGCTGGTGTGAGAGGCTGGGGTGATAACTGGCTATAGCAGGCCAGGAGCATCAATAACAGCCAATACTGACTCCTGGATCCTCAGCACTGAGCAATTAATGTGCATCCCCTGCAACCAGCAGGGATCCTGTGACTCCTCTGTGCCCCCTGTATCTCTGTACCTGCTGCTCTGTGCCTTGTCCTATCTCTTTTCTCCCAATTCTTCACAGAATATCACACAGCCTTTTTCTTTAATATCACACAGTCAAGCCTGCAACCCACTATGTAAGGTAATTATCCAGTATCAAATAATAAAAGGAACGCAGCCTTGCTAGATGCACAGCCACCCCTTTGTACACACCCTCCCCCCACGCCTTTACTTGCTGCCTATGAATAATGGGTAGTCACCCATCCTCAGTCTTCAGCATACCAGCAAATAAAGGCTGTCAGGCTGGTTACAATAAGAGAAACACTCCCTGTGTTGTGTTATTGCCCCTCCCTTAGCCCCCGTTCTCTTCTGATTGCCCCTTTGCAGCCTTATAGTCAGGTTTTGTTTCACTAGCCACGAGAGAAGAGCAAAGCGAGTGGCTTCTGGCAACAACAAAGGGAGTGAGTGGAGGAGGGAGAAGGATACCAGGAGGAGGAGGAGGAGAATAATGAACAGCAGGGGGAGAAGTACAAGACAGATCACGTGACACTAGCCCCCTGCCTTTCTATAACCTCTCCCCTACATAACAAAAAGTAAGCCCCTGCCAATCAATCAATGCTCAGCATCTGCAAGGGGAGATGAACAGGCAATTTCTGGAGCTACTTGTAAATGTAACGTGTTTGGGCATAAATAGCAGGAGATATGGGTTTTTCTTATCATAGGGATTTTTAAACATATTTAACAGCCTGAGAAATACATTGACGTTTCACTGATGTATCTCCTGATACTCTTACTGATGTATTTGATCATTTTGTGCTATTTGAATTTGATCTTATTTTCAGAAACTAGTCAGTGTTACATATACAGTCTATGTCACTAGTACCCTCAGCTCATCTATCTACTACAGTTAGTTCTCCTAAAGTTGCAAAACAGAGCCAGAATGATCAAATATTTTTGGAAATATAATAATTCAGTCAAGTCATTCTATTTACAATTACAAGATTAATGGTTACGTCAGAACTAAGCATAAGTAGTTCACCTGTCCAAAACATTAGCATTTTGGATCTTAATCCTTTTTTATTTTAATTGATATAAATACTGAAAATCTTTAATTCAAATATATATTTTTCCTGTTAGTTGATAGCGTGATACTCTTTATGCACAGAATGTATAGGTTGTAATCTTTAACATTAAAGGGACAGTGACACTGTACTGTAGAATGTTCTTCACTTTCATTTTTTCCCAATGATCCATTTTACCTGCCAGAGTGTATTCAATTGTTTACAAATAGTTCCTTTAACTTTGTTTTGTAATTGAAACAGCAGCCTTTGACCATTACATCCCCACATATACGGAATATTTCGGTAAACATGTAAACAAGAAGGTGTTGAATTAATGATGCTCCCAGTGTGAGGTGGAACAAAGAGGTACTAAAATGTTTGTTTTCAATTGTTATCTCACTCAGAGATAAGATAAGGTAGCCTTTACATTTATTTATAGTGATACAATAATTCAATCTCTTCTCCCTGCAAGCTCAGCCTGCTTAATATGTGTGATTTAAAGAGCAACATAGCTATATCATATACAATGATAAAACTAAAGGATCAATTTCCCATACATTTTATATACTTCAGCTGTTATAACAAGTCATTTGCAACTCATTAAGCAGAAATCATTTTGCATTTTACTGTTCTTTTAAAGGGACATAAAAGTGTAAAAAGAAAATGGTACTGTTGCTTGCATCATTTAAATGTGTTTTAGCCCTGCAGATGAGTTAAACACATTGTCAGCTGAAGAGCAGCATTGAACTACTGGATGCTAGCTGAACGCAAATGTGTATTGTTGCTTCCTAGTTACCCTTTCAAACAATGAGCACCAAGAGCACAAATTATTTTCAATAACAGAAGTAAATGGATAAGTCTACTGAATTGAATGCTCTTACTGAATGATAAAAGTTATATTTCAACTTTCTTGTCCCTATTAGACTATATTAATCTTTGCTGATTGAAAAAAATGAAATCAGATTATATATTTTTGTGTTTTAATTGTCTATCCAGTACAGTAGAACCACAGTTATTGTAGCTATTAAAACCGCTCAGGCTACAAATGCATCTTAAAGTGAATGTAAATTT
The DNA here is from genome assembly GCF_027579735.1 of Bombina bombina. Classification (NCBI taxonomy): domain Eukaryota; kingdom Metazoa; phylum Chordata; class Amphibia; order Anura; family Bombinatoridae; genus Bombina; species Bombina bombina. Next base: position 627,124,114 of record NC_069503.1, on the reverse strand, counting down.
TGATGAACCAGTGCCCGGTTTTTAATAATTCTATTAAAAACAGGGGCACTTTCATTCATCAAACTTTACATTTCACTGGTTTTGTTAAAATACTTACCTTTTATTTGTGAAATCCGCTCCAGCGCTTCCCCCACTCGTCGCAAGCCTCTTCCTATGTCATAAATGACGATCCTTGCCTTGGAGGATGCCGTAATCGTCATTGCTGACGTATAAAGAGGCTCGCGACGGTCTGGAGAAGCGCTGGAGCGGCTTTTAAGATTAAAAGGTAAGTATTTTAACAAAACAAGTGAAATGTAAAGTTTGATGAATGAAAGTGCCCCTGTTTTTTATAGGATTTTTAAAAACTGGACAGTAATTCCGCAAACTTTACATTCACTTTAATATTTTATTTTTTTCACACATTTTTTCAGGGTTTTTCACACATCTACAAAAAATATGCAGCCAATTCAAAATTAAAACTTGGTGACTAACCACTGTAGTATTGACAATGATTTCCTATTACTTAAAGAGATATGAAACCCCAGATTTTTCTTTCATGATTCAGATAGAAAATAAAATTTTAAACAACATTCTAATTTCTTCTATTATCTAATTTGCTTCATTCTTTAGATATCCTTTGTTGAATAAATAGCAATGCACATAGATGAGTCAATTACACAAGACATCTATGTGCAGCCACCAATCAGCAGGTACTGAGCCTATTTATTCTTTTCAACAAAGGACATCAAGAGAATGAAGCAAATTAGATAACATAAGTACATTGGAAAGTTAGGGGGTTAAGTTAGGGGGTGTTAGGGTTAGACTTAGGTTTAGGGGGTAATATATTTTATGTAGGTGGTGGCGGTGTAGGGGGGTCAGATTAGGGGTTAATAAATTTAATATAGGTGGCGGCGGTGTAGGGGGGTCAGATTAGGGGTTAATAAATTTAATATAGGTGACGGCAGTGTAGGGGGTCAGATTAGGGGTTAATAAATTTAATATAGGTGGCAGCGGTGTAGGGGGGTCAGATTAGGGGGTAATACATATAATGTAGGTGGCGGCGGGGTCCAGGAGCGGCGGTTTAGGGGTTAAACACTTTATTAGGTATTGCGGTGGGGGATTGCGGTTGACAGGTAGATAGACATTGCGCATGCGTTAGGTGCTAGGTTTTATTTTGCAGGCAGTTTAGGGAGTTACGGTTCTCCAATACTCAGCGCAAGGCTTGCTATGCCTGCATTTTGTGGCGAGGTGAAAATGGAGTAAGATTTCTCCATTTTCGCCACGTAAGTCCTTACGCTGTATATTGGATACCAAACTGCGCGTGTTTTTTATGTCAGTGTATGGGGCAAAAAACTACGGGCGAAGGCAGAAATATACGAGCGTAACTTCTATGTTACGCCGTATATGTGATACCAAAGCTGTGCAAAATCTGGCGTTGCCGGCTTCTGCGGGCGACGCTGCATATCGGATGGGGCCCATCATTGTCAAGCTGACTTAAAAAATAAAAAAAAAGCTGTAAAATGTGGGGCAAATTCAATTAGTCTTGACCAAATTTAGTGCTGCAATTCTCAAAAGATTATTTGTTAAACAATTAAACTAACATCAACACAATTTGACTGACTGTAACATCTTTCTTTTTTAACTGACTTTACACCAGATTTGAAACAGTTAAAATTTAGTTTAAACTACTTTATTTAACTTTGTAATTTGTTTTTAAATGGCTTAGCTAAAGTTTTCCAGGACAATTTATTTTAATATACACTTTTGTTCAAAAGTTTGGGGTCACTAAGACTTTTCCTTATTTTCCATGAAAACATACATGAAATGAGTTTGAATAGGAAATATACTTATTACCAATGTGAGAAATAATTAATTGTAAGTGAAATAATAATTGTGTCCTTCAAACTTTGTTTTTGTCACAGAATCTTCCATGTGCAGCAATTACAGCCTTGCAGACCTTTGGCATACTAGTCCTTAATTTGTTGTGGTAATCTGAAGAGATTTCAGCCCATGGTTCCTGAAGCACCCCCCCCCACACACACACACACACACAAGTTGGATTGGCTTGATGGGCACTTCTTACGTACCATATGGTCAAGCTGCTCCCTCAACAGCTCAGTAGGGTTGAGATCTGGTGCTGGCCACTCGCAGAATACCAGCTCACTGCTTCTTCCTTTAATAGTTTTTGAATAGTTTGGAGCAAAGCTTTGGGTCATTGTCCTGTTGTAGGAGGAAATTGGCTCCTATCAAGTGCCATCTGCAGGGTATGGCATGACTTTGCAAAATGTAGTGATAGCCTTCCTTCTTCAAGGTACCTTTTATCCTGTATAAATCTCCCAGTTTACCACCACCAAAAAGCACCACAGACCCTCACATTGCCTGAATCTGAATCTCACGAATGTTCTTCTTTGTGATCCGTACACCTGGAATTTAGATTTGTCTATCCATAATTCTTTTTTCCAATCTTCCTCTGTCCAGTATCTGTGTTCTTTTGCCTCTCTTAATTTTGTCTTTTTATTGGCCAATCAGAGATATGGCTTTTTCTTTGCAACTCTGCCTAGAAGGCCAGCATCCCGAAGTCGCCTCTTCACTGTTGATGTTGACACAGTTGAGGACCTGCGAGCCGTCTGTTTGTCAAACTAGACACTCTAATGCAGGGGTGTCCAAACTTTGCTCTCCAGAGGTTTTGGAACTACATTTCCGATGATGCACAGCCAGCATTTTATCTAGCTGAGCATCATGGGAAATGTAGTTCCAAAGCCTCTGGAGAGCAAAGTTTGGACACCCCTGCTCTAATGTATTTGTACTCTTGCTCAGTTATGCACTGGGGCCTCACACTCTTCTTTCTATTCTAGTTAGAACTATTTTGCACTGTTCTGTGAAGGGAGTAGTACTCAGTTTTGTACAAGATCTTAAATTTCTAGGCAATTTCTCACATTGAATAGCCTTAATTCCTCAGAACAAGAAAAGACTAACGAGTTTCAGAATAAAGTTCTTTGTTTCCGGCCATCTTGAGCCTGTAATCGAACCTACTGAATTGATGATGCTCCAGATACTCAACTAGTCTAATGAATGCCAGTTTTCTTGCTTCTTTATTCAGCATAACAGTTTTCAGCTGTGCTAGCATAATTGCAAAATGGTTTTCTAATGATCAATTAGCCTTTTTAAGTGATAAACTTTAATTAGAAAACACAATGTGCCATTGAAGCACATGATAGATGGTTGGTGAAAATTGGCCTTTGTACATACCTATGTAGATATTCCATTAAAATCAGCCTTTTTCAGCTAAAATAGTCATTTACCACATTCCTACACTGTATTTCTGATCAATTTGATGTTATTTTAATGGACAAAAATATTTGCTTTTCTTTCGAAAATAAGGAATTTTCCAAGTGACCTTAAATTTTTAAACACTAGTGTATATATTGAAGTCAGGACTTGGTGCGGCCACACCAAGCTCATCAAACCATGTCAAACCATGTCTTCTTGGACCTCGCTTTGTGCACAGGAATAAGCCTCTTAGTAGGAACCACCCAATCGTCCAATATGTTTTTGTATCATATAACATTAAAAACACCCCTCACTGGATCTAAGGGGCCTAGCCTAAACCCTAAAAGACATTTACACATTATAATCCCTCCTCCATCGAAATTTACAGTAGGCAGTATGTATTCTGGTAGGTAGTGTTCTCCTGGTATTCCCCACAGCCAGATTCTTCCATCAGAAGCGTGATTTATCACCCCAGAAAACATGTTATCACTGCTCCAATCCAGTGATGGATGCTTTAGACATTTGCTCTGTGATGAAAACCCATTTTACGAAGCTCTCAACTTTTTTGGTGCTGATGTTGCTTTCAGAGGCAGTTTGAAAATATGTAGTGAGTTGTGTAACATATGATAGGCAATTACGTGCTTCAGCTATCAGCAGACGTGCTTTGTGTGTTTGCGTGGCCTATCAATTTGCAGCTGGGTTGTTGTTCCTACCTTACAATAATATGACTTAAAATAAAGTGGAGGAGATCTAGTAGTGCAATAATTTCACAAACTGAATTGTGGCAAAGGTGGCACTATTAACATCCTCTTTTTTTTTTAACATAATTTTTATTGGTATTTACAGACGTACCAAAATAATAAAACAACAAATGATCACAAAAATAAAGGTGAGACCCTAAATACAGAAAACAATATATAAATGGATACAGAAAATCTTGTCATGCGTCATACAATAAATATCGACAAAAGTAAAAAAGAAATAATCTTAATCTGTCTTCACCTTTTTTTATACTTTATGTCAGACAAAAAGAAACAAAAAGAGAAAAGAACAAATTTAAAGATATAACCTTGAGTTATTAATTATAAATTTATCGTCCGTTTCTTCCTCATCTTAAATATAATAAAAGAAAATTATTTAAATTTAAAACGTTGGTTTTATCAGATTTCCATAGAAGATCTAGATTTTAAGATAAAATATAACTAAAACCACTTAAAGGGACTGTATACTGTAAAATTGTTTTTATATTAATGTATTTTCAATGACTTGTTATCAGTGGCGTCACTGAAATTCAAAGAAATACAATGTTGAGATGTATCCCGGTTGCTTTTGCTTGTTTGTACTTTGCTTCTCCCCTGCCCAATTTTGCTATGAATGTTGTGGGCATGCCGTGGGGCTTGCAAAGTTGCGCTGCTAGCCTAAACCTGCCTGCCTATCTGTGCTCACTGCTCAGTGACATGTGGAGCAGTGGAGTCACTCACTGCTGTGCTGTCTCTCTAAACGGGAACTGGCAAATCATGAGGGGATGCCTGGCACCTGACCGCATGACTGTTTGACACTGTCTTTAAAGTGAAGGAGCCACGTATGATGCCCACCAGACCATTACGGTTACGGTACACTAAGTGCACACTGAACAGGTAGGAGGGCGGGCGGGGGTCTGGGGGTGGGCAGAGTGCAGAGGTGATTGGCCATACAAAGCAGTAGGCACGCGGCCCGGGGCTGTGCACTGACAGGCTTGGAACAGAGTCAGAGAGCAGAATTTTCATAATTTGCGCCTAAACCTTTTCTTTAGTGATTTATTTTTAGAGTGCTCTGTTTATCTTTCATTTGATGCTCTGCTGAGCCAGGGAGCAGCTCTAGGCATGCGCTTTATAATTAATGCAGTGCAGTTTACATATTTTGTAAGTGTGTGTCTGAGTTTTTGTGTGTGTGTGTGTCTCAGTGTTTTTGTGTGTGTGTTTTTGTGTGTGTGTCTGAGTGTGTTTCCGAGTGTTTGTGTGTGCATCTGAGTATGTTTTTAAGTGTGTCTGAGTGTTTGTATGTGTATGTGCCTGTGTTTTTGTGTGTGTCTGCTTTCTGGTGGGGGGGGGTGACACCATAACTTACCGCACCGGGTGACACCAACCCTAGTGACGCCACTGCTTGTTATACCAGCTGCAGAGTATAAAATGTAGGAGAAATTGCATTTTTCGGTTTATTTGTGTATATGAAGTAGCTGGTTTTGTGCTTTTAAACCACAGACTATTACAATGGGTTGAGCTTCAGGTAATATCAGATCTCATTATGTTATCACTTTTATGTACACAGACTTGCTTCCTTATCTTATATTTGTCTAGAAAACCAAAGCTCAATACTTAGAGAGAACAATGGAACATTATCATTTAATTACTTAACTATCATGCCCCCACTGAGAGTGCAATCTCTTTTGCTGGCTGTGTTCACTGAGGCTATTCTATAGAATATACTCCAGTATAGAAACTTTCAGTATAGGTTGGGAAACCACAGATTAAATCAGCTATTTCAAATGCCAAATTATGGGTAAAGGAGCTACTTGTAAACAATTTAAAACACTCCAGCAGGTAAAATGAATCATTGGGAACAATTTAAATGGGAGACAATTTTTGGGTGAACTGTCCCTTTAAAAAAAAAAGAGAAAAAAAGAAAAAAAGGCCAAGAAAGTGGAAGGAGAGACAAGGGAGAGGGACGGGAAGGGATGGGTTCAGAATAGATGCTGTCTCTAATGCTCAGGGTAGTTATCAAGTAGTAACAGATGAAGAAAGAGGGGAGATGCATGAAAGGGATCTATGATCTGGAAATGAGTTTGTCTAGGTTGGGCTAGAATTACTTTATCCTATTTGACCAAGAAGACTTTTAACTTATTATCTTGAAAGATAATGCTGATCTAGAACTTTTTGATGTAACATATTGTGTGCAAATGCCGCTATGCTTGGGGCTTTCCTGTCCTTCCAGGAATTAAGTATCATCTGCCAGGTTATTAAAATTGGCATTATTAGCATCCTATGACAATGCCATGTTTAACCTCACTGAGATTTCATGGCTAAATGCTGGAGTTTATGCACCTTTTAGCAGTGGCTGTGACTGAAAAACATGAACTCAATAATTATTATGGGTGTCCACATACTTTTATACATATAGATTATATCATAAGAAATGCATTTAAATGATGTGTATTTAAAAAAAAAGTTTTTTTTATGTAATTATTTTCTATTCAGAGGCGTAACTAGAAACCACAGGGCCCAGGTTCATAGTTTACTTTTTAGTAGTGAGCTATATCTGATCTGTTTGCTGAAACACAATGTATACTTTTGCACCCATTTCATTTAAGCATTGTTTGTAGTGCATTTTCTTTAAAGGTCCAGTCAACACAGTAGATTTGCATAATCAACAAATGCAAGATAACAAGACAATACAATAGCATTTACTCTGAATTTCAAATAAGCAGTAGATTTTTTTTCTAACAAATTTCAAAGTTATGTCTATTTCCACTCCCCCTGTACCATGTGATAGCAATCAGCCAATCACAAATGCATATACGTATAGTCAGTGAATTCTTGCACATGCTCAGTAGGAGCTGGTAACTCAAAAAGTGTAAATATAAAATAATGTAAATTGGAAAGTTGTTTAAAATTACATGTTGTATCTGAATCATGAAAATTTAATTTGACCTGAGTGTCCCTTTAAAGGATTACTAACTTTTAAATGTTTTTATTTAAAATGTACCCCACATTTCCAAACACAAATATAAACAATATAAAGGTAACCTACTTTTATCCATAAACAAAGCTGCATAACGCCATAAAATAGATTTTTAAAATTTGCGGGTGACGTCACGTAATCCAGCCCTCCGATATGGGCAGTACATGTCCCAAACCATTAGCCAATCCGATCCTTAGTTTTTGAATATAATTATAAGCTTTTGTTGTATTATTGCGCACACGCACTTAAATCCTTTCACTTGCGCATGCATGATTGGTTTGTGCATGCGTGATTGGTCCGGATGAATCTTAAGTTACAAAAAAATACTAGCGGGTCTACTGTATCCAGAACCGAAATTAATACAGTGACGTATTCAGTGACGCCACGCTAACTTGCGCATGCGCAGCTCGGAAAACAGTCGCTATCTTCCAACCTGGGTTGTCAGCCCGGATTGGCCAACGCTACCAGATACAGAGTGAGTGGGGTTGGAAAGGGTTTAAAAATTTGGCGATAATTTTCTTCTAAACGGTACTTTTTAGAAACATGAATGTATTTGTTTTTTGTAGGTTATACACCCTGATAATATCTCTAGCTAGCAAAAACACCCCAAACTGAAAAAAGACAACACATAAAATGGTATTTTGTGTTATAATTTTAGTAAATAATGTCATACAAGTAATTATTTTCTACATTTTTTTAAGAATTAAACTAATTACAATTCTACAATAAACATCAATTCACCTTCATTGGAAAGAAGAGACTCCCCTCATTGCAAAATGGTTTATCATGTTTCCTAGTTAGGCTTGTGGGGTGAGATAGGGGTCATCTCCCCCTTAAAGGGACATACTACCCAGATGCTGAAACACTGGGAAGTGCTGCAGGATATCTGTAATAAGCTGACTAAAAAATATCACATGAATATATTTAAAGAAAAAAGAAAAAAAATCCTTCAAACTTCGTCAGACACTTTCAACAAAGTACTTGCACCAAAAATCATCGTTTAAAGATTTTCACAAAATGTTACCTATTTTTCCTCTCACCCATTTCAAAAAGAAGGATGTATAAGCCTTGACATCCACAACATAACAAACTACTGCTAACACTTGCTGCCAGCTAATTGTTTATTATGATGGTCACTATCAGGACCAATGCTGTGGTAATCAGGAGCAAGCTGGACAGACATGGGACTGCCTATTCAAAAGAGGATTGATGTAGTACTTACACGTCTCTCTATGGGCCAGATAATCTAAAGCTTGTCATATTATCACTATGTTGTAACTGAAATTGCACGTGAAATGTTCTAAAATGATTCAATAATTGTTTGAAGGCAGTATCACAAAGAGGTGCTTTAGTACACGTCACTGTGTGATGCAAGTGTTCTCTTCCGTTAGCGCAATGATCGATACTGTAGTTTCAGCCTGAGCAGCGAGGACTAGTACAATTGATTCCTTTGTAAGTGTGTGTAATGACAATAACAATTTACATGTGTGAACTTAACCTTTAAAGGGATACTAAGCCCAATTTTTTTTCATGATTCAGATAGAGCATACAATTTTAAGCAACTTTCTAATTTACTCCTATTATCAATTCTTCTTTGTTCTCATGCTATCTTGATTTGAAAAAGCAGTAATGTAAGGTTAGGAGCCGGCCCATTTTTAGTTCAGCACCTGGGTAGCACTTGCTGATTGGTTTGCTACATATAGCCACCAATCAGCAAATGCTACCCAGGTGCTGAACACAAAATGGGCCTGCTCTAAAGGTTACAGTACTGCTTTGTTTATTTAAAGATAGCATGAGAACAAAGAAAAATTGATAATAGGAGTACATTAGAAAGTTGCTTAAAATTGCATGCTCTATCTGAATCATGAAAGAAAAAAATTTGGATTTAGTGTCCCTTTAACCCCTTAACGACCAAGGACGTACGCCACACGTCCTCAAAAAAAATACACTTAATGACCGAGGACGTGTGGCATACGTCCTTGGTCTGGAAAGCAGCTGGAAGCGATCCTGCTCGCTTCCAGTTGCTTTCCGGTTATTGCAGTGATGCCTCGATATTGAGGCATCCTGCAATAACCTTTTTTAGCAATCCGGTGCAGAGAGAGCCACTCTGTGGCCCTCTCTGCACCGGACATCACCGGCTAAATTCGTTGGTGGGTGGGAGCCGGTTCGGGAGGCGGCCATCGATGGCCTTGATGATGTGTAGGGGGGCGGGATCGTGGGCGGGGGTGATTGGAGGCGCGCACGCGCGTGCGCGTGTGCACGGGAGGGCCGGGGCGGGCGCGTGCACGGGGAGGGAGCGGGTGGGAACCGCTACACTACAGAAAAAAAGGTTGTATTAAAAGTTAAAAAGTTAATAAAAAAATAGTATTTATATATATAAAATACATTAATCAGGGGGTGGGGGATTGGTCTGTGAGGGGGGGAAGCTACACTACAGAAAAATAACATAATAATTAAAAAAAAAACAATTTTTCTTGCAAACTAGGTACTGGTAGACAGCCAGTACCCAAGATGGCCCCCAATAAGGCAGAGGGGGGGGGGGGGGTTAGAGAGCTGTTTTGGGGGGGATCAGGGAGGTTGGGGGCTAAGGGGGGATCCTACAAAGTAGCATATGTAAATATGCTAAAATGTATTTTATTTTTTTAAAAAAAAACACTTTTATTTTAGTACTGTCAGACATTCTGCCAGTACTTAAGATGGCGGGGACAATTGTGGGGTGGGGGAGGGAAGGGAGCTGTTTGGGAGGGATCAGGGGGTCTGATGTGTCAGGTGGGAGTCTGATCTCTACACTAAAGCGAAAATTAACCCTGCAAGCTCCCTACAAACTACCTAATTAACCCCTTCACTGCTAGCCATAATACACGTGTGATGTTCAGCAGCACTTACCGGCCTTCTAATTACCAAACAGCAACGCCAAAGTCATATATGTCTGTTATTTCTGAACAAAGGGGATCCCAGAGAACCATTTACAACCATTTGTGCCATAATTGCACATGCTGTTTGTAAATAATTTTAGGGAGAAACCTAAAATTGTGAAAAATTTAGCGTTTTTTTTATTTGATTGCATTTGGCGGTGAAATGGTGGCATGAAATATACCAAAATGGGCCTAGATCAATACTTGGGGTTGTCTACTACACTACACTGAAGCTAAAATTAACCCTAGAAGCTCCCTACATGCTCCCTGATTAACCCCTTCACTGCTGGGCATAATACACGTGTGGTGCGCAGTCGCATTTAGCAGCCTTCTAATTAGTAAAAAGCAAAACCAAAGCCATATACGTCTGCTATTTATGAACAAAGGGGATCCCAGAGAAGCATTTACAACCATGTATGCTATAATTGCATAAGTTTTTTGTAAATAATTTCAGTGAGAAACCTAAAGTTTGTGAAAAAAATTGTGAAAAAGTGAACAATTTTTTTTTATTTGATCGCATTTGGCGGTGAAATGGTGGCATGAAATATACCAAAATGGGCCTAGATCAATACTTTGGGATGTCTTCTAAAAAAAAATATATACATGTCAATGGATATTCAGGGATTCCTGAAAGATATCAGTGTCCCAATATAACTATCGCTAATTCTGAAAAAAAGTGGTTTGGAAATAGCAAAGTGCTACTTGTATTTATGGCCCTATAACTTGCAAAAAAAGCAAAGAACATGTAAACATTGGGTATTTCTAAACTCAGGACAAAATTTAGAAACTATTTAGCATATGTTTTTTTTTGGTGGTTGTAGATGTATAACAGATTTTGGGGGTCAAAGTTAGAAAAAGTGTCTTTTTTTCCATTTTTTCCTCATATTTAATATTTTTTTTATAGTAAATTATAAGATATGATGAAAATAATGGTATATTTTGAAAGTCCATTTAATGGCGAGAAAAACTGTATATAATATGTGTGGGTACATTAAATGAGTAAGGGGAAAATTACAGCTAAACACAAACACCGCAGAAATGTAAAAATAGCCTTGGTCCCAAACGGACAGAAAATGGAAAAGTGCTGTGGTCATTAAGGGATTAAATGAATAATACATCTATTTGAGCTTGAGCACTATGGGTAGCCTGTGCACTTGCTTATGGTGTGTTATTTATATGCATTATACTGTAAAATGTTTTATTATAGACATTTTAACTAACTTTCCGCTAGATTACGAGTTTTGCGTTATGAGTAAAAAAGCAGCGTTATGGGTTATAACTCTGCTTTTTCACTACCGCTGCTATTACGAGTCTTGTAGGTACAGCTGTTCCGCACACTTTTTTTGGCCGTACCGCAAATTAACTTACACAATTTTCGTAAAGTCTTTTTTCAATGGGACTTCCATAGCGCCGGTATTACAAGCTTTTTTTTGGAGGCCAAAAAGTGAGCGGTACAGCCTATCCCGCAAGATTCGTAACGCATTCTAAAGTCAGTAGTTATGAGTTTTACACTACAAAGCTGTAGCATAAAACTCATAACTAAAGTGCTAAAAAGTACACTAACACCCATAAACTACCTATTAACCCCTAAACCGAGGCCCTCCCGCATCGCAAACGCTAAAATAAAATTATTAACCCCTAATCTGCCGCACCCGACATCGCCACCACTAGAATAAACATATTAACCCCTAAATCGCCTCACTCCCGCATCGTAAACACTAGTTAAATATTATTAACCCTTAATCTGCCGCCCCTAACATCGCTGCCACCTACCTACATTTATTAACCCCTAATCTGCCGCCCCCAACGTCGCCGCCACTATACTAAATTTATTAACTCCTAAACCTAAATCTAACCCTAACACCCACTAACTTAAATATAATTCAAATAAATCTAAATAAAAATTCCTATCATTACCTAAATAATTCCTATTTAAAACTAAATACTTACCTATAAAATAAACCCTAAGCTAGCTACAATATTATATATATATATTTTATTTTACAGGCAACTTTGTATTTATTTAAACTAGGTAGAATAGTTACTAAATAGTTATTAACTATTTACTAACTACCTAGCTAAAAGCTAAAATAAATACAAATTTACCTGTAAAATAACACCTAACATTACACAACAATTAAATAAAATTACCTAAATTACACAAAACAAACACTAAATTACAAAAAATAAAAAACAAATGATCAGATATTTAAACTGATTACATCTAATCTAATAGCCCTATCAAAATAAAAAAGCCCCCCCAAAATAAAAAAAACCCTATCCTAAACTAAACTACCAATAGCCCTTAAAAGGGCCTTTTGCGGGGCATTGCCCCAAAGAAATCAGCTCTTTTACCTGTAAAAAAAAAAATACAAACAACCCCCTCAACAGTAAAACCCACCACCCACACAACCAACCCCCCAAATAAAATCCTAACTAAAAAAACCTAAGCTCCCCATTGCCCTGAAAAGGGCATTTGGATGGGCATTGCCCCTAAAAGGGCATTTAGCTCCATTGCTGCCCAAACCCTAACCTAACAATAAAACCCACCGAATAAACCCTTAAAAAAACCTAACACTAACCCCTGAAGATCCACTTACAGTTTTGAAGAGCCGACATCCATCCTCAACGAAGCCAGGAGAAGTCCTCCCGACAAATGAAGGTTCTTTTAAGTTATGTCATCCAAGATGGCGTCCCTTAGATTCTGAAGCTGATTTTTTTAATTTGGCTCAATAAAGCAATATATTTGATAAACTTGGTGGTGTGACTATCATCTTTTCCTACATGGTCCCTTAGATTCTGATTGGCTGATAGAATTCTATCAGACAATCGTAATTAAGGTTGAAAAAAATCCTATTGGCTGATGCAATCAGCCAATAGGATTGAACTTCAATCCTATTGGCTGATCCAATCAGCCAAGAGGATTGAGCTCGCATTCTATTGGCTGATTGGAACAGCCAATAGAAGGCAAGCTCAATCCTATTGGCTGATTGCATCAGCCAATAGGATTTTTTTAACCTTAATTCCGATTGGCTGATAGAATTCTATCAGCCAATCCGAATCTAAGGGACACCATCTTGGATGACGTCACTTAAAGAAACCTTCATTCGTCGGGAGTCGTCATAAGAAGAGGATTCTCCGCGCCGGATGTCTTGAAGATGGACCCACTCCGCGCCGGATGGATAAAGATAGAAGATGCATTCTGGATGAAGACTTCTGCCTGTCTGGAGGACCACTTCTGCCGACTTGGATGAAGACTTCTCCCGGCTTCGTTGAGGACTTCTTGCCGCTTTGTTGAGGACTTCTCCCGGCTTCGTTGAGGATGGATGTCGGCTCTTCAAAACTGTAAGTGGATCTTCAGGGGTTAGTGTTAGTTTTTTTTTAAGGGTTTATTGGGTGGGTTTTATTTTTAGGTAAGGGTTTTCAGGGCAATGGGGAGCTTAAAAGGACACTGAACCCAAATATTTTCTTTCATGATTCAGATAGAGCATGACATTTTACGCAACTTTCTAATTTACTCCTATTATCAAATTTTCTTCATTCTCTTGGTATCTTTATTTGAAATGCAAGAATATAAGATTAGATACTGTCCCATTTTTGGTGAACAACCTGGGTTGTCCTTGCTGATTGGTGGATACATTCATCCACCAATAAAAAAGTGCTGTCCAGTGTCTGAAAAAAAAATCACAAAAGAAAAAATTTGGGTTCAGTATCCCTTTAAGTTTTTTTAGTTAGGATTTTATTTGGGGGGTTGGTTGTGTGGGTGGTGGGTTTTACTGTTGGGGGGTTGTTTGTATTTTTTTTTACAGGTAAAAGAGCTGATTTCTTTGGGGCAATGCCAGGCAAAAGGCCCTTTTAAGGGCTATTGGTAGTTTAGTTTAGGCTAGGGTTTTTTTTTTTATTTTGGGGGGGCTATTTTTATTTTGATAGGGCTATTAGATTAGGTGTAATTAGTTTAAATATCTTGTAATTTGTTTTTTATTTTGTATAATTTAGTGTTTTTTTTTTGTAATTTAGGTATTTGCATTTAATTTAGTTAATTGTATTTAATTTAGGTAATTTATCAAATTGTAGTGTAAGGTTAGGTGTTAGTGTAAGCCAGGTTAGGTTTTATTTTACAGGTAAATTTGTATTTATTTTAGCTAGGTAGTTAGTAAATAGTTAGTAACTATTTAGTAACTATTCTACCTAGTTAAAATAAATAAAAACTTGTCTGTAAAATAAAAATAAACCCTAAGCTAGCTACAATGTAACTATTAGTTATATTGTAGCTAGCTTAGGGTTTATTTTATAGTTAAAGGGACAGTACACTGTAAAATTGTTTTTCCATAAATGTATTTTAAATAACTTGTTATATCAACTGCAGAGTATAAAATATTTGAGAAATTGCATTTTCGGGTTTATTTGTGTATCTGAAGTAGCTGGTTTTGTGCTTTGAAACCACAGCCTATAACAATGGGTTGAGCTTCAGGTAATATCAGATCTCATTATGTTATCACTTTTATGTACACAGACTTGCTTCCTTATCTTATATTTGTCTGAAACACCAAAGCTCAATACATAGAGAGAACAATGGAAAATTATCATTTTATTACTTAACTATCATGCCCCCCACTGAGGGTGTAATCTCTTCTGCTGGCTGTGTTTACTTAGGCTTGTCAATAGCATATACGCCAGTATCAAAACATTCAGTATAGGTGGGGATACCACAGGCTAAATCAGCTATTTCAAATGCTGAAATATGAGTAAAGGAGCTACTTGCAACCAATTTAATACACTCTAGCAGGTAAAAAGGATCAATGGGAATAATTTAAAGGGGAGAAAGTTTTTGGGTGAACTGTCCCTTTAAGTATTTAGTTTTAAATAGGAATTATTTAGTTATTAATAGTAGGTTTTCTTTAGATTTATTTTAATTATATTTAAGTTAGTGGGTGTTAGGGTTAGACTTAGGTTTAGGGGTTAATAATTTTAGTATAGTGGTGGCGACGGGGGCGGCAGATTAGGGGTTAATAAATGTAGGTAGGTGGCGGCGATGTTAGGGACGGCAGATTAGGGGTTAATAATATTTAAATAGTGTTTGAGATGTGGGAGTGCGGCAGTTTAGGGGTTAATATGTTTATTATAGTGGCGGTGATGTCCAGAGCGGCAGATTAGGGGTTAATAAATATAATGTAGGTGTCGGCAATGTCGGGGGCAGTGGATTAGGGGTTAATAAGTGTAAGATTAGGGGTGTTTAGACTCGGAGTTCATGTTAGGGTGTTAGGTGTAAAAATAACTTTTGTTTCCCCATAGGAATCAATGGGGCTGCGTTACGGAGCTTTACGCTGCTTTATTGCAGGTGTTAGACTTTTTTTTCAGCCGGCTCTCCCCATTGATGTCTATGGGGAAATCGTGCACGAGTACGTACAACCAGCTCACCGCTGACTTAAGCAGCGCTGGTATTGGAGTGCGCTATGGAGCTCAATTTTGCTCTACGCTCACTTCTTGCCTTTTGACGCCGGGTTAATAAAAAACCTGTGATACCAGCGCTATAGGTAAGTGAGCGGTGACAATAACGTACAAGTTAGTACCGCACCCCTCATAACACAAAACTCGTAATCTAGCCGTTTGTATATTGGCAAGTTTATTGTCTATAAACAAGATTAACAGTATGGGATATTAATATCTCATGGAAAAAAGTGGCCACAATTTTTACTATTTACAATAGGCATTAAAACGTTTGTACGTTGGGTTTTTAATATAACATAGCAAGATTTCTAACATTTAAATTATTGAGCCACTGCAATAGCACCATACTGTAAGTTCTCACTGGTTTACTTGCAGGATCCTGTTCATTAACCCTTTAGCAGGGTTTGAAACACCTATCATTACATGATCACTGGTGCTAAAACTACATACTCTAATGCTTTAAGCTACCTAATACCACAAAATAATAAGAAGAATCAGGGGTTCGTCTCTTTCAGGAAAATGTACATATATCATGAAATTCATGTAAAGTAGTTAATAACAGGGATATATCATACTTTACTTGTGATATGAAATGAGACAGATGTAAATATTAGACATAAGCAGAGGCAAAAAAGATTTGTTTTGGATTTTTAAAAATATTCGGTTTGACCAAATTTCGTCTATGCAGCCCTTCGGTTTGGACGAATATTGGATTTGGATTTGTTACCATTATTTGCAACGGGAACAGCTAATATACACATTTTATAGGATTCAAACAATTAAAATAACCTATTTTTTATTGTTAAAAGAACATTCCTGTAAGACTAAAGTCTAGCATTTAGTCCCTGACTGGCTGTTCCTAACATTAGCCATTAGTAATACTATAGCAGGATTGGACAGGGGACGATAGACAAATGAATGGGAAGAACCTCTGTACATCATTACAAACAAATTAGCTTATTAACCAAAGAATATAAATCACCCCCCCCCCATTTCTGCACCTTATTTTGGTGCTAAACATCATGAACGAATAAACTAATCGAATTTTGTCAAGCATTGTTTTTTTTTTATCCATTTTATCACATAATGTATTTGATTGTTCGTATATCAAATGACTCAACAAATCTGCAAAATTCAGATGAATTTGTATTCGTCTGAAGCCCAAATACACATCTCTAGTGCATATTAATATATTTTCTTTATCAGGCACTTTTTTTTACATGTTGTGTTTTAGTGTTCAAGAGATGTCTGAAGAATTGTCTCTAGTTGCAAGAACATACACTGTCAGAAAAAATGTGCACAATTTGTACCGTTAGGGATACAACAGCTTGTCACTGGGACAGTACCCTCAAAGGTACACCCAATGTACCCTTTAACACGGGTACATATTGGTACACTTACAGTTTGTATCTTTCAAAGGCAAATATGTACCTTTAGTGACTAAATTGGACCACATTTACCCTTAAAAATGGTGCAAATTAGGCCTTTTAAGGGAACTGCCCCAGTGGGAAGCCTTTTGTACTTCATGATGGCAACTTTGTACTCAATACAGCATATTAAAAATGCCAAAATGCTGTTCCTTCACATTTATTAAATAACATTAATAAATACATTCACCTACATTGTGCTCTTTAGAAAGATAATTATAATAATATTATATATATGATATTAATATTAAAAAAAAAAACTTTTTTACAGCAGCCACACAGAAATTTAATGATTTTGTAAAGTGTAGCCAGAAAGCAAATAATAAGACAACGGAATTCCTGAAAGATCCAGGCAAGACCAACTGTTCCAAAAGGATCTACTCATAATGCTTTATTTAACTCAGGACTAGACTCTAACAAAACACAGTTTTACTTATGGTAACACACTCCACATAAAACATAAACATAGAAGAAACATATAGACAACAACATAACAATATAATAATAAAATATCACTCTAACAAAAATAAGAGGGATTCAGAGGAGGCATAAGCAATAAAACTCACAACCAAATATTTGAGTTGTCAGCCTATGCAAAATATATGTAAATAAGTCTTTTCCCCCAGTACTTATTTTAGTGATGAAGATTCTACCAATAGATTTGACTTACATAATGTCTAGGAACTTTAAACCAATAGATGATGCTGTGTTACTTAATGTACAGGAACTTTCAACCAATAGATGGATCTGTGTTACACAATGTCCAGGAACTCTATTTCTATGTGTGTGCATATATTTCACTATGGTTTACTAGCAAAGGGTTAAAAGCCGCTAGCCCAGAGGGAAAAAGTTAGTAGTCCACTCTATATTAAAGATAGTAAAAAGTCAAATTTCGAAAGTCGTCTGCTGCATTGACTTGTAATAACAGATTGTGCGTTATTCAGAGTGCGGACCTGCAATATTGTTAGCATACCCAACAATATAAAGAGCTCCACTTGTTATCTGGGCCATGGTGCTTTACAGAACAAAGTGCATTAAGGTAATAAATATTATAACTTTCTAAACTTGAAGACTGTACTGCTTATTAAGATTTAAAAGTCATTCCTGTATGAGTTCATCAATATAATTATTAAAACAAATCTCGAAATTGAAATATCTTCAGATTATCTGGAACTCACAGCCTTGCTAAAATAAACATTGTATATATTATGATAGATTCATTATTTACACTTATGTAGACTTTATCCTTTATGAGTCTAGATAAATTCCTTTTGATCCATTCCAGACTCTGGTAAAATGTTTTCACAAACAAGATTTATATTTATTTATGTATTAACCAAGGACATAGAGTCACTTCAAACCTTATAAATTATATCTGACACTTGTGAATTGTTTAGGTCTCAAACAAACCCTGCTGCCATCAATATCCACAGTATTTTAAATGGCTTATTGTGTTCAAATAAAATCTGCATGCAGAAGAAGAAAATCCAATAAAAAGAAACTTAAAAAATAAATAAAAAAAATCTGCATGCAGAAGACCAGCCACATAAGTGTAATGTATAGTATTCTGCTTCATAAATGGGTGCTATTTTGGCTTTCAACAATTGGCCCTTTGCTCAATTCTTCTTTCAAACATGCTTAGAATTAGGTCATTCAGGCTCACATATTGGGCAACTCAAACTCAGGGGTCAATTTATTAATGTGCGAGCGGACATGATACGATGTTGCGTATCATGTCCGCTGCACATCGATAAATGCTGACAGAATACGCTGTCGGCATTTATCATTGCACCAGCAGCTCTTGTGAACTGCTGGTGCAATACCGCCCCCTGCAGATTCGTGGCCAATCGGCCGCTAGCAGGGAGTGTCAATCAACCCGATCGTATTCGATCGTGTTGATTTCTGTCCGCCGCCTCAGAGCAGGCGGACAGGTTATGGAGCAGCAGGTTACGGAGCTTGAAAAATATGCCCCTTAGTGAGGCCTTAGGCAAACTAAATTATGAGGCCCTTCTTACCCAACAAAAGAAACATGCAAAAATTATCTCAATTTATTAATTGTATAAACTGAATATTTTTCATGTAAGATTTGCCAAATCCATGCCTGGAATTTTACTTCTGGCTCATAACTTTTTATACTACATGTATCTATACACAAATACCATTATCTGGGTCTTAACAAGTATGTGGCAAGCTTAATATTCTTACTGGCTAACAAAAAGGAGAGGAAATATTCATCCAATGGGGATATATCCCCTGAGAAAGGACTATGACTGCTTCGTTCTAAGTCCTCATCATCTGTATCCTTTAGTGAAAAGAAGGAATCAGTGTTCACTGTGCTTGCCATATCCATATCAAAAGGTGGAAAAACAGCAAAGAGTTAATAATGTATAAGTAGATTTGTCAATGTGAGCTAGGGTGTCTGGGTAATAAACAAAAAGGAGAGGAAATATTCATCCAATGGCAAATTAATATTCCTTTAAATTACTTCATCCAACCAAGATGGCGTCCCTCGAATTCCGATTGGCTGATAGGATTCTATCAGCCAATCGGAATTAAGGTAGGAAAAATCAGATTGGTTGATTTAATCAGCCCATCGTATTGAAGTTCAATCCGATTGGCTGATTGGATCAGCCAATAGAACGCAAGGTCAATTCTATTGGCTGATCCAATCAGCCAATCGGATTGAACTTCAATCGATTGGCTTATTAAATCAACCAATCAGATTTTTCCTACCTTAATTCCGATTGGCTGATAGAATCCTATCAGCCAATCGGAATTCGAGGGACGCCATCTTGGATGACGTCATTTAAAGGAATATTCATTCGTCATTAGTCCGTCGGCCTAGAAGGAGGTCTTCAAGATGGAGTTGTTCATTGTCTGATGGATGAAGATAGAAGATGCCACTTGGATGAAGATGTCTGCCGGTCCGGATGTCCTCTTCTGCCCGGATAGGATGAAGACTTCTGCCGGTCCGGATGTCCTCTTCTGCCCCATCGGATGACCATTGGTGCCCGGCTGGGTGAAGACGGCTCAAGGTAGGGTGATCTTCAATGGGGAAGTGTTAGTTTTTTTTAAGGGGGGATCGGGTGGGTTTTAGAGTAGGGGTGTGTGGGTGGTGGGTTGTAATGTTGGGGGGGAGTATTGTATTTCTTTTTTTTACAGGTAAAAGAGCTGATTACTTTGGGGCAATGCCCCGCAAAAGGCCCTTTTAAGGGCTATTTGTAATTTAGTTTAGGAGAGGGAATTTTATTATTTTGGGGGGCTTTTTTATTTTATTAGGGGGCTTAGATTAGGTGTAATTAGATAAAACTTCTTGTAATATTTTTTTATTTTTTGTAATTTAGTGTTTGTTTTTTTTGTAATATAGTTTAGTTTATTTAATTGTATTTTATTTTAGATAATTGTAGTTAATTTATTTAATTAATTTATTGATAGTGTAGTGTTAGTTATTTGTAACTTAGCTAAGGATTTATTTTACAGGTAATTTTATAATTATTTTAACTAGGTAGCTATTAAATAGTTATTAACTATTTAATAACTATTGTACCTAGTTAAAAAAAATACAAAGTTGCCTGTAAAATAAATATAAATCCTAAAATAGCTACAATGTAACTATTAGTTATATTGTAGCTATATTAGGGTTTATTTTATAGGTAAGTATTTAGTTTTAAATAGGAATAATTTATTTAATTATAGTAATTTTATTTAGATTTATTAAAAATAGATTTAAGTTAGGGGGATGTTAGGGTTAGGGTTAGACTTAGGTTTAGGGGTTAATACATTTAATATAGTAGCGGCGACATTGGGGACGGCAGATTAGGGGTTAATAATTGTAGGTAGGTGGCGGCGATGTTAGGGGCAGCAGATTAGGGATTCATAGGTATAATGTAGCTGGCGGCGATGTCCGGTCGGCAGATTAGTGGTTAAATAATTTTATTATAGTGTTTGTGATGTGGGGGGGCCTTGGTTTAGGGGTTAATAGGTAGTTTATGGGTATTAGTGTACTTTGTAGCACTGTAGTTAAGAGCTTTATGTTCCGGCGTTAGCCCATAAAACTCTTAACTACTGACTTTTAAATGCGGTAGGAGTCTTGGAGGTAGAGGCTGTACCGCTCACTTCTTCCAAGACTTGTAATACCAGTGTTAGGAAAATCCCATTAAAAAGATAGGATACGCAATTGACGTAAGGGGATTTGCGGTATGGAAAAGTCGCTGAAGAAAAGTGAGCGGTACCTGCCCTGCCAAACCTGTACCTGCCAAACTCGTAATACCAGCGGGCATTAAAAAGCAGTGTTAGGACCCCTTAACGCTGCTTTTTAAGGCTAACGCTGAACTCGTAATCTAGCCAATACATTTTTAAAAGGAAGAACGGTAGAGACTAAATAAGTTACTAAACAGAAGACAGGAATTTCAGCACATTATTTTTATTTAACAAATACATAATTCAAAGAACCCACCATATAGAAATGGTATATCTCAGTGCTTTTCCAAACGTGCAAATACATCATAGGCAGAGCATCTACATACACATTGTGTAGACAAATGAACCATCTAGAAATACTTAAGAGCAATGGTTACTATGTGGACCTAAACACAGTAAAGGCAAAAACAGGATCAAACAAATGAATATTCAATTATATTCTTAACACAGCAACACCTCCACTAGAGGGTGTCTTTGCATATGTAGTGAAAAATGGCCACCATAGTAATCCACGAGGATCTATGCCTGTTATTAAACTTACTCCTAATAATACTTAAATGTGTTGCAGACAAAATTAATTGCAAACAGATAAAAATTATTACAAAATACAGCGATGACCTAATGGTCAATGATGGTAATATGGACTGTGGGGTATGTACAACACCTTTTTCAGAGGGCACCACTAATATTCATTAATACTTGGTGCCATGAAAATAAAATTATTAATTAGGATCTATGTACAACCCCAAAGTAAGACTAGGAATTACCACACCAAATTATAAACAGTGTTATTAACCAGCAGAGTTGCAAAAGCTCAATGGAAAGTGTAAGGACATACAGCATAAACGTTGTTCTCAAGGCAGAGCTTGCTGTCATAAGTGTAACATTTCAATGCAGGTACGCTTAAAAGTTTCTTTAG
This sequence comes from Bombina bombina, assembly GCF_027579735.1. Classification (NCBI taxonomy): domain Eukaryota; kingdom Metazoa; phylum Chordata; class Amphibia; order Anura; family Bombinatoridae; genus Bombina; species Bombina bombina. The sequence goes on along the minus strand of NC_069503.1, from coordinate 627,102,239 downwards.
TGAAGCAGGTATGTATAGATTGTCTTAATAATCTCCCTTTAAAGCATTCACTTTAGCGTCCATACGATACTGCCAAAAGGCCAAAAAGTCAGTGACTATCCAAAGTTAAAAGGAGTTACAGAGTTACCATGCCATTATGCGAACTGTAAGAAGCTCGTTATCCTCGGTATTACCAACTTGTGGCTCCAAGGGATCGTCATAGGGGAGGCATCGCTACAATTGGCAAGTGTGTAGCAAACAAACCAAATTCCTTCTTGGCTGTTGTTTAGCTGGGAAACACTGTAACCTTCAGTTAGGTCTGAGACAGAGCAACCCACTCTGAGTACGTCACTGCCGACGCGTGTTTCATCCCCCATGTGACTGCAACGTCATAGGGGTTTCCTCAGGGCAAACGGTTGTTAGTTGGATGACCAGGCTAGGTATTTAAAAGCCATAGAGCAACATGATTTGATTCTATCTTTGAACCGGCAACCAATTAAAAGGTCGCCTTCAAACACACCCCTGATTTGGAAAAAAAGTGAAAATATATTGACAAACACCGGAACATTATAATATAAAATACAGACAAACAAATACACTTAATCAATCAAAATGTAAAATAAATAAAATAACCAAATAAACTAGAGTATTTAGTGAAGTAAACTATAACCATTTTATTTAGTAAAACCAATGGTTCATATGTCATAGTTAATACACTATGAAATGTCATTGTTAATTCAATTGTCTTATCAAATTTGTACATACAGTGAGCTGAAATCGAAGTATTTCATATACCACAACCATGGCTAAGTGTTTTAAATATAATTTAACCCTTTGAGTGCTAATGACGGCTATGAGCCGTCACAGAGTTTCCCACTCTGGTGCTAATGACAGCTCAGAGCCGTCACTAGCACTCTCCCACCTTTAGGGAGATCTGGGGGCATCGCCGGGGCTTCCCGTTTTGCGTGGTGAAGTCATGCGCAATAACGTGATGACGTCACCGCGCAACTTTATTTATACTTAACAATGTTAATGTATCTCAGTCATCTAAGCAGCTACAGACCCCCAGGACCCACCATTGGAAAGGTAATCAACCAACCTTTCCAACAGTGTAAATCTTGGGGGTCTGAAAAAAAAAGTTACAAAAATATTGTTCAAAAAAGAAAAAAGAAACTTAAAATATCTTAGCACCCAGGTGGGAAAGTGCTTAGCACTCAAAGGGTTAAAGATAAATTTATATGTACGTAGTACCAAGATAATAACACAAAATGTTACTTGCTTGGTTAAAGAAAAGCTGCAAATTCGAACTTCTCATTCAAACCTTTTGGGGTTACGGTTTGTAACTTATACATCCAAGCTGTCTCTTTTTTGAGGAGGATATTATCAATATCACCTCCTCTTCCATACAGAGAACAAGCTTCAATTCCTATAACTTTAAGGTCATTAGGGGCGCAATTGTGGTGTGTGGCAAAATGTTAAGCCACACCACTTTTTATGTCTCCCTTCTTTGCAATTTTAATGTTGTGCCTATGTTCTAGCTTTTCCTACATAGAAAACCGGGCAGCTACAGAAAAGTAAATAGATGACATTCTCAGTTTTGCAGCTAATAAACTGCTTAATTGGGTATGACAAAGAACCTGTTGAAAAAGTTTTTGTACGTACGATGGGGCCTATTTAACAATGGTCTGTCGGACCTGATCTGACAGTGCGGATCAGGTCCAACAGACCTCGCTGAATGCGGAGAGCAATACGCTCTCCGTATTCAGCATTGCACCAGCAGATCTTGTGAGCCGCCAGCAGGGGGTTATCAATCAACCCGATCGTAGTCGATCGGGTTGATTTGTGGCAATGTCTGTCTGCCTGCTCAGAGCAGGCGGACAGGGTTATGGATCATAACTGGTGTTTCTGGCGAGCCTGCAGGCTCGCCAGAAACACGGGCCCTCAAGCTCCATCCGGAGCTTGATAAATGGGCCCCAATGTATTTACATAAAACACAATGTCCGCATTGGAAGCTACCTTTCACCTTTCTATGTTCCCCTAACCAATCATTTGTACTGGGACTTCTGACAAAAAAACTTTTAACTAATTTGTCCTTAAGATTTGGTGCCCTCCTAGCGACCAGTGAGGGTTTTTCTCCCACTATTTTCTCAATTCCTTCATCAGCTTGTTAAAACTGCCATTTCTGGGTAAGAATTGTACGAATCTTCTCCCAATGACAATTAAACTCAGTGACAAAACGTACCTTCTGATCTTTTGATTTAACCTTATTTTTATAGAGCAAATCATCTCTATTCTCTCTCCTGGCTCTATTCATAGCATACCTTAAATTTCTTTTAGAGTATCCTCTACTTTCAAACCTATTGTGCATGTCTATAGCATGTGTATTGAATTTTCTCATACTTGAACAGTTTCTCCTTAACCGGAGAAACTCTGTCCAACTGGAATGCCATGTACCAAGGATTTAGGATGATGACTAGAGGCATCTAAAATGTTATTAGTGGCTGTTTCCTTACCGTAGATTTCTGTTGCTAAGTTGTTCCCTTCCTTTTTGATCTTAACATCAAGAAATGTTAGCTCATTTTGATTAAAGTCAAAAGTCAGTAAAATATTGAACGAGTTTGTATTCAACACTTTAACAAACTCCTTCAATGTTTCTTCAGAGCCCCTCTGAACACATCGTCCACATAATGCAACCAAATCAAGACATATCTTTCAATCCAGTCTTGGAGGTCACCAAAGACCACCATGTTCTCCCATAAGCCCAGATGGAGGCAAGCATACGATGGGGCACATGTTGTCCCCATCGCTGTGCCTCTAATCTGTCTATAAAATTTCTGACCAAATACAAACACATTGTTTGTCAAAACGAATTTCAACAAATCTAGAACAAAGTCAGTATGCTTCCTATACATAGGACCTCTACTGTCCAAAAAGTACCTAGCAGCTTTTAGGCCCACCTCATGAGGTATAGATGAGTAGAGACCCTCTACATCCAATGAAACTAGTAGAGTGTTTGGTTCAACTTCTAAACCATCCAATTTCCTCAAAAGATCGCTTGTATCCTTTACATAGGAAGTTAGGGTTAGAAGGAATGGTTTTAGAAATCTATCAATATAAGTTCTCTGTTATACTCCCTATCCCAGAAACTATGGGTCGTCCTGGAGGATCCCTTAAATTCTTATGTAATTTAGGGATACAATAGAACACTTGGACTCTGGGGAACTCAGTATACAGATAACTACATTCCTTTCCATCAATGATTCCTTCTTTTCTTGCATTATTAAGCAGGTGGAGTAATTGAGCTTGTATTGAGGATATGGTATTATTTTGTAACAAAAGATATTGATACCTGTTTTTCAACTGTCTCCTCACTTCATTACTGTATTAAGTTTCATCCATAACCACCAAATTTTCTCCTTTGTCCGCCTGCTTAATAATGATTCTTGAATTATTCATTAGATCATAGAGGGCTCTTCTTTCTTCATACTTTAAATTATCCTGTATCATTTTATCAAAGGAAATCTTATTAATTTCTTTCTCTACTTCCCTAACAAACAATTGAACAGCAAGTACTGTTTATGCTCTGCCTATGATGTGCACGTTTGGAAAAGCACTGAGATATACCATTTCTATATGGTGGGTTCTTTGAATTATGTATTTGTTAAATAAAAATAATGTGCTGAAATCCCTGTCTTCTGTGTAGTAACTTATTTAGTCTCTACCGTTCTTCCTTTTAAAAATGTATAAGTTAGTTTAAGGGTTTGCACATTTTTCTTTCATATAAGGTTAAAAACCCAAGGTAAATTTAAACTTGGGCCTAATATATATTTAATACATTTTTTGAGCTTGACTCCCTTCCAATTCTTTATATAGAATATAACATACATAGGAAATAGAGGGAGTGTTCTGTGTCTGTATCCAAGTACGCTTCACAAAGTCAGTTAGAAAGTACCGGAGCCTTAGCTCCTCCCAATTCTCGACGAGCAAACTGCTTATATTGGCTCCGACTTGGACCAAATAGAAACCATGCAAGACAGGCAGATATTCACTCTTATCCCCCTCCAGATGTCAGTTTGTATAGTTTCAATAAAGCTCAGGAAGACAATGTATACTCAGAGCAGGGTTATCAGACTCACGCCTTAGTATCGTTGCCGTCGTTCTCTGGAATCCAATTGAAAGTAACAGGCAGCAGTAAGCATATCAAACTTCTCCAGCTTTTTTCTTTTGCTGTCACTGCTGCTGTATCCGGAACGGCTCCTACTCCTCTCTCAACGTAGCAATTTCTCTACACTGACAGCACATTCAATTGCAGAGGCGTCTCAGGTAGCGTGCTCAATCAATTTTTTTTTAAATTTTTTGGAGGTTTACCTGTCACATACAATGTCATAGTTTTATAACACTAAATATATGCATAAATATATATCTATATCTTTAACATCATAGTTCAATACTCATCTCTCAGTTATCCTCTGTTATGTGATTCACAAGGGGTTAAAAAATGTTGAAGCTAGCGAACTTCACTCAATAGGATTGCTTTAGCTCTTTTTTAACAAGCTGAGCCTGTATTCTATCAGGTCTATGATTACGGTCACCAGGACCGAAACCGGTCAGACCATGTTTTTTTGGGCTTAATGCTCCCTGTGTGGAGTCAGACACTGTCACTTTGTTCTTTGTAATCATATTAATAAAATATTTTTTTTATCTACATGAGCTGGACTATCTTGGGTTTACAATTTTCTTTTTTACTATTCTTACTGGCTCTTAAATGTGAAATAAATCTGATGCAATACAGTAGATGCCAAAATAAAAATATGCTCCCTTTATGAATCTGCCATAGTAAACCACAGTGCAGCAGATCAGAACCCAGAACAGATACATAGCCTCCTGCCTCCCATTATGCCAAGGAGATACTACTGCAGACCACTGAACATATGCATTGCCTTAATGTATCTATTATGTCAGGTATATGCCACATTAGATCACAACTAGACCATTGGCCCATGCACCCTCTTATGCTGAAAGTATTCCACGTCAGAACTAAATGCAAGGCCCTCTTATGCCTCCCTTTATACAAGATATATACTAAATCAGACCACTTGCATAAGCCAGATGCATGGCCCCTACACTCCTAATAGGCCAGATATGTGCCACATCAGACCCCAACCACAGTCCAGATCCGTGACTTCCTGTAGCACTTTAGAAAGAATATGTGCCACATCAGTACCACAGACCAGTTGTCCAGTTCCCCACACAGCCACCTAATGTTAGGTACATTACACATTACTTAGGTCCTAGGACCAGATGCATGTGTGTAGGAGCAAACACACCTATAGATCTCTCTACAGGCTCATTAAAACACACACACACACACTATACCTGGTCACCGCAGTTTCTTTCCTGTGCCAGCTATATAAATTAGGGCCTGGTGTCCTAAAGCTCTCTGGACTTGTGAGATTCTATAAGTAATCTCACCAGTACAATGAAGTCCCTGTCTTAATTCTATAGAGACATTTTTATCTTGATAACAGGGTGTCTCGCAAAGGTGTGTTTCCTGCTTTTACGTATGTGAAGGAGATGCATAAATTACTATAGGACTCACAAAAAAAATCGTAATTTAAAAATCGTATTAGACGAATAAATTAAATAATAAAATACAAATATGCAGTAAAAAAATGTTCTGCAAAAATTGTATTTCATAGAAAAATGAAAATTCTTATTAAAATTATGCAGGAAAAAAAACTACTTCATGTGCACAGTAGAATTAGTAGTAAAACTACACTGCAAATGAAAATAATTATGTGAAATTTGTATTTATAATGCAAAATTTAAAACATATAGAGCTAGATTTACAAGTGGCACGCTAAAGATTGCGCCCAAGCGATATTGTGTTTTTTGCGCCCAACAGAAAGGGCGTTTGTTTTACAAGTTGAAAGTAAACGTGATGGCGAGAGTGCAATCATATTTTATGTTTATTGGGTTAGCGTGACTGAAAACCTTGCATAAAGGGTAGTGCGTTTAAAAAAGTTGTACTAAATACAATATAAATACATTGAAAATTACAGCTACACTCATATAAACTGATAAAAATTAGTCTTATAAATATTTAAAAAAAAGTTATAAGGGTTAAAAAGTATATGGTATATGACAAAGTGTTTGACAGCAAATGGCAATATTGTATATATACATTCATATAGTTCTCTAAATATGTGTATGTATGCATAAATATATGTATATATGTGTGTAGATATGTATTTGTCTTTAAAAAAACGGATCAATGCTCTAAAAGCACTGTTTCCTAGGGGGCGCTAAGGAGCTATAAAAAAGAAAAGTAAACTGTGCATTAAACACTGAAGTGGAAAAAAGAATATACATAAAATAACCAATATTAAAAATACAGGATTTTATGAATAAACCAAACGTATAGAAAATGCTAAAAAGAGTCTGCTCCTCTTTGTACGGTCCAGGAAAACCTCTTTAGATTCTGCAAACAACAAACAAGAAGGTGTCTCATTAGTGTCACCAGACTTCAAGAATGTATTATCGATGTGCAGCGGACGGACATGATCCACTATATCGGATCATGTCCGCTTGCACCTTAAAGGGACACTGAACCCAAAAATTTTGTTTTGTAATTCAGAAAGAGCATGCAATTTGAAGCAACTTTCTAATTTATTCCTATTATCAATTTTTCTTTGTTCTCTTGCTATCTTTATTTGAAAAAGAAGGCATCTATGCTTTTTTTGGGTTCCGTACTCTGGACAGCAATTTTTTATTGGTGGATGAATTTATCCACCAATCAGCAAGGACAACCCAGATTGTTCACCAAAAATGGGCCGGCATCTAAACTTACATTCTTGCATTTTAAATAAAGATACCAAGAGAATAAAGAAAATTTGATAATAGGAGTAAATTAGAAAGTTGCTTAAAATTTCATGCTCAATCTGAATCATGAAAGAAAAATTCTGGGTACAGTGTCCCTTTAATAAATAGGCCCCTAGACATTCATTGAATATAGGACTTTTTGCAGCAGGAGTCCCTACATTACAATTTGCATGGACACTTCTCTTCCACCCCCATCTCCTGCCTGGGCTACTATGCCACCAACAATTGTTTGTCCCGAGAAACAAAAGGCAGATTTGTTTCTATGCCCCAGTGCAAGAGGTCCCATAAGTGAGGCCTTAGGTGATAGTTTACGTGGCCTAATGGTAGAGCCACCTCTGCACATATATAAATAAGATTAATAAGGACAGGTGGGAAACACATAAATATAGCATGTCTAATACTAAAACAACAACTGCAAGCAATTTAAGTGCTAACCTGTAAAACAAACAATAGAAAGAATAAAAGCAACAATAGTCTGATTGTTTCACAAAACAATTGAGGCATTAAGGATTTTTATTGCAATGCACCAGAGTGAGAGCTGATTTTAATAACATTTAACATGTCAATTGAAAGAGTATATATTGAAATTGAAAAGTATATATTTACCTTTTATTCTAAACAATAAGTCCCTAAATTAATGCTGCATCTGGTTTTGTTAGGCAATTCCACTATTGCTGCCAAGCAATACATACAACAACAGGTCACATACACAGGGGAAGGAAATAAAATTATATTAAAATAAGTCAGGTATGTTTTAAGCACTCGCTTGTTCAAAATGATGTGTACTTTAGTTACTGGTTTAAAACTGGAGCCATTATATATATGGGCTTAAAGGGACCCTGAACCCAATTTATTTTCTTTTGTGATTCAGATAGAGCATGCAATTTTAAGCAACTTTCTAATTTACTCCTATTAGCAAATGTTCTTCATTGTCTTGGTATCTTTATTTGAAAAGCAAGAATGTAAGTTTAGATGACGGCCCAGTTTTGGTGAACAACCTCGGTTGTTCTTGCTGATTGGTGGATACATTCATCCACCAATAAACAAGTGCTGTCCAGGGTTCTAGACTTTCTTTTTCAAATAATGATAGCAAGAGAACGAAAAAAATTGATAATAGGAGTAAATTAGAAAGTTGCTTAAAATTGCATGCTCTATCTGAATCACGGAAGAAAAAATTTGGGTTCAGTGTCCCTTTAAATTATTAAGAGCTAGATTACAAGTGGAGTGCTAATTTTTTTGCACGCCCGCAAACTGGCAAATTCGAGCTTGCGGTAGAAATGAGCAATCTCTGGTTAATTTTTTAAATCTTCCCGATTGACCCCAAAATAAGTGGTGATTTTGGATTTTTTTTAAAAAAAGCATCTTTATTTTTTAAAATATTACTGCTAAAAGCAGTTATAAAGGGTTAAAAGTGGCGGGTGTGGGGTGTTAAGATAAAAAACAGCACTATTAGCAAATGTTCTTCATTCTCTTGGTATCTTTATTTGAAAAGCAAGAATGTAAGTTTAGATGCCAGCCCAGTTTTGGTGAACAACCTGGGTTGTTCTTGCTGATTGGTGGATACATTCATCCACCATTAAACAAGTGCTGTCCAGGGTGCTGAACTTTCTTTTTCAAATAATGATAGCAAGAGAACGAAAAAAAATGATAATAGGAGTAAATTAGAAAGTTGCTTAAAATTGCATGCTCTATCTGAATCACGGAAGAAAAAATTTGGGTTCAGTGTCCCTTTAAAATATTAAGAGCTAGATTACAAGTGGAGTGCTAATTATTCGCACGCCCGCAAACTGGCAAATTCGAGCTTGCGGTAGAAATTAGCAATCTCTGGTTAATTTTCTAAATCTTCCCAATTGACCCCAAAATAAGTGGTGGTGTTGGATATTTTTTTTTAAAAAAAGCATCTTTATTTTTTAAAATATTACTGCTAAAAGCAGTTATAAAGGGTTAAAAGTTGTGGGTGTGGGGTGTTAAGATAAAAAACGGCACTGAAAAGTGCCTTTACATTGCAGTCTATGGGGACTGTGTTATTTATGCATATACACATATTAACACATAAATATATATGTATATAAGCATATGCCTATATATATATATTTATATTTGCTGCCCATCGCTGTGCTACTTACCCCCTTCGCTGCACTAGTTCTAATGCCGTGACTCACGGCATGGTAACGAGGCTCCCATTGGAGCTAAAGGAAGCGCACTCTCATGAGCGCAGTGCTTCCGTGCAATGCAAATGCGAGGTTGTGTTCGCATTGCACCTCACTTGTAATACCAGCGCACAATTGCCTGCGCTTGTATTACACAGTTGAGCGCAAATATCACTTTCACAGAATCGATATTTTGCGCTCAACTTGTAATTTGGCCCTAAATCATTAAGAAGAGTAAACCATGCAAAGACTCACCTTACCTTAAAGGGACATTCTAATGTAAAAATCACATGCTCTAATATGTAGAGGTCAAACACATAGGTAAAGTACTTACCAATTAAAGAAAAAATAAATACACATACTCTTTATCTATAAGACTCCGAGCCAGAACGTTTATTGTACTTGTTTAAAAATGGGTAACTTAATAAAATCATAGTTAAAGTCCACCTGGGAGCTGTAAGTTATGAGGCTGCAACTGCTGATTGGTTAATCAAATGTGTCTGTTACTCTTGAGTGAAACTTTATCTATGTGTTTAACTCCATTGGAGGTCAACAGCAAAAAAATAAAGTGGTATAAAGTGTAAAATCCATACTGCAGGTAAAACATTTAGCCACCAATCAGCAAGCGCTACCCAGGTGCTAAACCAAAAAAGGCATGCCCCTGAACCTACATTACTGCTTTTTAAATAGATACTAAGAGAAACCCCTATTATCATAGTTTGTATTTTTTGTTTTCCTTTTTTAGGAGATACCTATTACCATTATTACTAATATTTTTTTTTGTCTGCATAACATTTGTTTGATTTTAGGAACTGTTATTGCTTATTGTGCACCCCCTACTGATAGTTGAGGTTTATCTCATTTTTTGTAAACTAGAAGTGTCGGCAGAAAAAAAACAAAAGAAAAATGAAAACGGCTGCATCTCATGGACTCTCTCTGAATTTACCAGATAAGCATACATTTTGTTTTCTTTCATAAGGTGGTGAGGGTCCATGAGCCATTGCTCCTGGGATCTAATACCCAAGCTGTAGAGTCCTTGATTCATTTGGCAGGACAAAAATGTTTTTTTTAAGGCAGGCACCTACTTACCAGACACTGCTGCCTGATGGACTTTTCTATGTTGCTGCCTTATAAGCCTCATTCTTGAAAATCCAAGAAAAGGTAACTAAACTAGAAACATGGGCAATAATGCTTTTTGGAAAAGACTATCCCACCTCCAAGTAAACCTTGGTAATCAAAAGATTTAGCCCAGTAAGCTGAAGAAATGGATGTAGCCCTCTGACCTTTATGTGAACCATGGAACAAACAAATTAAAGGTTTGTCTAAAATTCTAATAGCTAAATTAAGACACCCTCAAATGTTTTTTTTTAAGACAAGGAAATGAGCTACAACTTCAATTTTGGAAAAAGTTGGGACAGTATGGAAGATTCAAAATGCAAAAAAAACAAACTAAAAGAGTTATTTAAAAATTCAATTCACCCTGTACTATATTGAAAGCTCATTATTAACTCATTATTTGATGTTTGTGATTTTAATGTATTTTTGAAAATATACACTCATTTCAAATCTGATGACTGCAACACACTCCAAAAAAGTTGGGACAGTCGATTGTTTACCACTGTGTAACATCACCTTTTCTTTTAATAACACTTATTAAGCATTTGGGCACTGAAGACACCAGTTAGTTAAGTTTAGCAAACTGAATTTTCCCCCATTTATCTATTATGCATGTCTTCAGCTGCAACTGTATGGGGCCTTTGTTGCCTTATTTTGCGCTTCATAATGCATAACACATTCTCAATCGGAGACAGGTCTGGACTGCAGGCAGGTCATACTAGCACTCGCACTCTCTGCTTACGCAAACGTGCGCTTGTAATCCGGGCAGAATGTGGTTTGGCGTTGTCCTGCTGGAAAATGCAGGATCATTACTGGAAAAGATGTCTGGATGGCAGCATATGTTGCTCCAAAATGTAAACATATCTTTCTGCATTAATGATGCCCTCACAGATGTGCAAGTTACCCATGCTATGGACACTGACACATCCCCATACCATGACAGATGCTGGCTTTTGGACCTGACATTGATAACAGCTTGGATGGTCCTATTCCTCTTTGGCTCAGAGAACACAATAGCTGTTTTTTCCAAAAACTATTTGAAATGTTGACTTGTCGGACCACAAAACAGGACTCCACTGTGCTACAGTCCATCTGAAATGAGACAGAGCAGAGAGAAGTTGGTGGCGCTTCTGGACAGTGTTGATGTACGACTTCTGCTTTGCATAGCAAAGCCTTAACTTGCATCTGTGGATGAAGCAGCGAATGGTGTTGACAGACAAAGGTTTACCACAGTATTCCCGAGCCGATGTCAGGATATCCATTAGAGACTCATGAAGGTTTTTGAGACAGTGAAGTCTGAGGGATCGGAGATCACACACATTCAGAAGTGGTTTTCAGCCTTGCCCTTTACACACCGAGATTTGACCTGGATTCCTTGAATCTTTTAATTATATTGTGCACTGTAGAAGGTGAAATGTCCAAAATCCTACTGATTTGTCTTTGGGGAACGTTGTTCTCAAAGTGTTGGATTATTCGCTGATGCATCTGTAGGCAGATTGGCGAGCATCGACCTATCCTTGCTCTTGAAGGACTAGGCCTTTTTTGGAGGCTCCTTATATACTATGGTTACACGATCACCTCACCTGTTTCACATCACATTCTTATTTCAACTTGTCACATCACTATTAGTCCTAAATCGTCCCTGTCCCAACTCTTTTTGTTAGTTTTTTTGCATTTTTCCATACTGTCCCAACTTTTTGGGAATTGGGTTTGTATTATTCAGAAAGTCTAATACAGCCATAAAATTTGGAAAGTCTTTTAGAATGTGTGACAGAAGCACCCTTCTCGATTAGGTCTTGATTTGAAACCTATTCTGTAATCCTGGGAGAATATGTTTAGAACCCAGAGATCTTGCACAGATTGCAATCAGGCCTTCCATAAAAGGTGCAAACTGCCCCTTACCAGAAAATAGAACCAAACGAAAAAATATAAAGTGATTCACTCTGTGTAAGTGATACAACAAGGAAACTGTAAGAATAAAAAAATTAGAAATGTAATCAAACACAGTGCACAGAATATAATTTGCTATTAGGGGAATTGAACTCTAGGGGGCCGATTTATCAATGCTTCAACTGATATTAAGCTTGAATTCCGCGTCAAATTAGACGCCAAGTTGATGAACCATGGGTAACAAAGCACCGACATCTTCAAATGTTGAAATGTTCGACGTAATATACGCTCCCGCGAGATCAATCCAATGCATATTGATGCTTGCGATATTCAAGCGTAATACTGATGATCCGCCTTCATATTCCACTCTATTCGAGTGTAATACTGATGATCCACCTTCCCATTCGAGTCTATTTGAACCTCTTGCCAATTTATCAAACATTCAACTGGTACTCTCGTCAATGGGACTCTTAAAACACAAAAAATATTCATATATGTATATTATAGGATTATTTCATTCATATTGCTAAAATCAATTGTCTATTTCTTGCACGCAGGAGATTCAGCCTATTCTTGTCTTCCATGGCTTTTCAAACCTGTCAATAATCCCACAACTGATGAACAAGTGTGCTATAATCAGGCTCACATATCAACCAGATGTGTCATAGAGCGAACATTTGGGGTATTGAAGAGCCGATTCAGCGCTTGGACAGCTCCGGTGGAGTGCTACAATACGCGACCAAAAAAGTGTCAGTGATTTTCCTGATATATAGCTTGCTTCACAACATAGCCTTAACCATGCCAGGTGTAGAAATTTCTAACTTGGATGTTCATGGGTATGATGACAATTTTACACCCTTAGAGCAAAATTATGCTAGGGGAGTCCAAGCTAGATCTGATTATATCCATGCAGTATTTGGCCACTAATGATGTTAATATAGAGTATTGTACATATGTTGATTTATTTCATATTATATTTCTTTATTGCATTCATCTTGCTATTATTGACTTTCAATTTTTTTTAAAACATATCTTTAAAAAAATATAGTAAAATAAATGTTCTTTATTGCACACTTGACTCTAAAGTGTTTCTTTGCTAGTCAATATATAATAAATTAGATTTCATTTGATCAGAGGGCTCTCAGAAGATGCTTAGATACAGAAGATGCTTAGATCAGAGGTAAAAAGTCTATTAAAGGGACATGAAACACAAACATTTTCTTTCATGATTTAGGATGAAGATGAAATATTAAACAACTTTCTATTTTACTTCTACTATCAAATGTGCTTTATTCTCTTGGTATAATTTTTTGAAGGAGCAGCACTTCACCACTGGTTTATAACTGAACACATGCTTAAGCCAATGAAAATCTCTCTCTATATATATATATAGGCAGCCACCAATAAGCAGCTAGAACATGTTATTTGTTGCTCCTGAGCTTACATACATAAACCTTTCAGCAAAGGATAACAAAAGAAGGAAGCAAATTAAATAATAGAAGTAAATTAAAATTGTTTTTTTTAAATCACATGCTTTGTATGAATCATGAAAGAAAATATTTTAGATTTATGTCCCTTTAATATAAGTGTGTTGGTCATGCATAACTGGTGAATAGGTAATAAGGGGATTATCTATTTTGTTCAAAATAAAAAACCTCTGGTGTAGATTGTCCCTTTAATAAACAAATCAAAGTATATCTGGCCAATGCATTGTATTTAAACAACAAGCATTTTAAATTAATGGATTATGTAAATAAAATAAATAAATAAATCAAGAAAATCATTTAGATTCATGAAATTCATAAAATAATAAAACCAAATATAAGCATTTCTTCATGCATAAGACAAAATAAATAAATAAATATTATACATACATATATATTTACAAGAAACAAAACAAAAACAAAAGATCTATTCTTTAGACCTGTTTGAGGCAGGGGGAGATTGCGAAGATGATATCTCCCTTGCAGACCTTAACTCATTCAGGGTCCCCTGAATCAATAGTAGGAGATTGGTGTTGAAGTTCCTACTGCCTGCGTCTGTCCTCTCCCTACGCTCCAACACCCTCTGCTCTATAGCTATCTGTGCCTGTCTATAGCTAACGTCTCCCTATCTAATTCTATTCCTTCCCTCTCTAGTAATAATCTCTCCCAATCTAATTCAATGCCCCTCTCTAGTATCTGCCCATGTTTTAGGACATATACTCCTAATGCCCCAATCAACTCCTGGTGATCAGCCCTATAAAGCCTCCCCAGATTGACCATATCCTGCATTGCTGCATCTTCTGGTACAATATGATGTTCAGGGGCAGGAGCTGCAAGGCCCGGAACAGCTGGGGCATGAGCAGTTGGGGCAGGAGCAGCATGGGCATGAGCAGTAGGGGCAGCAGGGCCAAGAGCAGCTGGAGCTAAAGTTTCCTGTGAGCTTTCCTGCTCATCGGATTCCTGATACAGGAAGTCACCCACAATCTCCTCTGATTCCTCATATAGAGTTTCACGTATCTCTCTCATAGTAACGGTGAGCTCCTCGGAGAGTTGATGAGCACGTTCCGCATCTATTGGAAATGTAAAATACAAATATTATAATCACATGTCATTTCAAGGGAAAGATTAAAGGGATATGAAAGTGTAACTTGCATGATTCAGATAGAGAATGTAAATTTAAGACACTTTTAATAACACTTTTCAAATAGTTCAAATGGATATTTGAAAGCATTTCTGTAATTCCTTGGTTTCTTTTTAAAGTAAGAGGAAAGTCATAGATAAACATGCATGATTCAGATAGGGAATGTGATTTTAATACACTTTTTAATTCAATTCTATTTTCAATTGTGCTTTGTTCTCTTGGCATCTCATTTTGAAATATAAATATGCACATATCCTACACTAGGGGGAGCTATTTGCTGGTTGTTGCCTGCACACATTTGTCTCTTGTGATTGTCTAATGTGTGTACAGCTATCTGCCAATATTGCAATGCTTTTTTCTTCAGCAAAGGATAACAAGATAATTAAAGGGACATTAAACCCACATTTTTTTCTTTCATGATTTAGAAAGAGCATGCAATTTTAAAGAACTTTATAATTTACTTAAATTATATAATTTGATTTATTTTCTTGATATCCTTTGCTAAAAAGCATATCTAGATAGGATCAGAAGCTGCTGATTGGTGGATGCACATAGATGCCTTGTGTGATTGGCTCACCCATGTGCATTGCTATTTCTTCAACAAAGGATATCTAAAATATGAAGCACTGTTATAACTTTGTTTAAATGGTATGCTCTATCCAAATAGTGAAATAAATCCTTTGTGTTTCATGTCCCTTTAATTGTTTTTCACCACACCCTTTTTCTCTTCTAAACTTACATTGCTTCTAATGACTGATTAACTTTTTACATGCCACAGCACAAGATTAAAGGGACAATTTACTCAAAAAAATTCTTTCCTTTAATTTGTCACCACTGATCCACTGTACCTGCTGAAGTGTATTAAATTGTTTACAAGTATTTCCATTACCCTTATATTGGCATTTTAAATAGATTATTTAACCTGTGGTATCCCCACCCATCCTGAAAGTTTTTAGGCCTCAAGGCCAAGCTGTGTTAACACAGCCAGTAGAAGAAATTACACTCCCAGTGGGTTATACAAGAGATAAGGTAATAAAATGATAATTTTCCATTGTTCTCTACAGGTATTGGTGATTGGTTTATGGACAGATATAAGATAAAGAATCAGGTATATGTACACAATGTGATAAAGCAATGAGATCTAATTATACCTACAAGCTCAACCCATTTTTATTAAGTTGTAGCTTCAAAACACAAAATCAGCTAATTCATATACACAAATAAGCCTTAAAAAGCAAATTTCATACATTTTATACTCAGCAGCTGGTAAAAAAAGTCATTCGAAACACATTAAGGGAAAAAGTATTTTATAGTATACTGTCCCTTTAACTATATATCACACCTGAAATTCAGCTAGATTATGAGTTTTGAGCGCTATAGGAAAATTAGCGAATGCAACAAAAGTGGCGTTATTTAATTCCATATAGCGCTGCCATTACAAGTTTTGAAAAACACGGCTTGCGCGTGCAATATGGAAATTTTAAGTTCCATACCGCACCCAAAACAAGCACTGTGTTTGACGTGCTCGTGCACGCTTTCCCCATAGACATCAATGGGGAGAGCCAGCAAAAAAGAAGTCTAACACCTGCGATCGCAGAAACACAAGCTCCGTAACACAGCCCCATTGATGTCTATGGGTGAAAAAGAAAATCCAGTTTAAACCTAACACCCTAACATAAACTTGAGTCTAAACACCCCTAATCTGCTGCCCCCGACATCGCTGATGACTGTCTAGATTTATTAACCCCTAATCTGCCGCTCCCGATATCGCAGCCACTATACTAAAGTTTTTAACCCCTATTCCGCCGCACCTTAACGTCACCGCAACTATATTAAAGTTATTAACCCCTATTCCGCCACTCCCCGACATCGCTGCAACTAAATAAAGTTATTAACCCCTAAACCTCTGGCCTCCCACATCATTACCACTAAATAAACCTTTTAACCCCTAAACCGCCATCCCCCCACATCGCAACAACCTAAATTAAACTATATTAACCCCTAAACCTAACCTTAACGTAACCCTAACCCTAATCCTAACCCTAAACCTAACCCTAACACCCCCTAACTTTAACATAATGAAATTAGATCTAAATTAAATTTACAATTATTAACTAAATAATTCCTATTTAAAACTATTTACATACTTACCTGTGAAGTAAAACCTAAGCTAGCTACAATATAACTAATAGTTATATTGTAGCTAGCTTTGGTTTTATTTTTATTTCATAGGTAAGTTTGTATTTATTTTAACTAGATAGACTAGTTAGTAAATAGTTATTAACTATTTAATAACTACCTAGTTAAAATAAATACAAACTTACCTGTGAAATAAACTTAACTACCTTACACTAAAACCTAACATTACAAAAAATTAAAACCTACTATTACAAAAAATAAAAAAACCTACCATTACAAAAAATAAAAAACCTACTATTACAAAAAACAAACAAACAAAATAATTCAAAAAAATGATTATTCCTATTCTAATACCCTTTTAAACCCCCCCAAATAAAAAAGCCTAATCAAGAATAAACTATCAATGGCCCTTAAAAGGGCCTTTTGGGGGGCCCTTAAAATGGCTTTTTGTAGAGCATTGCCCTGAGTTAAACAGCTCTTTAGCAAAAAATAAAATACAAATACAAACACTATTACAAACCCCCACCCCTCAAACTACAAAGGGCCCTTAAAAGGGCTTTTGGAGGGCATTGCCCTAAGTTAAACAGCTCTTTTGCTAAAAAAAAAACACCCCCTAAAAATTATCAAAAAAAAAAAAAATATTCCTATTCTAATACCCATAAAAAACAAAACAAAATAAAAAAACCTAATCTAGAATAAACTACCAATGGCCCTTAAAATGGCCCTTTGTAGGGCATTGCCCTAAAGATATCAGTTCTTTGAGTGGAAAAACATTACAAAGGCCCACTAACATTACAAACTCCCACCCCCCAAACCCACAAAATAAAAAAAAACTATTTAAAAAACCTAAGCTACCCATTGCTCTGAAAAGGGCATTTGTATGGGCATTGCCCTTAAAAGGGCATTTAGCTCTTTTAGTGCCCAGACCCTAAACTAAAAAATAAAACCCACCCAATAAACCCTTAAAAAAGCCTAACCACTTACAGTTTTTGAAGTCCCGCTTGAGTGACCTTCATCCCAGCGTTGAAGTCCTCATCCAGGCTGCAAGAAGTCTTCATCCAGGGGGCCTCTTCAATCTTCATTCCGGCGGCGAAGTCCTGATCCAAGCAGTGAGAAGTCTTCATCCAGATGGCCTCTTCAATCTTCATCCAGTCGGCATCTTCTATCTTGATCCCGGCGGCGCAGAGAGGGTCCATCCTGAAGACATCCGGCGTGGAGCATCCTCTTCATACGGTTGCCGCTGTACACTGAATCTTCAATGCAAGGTACGCGATTCAAGATGGTGTCCCTTGCATTCCTATTGGCTGAAAAAATTGAATCAGCCAATAGGAATTAGGGCTGCTAAAATCCTTAAAAACATTGATAATGTACTGAATGTTCTGACCTTGCCAGACACTTTATCCATTATCATGATAAGTTGGTTGCCATATTTAAATGGCAATTGATTGTTCATATTCGACCCTCCATACGAGGGGGGGATAGATCAGCCAAATTACTGTATAAGGAAGCCTTCTGGATTTTCAGATTGCAGACTAGAAGACCGAATGGCTTCAATATAGACGGCGACATCATCAATTTTTGGTGTCGCCAATATTATATCTCTATATGGCCAGATAATATGAGCTGTCTCATACAATTATCTGCAACATGTTTCATCCTTATAATTCCCCTATGATAGCTTATTATATTTATTAACTAACTGTTATTTATACCATGGCGTTTCATATATAGTCAGTATTAATTTCTATCTGATAATTAACTTAATGCTCCTCTTAGAATTATCTGGGATAATAATGGATGTTAGACCTGGGGTTCTTTTATGTTAGCATTTATAGCTTCATAGGGAGTATGTTTATAGTTTTTCATTTGAATATCAGTGGTTCTATCATTTTCAATTTATTTATTAGTTGATGAATTTAGGCTATGTATATATTATATCGCTGTATAATAATATAATTATATCTAGGGGATATCAACTGAGTTTTCACCTGCTTGAATAATCCTATGATCCGTTAGGACTATTATGTATACTACACTAGTCATCCTTATTTACCCTCTTAAGTTACATATATTAGAATTTCATAGTGTTCCGTTGTCAGTTTTGTCTTATCCATTTATTGACATGTCCCCTTTAAACTGTTAATCAAGGTTTTGATGCACCTAAGGACCCAGGTGTACTTAAAGAGCTGTTTTCTCACCATTCAGTAGTATCCATGATTAAGGCAGTGGGCTGCCGAAACGCGTAGGACTGTGTTCTTTTTTGTCCTGGATTGACAGGGGATATTTTTGTTTTAATCACTGTTTTATGTATCTCCACTTAACGAATACATTTTTGTGAATTTACACGCTTGGAAGGCTTGCTGGTTTTTCTTCTATTTGGTGCTAAAATACTATTGGCTATTTAAATCAGCCAATATGATTTAAGCAGCTCTCATTCTATTGGCTAATTCGAATGACATCTTAAATCACGTCCCTTGCATTGAAGATTCAGTGTACGGCGGCGACCGTATGAAGAGGATGCTCCATGCCGGATGTCTTCAGGATGGACCCGCTCTCACTAATCTCCAAATTTTTTACATGTATGTTGGCATGACAGACAACTCTCATTTTGTTATGTTTTATAAAGGTATTTAAAAGCATTGACTAACCATTAAACAGATTAGCATAACCAAGAATTGTATATTAATACAATGTTTTTTCAATTGTTTAAATACAGAAAATATATTTGCAATAAGGGGGATGTTTGCATAGAATAAGTTACTAGTTAATCACAGATTATATCACAGATCAATGTAATTTAACAGTGTTATTTAATTCTGTGATATTCTTGAGTAAGACTATTTAAACATGATGGCATTGACTGTCCCTTTAAGTGAACACAATTAGAACATTAAGTTTTTTCTTGATTTTGTTACCTGTGGAGGATATAGAAGAGGTCGGAGGTGGTCCCAAAGCCCTTCATACTACCACTAAAATAAAAAAGGTATATTAAATTAAAGTTGAATGTTAAAAATACAATTTAATTCGTAAGGATAATAGCATTTGAATTAAACAAAATATTACATTTACAGACATACCTGTTGTTTGGTAAACACCTGCTTCAGGGGGGCTGCACATAAGGCAGTGACGCTGCTAAGGAGAAGCTGTGGCTTGACTCAGTCAGGATAATTACTGGCAAGGCCTGTGTGGCAGCTGCAGCACTAGCAGATGCTGTAATACATATATTTTTAAATGAGAAAAATAAACATAAAAGTGAATGTCAATTCAGATGAATCAGTGCCTGGTTTTTAATAATCCTATTAAAAACAAGGGCACTTTAATTCATAAAAATTTACATTTCACTCGTTTTCTTCAAATACTTACCTTTGAATCTTCACAGCCGCTCCAGCAATTCCCCCAGCCGTCGGAAGCCTCTTCATACGTCCAAAATTATAAATTCGGCTCCCTCCAATCACGGCTTCCCCCCCGGGGGAATCATGGCCTGAGGCAATGCCCTGATTGTAGGAAGCCAGATTCTTAATTTTGGACCCGCGTAGAGGGCTTACGACATGCGGAGGATGTGCTGCAGCGGCTGTCAGGATTCAAAGGTAAGTATTTGAAGAAAACAAGTGAAATGAAATTTTGATGAATTAAAGTGCCCTTGCTTTTAATAGGATTATTAAAAACCAGGCACCGATTCATCTGAATTGACATTCACTTTAATATAATAATGTAAGAATAAAAATGCCTAAACATTATTTAAGCTCCAAAATATTGGCGACATGATTAATGCATGTAATACAGGTGTAATACCTGCCAACTCGTCAGTATCGTGTCCGACCTCATCCAGACCCTGCGCCATATTCTACCCCAAATTCTCCATAAGCAGATTTTCATACGAGGAAAGCTCTGCAACATATGCAGCGCCACAACCTGTACCACGTGCAGACTAATTCTCCCTGGCCAAATCGGCCTTCAGAATCCTCTTTATGTCCGAGAACCTTTTCCGACGATGCCCCACCAATTTTGCATGAGTTCCCTCGGCAGAAACATTGTCGGCTATTTCTCTCCATGATTCATTTTTGCGCGACAAAGTAATCTTCTGGGCTTTGGAACCAAACAAATATTCATAGTGTTACAGAACCATGGTAACAAGTACCTGGTTCTGCTTAAAATTAAATTGGACATTGCAGCCGGATTTGGTCTTCCCAGACTCAGCAGATGCCATAACAAATATAATATATATCTGTTACAATAAAATCACCAAATATGATGCAACAAACTACTTCAAATACTAAATAATTAACGCACAATCCAAACTCCTAAACAACGCACAATCTATTGCATTTTCAATCCCTTTTTTATTGGGAAATGACCATTCACGTGATTAATTCAATCAGCCAATCGGATTTCATATACATATTTTACTTTTAACGTTTTTTACGCAATCATGTTGCTCTATACTTGGATCATTGGTGACGCAGATATTATTAGATTATTTTCGGATATCATGTTCGTCATTGGTGACGCAGATAATCTTATAAGTTAAAAATGATTGACAATATGGTTGCCATAGAAATGGGCATGATCACATGATTAATAAAACCTGCCATTCAAATATTAATATACGTTTTCTACTGTCAATAACCAATCACATTGCTCTTTACTTGTGCCAGTGGTGTCGCAGTTATTTATTGTTTAGAGAGTTTTGTGCTAGTGAGTTTAGTGGTGTCTGTTAATTGTGTAGCGTCATTTTTGATCATTTTGGGTCCACCTGTATTTTCTGATGGGGATCCTGATAATGAATTGGTAGAACATATTTTATTTTGTGTTTTTATAGATCAAGATCAGAGGACTCAGATGGATCCAATGCTACCTGAATTGTTTGGCAATCTCGCTGAGGTATTACAATATGTTATGGTTGTGATAACGGACATCAGGGACACACTTGGGGGATATATTCTTTTTTATTTGGGATAACTTGTTTTATCATTTAACTATTTTTATGTTTCTTTTTTTAAGAAATCATTTTATATGTTTAGAATAAAAAAATATTTTTTTAAAAACTTACGCCTAGATTACGAGTTCTGCGTTAGCCTTAAAAAGCAGCGTTAAGGGGTCCTAACGCTGCTTTTTAACGCCCGCTGGTATTATGAGTATGGCAGGTACAGGTGTACCGCTCACTTTTCTTCCGCAACTTTTGGCTACCGCAAATCCCTTTACGTCAATTGTGTATCCTATCTTTTTAATGGGATTTGCCTAACGCTGGTATTACAAGTCTTGGAGAAAGTGAGCGGTACAGCCTCTACCTCCAAGACTCGTACCGCATAAAAAAGTCAGTAGTTAAGAGTTTTATGGGCTAACGCCGGAACATAAAGCTCTTAACTACAGTGCTTAAAAGTACACTAACACCCATAAACTACCTATAAACCCCTAAACCGAGGCCCCCCCACATCGCAAACACTATAATAAAATTATTTAACCCCTAATCTGCCGACTGGACATCGCCGCCACCTACATTATACCTATGAACCCCTAATCTGCTGCCCCTAACATAGCCGACACCTACATTATATTTATTAACCCCTAATCTGCCCCCCCAATGTCGCCGCCACCTACCTACACTTATTAACCCCTAATCTGCCAACCGGACATCGCCGCCACTATAATAAATGTATTAACCCATAAACCTCCGCAATCCAGCCTCGCAAACACTATAATAAATTTTATTAACCCCTAATCTGCCCCCCCCAACGTCGCCGCCACTTACCTACAATTATTAACCTCTATTCTCCCGCCCCCAATGTTGCCGCTACTATAATAAAGTTATTAAAGGGACTTGAAACCCACATTTTTTCTTTCATGATTTAGAAAGAGAATGCAATTTTAAACATCTTTCTAATTTACTTCTATTATCTAATTTGTTTTATTCTCTTGATATGCTTTGCTGAAAAGCATATCTAGATATGCTCTGTAGCTGCTGATTGGTTGCTGCACATAGAAGCCTCGTGTGATTGGCTCACCCATGTGCATTGCTTTTTCTTCAACTAAGGATATCTAAACGATGAAGAAAAATAAATAATTGAAGTAAATTGTAATGTGGTTTAAATTTGTATTGTCTAATGTCTATCTGAATCATTAAAGAAAGATTTTGGGTTTAGTGGCCCTTTAACCCCTAAACCTAAGTCTAACCCTACTCTAAAACCCTAGGGTTTTAGAGTAGGGGTGTGTGGGTGGTGGGTTTTAATGTTGGGGGGGGGTCTTGTATTTTTTTTTACAGATAAAAGAGCTGATTACTTTGGGGCAATGCCCCGCAAAAAGCCCTTTTAAGGGCTGGTAAAAGAGCTGATTACTTTTGTAATTTAGTATAGGGTAGGGAATTTTATTATTTTGGGGGGCTTTTTTATTTTATTAGGGGGCTTAGATTAGGTGTAATTAGATTAAAATTCTTGTAATATTTTTTTATTTTTTGCAATTTAGTGGTTTTTTTTGTACTATAGTTTAGTTTATTTAATTGTATTTTAGTTTAGATAATTGTAGGTAATTTATTTAATTAATTTATTGATAGTGTAGTGTTAGGTGTATTTGTAACTTAGGTTAGGATTTATTTTACAGGTAATTTTGTAATTATTTTAACTAGGTAGCTATTCAATAGTTATTAACTATTTAATAGCTATTGTACCTAGTTAAAATAAATACAAAGTTGCCTGTAAAATAAATATAAATCCTAAAATAGCTACAGTGTAACTAATTTATTTAATTATAGTAATTTTATTTAGATTTCTTTAAATTATATTTAACTTAGGGGGTATTAGGGTTAGACTTAGGTGTAGGGGTTAATAACTTTATTATAGTTGCGTCGACGCTGGGGGCGGGAGATTAGAGGTTAATAATTGTAGGTAGGTGGCGGCAATGTTAGGGAGGGCAGATTAGGGGTTAATAAAATTTATTATAGTGTTTGCGAGGCGGGAGTGTGGCGGTTTAGGGGTTAATACATTTATTATAGTGGCGGCGATGTCCGGTCGGCAGATTAGGGGTTAATAAATATAATGTAGGTGGCGGCGACGTTGGGGGCAAAAGATTAGGGGTTAATAAATATAATGTAGGTGTCGGCGATGTTGGGGGCAGCAGATTAGGGGTTCATAGGGATAATGTAGGTGGCGGCGGTGTCCAGAGCGGCAGGTTAGGGGTTAATAATATAATGTAGGTGTCAGCGATAGCGGGGGCAGCAGATTAGGGGTTAATAAGTGTAAGGTTAGGGGTGTTTAGACTCGGGGTTCATGTTAGGGTGTTAGGTGTAGACTTATAAAGTGTTTCCCCATAGGAAACAATGGGGCTGCGTTAGGAGCTGAACGCTGCTTTTTTGCAGGTGTAAGGTTTTTTTTCAGCCAGCTCAGCCCCATTGTATCCTATGGGGAAAACGTGCACAAGCACGTTTTTTCATCTTACCGTTACCGTAAGCAACGCTGGTATTGAGGTGAGAAGTGGAGCTAAATTTTGCTCAACGCTCACTTTTCTGAGGCTAACGCAGCCATTCAGAAAACATGTAATACCAGCGTTGTTTAAAGTGTGTGCTGGAAAAAAAAGGAGCGTTAGCTCCGCAAGTTTTTACCGACAAAACTTGTAATCTAGCCGATAGTCTACCAGTATTAATGGTATTAGCTTCAAAGGACATGTAAAACAAAATATACGTTGAATGATGTATAAAAAGCATGCAATGTTGTTAATTCGTCTTTTTTTATATGGTTGATTTCTCTTCATTCTTTTGCTATCCTTTGATGAAGAGTATATGTAAATAAACTATGCAGCTGCTGATTGATGGCTGCACATAGATGACTCATGTGATTGGCTTGCACATGTCCATTGCTATTTCTAATAAAAAGGATATCTGAGGAATACTAAATGTAAAAAGGTTTAATTTTGCTTGAGATTGTCTTCTCTATTTGCATAATAATATTCCCTTTAAGTTTAGAACTAACATTATTTGAAATTTAAATATTAAATGACTAATGCTTTACATTACATGTTATATTTTCAATTATTATTGATCTGAATAATAATATATTTACAATATCTACAAATAGTCGTAAAAATAAATACAGAGATATGAAAGACATTATTGCTTTATTCAAACATTAAAAAAATTGAGGGACATGTAAATATGTTAGAAAAAAATACAAACATAACACACACACACATATATATATATATACACAGTATCCCACAAAAGTGAGTACACCCCTCACATTTTTGTAAATATTTTATTAAACCTTCATGTGGCACTGGCAACACTGAAGAAATGACACTTTGCTACAATGTAAAGTAGTGAGTGTACAGCCTGTATAACAGTGTAAGTTTACTGTCCCCTCAAAAAAACTCAACACACATTAATGTCTAAATCTTTGGCAACAAAAGTGAGTACACCCCTAAGTGGAAATGTCCAAATTCAGCCCAATTATCCATGTTCCCTCCCCGGGGTGTCATGTGACTCAGTGTTACAGGGTCTCAGGTGTGAATGGGGAGCAGGTGTGTTAAATTTGGTGTTATCGCTCTCACACTCTCTCATACTGGTCACTGGAAGTTCAACATGGCACCTCATGGCAAAGAACCTGTGAAGCTTCAGTGAACTCCATGCCCAAGAGGGTTAAGGCAGTGCTGGAAAATAATGGCAGCCACACAAAATATGGACACTTTGGGCTCAATTTGGACATTTCCACTTAGGGGTGTACTCACTTTTGTTGCCAACAGTTTAGACATTAATGGCTGTGTGTTGAGTTATTTTGAGGGGACAGCAAATTTACACTGTTATACAGGCTGTACACTCACTACTTTACATTGTAGCAAAGTGTCATTTCTTCAGTGTTGTCACATGAAAAGATATAATAAAATATTTACAAAAATGTGAGGGGTGTACTCAATTTTGTTGGATACTGTATATACAAGTATATGCAAAGATATATGTACAATAGTATAAATAAATTGTGAATAAGAATACTAAAATGTCTTCATTTGATAGACATTCAGGGTAGATAATTTGATACATAAGTATATCTGCGACATCGATGACTTATTTATCAACAGTCCGATGCTGATCGTGCCGGACTTAACACGCATTTTTTTGACAGACCTGTTGATAAATAAAGCCGTCAAATGTAGATTCGCAGCAGCGTTGTCTGGTGAGCGTATTAACTCCAGTGAATGCACCTAGATTGTCAATTTGATAAATTGGTTCCTAGATGTTAATTTCTTAGGCAGACAACTTGACCACTACTCTATCAGTTCCCATTGATGTTTTTAAATTTATTTAAAATGTATACACTCTATGAGGCCGAATTATCATATGTCTGTCGGACCTGATCCGACAGTGCAGATCAGGTCCGACAGACATCGCTGAATGCAGAGAGCAATACGCTCTCCGTATTTAGCATTTCATCATCAGCTCACAAGAGCTGCTGGTGCAACGCCGCCTCCTGCAGATTTGTGGCCAATGGGCCACCAGCCGGGAGGTGTCAATCAACCCGATCGTAATTGATCGGGTTGTATTGTGGCGATTCTTGTCTGCCTAATCAGAGCAGGCAGACAGGGTTATGGAGCAGCGGTTTTTAGACTGCTGCTCCATAACTTGTGTTTCTAGCGAGTCTGAAAAGATAGAAATATAGACATAGTGCAAAACAGTTAACATATAAAATGATCCGAATGACTGGTACTCACATGGGGGAGAGCTTCTATACCTCTAAGTTATAGATGTTATTTAAAATCCCACTGGCATAGACCCGAACATGTATTCCAATGATTTATTACAACATTAAAAATGTTTATGTAGAAAAACAGATAAACTAAAATACAAACAAATCTTACAGAGTCAGGCACAGATTTTAATCAAGGGAATGCACACCGGCAGTGTTTATTAGACCTGCAAACTTCTTTTCCAAGTAACCTCAATTTACCTTTAGTCACTACACCACTCTATTTGTAACCAGCAATGTTCCATTCATCTGTTGATGCAGCTCTGTGAATAATTCTCTTCTGCCCCTTATCAGAAAATAATCTGTATTGGGGCTATACTTTCATGCTGATTTGGAAGAGGAAGAAGGCTCATATATGTTTTGGCCTTGTTCCAAATGGAATTAAACTTCCTGTAAAATCTGGAGGATTCAGGTAATTTTAAGGAGGGTGAAGATTTTTGGTTCCTATATTAATAAAAGAAAAGATAAAAAATACTATTTGTTCTATTTTTCCCTTAGACTTCTTGTCCTGACACAGTAGAAACCATAACATCAAGACCAAGTCCAAATAAATTTTTTCTTAAAAAATCTTTGGACACCCCGTTTGATGACAATGACTTAACTCTTAAGCCCTTCTGGCCAGCACTGCTAAAATCATATACATAATAGAGAATCAAATTCTGTAAAACAATGGGACCACACATAAGTGCTTTAGTAAACTTAAGAAGTTTTTAAACAATTTTCCACAGAGTTTTCAGATATTTGCTCAAACTGTCACACCAAAGATCAGACACAACGGCTACAAAATGCTTGCTGAAAAAAAGGCCTTTTGATAAAAGGTTACCAATTTCATTTCCATATGGTTCCTGAAAGATGTACTATCCTCTAAGGGAATAGTAGTGTGTTTGGCTAAAGCAAAAATAGCACCATCCACAATTGGAAAAGTTTCACAAAGTTTTTTATTAGATGCTGGTAAAGGAAACATCCTATTAAATATAGAGGACATATTAAAAGAGAAGACCAGGCTTGGCTCACTCTCTGAAAATGATTTTATCTCTTGTGTCTTAGCAGAAATTGTAAAAATCAAATCCAGCTGCTTGGAAGGTTTTTACTCAGCTGATTTAGGGTCTTGGATGCCTAAAGTACATAAAACCTCTTTCAGCAAATAACTAAGATGTTCAAGCTCAAACATGAAAATGGTAGACACTGTGTCAAGAGCAGTAAAATACTCCTGATCATCATAAAAAAACTAACCTTCAGATAACAACCTAAGGTGTCTGAGTCTGAAAACTATAAGAGCATTAGAGCGTTCTAAGGTGTTCTGATCTCTGATGATGCATAAGAACCTGAAAGTGTAACATTTGGATAACTTTCAGACAAAGAATTGTTGTGCTTACTTGGAGGGGGCATAGCCACCACAACTACAGAGCGCACAAACCTTTAAATCCTGGAGCAAAATCTGAAGCATTCCCTTGTATTGAGGAAACAGAGGGAGGACAGATTCCTTTAGAGGCAAGAACAGCATTAGACTGCTAGAAAGCCAAATATGATCCATTAAGGAATTGCAAAGTTGAACTGGTAACAATCCGGCTAAAAAGAAAATAAAATTATCAGTGGATAATATAAGGATATTATAAGGTAGTGGGGACAAATTGCAGAATGAACCATTAAAGAGTATACAAACAGACAAGTAAAATTAATGAAAACAGCCACCAATATTTTTTACTGTTTATTTTTATTTTACTGTAAATACATTTTTTGGAAACAATGCAACTGGGACTTTGTGGAATAAAGTCAGAGATATATGAGACAAAAAACCTTGGGTAATAAGTATTAAAGGGAAAACCTTCTTGAGTTATAAAAGTAAATAATAATGCACTGCATAAAATAATAAAAATATCTTACCCTGTAGTAATAAGAAATTTTAAAAATGGCAGTTACACTCAGAAACAAAGGAGCAGTCGAGGAAGTTAAAAAAAGGAAAACTGCTATGCTAAGTCAGTGCAAAAAATAAAATAAAAAAATAAAAATAAAATACACAAAGAGACTCCCCCTCACATTGACAAACAGTTAAATCCATTTTACTTTGTATATAACAGAGGGTTTAAGGTTGCATTGAGATGTAACTAATGGTGAAAAGCAGCTATTGCTACATAATACTTAATTATAAGACTGAGTGAAAAGTCTTAGTAATAAAGGTGAAATTAGTCTATTACATGTGTATTTGCCCTGGCTATTACGTACCTCAGTGTGATGTACATATGTGCTAAAAACCTGTGGGCTATGAGTGGATGAAAATGTCTTTGCATACATGAGTGAACCCACCGCGCCACCTGTTATGTGGTGTATTTCAATCCCCACAGACTTTTCCGACTGGGAGATTGACAGCCCATGCTCATGCGCGATTGGCTGCATGCATGCAGGGGGCGACCTTGCACACAAGCCATAGTGGGCAATGATAAATGCGGGAAGCATATTGCTGCCCGCTAGATGTGATTCCAGGCGTACAGGGCAGAAAATGTATGCCCCTGTCCACTGGACTTTGATAAATCTGACCACTTAAAATGCACCCACTCTACTGTGCTTAACAGCTGCAGAAAAAAACTACTTCCAGTAGGGAGCCCATCCAGTGCTTTAAACCTAACAGCAGAATATCTGTGTTTGGAGTATATTGGTGATCCAATAAGAGGAGGCTAAGGGACCAGTCCCTACAACACCTGTGGCAGACTTGTGCCTAACTCCTTCCCTTGGAGTGATGGGCTTCAAATTGGTCTGAAGACCCTTCTCAATGAAGACTCTGGAGCACCTCAATTATTCACTTTTCTCCTGTAGAAGCAAAGATAAGACTGGAATACCCCCCTAAGACCCTTAACCTAACACCCCCTAAGTTACACAAAATAAAAAATACTAACATTACAAAAAAGTATCAAGCACATTACAAAATAAAAAAGCACTACCAAAAATAACAATCCAAAACAGATATGCCTGTACTAAAACTAAAGTTCCCTTAAAAAAAGCCCTCACATAATAAAAAGCCCTATACTAATTCTAAAACCTACCCCAAAAATTGCTCATATAAGGGCATTTGGTAAGGCATTGCCCTAAAGTGATTATAGCTCTTTTGCCCTGAAAAAAGCCTATCCTAACAAAAATTTGCCCTGAGGAGGGCATTTGGTAGGGCAAAAGCTATTAAGCTCTTTTGCATAAAAAAATCCTATTCTAAAAAAATCACCCATCCAAATAAAACCTAACGCTACACCCCAAAGATTGTACTTGCCAACTTTGAATCTGGTTCCTAGGTGGGCAGCTACTACTCCAAGGCGTTGCTCCTCTTCTATCTTCAGTCATGTTGGTGCTCTTCTGAGGATGTACTCTTCTACCCGACTGGTATTTATCCATCTTCTCATCTTCTGATCTTTTCATCTTCTGATTGGACTAAGAATTAAAAAAACAACCGGATTTTCTAACATTAGATCATTTTTCCTGCCTGTCGCTTCTCTCTGATGTTTGCCGCTTTCCAGGATCTGCAGTTTGAACAGGATTTATCTGCTGGTGTGGATTGGATTCCTGGTTACCGGTTGGGTGAGTCTCTCCAGCATGGCTGGGGTGTAGAGGTGATGGTTTTTAATAATTATTTATCTATTCTAAGAGTTTTATTCAAATTTTTTATATATTGAAATTAGAGTATAAGGGAAATAGAGGGCCATTTTATTTAATTGGAAGCCGATCCCAAGCTTTCTCTGTCATTTGATAAATGTCTTTATTGTGCAGATGCCCAGGTTATGTGCAATTTTCTTCACCTTGCCTTAATAAGGTTTTATTATCTAAGAATAAGGGTTCCTTATCTGAGCCTTATTTTTCTCAGGATAATGCTGTTCAGGGGTTGTCTCAGCCTTCTGTTAACATGTCCCAGTCTTTGACAGATTCAAATCCAGTGCCCTGCGGTTCCTCTCAGTCAGTCTCGTGGAGTGTTTGTTTGACTTCTGCAGTTTCTGCAGCCCTAAGGGCTTTACCTAGTTCTGGTAAAGGAAAGAGGAAATCTAAGAACATTTCTATGGGTTCTGATTCCGCCAAGACTGATTTGGTTGGTCTTTCTCAGTTTTTTAGTGAGGATCATTCCTCTGCAACTTCTGAGGGCGAGATCTCTGATTCAGAATCTGCACAATAGTACAATAGATTCTGAGGAGGTTAATTTTAGATTTAAACTGGAGGAGGTTTTAGCTACTTTGGATGACGCTGAAACTGTTGCAGAGGTTCCTAAAAAGGCTAATAAACTGAATAGAGTTTTTGATGGCAAACCTACATCTGTGGAGGTTTTTCCTGTTCCAGATCGCATGTCTGATATTATATCTCAGGAATGTGAGAAGCCGGGTGTTCCTTTTAACCCATCTCCTGTGTTTAAAAAGATATTTCCTGTGGCTGATTCAGTGCGGATCTGTGGCGCACCGTTCCTAGAGTAGAGGGCGCTATATCTACCTTAGCCAAGAGAACTACTATTCCTATCGAGGATAGTTCCTCTTTTAGAGACCCTATGGATAAAAAACTGGAGGATTATTTAAGAAAGATATTTCTTCATCAGGGTTTGCACTGGCAACCAGTTGCTAGTATTGCGACAGTTGCTAGTGCAGCCTCTTATTGGTGTGACTCTTTTTCTGATCTAATTTCAGAGGAGACTACTATAGAGAAGATCCAGGATAGGATCAAGACTCTAAAGCTGGCTAATACTTTTATCTGTGATGCCAGTATGCAAGTTGTTAGGCTGGGAGCCAAGATAGCTAGTTTTGCAATGCTAGCCTGCAGAGCCCTATGGTTAAAGTCTTAGTCTGCAGATGTGACTTTTAAATCCAAGCTTCTGTCTCTACCTTTTAAGGGTGTGGGGCTGATTTATCAAGCTCCGTATGGAGCTTGATGCGCCTGTTTCTGCGCAAGCCATCCTTCACATGCATAGCCTTTGTTCAACATTGTGATAAGGCATATGGATTGAGGTTGCCTCTCCATGTAGCTTTACAACCCCAGCGTAACTATCCATGAAACAATGGTTGTTCTCTGCCCACAAGTTCCCACCACATCTCTGTCCCACAAAGCCTTTGGAAAATGTTGGGAGGTATATGTACTATGAGACAATAACACACAATTTGAGGATCACACTATGGATCTGTACACTCTCACTATGAAATGAAACATTGGAACATCAAATTGTGTAAAGCTCCTCTTGTGTGATAACCAAGGGGCTGATTTATCAAGCTTCATATGGAGCTTGATGCCCCTGTTTCCGCGTTCAGTCTAAAGTCCGCTGCTCCATAATTTGTCTGCCTGCTCTGAGGCCGTGGACAGAAATTAATCTGATCGAATACGATTGGCCGCGAATCTGCAGGGGGCAGCATTGCACCAGCAGTTCACAAGAACTGCTGGTGCAATGATAAATGCAGACAGCATGTGCTGTCAGCATTTATCGATGTGCAGCGGACATGATACGCTACATCGTATCATGTCCGCTCGCACTATGATAAATCTACCCCTAAAACTTTCAGCCAGATTACGAGTTTTGCGCTATGAGCGGCTCGGTACTAACTTGCAAGTTATTTTCACCGCTCACCTTTAATAGCGCTGCTATTACTGGTTTGCAAAAACCCGGCGTTAGCAGGCAATATGACAGCGTTGAGCTCCATACCGCACACAAATACCAGCGCTGCTTTGAGCTGGTTTTACGTGCACGTGCACGATTTCCCCATAGACATCAATGGGGAGAGCCGGCTAAAAAAAAGTCTAACACCTGCAAGGACGGAGCGTAAAGCTTTCCCCATTGATTCCTATTGGGAAAGAAAAGTTATGTTTACACCTAACACCCTAACATAAACCCCAAGTCTAAACACCCCTAATCTGCTGCCCTCGACATCGCCGGCACCTACATTACACTTATTAACCCCTAATCTGCCACCCCTGACATTGCCAACACCTACCTACACTTATTAACCCTTAATCTGCCCCCCCAATGTTGCCGCCACCTACCTACACTTATTAACCCCTAATATGCCCCCCCCCAACGTCGCCGCCACCTACCTACACTTATTAACCCCTAATCTGCTTCCCCCATCATCTCCGCCGCTACTATACTAAAGTTATTAACCCCTAAACCTCTGGCCTCCCACATAACTAACACTAAATAAATATATTAACCCCTAAACCTAAGTCTAACCCTAACCCCCTTAACTTTAATATAATTAAAATAAATCTAAATACAAATTACTATTATTACCTAACTAATACCTATTTCAAACTAAATACTTACCTGTAAAATAAAACCTAACCTGTCTTACACTAACACCTAACATTACACTACAATTAAATAAATAACATTAATTAAATAAAATTAACTAAATTACAAAAAATAAAAAACACAAAATTACACAAAATAAAAAAGAAATGATCAAATATTTAAACTAATTACGCCTAATCTAATAGGCCTATCAAAATAAAAAAGCCCCCCCCAAATAAAAAAACCCCTAACCTAAACTAAACT
Organism: Bombina bombina; assembly: GCF_027579735.1. Lineage (NCBI taxonomy): Eukaryota > Metazoa > Chordata > Amphibia > Anura > Bombinatoridae > Bombina > Bombina bombina. Next base: position 627,069,234 of record NC_069503.1, on the reverse strand, counting down.
GCCAATAGCCCTTAGAAGGGCCTTTTGCGGGGGATTGCCCCAAAGAAATCAGTTTTTTTACCTGTAAAAAAATACAAACAACCCCCCCAACAGTAAAACCCACTACCCACACAACCAAACCCCCAAATAAAAACTTTTTTTCCTTGCCCAAACCCCTAATCTAAAAATAAAACCCAGCCAAGAAACCCTTAAAAAACTTAACACTAACCCCCGAAGATCCACTTACAGTTTTTGAAGACCGAACATCCATCCTCAATGAAGCCGGGAGAAGTCTTCATCCAAGCAGCAAGAAGTCGTCCTCCAGACGGGCAGAAGTCTTAATCCAGACGGCATCTTCTATCTTCATCCTTCCGACGCGGAGCGGCTCCATCTTCAATACATCCGGCGCGGAGCATCCTCTTCTGTTGACGGCTACTGAAGAATGAAGGTTCCTTTAAGGGACGTCATCCAAGATGGCGTCCCTTGAATTCTGATTGGCTGATAGAATTGTAATTTAGTTAATTGTATTTAATTAATGTAATTTATTTAATTTTAGTGTAATGTTAGGTGTTAGTGTGAGGCAGGTTAGGTTTTATTTTACAGGTAAATTTGTATTTATTTTAACTAGGTAGTTAGTAAATAGTTAATAACTATTTACTAACTAGTCTACCTAGTTAAAATAAATACAAACTTAGCTGTGAAATAAAAATAAAACCTAAGATAGCTACAATGTAACTATTAGTTATATTGTAGTTATCTTAGGGTTTATTTTACAGGTAAGTATTTAGTTTTAAATAGGAATTATTTAGTTAATGATAGTAATTTTTATTTAGATTTATTTTAATTATATTAAAGTTAGGGGTGTTAGGGTTAGACTTAGGGTTAGGTTTAGGGGTTAATAACTTTAGTATAAAGGCAACGGTGACGTTTGGGGCGGCAGATTAGGGGTTAATAATATTTAACTAGTGTTTGCGATGCGGGAGTGCTGGGGTTTAGGGGTTAATATGTTTATTATAGTGGCGTCGATGTCCAGAGCGGCAGATTAGGGGTTAATAAATTTATTTTAGTGTTTGCGATGCGGGAGGGCCTCGGTTTAGGGGTTAATATGTAGTTTATGAGTGTTAGTGTACTTTGTAACACTTTAGTTATGAGTTTTATGCTACAGCTTTGCAACGTAAAACCCATAACTACCGACTTTCAGTTTACGGTACGGATTTTGTAGTTATAGGCTGTACCGCTCACTTTTTGGCCGGACAGTCAAACTCGAAATACCCGCGCTATGGAAGTCCCATTGAAAAAGGACTTTTTGAAAAGTGCGGTAGTAACGTTGCGTGATGGCCAAAAAAGTGTGCGGTACAGCTGTACTTACCAGACTCGTAATAACGGCGGTAGGGAAAAAGCAGCGTTATATTCATAACGCAAAACTCATAATCTAGCCGTTTATTTGGTCCTGGTCTTGCAGAGATCAATTTTACGGTTACTGGTGGAAAGGGAGTTTTTTCCCTCAGGATAAGAAAAATAGACCCAAGGGTCGTCAGACTTCTACTGTTTGTTCCTTTTGTAACTTCAAGGGACAGAGATCTTGCTCGTCTTCTAAATCTGAGCAAGCCAAGACTTCTTGGAGAGCTAGCCAGCCCTGGAACAAGGGTAAGCAATCCAGAAAGTCTTCCGCTTAGGCTGTCAGCATGAAGGGGCCGCCCCCGATCCAGTTCTGGATCAAGTAGGGGGCAGGCTTTCGTTTTTTCCGCAGGCTTGGATTTGCGACGTTCTAGATCCTTGGGCAGTGGATGTAGTCTCCTAGGGATACAGGATAGGATTCAAGTCTTGCCCCCCCAAGGACAGATTCCTATTATCAAGATTATCTGTAAACCAGGTAAAGGGAAAGGCCTTCTTAGACTGCGTAAGGGATTTGTCCTCTCTGGGAGTAATTATCCCAGTTCCTCTAGCAGAACAGGGTCAGGGATTTTATTCAAATCTTTTTGTAGTTCCCAAAAAGAAGGGAACTTTTCCATCCATTCCAGATTTAAGTCTTAAAGTCTCTCAACAAGTTTCTCAAGGTCCCGTCCTTCAAAATAGAGACTATTCATTTAATTCTCCCTCTAGGTCAGGAGGGTCAGTTTATGACCACTATAAACCTAAAGGATGCATATCTTCATGTGCCTATCCACAGGGAACATTTTAAGCTCCTGAGGTACGCTTTTTTGGATCAACATTTCCAATTTGTAGCCCTGCCTTTCGGCCTCGCTACTGCCCTCGAATCTTTACAAAGGTTATAGGGGCTCTTTTGGCTGTGGCAAGATCTCTAGGGATTGCGGGATTTTCAGTTAACAAGATCCCATACAGATTCTCAGCATATACATATATATTTACAAATGCTGCAATCGCTGCACTACTTACCCCCTTTGCTGCGCCTAGGTTCTGATACCATCTCTGACGGCATCAGAACAAGACTCCTATTGGAGTCTATGGAAGCACGCTGTTAACTTGTAATACCAGCGCACATTAGCTTGAGTTGGTATTACACAGTGGAGCGCAAATATCGCTTTCTTGAAATCAATATTTAGTGTTTCACTTGTAATCTGGCCCATAATGTTTAAATTATTTGCATTTTTCTGTAATTTAATTTAAGTATTGTATAAATTTTAAACATGTTTTTTTTCTGTGTTAAAAAAAAAACATATTTAAAATCTATACAATACTAATATGCATTATACAAAAAATGCATATAATTTAAAGATTGTATATACATATATAAATATATCTCCTATAGTTATAATAGGGACTTTTTTGTCTTTATTAGTGAAGACATGGGGGCATATTACTCAAAGCATCAATCTTAGTGCATTCGCCGGCGTCAATACGCTAGCCAGACATCGCTGACACAGATCTGAATACGATACCCTTATTTGATGCGCGTCAAGTACGGTGCGATTAGCATCGGTCTGTTGTTAACTAACAGTCATCGATGTTGCGGTTATTTGGGTTTTTCTTAACTTTATTTATACCATTTCATTACTGTCCATGAACAAGCACATTTCTCTAAAGCTAATCTTTTATTTTTCATCTGTTAATGTCCAAGAAATAGCTACATTTGTACCTCAACAAACAATATCTCATAGAAAATAATAATTGAGAATATAACATATAACCATATGTATTTGCAATCAATGGATATTTTCAGAGCGGGGCCAGTTTTCTTGCTGTTATAAAATGGGCTGGCATATAAGACAACATTTCTTACTGAAAAAGAAATTCAAGAGAAGGAAGAAATACACTGAAAATAGCAAGCCAGTAAAGAGGTGATTTTAATTTCTGCTGTATCTGAATCATGACAGTTTAATGTAAGGTGGGCTATCCCTTTGAGCTATCAGTTTAAGATTATATTGAATCAAACTTCAATTCAAATTTTAAAATCATTGTCTAAAATATTACACTGTGTGTCCTAATGTCAGCATCAATGTTTATCTTTAATACTAATTTCACATATACATGCTTTCAAAGTATAATACATAATGTAACAAATGGCCCTTACAAGTACTGATGAGTGATCAATGACACAAGTATTGAGCAATTTAATTTGTTAGTGATAGTTCAAAATGTATATTTGAATCAGATTGGCTGATGTCATAAATCCTGTGAATATGCATATTCCAATCAAAAGTGGTTGAAAAATTCACTAGTGTGTGGGTTGTTTAGGAGTTTGCGTCATAATTGGTGCGAAAAGTGTTGCGTCAAAATTGGTGCGAACTTCGAAGTGGAGAGTGTGACTTGTATTACATGGCTTAAACATGGTGCACATAATTTTTCACAAAAAAATGAAAAGGAAGTTAGCTATATTATGTTGTATATTTATTCCCTTTTTATCTCTATATCTATTAGTGCGGCAAGTTTGGGGCAGAACTTTTCAACAAATTTGTAGAAATATTGTCCCCTTGCTCTGTAATTAGAGACAAATTTGTAGCATAATCCACAAGTAGTAATGTATTTCTCATTTTTATCCCTATATCTACTAGTGTACCAAATGTGGAGCAATAATATTGTTTAATTTAGAAAGGGTATACCATTTTAATAGAGTTTGTAACTTACTTTTCTTTCATGTAATTGGCAAGAGTCCATGAGCTAGTGACGTATGGGTTTTACAATCCTACCAGAAGGGGCAAAGTTTCCCAAACCTCAAATGCCTATAAATAAACCCCTCACCACACCCACAATTCAGTTTTACAAACTTTGCCTCCTATGGAGGTGGTGAAGTAAGTTTGTGCTTGATTTTCTTCTGTGATATGCGCTTCTCAGCATTTTGAAGCCCGATTCCTCTCAGAGTACAGTGTTTGTCAGAGGGATGTGAAGGGAATATCATCTATTAATTTTATCGTTTTCCTCACGGGAAATCTTTTCAAAGGTTCTCTGATATCGGTCGTAGAGATTAATCTCCTACCTCCCTTTTCAGATCGACGATATACTCTCATATTCCATTACCTCTACGGATACTGTTTCAGTACTGGTTTGGCTATCTGCTATATGTGGATGGGTGTCTTTCGGTAAGTATGTTTTCATTACTTAAGACACTCTCAGATATGGTTTGGCACTTTATGTACTAATATAAAGTTTTAAATATATGTATTGTACTTATATTTGCCATGAGTCAGGTTTATGTATATTTCCTTTTATAGACTATCAGTTTCAAAATTGGAAAACATATTTAGGAAGTTATTTTTTCTTACCTGGGGTATAGTCTTTTCTTCAAAATTGACTGCTTTTCCATTCATTTTCGCGGGCAAAATTAGGCTTGCGAGGTTGCAAAATGCTGCTATTTATTGCGTCATACTTAGGTACGAGAATTTTTTTGGCGCAAAGGTACGTTCGGTGACGCAAATTTGTAATTTCTGGCATCTTAGTTGATGCCAGGTTTCCTTGCACAAGGTTGCATCTGCTATGTCTCGAGTTGCGTCATTTCCGGATGTTGTTAGCGGCCAAAAATTTCATTTTGCGTTGTGCGTCATACTTGTCGCCAAATAATTTTTTTATTTAAACCCCATTTCCTACATGCCTCTTGCCTTTTTTATGCTCAGAGGGCTATGCTGTTTGCATTTTTTCCCCATTTCTGAAACTGCCATATAAGGAAATTGATAATTTTGCTTTATATGTTGTTTATTTCTCTTACTTTTGCAAAAGGTCTCAATCTGATCCTGTCTCAGAAACCACTGTTGGAACCCTGCTGCATGATAACAGTTCTACCAAAGCTAAGTGTATCTGTTGTAAGTTAGCGGAGATTATATCTCCAGCTGTAGTATGTAACAGTTGCCATGATAAGCTTTAACATGCAGAGAATGTATCCATCAGTAATAGTACAATGCCTGTTGTTCCTTCAACATCTTATGTACATGATATCCCTGTGAATATAAAAGATTTTATTGCTGATTTGATTCAGAAGGCTTTGTCTGCTATTCTGCCTTCTAATAAACATAAAAGGTCTTTTAAAACTTCTCATACAGTTGATGAAATTTCAAATGACTGACAACATACTGAATTATCCTCCTCTGATGAGGATCTATCTGATTCAGAAGATCTTACCTCAGATATTGACACTGACAAATCTACTTATCTCTTTAAGATGGAGTATATTCGTTCCTTGTTAAAAGAGGTGTTGATTACTTTGGATATTGAGGAAACTAGTCCTCTTGTTACTAAAACTAGTAAACGTTTAAATTCTGTTTATAAACCTCCTGTGTTTACTCCAGATGTTTTTCCAGTTCCTGATGCTATTTCTGATATGATTTCAAATGAATGGAATAGGCCTGGTACTTCTTTTATTCCTTCTTCTAGGTTTAAAAAGTTATATCCTTTGCCAACAGTTAGATTGGAGTTTTGGAAAAAAATCCCCAAAGTTGATGGGGCTATTTCTACTCTTCCATAACGCACTACTATTCCTATGGAAGATAGTACTTCTTTTAAGGACCCTTCAGATAGGAAAGTTGAATCTTATCTAAGGAAAGCTTATTTATTTTCTGGCTACATTCTTAGGCCTGCTATATCCATGGCTGATGTTGCAGCTGCATCAACCTTTTGGTTGGAAAGCTTAGCGCAACAGGAAACAGATCCTGATTTGTCTAGCATTGTTCTCTTGCTTCAACATGCTAATCATTTTATCTGTGATGCTTTTCTTGATATCATCAAAATTGATGTTAAATCTATGTCTTTAGCTATTTTACGAACAAATACAGTGTGATGACCCTGCGCTAATATCAATGGACCTCTAGCTCCCCTCAGAAGGTCCCCTAGTGAACCTAGTAGTGAATAGAATATGAGGTGATAAGGCGAGCGCCACAGATGGCTGAGGTAACACAGTGATTAGCTAAAAGTTAGTCTGGTGACTAAACAAATGAAATATAATTTATTACATGTCAAACAAATAAACAATACAAATCATGGATCCATGTACGACAAACAGTATAAAATCAAATAATAAAAACAATAGGTTCTGATAAAATCAGATACAATAGGTCCTGATAAAATCAGAAAGTCACAATCCTGTGTACTGAATATAAGAACTCCAATAAAGACCAAAAAAATTCCTAAATTAGCAGTCCAGAAAAGTAAAATCCAAAGTGTCCGTAGATGAATGAGGTAAATGGTAAGTGGTAATATCAAGGTGAAAAAACAAGGTGAAAAAACGATGAGTAGAATTGTGAAAAATATCTTGAAAAAAACTTCAATAAAAACTTCAATAACAAATATTCGTGGAGTGATGTATCATAAAATAAAATTGATGTGATAAAAAACAGTGTAAAAAAACTTCAGTGGAAAAAAGATGTGTGAAAGGGAAAAGTGTAGTGGAATCCTTAATCCGTTAAGGTCCGTGGGTATCTTCAATATGTAACATAAAATATATCTTAAAAACCTGCAATATAGGTATATAGATAAATGCAAATGGAGGTAATACACTTACTTTGGTTATGTCAACGCGTTTCGGCCTCTGGTTAGGCCTTTATCAAGACTGAATAACCAAGGTAAGTGTATGAAATATAAATAGTTTTCCATCCAATCACCGAGTTTTAATTTTGGCGCCGTTTTTTGGCTCTGCCCACTTCCGATGAAGTGTTTTCTGGGTATGGGCAAAACTTCCTAATGGCCATTCTTTAAATACTTCTAAGGTGTTTTATTATACTTTCTTATTTTTAAATATTTTCAAATATTTTTCTAGCTGTAGCTTAGTCCTAAAAGATACATTTCTATCTTAGATTCTATTGCACTTGCGATGTTATAAATAGAAATGTGACTTCCGGAATATGACTTCCGGTTTCTGGTAAACATTTGGTTCACTTCTAAGCTAAATAATTCCTAGTTTCTTTCTAATCAGGTATTCCAGTTTGGGAGGCAGAAAGTGAGATCTGAATAGGAAGATGAAAAGTGAGACAAAGATGTCCGTTTAAAAAATACATTTGTGAATTACATTGTATTTACGATGTTATTAGCTGTGACGTCACTTCCGGAATATGACTTCCGGTTTCGGGTAAACATGTGACGTCACTTCCGGGCTAGATATTTCAATCGGATATTACAGTTTGGGAGGCAAAAGTGAAATATAAGTATAGATACAAAAGTAGAACGTAAGACGATGTTGTCCAATGATAAGGCTAGTATTATTAAGACTCTAAGAGTTCAATCTAACTGAATAATTATCTTAGGTGACATTAAAGAATTTCTGTTATAATTTCTCAAAAATACGGTTTAGTGAAATATGAGAAGCAGTGTAATGTTTTTTTCGGATGTTGTAAATGGTGACGTTATAGATTCCGGATTCAGGTGGATGAGTGACGTTACTTCCGCAGTAAATATTTTTGGTTTAGGTTTTGTTATATGTTATGGTTTGAGAGGCAGAATTGAGTGAATTAGTTAATACGATTGGCGCTATTTAATGCGCTATATCATCATGGAATTATATAGTACCATGAATGAAGTTAAAAAGCCTTTGGGGAGGCCGAAACGCATTGACCACAGCTGGTAAGCACTATTCTGATTTTATATAAGTTTTTAGTACCATCTACACCATTGTTGTATTTATTTGCCTTTAGGTTTAATTTATGACTTAAAAAGAAATATTTTTTTTTTAGATTGGAGTTTCTCCCAACCACCAAAGGTTCTCACCATCAGGAACAGGAACACTAGCCCATTAATTGGGTTTGACCTAAAAGACCGTTGACTTTATTCTCACCAGGAACCTCAGACGGACTCTCACCACTAGGAAAAGAAGGTTTCCTTTTCTACATATTATTAACTTTTGACTTTTATTTGGATCTTCACATTTAGCCTTTTTTAGGATTTTGTTTCTTGGATTACAATCACTGACTTTGTTCTCTTTTTTCCTTTTTTGAGCAGCATTTTTTCCTTTTTTTTTTCCTTTGTAATTTTTTCAATTTTTCACATAATTTTTTTCACTTTTGAATAAGCAAGTTGACACTGTCTGTTTTCTTTATATTTGCAATCACTAAGGATAATTTCTCACTCCCTTTTTTATACACATTATCACCACCAACACTGGTACACAATATCTCTTACGGTATCCTCCTCCTAGTCAATATCAGCAATGCATTCATTTGATTTACTGTATTTTTTAATCCACACATTGGATTGATTTCTTTCAGACATTGTTTGGAATTTTAACTTTCTCATATTTTTATTGTGGCTACTATTATTATTGCCTCTGCATCATTTTATATTCAGTGTTTTTATATAGATATATTCAATATTTAATTTGTATAAGAGTGGATCCACATCTTATTGTTTTTATTGTCATTTATTACCACTGTACCCACCGTGGCATCTTTTATTCTTGTGTAAATTACTAGATTTACAATTAAAATATTTCTAAATACACACTTTACACATTGTACAACACCTAGCCCATTTGAGGCACTCTGAACACATTTATTTTCTTAGTACATTTTCTAAGCTAGCTAGTTAGCCCACTGTTGAGAGCTATAGGTGCTCATCTTTGGCGCTATACCCCATCGAAATCCAAACCACAACTTTACATCATATAAATAACATATGAATTATCATGAAATTGCATATAAATCCTTAAAAAATAATATTACTTAAAAGACATATTTTAAACAGCATATAGACCATCATAAAATAACAGCATAAAATAACATATGAATCATCTTCCCAAAAATCATAAAAAGTCGGCTTAAGACATTATATGACACTTGGATACACTGGTTAAAACATCATAAAAACATATAAAAATATATATAAAAATCATAAAATCATAATGGATTATATGACAATAGTCATATGGTGTCTATATATATACTACATTACATTGAGTGATGATGTAATAAATTGGAATGTTCAAAATACATGTATTAGACTCACGTTGTGACTAAATGTGTGAGTTGAATTAGCATCTGAACTATAAAACTTTAAAATTATTTAAAAATTAAAAAGTTAAAAAGTTAAAAAGAGGGCAGCAGATATGAACTCTAAAAGCTGGAGTCCCCATATGACATAGGGGGGAGAGAGACTTGGATCTGTGAATGGACATAATAGTAAATGGCTAAAAAAGAGTTATAAGAGATCACCATCAGTGGACACATATGGGTAGTGTGGAATACTAGTGATGTTTAAAAAATGAGGGATAGGGTAAGATTGGCAGATAAAAAAATGAGTGCATTCGTCTATATACATATATGTTTCAGGTCAATGTTATCATCTATTCAACTGGAAAAGGTGTAGTAAATCTTCTTTGTTGTTTAAGCCTTTAGGGCATAGGCAGTCTAATGTGAAAATCCATTTAGATTCACTTAGAAGAAGTTTCATAATTTCCACCTCTCCAGTTTTTTCTTATTTTGTGTATCCCACAATATTTGAAATCTTTCAGATTTCCACCATGAGTAGTGGAAAAATGCCTATATAATGGGGTATCGGTATTCTTTTTTTCTATACAAAGAATGTGCTCTCTTATTCTGTCCCTAAGTAATCTGGTAGTCTGTCCTATATATTGCAAATTGCATGAGCATTGAATTAGGTATATTACACCTTTGTCGCAGCATTTAATCAGCTCTTTAATCATATGTTTTTCTTTTTGCTGATGAGAGAAGAAGTTATTGGTTTTCCACCCATGTTTGGACAGGGGTAAAATCCTTTAATCGTTTTATTGAGAAAATTTACTGTACTTTGACTTCTTTGTTTAGGGACATAAGGAGCTAACATGTTTTTTAGATTATTTGTTTTTCTGTATATGAATGTAGGCTGGGGATTCAATTTTTCTCCAATAACATCATTGTCTTTCAATAATATCCAATGTTTTCTGAAAATGTTCTCCATTATGTGTCTATTGGAACAGTATTCTGTAATTAGGGGAACATTGATAATGTCTGTTTCAGGTTGTTTTGTCTTCATGTTTTTGTATTTTAGAAGATCTTTACGGTCGGTGGTCCTGACCTCCTTAATCTTCTCATTTAATAATTCTTCTCTGTACCCTCTTTCTAGAAATCTTTGTTTTAAAACCTTAGCCTGTTCTTCCCATTTACTTGGGTTGGAGCAATTCTTTTTTGCTCTTAACAGTTGACCCTTAGGGATATTGTCTTTCCACATAGTATGATGGCAGCTTAGGCTGTGAATATAATTATTACAATCAACCTCCTTAAAGAAGGTCGATGTCTCTACATGCCCATCTACAATCTCTATTTTGAGATCTAAGAAATGAATGGTCTTTTTACTATATTCATAAGTGAACTTTAGATTCATCCTATTCAAATTCATTACATCAATTGTAGATCCTCAAGTGTGTCTCTCCAAATAAGAAAGATGTCATCAATATATCTTGCATATAGGACCAGGTCCGTGCTCGCTGGGCAGGAGTCCCAAAAAATCTGCTCCCACTTGCCCATATATAAATTTGCGTAGCTTGGCGTGAACCTGGTCCCCATTGCCGTCCAACATAGTTGTTGATAATGCTTATTATTATTGCTAAAATAATTGTGAGTTAAAATATATTTGATGCTGTCAAGAATGAAAGTGCATTGTGCTTCAGGGATAGAGGAGTCTTTTTGTAAGAAGAAGTCCACTGCTTCAACACCTTCTTCGTGAGGAATGCTAGTGTAAAGCGACACTATGTCGCATGTGGCCATAATAAAAGTATCTTTCCATACTAGATTTTCTAATATGGTCAAGACTTGCATAGAATCTCTAAGGTAAGATGGTACCATTTTTGAAGTTTACCAGATATTTGTGGATCTTCGGGAGTTGGTAGAAGACTAGGGTAATTGGATGTTTTATTATTATGTAGTTATATTCTCTTTCGTTTAATATCCCCTGTTTTCTTGCTTTTGTGACCAAAACCTCCAATTCAGTTTTAAATGTGTCCACCGGATTACTGAGTAGTCTCTGGTAAGTTGTAGTGTCGCCTAAAATTCTGTTGAATTCATCCTCGTAGTCCTCGTTATTCATAACCACTATACCACCTCCTTTATCGACCAGTTTTATAGTAAGGTTGCGGTTATTTTCAGGTTTCCTAATAATGTCAAATTGAGATTTAGATAAATTATATTTGACATTCTTCAATTTGTTCTTGCTTAGGTTTCTTATATCATGGCATACATTTGTTTCAAATGATTCAATTGCACAGCCTTTACTCCCAATTGGAAAAAATGTAGACTTAGGTCTTAGGACTTAGGTCTTAGGTCTGTATGTTGAAACTCATCATCTGTAGATAGTTTGGGAGGTATACAATTCCTTTCTATTGGAGATCTTACATAGTATCTTTTTAATGTGAATTTTCTGACAAACTCTTTAGTGCTAATGAAAGCTTGGAATTTATCTAAGCAATTCGTTGGTGCAATTCGTTGGTGCAAAGCTGAAACCATAAGATAATATGGATTCTTCTTTTGCCGAAAGCTCACTTGAGCTGAGATTGTATATACCATTCATTTTTTTGTTGTCAGTTTTAATTACTAACTCAGAATTGGATGTTTGTGGAGTGGATTCTTGAATAACATTTACTGTATATAGCTTTTGTTCGGTTTTCTTTTTTCTCAATTTTGAACCTCCTCTTTTTCCTCTAGGGGTCTTCTTTTTTGTTGAGTTGTGTTTTCCTGTTCTTCTGAGTCTGTATTTTTTCTTTTTAGTGTTGTTCTCTCTTTCTTTTTTTCTCTGGGGTGTAGGGGATTTACCCCTAAAAAAACTGAATCAGAAGTAGAGGCTAAAGTGGGATTTTGTTATAGGGTCATAGTGGTCTTCTCTATTTTCTTCTGTAGTGCTAGGTTAGAATGATATGTATTCTCTTTTAAAGGGTCTTGGTAGTCGTTTTCATCTCGAAAGTTTTCAAATCTGTTAGGATCGTTGTGGTATTTCTCCAACTGGATCTATAGTGGGTATTACCATGTTGGTTATCTCGATATTGATAGTTTCTGTAATCAGGATGTGTCCTTTCATAGCCTGATGTTTTGTCTCTATGGTCAACAAAGGAGATCCTCCTTCCTCGTGTGAAGCTTGACTTCTCAAAATTTCTCTGTGAACTATTGTGATTGGAATAGTGTTGTCTATAATGACTTTGGTAAGATTTGTTGTCATTATACGGGTGATATGATCGGTTATCCTGATAAGCTCCATTGTTGTAGTTAGTGTAGTGTCTTTCATTGTACAACCTATGGTTATTCTGTCCATACTCATATCTATTCCGGTATTGATTATTCTGTCCATATTCGTATCTGTTCCGGTATCTTGGAGTTCTATCTCTAAATTTGTCCCGATCTTCATTGTAGGACGGGACATTTGTTCTAAGTGGAGCTCTATGATTTGGATAACTTCTATAAGATGACTGGTGATTACGATCTTTATATTGATGTTTATAGGAGTTAGCATGATGATTAGATTGCCTCCTATTATGACGTACTTCTTTCCAATCATTAGGTTCTTCTGTGTCCATAGTTTTATTTTCCTCATATGAGAGATGATTAACTGGTCTCTCTGGAGTATTAGTAATTAGTTTTATATCTGAAATATTTTCTTTTTCTTGGGATTCAATATTCTTCTTATTCTCAAGTTCTCTATTTAGTTTGTTTGTCTTCTTGAATATGATATCTTCTCTAACTTTTGTGACCCTTTTGACCATATTCTCCTTTCTTTCTGTTATCACTTTTTGTTCTGCCTCTGTTACCTCAATATTATTCAGCATAATTTTTTCATCTTTTATTTCCAAATCTATCTGCTTCATAAGTGAAGCTCTATACTCTATAATAAGTTTGATGAGATTTCTAGATATTTCTAGTAATATATTCATCCATTTTTCAATGAAGTGTGGGTCAGGTGATTGAAAAGCACATTCTTTATGAATATTTAGCCCATTAGGAATGAGGTGATGAGGCCATCTACTATTATGTTCATTCACAGATCCAAGTCTCTCTCCCCCCTATTTCATATGGGGACTTCAGCTTTTAGAGTTTTTTTGAGAAAGTATAACAGAAATTCTTTAATGTCACCTAAGATAATTATTCAGTTAGATTGAACTCTTAGAATCTTAATAATACTAGCCTTATCATTGGACAACATCGTCTTACGCTCCACTTTTGTATCTATATCTATCTATCTCACTTTTGCCTCCCAAACTGTAATATCCGATTGAAATATCTAGCCCGGAAGCGACGTCACATGTTTACCCGAAACCGGAAGTCATATTCCGGAAGTGACGTCACAGCTAATAACATCGTAAATACAATGTAATACACAAATGTATTTTTTAAACGGACATCTTTGTCTCACTTTTCATCTTCCTATTCAGATCTCACTTTCTGCCTCCCAAACTGGAATACCTGATTAGAAAGAAACTAGGAATTATTTAGCTTAGAGGTGAACCAAATGTTTACCAGGAACCGGAAGTCATATTCCGGAAGTCACGTTGCTATATAACATCGCAAGTGCAATACAATCTAATACAGAAATTTATCTTTTAGGACTAAGCTACAGCTAGAAAAATATTTGAAAATATTTAAAAATAAGAAAGTATAATAAAACACCTTAGAAGTATTTAAAGAATGGCCATTAAGAAGTTTTGCCCATACCCAGAAAACACTTCATCGGAAGTGGGCGGAGCCAAAAACGGCACCAAAATTGAAACTCAGTGATTGGATAGAAAACTATTTATATTTCATACACTTACCTTGGTTATTCAGTCTTGATAAAGGCCTAACCAGAGGCCGAAACGCGTCAACATAACCAAAGTAAGTGTATTACCTCCATTTGCATTTATCTATATACCTATATTGCAGTATTGTCTTACTCTTACACAGTTTTTTTTAGATATATTTTATGTTATATATTGAAGATACCCACTGACCTTAACGGATTAAGGATTCCACTACACTTTTCCCTTTCACACATCTTTTTTCCACTGAAGTTTTTTTACACTGTTTTTTATCACATCAATTTTATTTTATGATGCATCACTACACATATATTTTTTATTGAAGTTTTTATTGAAGTTATTTTCAAGATATTTTTTCACAATTCTACTCATCGTTTTTTCACCTTTATATTACCACTTACCATTTACCTCATTAAACTACGGACACTTTGGATTTGACTTTTCTGGATTGCTAATTTAGGCCTTTTGTTTGGTCTTTATTGGAGTTCTTATATTCAGTACACAGGATTGTGACTTTCTGATTTTAGCAGGACCTATTGTATTTGATTTTATTAGGACCTATTGTTTTTATTATTTGATTTTATACTGTTTGTCGTACATGGATCCATGATTTGTATTGTTTATTTGTTTGGCATGTAATAAATTATATTTCATTTGTTTAGGCACCAGACTAACTTTTAGCTAATCACTGTGTTACCTCAGCCATCTGTGGCGCTCACCTCATCACCTCATATTCTTTAGCTATTTTAGCTAGAAGAGTTTTGTGGCTCAAATTTTGGAATGCTGACATGGTATCTAAGTCTAGATTACTATCTCTTTCTTTCCACGGTAACAATTTATTTGGTTCTCAGTTGGATTCAATTATTTCAACTGTCACTGGGGGGAAAGGAGTTTTTTTATCTCAGGATAAAAGATCTAAGGGTAAATCTAAAACTTCTAATAGTTTTTTTTTGTTCTTTTTGACAGAATAAGGAACAGAAAGACAATCCTTCCCTCAAAGAATCTGGTTTCAATTGGAAACCTTCTTCAAGTTGGAATAAATACAAGCCTTTTAAGAAACCAAAGCCAGCCCCCAAGTCTGCATGAAGGTGCGGCACTCATTCCAGCTCAGCTGGTGGGGGGAAGATTAAAATATTTCCAGAACATTTGGGCAGATTCTGTCCAAAATCAATGGATTCAGTGTATTGTCTCTCAAGGGTATTGAATAGGATTCAGAGTAAGACTTCCTGTGAGATGATTTTCTCTCTCACACGTTCCTGCAAATCCAGTGAAGTCTCAGGCTTTTCTGAAGTGTGTTTCAGATCTAGAGCTTTCGGGGGTAATCTTACCAGTTCCGTTTCAGGAACATGGTCTGGGGTTTTACTCAAATCTATTCATTGTCCCAAAGAAAGAAAATTCATTCAGGCCAGTTCTGGATCTGAAAATTTTTAATCGTTTTGTAAGAGTGCCAACTTTCAAAATGGTTACTATAAGGACTATTCTGCCTTTTGTTCAGCAAGATCATTATATGTCCACGATAGACTTACAGGATGCATATCTTCATATTCCAATTCATTCAGTCCACTATCGGATTCTGAGATTCTCTTTTCTAGACAAGCATTACCAATTTGTCACTCTTCCATTTGGCCTAGCCACAGCTCCAAGATTTTTTTTAAAGGTTCTCGGTGCCCTACTCTCTGTAATCAGAGAACAGGGTATTGCAGTGTTTCCTTATTTGGACGATATCGTGGTACTAGCTCAGTCTTTACATTCTGCCGAATCTCACACAAATCAACTATTGTTGTTTCTTCAAAGACATGATTGGAGGATCAATTTACCAAAAAGTTCCTTGATTCCTTAGACAAGGGTCACCTTTTTAGGTTTCCAGATAGCTTCACTGTCCATGACTCTGTCTCTAACAGACAAGAGACGAATAAAATTGGTTTCAGCTTGTCGAAACCTTCAGTCTCAATCATTCTCTTCAGGGGCTATGTGCATGGAAGTTCTAGGTTTCATGACTGCAGCATCGGACACAATCCCCTTTGCTCATTTTCATATGAGACCTCTTCAGCTTTCTATGCTGAATCAATGGTGCAGGGATTATACAAGGATATCACAATTAATATCCTTAAATCCCAATGTTCGACTCTCTGTGACTTGGTGGTTAGATCACCATCGTATAGTTCAAGGGGCCTCTTTTGTTCATCCAACCTAGACTGTAATCATAACAGATGCAAGTCTTTCAGGTTGGGGAGCTGTCTGGGGATCTCTGACAGCACAAGGGGTTCCTCAGGTTTGGCCTCTGTTGAAGAGAGAACCATTCATTTGTTTTAAGACAGACAATATCACAACTTTGGCATATGTCAATCATCAGGGTGGGACTTACAGTCCCCTAGCTATGAAAGAAGTATCTCAGATACTTTCTTGGGTGGAATCCAGCTCTTGTCTAATTTCTGCAGTACATATCCCAGGTGTAGACAATTGGGAAGCATATTATCTCAGCCATCAGACTTTACATCCGGGGGAGTGGTCTCTCCATCCAGATGTATTTTTTTAGATTGTTCAGATGTGGGGTCTTCCAGAAATAGATCTGATGGCTTCCCATCTAAACAAGAAACTTCCCAGGTACTTATACAGGTCCAGGGATCCTCAGGCGAAGTTGGTGGATGCGTTAGCAGTTCCTTGGTTTTACCAACCTGCTTATATCTTATCACCTCTAGTTCTTCTTCCAAGAGTGATATCCAAGATCATCATGGAACAATTGTTTGTGTTTTTGCTAGCACCAGCATGGCCTCACAGGTTCTGGTATACGGATCTTGTCCGGATGTCCAGTTGCCAACCTTGGCCACTTCCTTTAAGACCAGACCTTCTGTCTCAAGGACCATTTTTCCATCAGGACCTCAAATCGTTAAATTTGAAGGTATGGATATTGAACGCTTAGTGCTTAGTCATAGAGGTTTCTTTGACTCAGTGATTGATACTATGTTACAGGCTCGTAAATCTGTTTCTAGGAAGATTTATTATCGAGTTTGGAAGACTTATATTTAATGGTGTTCTTCTCATAAATTCTCCTGGCATTCTTTTAGAATTCCTAGAATTTTACAGTTTCTTCAGGATGGTTTGGATTAAGGTTTGTCTGCAAGTTCCTTGACGGAACAAATCTCTGCTCTTTCTGTTTTATTTCACAGATAGATTGCTTCCTGATATTCATTGTATTGTGCAGGCTTTGGTCCATATCAAGCCTGTCATTATATCAATCTCTCCTCCTTGGAGTCTTAATTTGGTTTTGAAGGCTTTGTAGGCTCCTCCTTTTGAGCCTATGCATTCTTTGGATATTAAACTATTTTCTTGGAAAGTGTTGTTCCATTTGGCTATCTCTTCTGCTAGAAGAGTTTCCGAATGATCTGCTCTTTCTTGTGAGTCTTCTTTTCTGATTTTCCATCAGGATAAGGCAGTTTTGCGGACTTCATTTAAATTTTTACCTAAAGTTGTGAATTCTAACAACATTAATAGGGAAATTGTTGTTCCCTCTTTGTGTCCTAATCCTAATAACTCTTTGGAGAAATCCTTACATTCTCTGGATGTTGTAAGAGCTTTGCAATATTATGTTGAAGCTACTAAAGAATTCAGGAAGACTTCTAGTCTATTTGTTGTCTTTTCTGGTCCTAGGAAAGGTCAGAAAGCTTCTGCCATTTCCTTGGCATCCTGGTTAAAGCTTTTGATTCATCAGGCTTATTTGGAGTCGGGTAAGGTCCCGCCTCAGAGAATCACAGCTCATTCTACTAGATTAGTTTCCACTTCGTGGGCTTTTAAGAATGAAGCTTCAGTTGATCAGATTTGCAAAGCAGCAATTTGGTCTTCTTTGCATACATTTACTAAATTCTACCATTTTGATGTATTTGCCTCTTCGGAAGCAGTTTTTGGTAGAAAAGTTCTTCAGGCAGCTGTTTCAGTTTGATTCCTCTGCTTATTATTTATTTTTTTGGATGTGGATTTAATTTTTTTTCAGTGGGAAATGGCTGTTTTTATTTTTATCCCTCCCTCTCTAGTGACTCTTCTGTGGAGTACCACATCTTGGGTATTACTATCCCATAAGTCACAAGCTCATGGACTCTTGCCAATTACATGAAAGAAAACATAATTTATGTAAGAACTTACCTGATAAATTCATTTCTTTCATATTGGCAAGAGTCCATGAGACCCACCCTTTTTATGGTGGTTATGTTTTTTTGTATAAAGCACAATTATATTTCCAGTTCCTTTTTTGATGCTTTTTACTCCTTTTTCTATCACCCCACTATTTGGTTATTTGTTAAACTGAATTGTGGGTGTGGTGAGGGGTGTATTTATAGACATTTGAGGTTTGGTGAAATTTTATCCATCCTGGTAGGATTGTATATCCCATACGTCACTAGCTAATGGACTCTTGCCAATATGAAAGAAATGAATTTATCAGGTAAGTTCTTACATAAATTATGTTGTTTTTTTTTTAAACTTTTATTAACAGAAAAAGTTGAAAATAACATTACATCCACGAATCAGACATCACCATTCAGTCTGATCGTTACATTATTATG
Source organism: Bombina bombina (assembly GCF_027579735.1). NCBI lineage: Eukaryota > Metazoa > Chordata > Amphibia > Anura > Bombinatoridae > Bombina > Bombina bombina. The sequence continues at coordinate 627,050,553 of NC_069503.1, read as the reverse complement.
AAATATACCATCCTAACAACGTTTCCTGGCTCCACCATAAAGCATCTTATTTACAGACAAAAAGATAAAACCAAGTAAGAAAAGAAAAAACAAAAACTAATGTCTGCCGTTTCCCTTATGTTCACGGGTACCTAATATCTTGTACAAAAAATATTACCATACTGTATCTATTAACTTGAATAATAATCATTGACATTATTAAAACTATTATTGATTGATCTCCTTATGGACGCTATCTCTCTGGTTCCCTTTGCTTCTTATGACAGATTCCTTTTACTTCTGGGTATTGCCAATTCCACCACCATCTTAGATTTAGGTTTTAAGGGGATACTAACCCCAAATAATCTAATGCATAAGGGAGAGGGCGGGGGGAGAGGAAGAAAAAAAAAGAAAAAAAGGGGGAAATGGTAATATTTGGGGGATCCCATCTCTTCCCACGGTTCACAAATATCAGGGGAACCAGCATCTAGGTATATTACCAGTTTCACTTTGTTGTCTGATCCACTCCGCCGCATTGAAGCCTGAAACTTTGTACTTCTACTGGAAATGAAATTATATATACTTTCCATTTGGTGATAAAGCATCTTATATGTTTATTATTATGTATTTTTACAATAAGCTGTTCTAATATCATCTGATGCTGAACATTCTTTAAAAATTCTAAAAACTTGGGTCCTGTCTTGCCTTTCCAAATCCTTAATATCTGGTTCCTCCCTACCAAGATTATTGTGTTAATAAACCTATAATTCCGATTGGTGGGTGCATGGGGATAAAGAAAGAATATCTGAGCAGGACTCAGTTTAAACTGAATTCCCAAGATCTTGACACACCAAAAAAGGATTTTTTGCCAAAATAGAAAAATCTTAGGACAGACCCAGAAGCAATGAACCAAATTTGCCCTGTCCGAACCACACTTGAAACATTTCCCTTCCGCCGGTGCCCATTTAGCTATTCTGGCTGGCGTTAAATATGCCATATTGAGCATCTTGACGTGTGATTCTCTCCAGTTAATTGAGACCGCTGTTTTGACTACCAGACCAATACTTTGTAATACCATTTCCTTATCCACAGAAACATTAGCTCTATTCCACTTTTCTACTATCTTGAGGGTATGTACTGTACTTCCCCATGGAAATTCATTAACGTGACATAAATCAATGAAATAGATTTTTTTCCCATCATAATATAACTTAATCACCTCATCTAATTTATCTTGCTCTAGTTCTGCTCCAATTTCTATTCTCACCTTCCTTATCCAGTGTCTGGCTTGCAAGTATGAATAAAACGAAGTTCTTTTTAAATCGTAGATTGCTCTCAATTCTTCAAATGTTTTTACCAGTAAAGTTTTTCCTTCACACATCTCTCCTATAAATTCAAGTCCATTCTGTACCCATACAGTGAATTCGGTCCTACCTAGTCCTGGTGGAAAGTCCGGGTACCCTATCAGTGAAAGAAATTCCAATCTACGGTAGTCTACCTTTATCTACAGCGCTGCAGAATCTATTGATGCTCTACAAATACCTGATAATAATAATAATAATCTCTGTCTACATTTTCTGCCAAGCTACAATAATATATTTGAGCGAGGTTAAATATAAAATAATACTAGGTAGTTTTGGGGAAGGACAGTGTAAAATTGCCTTTAAAGTAAAAGGAGTAACAAGATTTGATTCTATTTCGTAAAAGGTAGTACAATCTCTCTCCACAATCCAATGCAAATTTACAGAGAGCGGCATAGTTATAGAATCTGATATTTGGGCATGCCAACTCCCCATATTTTTGGGGGATTGTCAGTGTGTACAAATATATTTGAGGTTTCTTTCCCTGCCAGATAAAATTATTAAAGATCCTGTGCTGAAGGGTTGTATCTTTATTATGGAGAAGAAGGGGTATATTTTGGAACAAATATAATAATTTAGGGAATAAAATTGTTTTTATTAACATAATTTGTGCCGTGATGGATAGCGGGAGATCCCTCCAGTTCTGCAATTTAACTTGAAACTCCTCAAAGCACTTAGGGAAGTTCAAATCATACCATTGTGTTGGGTTAATACTTAGGATATTTTCCAAATACTTAATCCATTTAATTTCTTGAAAAGGATTTGGCACCATGTGTGGTGACCTATGGATCCACAGCAGTTCAGATTTTTCATTATTAATCTTATATCCTGAGAAGGAACCTAACCATTCCTGGATCTGGAGAACCTGCGGTATAGAATCCTTTATGTTGCTCAGAAACAATAGGAGATCGTCGGCATAGAGGGACAACACCATCTCTTGCCCTCCTAGCTGGATGCCTTTTACCTGTCTATCACCTAGATTACGAGTTTTGCGTTAGAGGCTATGCGGTGCTAATGAGCAGTTTATGCTCACTGCTCACTTACAGACAACGCTGGTATTACGGGTTTTTACAAACCCGGCGTTAACAGACAAAAAGTAAGCGTTGAGCAAAATTTTGCTCCACATCTCACTCCAATACCCGCGCTGCTTACGTTAGCGGTGAGCTGGTTGTGCGTGCTCGTGCACGATTTCCCCATAGACATCAACGGGGAGAGCCGGCTCAAAAAAAAAGTCTAACACCTGCAAAAAAGCAGCGTTTAGCTCCTAACGCAGCCCCATTGATTCCTAAGGAGAAATAAAATTTATGTCTACACCTAACACCCTAACATGAACCCCGAGTCTAAACACACCTAATCTTACAATTATTAACCCATAATCTGCCGCCCCAACATCGCAGACACCTACATTATATTATTAACCCCTAATCTGCCTCTCCGGACATCGCCGACACCTACATTATACTTATTAACCCCTAATCTGCTGCCCCAACATCGCCAACACCTACATTATATTTATTAACCCCTAATCTGCCACCCCCAATGTCACCACCACTATTCTAAATTTATTAACCCCTAAACCTAAGTATAACCCTAACCCCCCCAAACTTAAATATAATTTAAATAAATCTAAATAAAATTAATATCATTAACTAAATTATTCCTTTTTAAAACAAAATACTTACCTATAAAATAAACCCTACACTAGCTACAATATAACTAATAGTTACATTGTATCTAGCTTAAGTTTTATTTTTATTTTACAGGCAAGTTTGTATTTATTTTAACTAGGTAGAATAGTTACTAAATAGTTATTAACTATTTAATAAACTACCTAGCTAAAATAAAGACAAATTGACCTGTAAAATAAAACCTAACCTACGTTACACTAACACCTAACACTACACTATAATTAAATTAATTCCCTAAATTAAATACAATTAAATAAAAAGTACAACCCCCCCCACTAAATTACAGAAAATAATAAACAAATTACAAGATTTTTAAACTAATTACACCTAATCTAATCCCCCTAACAAAATAAAAAAGCCCCCCCAAAATAAAAAAGCCCTACCCTACACTAAATTACAAATAGCCTTTAAAAGGGCCTTTTGCGGGGCATTGCCGCAAAGTAATCAGCTCTTTTACCTGTAAAAAAAATTACAAATCCCCCCAACATTAAAACCCACCACCCACACAACCAACCCTACTCTAAAACCCACCCAATACCCCCTTAAAAAACCTAACACTAACCCCTTGAAGATCACCTTATCCAACCGGGCCAAAGTCCTCAACGAAGCCGGGAGAAGTCTTCATCCAAGCCAGGCGAAGTGACCCTCCAGACGGGCAGAAGTCTTCACCCAGACAGCATCTTCTATCTTCATCCATCCGGCGCGGAGCGGGTCCATCTTCAAGACATCCGACGCAGAGCATCCTCTTCATCCGACGGATAACACTGAATGAAAGTTCCTTTAAATGACGTCATCCAAGATGACGTCCCTTCAATTCCGATTGGCTGATAGAATTCTATCAGCCAATCGGAATTAAGGTATAAAAATCCTATTGGCTGATGCAATCAGCCAATAGGATTGAGCTGGCATTCTATAGGCTGATTGGAACAGCCAATAGAATGCCAGCTCAATCCTATTGGCTGATTGGAATAGCCAATAGAATGCCAGCTCAATTCTATTGGCTGATTGGATCAGCCAATAGGATTGAAGTTCAATCTTATTGGCTGATTGCATCAGCCAATAGGATTTTTTCTACTTTAATTCCGATAGGCTGATAGAATTCTATCAGCCAATTGGAATTGAAGGGACGCCATCTTGGATGACGTCACTTAAAGGAACCGTCATTTAGTAAGAAGACTTCGATGGAAGAGGATGCTCCACGCCAGATGTCTTGAAGATGGACGCGCTCCGCGCCGGATGGATGAAGATAGAAGATGCCATCTGGATGAAGACTTCTGCCCATCTGGAGGACCACTTTGCCCAGCATGGATGAAGACTTCTCCCGGCTTCATTGAGGAATTCGGCCAGGTTGGGTGAAGACTTCTCCCAGTTAGGTGATCTTCAAGGGGTTAGTGTGAGGTTTTTTTAAGGGGGTATTGGGTGGGTTTTAGAGTAGGGTTAGTTGTGTGGGTTGTGGGTTTTAATGTTGGGGGGGGGGATTTGTACTTTTTTTTACAGGTAAAAGAGCTGATTACTTTGGGGCAATGCCCCGCAAAAAGGCCCTGTAATTTAGTGTAGGGTAGGGCTTTTTTTTATTTTGGGGTTTTTTTTTATTTTTTTAGGGGGATTAGATTAGGTGTAATTAGTTTAAAAATCTTGTAATTTGTTTATTATTTTCTGTAATTTAGTGCTTTTTTTGTACTTTAGATAATTTTATTTATTTGTATTTAATTGTATTTAATTTAGGGAATTAATTTAATTATAGTGTAGTGTTAGGTGTAATTGTAATTTAGGTTAGGTTTTATTTTAAAGGTAAATTTGTCTTTATTTTAACTAGGTAGTTATTAAATATTTAATAACTATTTAATAACTATTCTACATAGTTAAAATAAATACAAACTTGCCTGTAAAATAAAAATAAATCCTAAGCTAGCTACAATGTAACTATTAGTTATATTGTAGCTACCTTAGGGTTTATTTTATAGGTAAGTATTTAGTTTTAAATAGGAATAATTTAGGTAATGATAGTAATTTTAATTTAGATTTATTTTAATTATATTTAAGTTAGGGGGTGTTAGGGTTAGACTTAGATTTAGGGGTTAATAACTTTAAAATAGTGGCAGTGACGTTGTGGGTGACAGATTAGGGGTTAATAAATGTAGGTAAGTGTCAGCGATGTTAGGGACAGGAGATTAGGGGTTAATAATATTTAACTAGTGTTTGCGATGCGGGAGTGCGGCGGTTTAGGGTTAATATATTTATTATAGTGGCGGCGATGTCCGGTTTGGCAGATTAGGGGTTAAAAATTTTATTTTAGTGTTTGCGATATGGGAGGGCCTCGGTTTAGGGGTTAATATGTAGTTTATGGGTGTTAGTGTACTTTTTAGCACTTTAGTTAAGAGTTTTATGCTACAGCGTTGTAGTGTAAAACTCTTAACTACTGACTTTTAAATGCGGTACCAGTCTTGACAGGAGAGGGTGTACCGCTCACTTTTTGTCAGACTCGTAATACCGGTGCTATGGAAGTCTCATTGAAAATATAGGATACGCAATTGACGTAAGTGAATTTGCGGTATTTCCAAGTCTGGCCAAAAAAAGTGAGCGGTACACCTGTACCTGCAAAACTTGTAATACTAGCGGGCATTAAAAAGCAGCATTAGGACCGGCCAACGCTGCTTTTTAAGTCTAACGCCAAACTCGTAATCTAGCCGTTAGTGTATATTATGTGTGTAGTGCACTTTTTATTAAAGTAACAAAAAAAAATCCATATTTTTTTTCTTTTTAATATACGGCTAGATCACGAGTTTTTCGTTATAAGGGGTGCGGTGCTAACTTGCACGTTATTGTCACCGCTCACTTACCTACAGTGCTGGTATTACAGGTTTTCAGAAACCCAGCGTTATTAGGCAAGAAGTGAGCGTAGAGCAAAATTGAGCTCCATACCGCACTTCAATACCAGCGCTGGTTGTACGTGCTCGTTGTCAGTATATTTATAAGAATCTTAGCAGTACTCTCCAAATAATATGTGAGTATATGGCAGGGTTATAACTGAATATATTTAACAATCTTTCTTTAAACTAAATCCACAATCAAATATGCATATACTAAGACAATAAAATTAATATAAATACCTGAATTCTTTATTATTAGTAAATATCTATGAACACGATTTTTAATTGCTATTATTCCAGCAAAACAATTTTAACAGTGCTTAGTTAAACAATAGGACAGTATATATATATATATATATATATATATATATATATATATATATATATATATATATATACTCAGCTATTTAGCTACAATTGATTCTAATAAAATTCTAATTAGGATACTAAAAATACATATATTCTTAATGTAAATAGCTACTTATTTGAACTGGAACAAATTCTTAGTTACTTATAAATAAAATAAATTCTAAGATATAGATATAATATATATATATATATATATATATATATATATATATATATATATATTTTCTATATTTTGCACAGATGAATTACATACAAAGATAAACTTAATCCTATACCGTACTATGAATATAAACAAAAATACAGACCTCTTTCTTTAATCTATCAACTGTAATTTAAACTGCAGTGACTATACATATATTTGTGTTAAGATATTAATTGCAACCCTTTTTCTTTTTATATATATATACGTTACCAAAATGACCAAAATTGATAGTTCAGTTACCAAAAACTCCTTGTTTCATCTCAGAAGACAGATAAGTACATTTTGCAATCAATGAGAAAAGGCAGTCAGCTTGCTCAGAATGATTGTATTTCAAACGCCCAGCAGCAGTTATCACTCAAAGTTAGCAGCCTGTGGCCTAGATTTGGAGTTCGGCGGTAGCCGTCAAAACCAGCGTTAGAGGCTCCTAACGCTGGTTTTGGCCGACCGCTGGTATTTGGAGTCAGTGATTAAAGGGTCTAACGCTCACTTTTCAGCCGCGACTTTTCCATACCGCAGATCCCCCTACGCCATTTGCGTATCCTATCTTTTCAATGGGATCTTTCTAACGCCGGTATTTAGAGTCGTTTCTGAAGTGAGCGTTAGAGCTCTAATGACAAAACTCCAGCCGCCTGAAAATAGCAGGAGTTAAGAGCTTTCTGGCTAACGCCGGTTCATAAAGCTCTTAACTACTGTACCCTAAAGTACACTAACACCCATAAACTACCTATGTACCCCTAAACCGAGGTCCCCCCACATCACCGCCACTCGATTAAAATTTTTAACCCCTAATCTGCCGACCGCCACCTACGTTATCCCTATGTACCCCTAATCTGCTGCCCTAACACCGCCGACCCCTATATTATATATATTAACCCCTAATCTGCCCCCCTCAACGTCGCCGACACCTGCCTACACTTATTAACCCCTAATCTGCCGAGCGGACATGAGCGCTACTATAATAAAGTTATTAACCCCTAACCCGCCTCACTAATCCTATAATAAATAGTATTAACCCCCTAATCTGCCCTCCCTAACATCGCCGACACCTAACTTCAATTATTAACCCCTAATCTGACGACCGGAGCTCACCGCTACTATAATAAATGGATTAACCCCTAAAGCTAAGTCTAACCCTAACACTAACACCCCCCTAACTTAAATATAATTTGCATCTAACGAAATAAATTAACTCTTATTAAATAAATGATTCCTATTTAAAGCTAAATACTTACCTGTAAAATAAACCCTAATATAGCTACAATATAAATTATAATTATATTATAGCTATTTTAGGATTAATATTTATTTTACAGGCAACTTTGTAATTATTTTAACCAGGTACAATAGCTATTAAATAGTTAAGAACTATTTAATAGTTACCTAGTTAAAATAATAACAAATTTACCTGTAAAATAAATCCTAACCTAAGATATAATTAAACCTAACACTACCCTATCAATAAAATAATTAAATAAACTACCTACAATTACCTACAATTAACCTAACACTACACTATCAATAAATTAATTAAACACAATTCCTACAAATAAATACAATTAAATAAACTAGCTAAAGTACAAAAAATAAAAAAGAACTAAGTTACAAAAAATAAAAAAATATTTACAAACATAAGAAAAATATTACAACAATTTTAAACTAATTACACCTACTCTAAGCCCCCTAATAAAACAACAAAGCCCCCCAAAATAAAAAATTCCCTACCCTATTCTAAATTAAAAAAGTTACAAGCTCTTTTACCTTACCAGCCCTGAACAGGGCCCTTTGCGGGGCATGCCCCAAGAATTTCAGCTCTTTTGCCTGTAAAAGAATAAATACAATACCCCCCCCAACATTACAACCCACCACCCACATACCCCTAATCTAACACAAACCCGCCTTAAATAAACCTAACACTAAGCCCCTGAAGATCTTCCTACCTTGTCTTCACCATCCAGGTTCACCGATCCATCCTGAAGAGCTCCTCCGATGTCCTGATCCAAGCCCAAGCGGGGGGCTGAAGAGGTCCATGATCCGGTCAAAGTCTTCATCCAAGCGGGGCAGAAGAGGATCTTCCATCCGATTGAAGTCATCATCCAGGCGGCATCTTCTATGGTCTTCCATCCGGAGCGAAGCGGCAGGATCCTGAAGACCTCCAGCGCGGAACATCCATCCGGACCGACGACTGAACGACGAATGACTGTTCCTTTAAGGGACGTCATCCAAGATGGCTTCTATCAGCCAATCGGAATTAAGGTAGGAATTTTCTGATTGGCTGATGGAATCAGCCAATCAGAATCAAGTTCAATCCGATTGGCTGATCCAATCAGCCAATCAGATTGAGCTCGCATTCTATTGGCTGTTCCGATCAGCCAATAGAATGCGAGCTCAATCTGATTGGCTGATTGGATCAGCCAATCGGATTGAACTAGATTCTGATTGGCTGATTCCATCAGCCAATCAGAAAATTCCTACCTTAATTCCGATTGGCTGATAGAATCCTATCAGCCAATCGGAATTTGAGGGACGCCAACTTGGATGACGTCCCTTAAAGGAACAGTCATTCGTCGTTCAGTCGTCGGTCCGGATGGATGTTCCGCGCTGGAGGTCTTCAGGATCCTGCCGCTTCGCTCCGGATGGAAGACCATAGAAGATGCCGCCTGGATGATGACTTCAATCGGATGGAAGATCCTCTTCTGCCCCGCTTGGATGAAGACTTTGACCGGATCATGGACCTCTTCAGCCCCCCGCTTGGGCTTGGATCAGGACATCGGAGGAGCTCTTCAGGACGGATCGGTGAACCTGGATGGCGAAGACAAGGTAGGAAGATCTTCAGGGGCTTAGTGTTAGGTTTATTTAAGGGGGGTTTGTGTTAGATTAGGGGTATGTGGGTGGTGGGTTGTAATGTTGGGGGGGGGGCATTGTATTTATTCTTTTACAGGCAAAAGAGCTGAAATTCTTGGGGCATGCCCCGCAAAGGGCCCTGTTCAGGGCTGGTAAGGTAAAAGAGCTTGTAACTTTTTTAATTTAGAATAGGGTAGGGAATTTTTTATTTTGGGGGGCTTTGTTGTTTTATTAGGGGGCTTAGAGTAGGTGTAATTAGTTTAAAATTGTTGTAATATTTTTCTTATGTTTGTAAATATTTTTTTTTTTTTGTAACTTAGTTCTTTTTTATTTTTTGTACTTTAGCTAGTTTATTTAATTGTATTTATTTGTAGGAATTGTGTTTAATTAATTTATTGATAGTGTAGTGTTAGGTTAATTGTAGGTAATTGTAGGTAGTTTATTTAATTATTTTATTGATAGGGTAGTGTTAGGTTTAATTATATCTTAGGTTAGGATTTATTTTACAGGTAAATTTGTTATTATTTTAACTAGGTAACTATTAAATAGTTCTTAACTATTTAATAGCTATTGTACCTGGTTAAAATAATTACAAAGTTGCCTGTAAAATAAATATTAATCCTAAAATAGCTATAATATAATTATAATTTATATTGTAGCTATATTAGGGTTTATTTTACAGGTAAGTATTTAGCTTTAAATAGGAATCATTTATTTAATAAGAGTTAATTTATTTCGTTAGATGTAAATTATATTTAAGTTAGGGGGGTGTTAGTGTTAGGGTTAGACTTAGCTTTAGGGGTTAATCCATTTATTATAGTAGCGGTGAGCTCCGGTCGTCAGATTAGGGGTTAATAATTGAAGTTAGGTGTCGGCGATGTTAGGGAGGGCAGATTAGGGGGTTAATACTATTTATTATAGGGTTAGTGAGGCGGGTTAGGGGTTAATAACTTTATTATAGTAGCGCTCAGGTCCGCTCGGCAGATTAGGGGTTAATAAGTGTAGGCAGGTGTCGGCGACGTTGAGGGGGGCAGATTAGGGGTTAATAAATATAATATAGGGGTCGGCGATGTTAGGGCAGCAGATTAGGGGTACATAGGGATAACGTAGGTTGCGGCGGTTTACGGAGCGGCAGATTAGGGGTTAAAAAAAATATGCAGGGGTCAGCGATAGCGGGGGCGGCAGAATAGGGGTTTATAAGTGTAAGGTTAGGGGTGTTTAGACTCGGGGTACATGTTAGAGTGTTAGGTGCAGACGTAGGAAGTGTTTCCCCATAGGAAACAATGGGGCTGCGTTAGGAGCTGAACGCTGCTTTTTTGCAGGTGTTAGGTTTTTTTTCAGCTCAAACAGCCCCATTGTTTCCTATGGGAGAATCGTGCACGAGCACGTTTTTGAGGCTGGCCGCGTCCGTAAGCAACTCTGGTATCGAGAGTTGCATTTGCGGAAAAAATGCTCTACGCTCCTTTTTTGGAGCCTAACGCAGCATTTGTTTGAACTCTCGATACCAGAGTTAAATTTATGGTGCGGCCAGAAAAAAGCCCGCGGAGCGTTAACAGCCCTTTTACCGCCAAACTCCAAATCTAGGCCTGTGTCTTTTTCCCTCTCTTGCCTTACTTATATATGTTTTCATTTATTGATGAAACCATGTGGGTGGCCCTACGGAAGCTGATCATCCCATTGGTTACTTGGGAAGTCTTTTCGGATTGGCTCTAGGCTTGGCATGGTCACCATGGAAAAGCATCTTTTAACAGTTAAGTCCCTTGACTGTTATACTGGATTCTGGCCATTGGGGGCAGCAGACAAAACAAACAGATTCATTTAACCATTTCTAACATTTATGTTTGCTAAATTTTAAATATCCCATATAATGATTATTTAAAATCATCATGATTTCTTGCATTAATTACTTACAATCCAAATTCCAGGCAGGATAGCACCATGTGAATTTTTCTGATTATTTTAATATGAAACATCATGTGTCTTTAACATTATATTATATTAAAGTAATTTATATTGCTAACTATTCAAGATTGATAGCATTTAAAATCCTGATATTGAATTCATGTAAATACAGCATGTTTCACATTTCTAACAAATTCTGAATACATGAATCTTGTCTATGGTCCATCTGAAATAAAAAAAAGTGTTATTAATCATTTCTTTTTAGGTCCACAAATATCTATATTCATATTCTTAAAAACACAGAGGCTAAGACATTTTATGCTTTCAATATATATATATTATATATATATATATATATATATATATATATATATATATATATATATATATACACATTCATTTCTATGCAGTGTTCAAAATTATACAAAAATCCAGCAGATTATACATTGTTATATATTTATTTATCCAGATATCTCATTAAATCAGTTCTTATAATTTTCATTAGATTTCTGGAAAACAGAGAGAATAAAAAAAAAAGTTTTTATCTCCAAAGTCCCTGGTTCAGTGTTATCCTCCCCCAGACGTAATGTCTGCATTACGTATATTTAAGTGTCAGAGTAACATAGCAGGGATTACTTAACAAGTCTATGCTAATCACTATGCAGTCAAAATTCCATTTGTTCATCAAGTTTATATTCAGAATGTTGTCTTTTAACAATGGGTTTAAGAGTATGATTTAGAACATGAGTTTTTTTTTTAGCTGGTCAAATTTTTACTGCCTCAATATACAGTCATGAACTAATTAAACAAGTATATGCTAATCACACGTCTGTTAGCATATGTTTCTTTTCAAGTCACAAGGATTCGGGTGAGAAATTTCAGAGGACTTCTGATTATATTTTCCATTCAAAACACAGACTATTGACTCCAAATAACCAAGGGGTTTCTTTGAAATGGTTTAATGGTCCTTTCCTATCTTAAGCCATAAAAACTATCCATATAGTCAAATAAACATGGTCATTTCTTTTGACACAAATTGCCTTTCCTTGAAATTGTCACCTCCAGCTAGGAAGCAAATGCTGCCTTTTGAAATTTCTTGGGACATCTTGTCTGTATTTGAGCCTTGAGATGTGTATTCAAATCATGGGGTTTTGAGTCAAATCCTGGCATCAGAACTGCAACCCTTTTCCAATAATATCTGATACCAATATGGCTTCATACATAAACAACTTCCTTTGTCTTATTATATATATTTATGTATATGTCATTCACTTGTACCCTGACATCGTGCACGATTTCCCCATAGACATCAATGGGGAGAGCCGGCTGAAAAAAGCAAAAACACCTGCAAAAAAGCAGTGTAAAGCTTAGTAACGCAGCCCCATTGATTCCTATGGGGAAACAAAATTTATGTTTACACCTAACACCCTAACATGAACCCCGAGTCTAAACACCCCTAATCTTATACTTATTAACCCCTAATCTGCCGCCCCCGACATGGCAGACACCTACATTATATTTATTAACCCCTAATCTCCCGCCCCCAATGTCGCCGCAACCTACCTACACCTATTGACCCCTAATCTGCCGCCCTCAACATCGCCGCCACTATAATAAACATATTAACCCCTAAACCGTTGCACTCCTGTATCACAAACACTACTTAAATATTATTAACCCTTAATCTGCCGCCCCTAACATCGCCGCCACCTACCTACATTTATTAACCCCTAATCTGCTGTCCCCAACGTCACCGCCACTATACTAAGCTTATTAACCTCTAAACCTAAGTCTAACCCTAACCCTTACACCCCCTAACTTAAATATAATTCAAATAAATCTAAATAAAACCTACTATCATTACCTAAATTATTCCTATTTAAAACTAAATACTTACCTGTAAAATAAACCCTAAGCTAGCTACAATATTACTAATAGTTACATTGTATCTAGCTTAGGGTTTATTTTTATTTTACAGGCAAGTTTGTATTTATTTTAACTAGGTAGAATAGTTACTAAATAGTTATTAACTATTTACTAACTACCTAGTTAAAATAAATACAAATGTACCTGTATAATAAAACCTAACCTGAGTTAAACTAACACCTAACACTACTATTAAATAAATTACCTAAATTAAATACAATTACCTAAATTACAAACCCCCCACTAAATTACACAAAATAAAAAATACATTATCAGATATTTAAACTTAAATAAATAAATTAAATTAAATTACACCTAATCTAATAGCCCTATCAAAATAAAAATGCCCCCCCAAAAATAAAAAAACCCTAGCCTAAACTAAACTACCAATAGCCCTTAAAAGGGCCTTTTGCGGGGCATTGCCCCAAAGAAATCAGCTCTTTTACCTGTAAAAAAAAATACAAACAACCCCCCAACAGTAAAACCCACCACCCACACAACCAACCCCCCAAATAAAATCCTAACTAATAAAACCTAAGCTCCCCATTGCCCTGAAAAGGGCATTTGGATGGGCATTGCCCTTAAAAGGGCATTTAGCTCTATTGCTGCCCAAACCCTAACCTAAAAATAAAACCCACCCAATAAACCCTTAAATATACCTAACACAAACCCCCGAAGATCCACTTACAGTTTTGAAGACTGGACATCCATCCTCAACGAAGCTGGGAGAAGTCCTCAACAAAGCGGCAAGAAGTCCTCAACGAAGCCAGGAGAAGTCTTCATTCAAGCCGGCAGAAGTGGTCCTCCAGACGGGCAGAAGTTTTCATCCAGGCGGCATCGTCTATCTTCATCCATCTTGCGTGGAGCTTGTCCATCTTCAAGACATCCGGTGTGGAGCATCCTCTTCAAATGAAGTCTTCTTCCTGAATGAATGTTTCTTTAAGTGACGTCATCCAAGATGGCATCCCTTGAATTCCGATTGGCTGATCCAATCAGCCAATAGGATTGAGCTTGCATTCTATTGGTTGTTTTATTTCTATTGGGTGGGTTTTATTTTTAGGTTAGGGTTTTGGCAGCAATAGAGCTAAATGCCCTTTTAAGGACAATGCCCATCCAAATGCTCTTTTCAGGGCAATGGGGAGCTTAGGTTTTATTAGTTAGGATTTTATTTGGGGGGTTGGTTGTGTGGGTGTTGGGTTTTACTGTTGGGGGGGTTGTTTGTATTTTTTTTTACAGTATAAGAGCTGATTTCTTTGGGGCAATGTTCCGCAAAAGGCCCTTTTAAGGGCTATTGGTAGTTTAGGCTAGGGTTTTTTTTTATTTTGGGGGGGCTTTTTTATTTTGATAGGGCTATTAGATTAGGTGTAATTAGTTTAAATATCTGATAATGTGTTTGTTTCTTGTAATTTAGGTAATTGTATTTAATTTAGGTATTTGATTTAATTGTAGTGTTAGTTGTTAGTGTAACTCAGGTTAGGTTTTATTATACAGGTAAATTTGTATTTATTTTAACTAGGCAGTTAGTAAATAGTTAATAACTATTTAGTAACTAGTCTACCTAGTTAAAATACAAACTTGCCTGTAAAATAAAAATAAACCCTAAGCTAGATACAATCTAACTATTAGTTATATTGTAGCTAGCTTAGGGTTTATTTTTTAGGTAAGTATTAAGTTTTAAATAGGAATAATTTAGGTAATGATAGTAATTTTAATTTAGATTTATTTTAATTATATTTAAGTTAGGGGGTGTTAGGGTTAGGGTTATGGTTAGACTTAATTTAGGGGTTAATAATTTTAGTATAGTGGCGGTGACGTTGGGGGCGACAGAATAGGGGTGAATAAATGTAGGTAGGTGGCGGCGATGTTAGGGGCAGCAGATTAGGGGTTAATAATATTTAACTAGTGTTTGCGATGCGGGAGTGCAGCGGTTTAGGGGTTAATATGTTTATTATAGTGGCGGCGATGTCCGGAGCAGCAGATTAGGGGTTAATAATTTTATTTTAGTGTTTGCGATGCGGGAGGGCCTCGGTTTAGGGGTTAATAGGTAGTTTATGGGTGTTAGTGTACTTTTTAACACTTTAGTTATGAGTTTTATGCTACAGCTTTGTAGTGTAAAACTCATAACTACTGACTTTGGAATTCGTTATGAATCTTGCAGGAGA
Organism: Bombina bombina; assembly: GCF_027579735.1. NCBI lineage: Eukaryota > Metazoa > Chordata > Amphibia > Anura > Bombinatoridae > Bombina > Bombina bombina. The sequence continues at coordinate 627,035,253 of NC_069503.1, read as the reverse complement.
GGCTGTACCGCTCACTTTTTGGCCTCCAAGAAAAAGCTTGTAATATCAGCGCTATGGAAGTCCCATTGAAAAAAGACTTTAGGCAAATTGCGTAAATTAATTTGCGGTATGGCCAAAAAAGTGTGCGGTGCCCCTAAACCTGCAAGGCTCGTAATACCAGCGGTAGTGAAAAAGCAGCGTTATAAGCCTTAACGCTGCTTTCTTACTCATACCGCAAAACTCGTAATCTAGCCGATAGTTATTTAAATTGATCAAAATGCTACATTTTCACGTATTTTAGTTTTATCTTAAAATAAAATAATGTGGATGGGTTTGCAATAATGAAGTGCTGGTGCTAGCCGAGAATTTAAGAACTTTTAAATACAGACTATTATTTCCATTTTAGAAAACAACAAATAAAAACAAAGACACAGGCTGAGAAGATTGTCACATGAATAATGTATATTAATTCATATAGGAAGTAAATTGATGAATATTAATTGCATGTATTAGCTTGTCAACGCTTGAAACATTATAGGGTCTCCGTTTAATATATTGTAAATGGTCTTCCATTAAATTAGAAATTGAATTTATTCTTCTTCATTGAGCAGAATCAACTACAGAGCATTGTCTGATTGCCAATATAGAACAGGATACTGTTTTGTAAAGATGTATAGAGTATGAGCCAAATGATCTGTAAATGTTTTCCTCTATTATTTATTCATTTATTTTCAAGCAAATCCATAGTTTGAATAAATGTTATATATTTTAAATAATTGTTTATGTATATTTTTAGTGATATTAAAGAACTATCAGGTGAGATCAGCTACCATACAAATGTCTAATCTAAAACAGACAATATTGGTATCGCTCAAGCGAGGAATTAGACTTCATAAGTATGCAGAATACAATATACAATGGTAATCAGAGTCCACTATTATCTGAATTGCATGCATTTCCTATGCTTACAAAGGTACAGAAACATTAACATCAGCTCTCATGTCTTTCTACGGCGCATTACACCACAACAGCACAGAGAAATGGGGTTCGTAGTAATCACAGTATACGCATTTGGAAACAAGTCAAATTGCATTTATTAATAAACATATTACTAAAAAGAACAAGATAAGATACTAAAATAATATGAATACAAAAGTCCAATTAATCCAGGATAACCCCTGTCACTGTATGTCACTCAACAAATAGAGGGACTTGAGAACCCTTATTTTAAGAAGATAGCCTTTCTCATTAAGGACCTGATGATAAACAACGTGTCAGCATGAAAAGAAATCATATAAAACTTTGGGCATTTGTTTTTGCATTTTTGTAAGATATTTATATATATATATATATATATATATATATATATATATATATATATATATATATATATATATATATATATATATATATATATATATATATATATATATATATATATCCACATCCAGACTCTGCATAGTTACATTAACAACCCTTTAAACAAAAATTTGCCTTTTCTAAAAATCTTTGAGGAACTCACTAGAGCAGAGAACTTTAGATCATTGGACCCTAAATGACATCTCCTTTAAAGTGCTTGTAGCCCTAATTACAAATTCCTCATAGCAATGTTTTACAGATCTAGTAACTTTAAAGAAGCCCTTTTAACATGCTTACTGTAGACATATCATAAAACTCATATTTGAAGGAGAAAGAGGGGTATCAACTATTCAGATAAGGGACCTGATACCATAACAGCTGATTGTCATAGTTATAACAATCAGCAGAAACCACATTCCCCCGTTTTTTTTGGTTACTGGTGCCAAGACTCATAGATACTTTTTTTTAAAATACAGATGTAAAGGTTTCCATTTAAACTGACACATTTAGGTACATTTGAAAATAGTTGTCAGTTAATTAACCCCTCAATCACCATCCCCCCCACAATGCAAAGAACTAATCTAATCACTAAGCCCCCTAACCTAATACCCCCTAAGTTAAAAAATAAACAGAATGATCAAAAATAAAAATTTAAACCTAATCTAATACCCCTATAAAAATAAAAACACCCCCTAATCTAACACTAAACTACCAATAGCCCTTAAAAGGGCTTTTTGTAGGGCATTGCCCTAAAGCGATCAGCTCTTTTACCCCCCAAAATGACAAAGTTCCTCTAACAATACAACCCCCCCACCCCCCCAAAATAAAAAACCTAACACTAAAAAAACCTAAGCTACCCATTGCCCCTAAAGGGGCATTGGTATGGGCATTGCCCTTTAAAGGGCAATCAGCTCTTTTGCAGCCCATTTAAAGACAAAAGCCCTAATCTAAAAAAATACACCCCAAAAAAAAAATATTTAAGTCTAACCCAGAAATAGGTACTCACCATTCCTAAAGTCCGGCGGTGAATGTCTTCTTCCAGGCGGCGACATCTTCATCCAGCGCGGGGACCTCTTCTTTCTTCATTCGGAGCAATGGTGGCGCAGAGTGGAGGTGGCTGTGGAGCAGGAATGGCGGCCCTGGAGACATCCAGCGTGAAGGATCCTCCTCATGCGATCGCCGCCGCCCACTGAAGCTTGAATGCAAGGTACCCGTTTTATATTTGGGGTACCTTGCATTCCTATTGGCTGATATTTTCAAATCAGCCAATAGGATGTGAGGTACTGAAATCCTTTTGGCTGTTCAAACCAGCCAATAGGATTTCCGTAGCTCTCATCCTATTGGCTGATTTGAATTATTCAGCCAATAGGAATGCAAGGTACCCCAAATATATAACGGGTACCTTGTATGCTGGATGTCTCCGCCGGCACCGTTCCTGCTCCGCTGCCACCTCCGCTCAAGATGAAGATAGAAGAGGTCCCCATGCTGGATGAATATGTCGCCGCCTGGAAAAAGACCTTCACCGCCGGACTTCAGGAATAGTGAGTACCTATTTCGGGGTTAGACTTAGGTTTTTTTGGGGGTTTTTTTTTTGGGATTTTTTTTTAATTAGGGCTTTTTTATTTTAATGGTCAGCAAAAGAACTGAATGCCCTTTTAAGGGCAATGACCATACAAATGGGTAGCTTAGATAATTTTAGTGTTAGGTTTTTTTATTTTGGGGGGTTTGGTGGGTTGTGGGCTTTACTGTTAGGGGTTAATTTGTATTTTTTAGGTAAAAGGACTGATCGCTTTAGGCCAAAGCCGTACAAAATGCCCTTTAAGGGCTATTGGTAGTTTTGTGTTAGATTAGGGGGTGTTTTTTTTTTTTTTTTTTTTTTTTTTTTTTTAACAATTTTAGGTTTCTCACTGAAATTATTTACAAACAGCTTGTGCAATTATGGTACAAATGGTTGTAAATGCTTCTCTGGGATCCCCTTTGTTCAAAAATAGCAGACATATATGGCTTTGGCATTGCTTTTTGGTAATTAGAAAGCCGCTAAATGCCACTGCGCACCACACATGTATTATGCCCAACAGTGATGCCTGAATATCGAGGCATCACTGCAATACCCTGGAAGCAGCTGGAAGCGATCAGGATTGCTTCCAGAGCTTCAAACCCCAAAAGACATGCCAGGAACGTCCTTGGTCGTTAAGGGTGTTTTTTTGTAGGACCTAGATGTATGTGTTTAAGCGCTATTATTAGTCTGGGCTGTAGAAATTTTTTATTTTTATTTTAAATACATATTTCTATATATATCTCTATATACCTATACCTGTATATCTATTCCTATAGATATATAGGTATAGGAATATATTTTACATTAACATTATCATATATATATAGTACATGTTAGAATGTCACACTGATCTCCCAGACAAATTCATTAAATTTTAAATTTTTGATTCAGATAACAAAATACTTATTAACCCACAATTATTTTGTGTTTGAGGGGATTTATTATCTCCAAAGGTGTGGAATGGCTATGGAGGCAAAATTTGCCCCCTCTTACACAAATCATTATATGGGATATTTCGAAACTAGCCACATCTTTGGGGAGGATTATCCCCTCAAACACAACATTGTAACATATGGTAATTTTATTGATGACCTAATCCTCATTTACAAAGATGAAGACATAACATCTATTCCACAGTTCATAGACCATCTTAATCATAATTTCCTCAATCTGTCATTTACATACAAGTCAAACAAGAAGAGCATTGAGTATCTAGATCTATTTCTGGAACATGAGGATCATAACAACATAGTCACCTCCAATTACAGAAAACCACTATCTAGGAACACCATACTTAGAGCGAATTCCTGTCATGCACCACATATGTAAAAGGACATACCATTAAAAATGTACAGACACAAAGTCAATATACTCACTATCGAACTGATAGCTAGGGGATATAACAAATCATTACTTAAAAAAATCAATCTACAGGTAACCAGACTAGATAGACAAAGTCTACTTCATAACACCAGCAAATACAAAAACAAGAGCACACAGAAGAACAATAACAACAACAACTTATCTGATACAGGCAACATATACTTTACAACTAAATATAGTACACAGTTTTATACCATCTTCAACATTATTAGAAAATACCTACCTGTCCTTAATAGAGATTCCACATTGGAATTCAAACTTGACAAAAGATTGAAATATGTTGCTAGAAAAGCAACTAATATAGGAGACATACTGCTAGATTACGAGTTTTGCATTATGAGTAAAAAAGCAGCGTTAAGGCTCATAACGCTGCTTTTTCACTACTGCTGCTATTACGAGTCTTGTAGGTACAGCTGTCCCTCACATTTTTTGGCCTTTCCGCAAATAAACTTACGCAATTTTCGTAAAGTCTTTTTTTCAATGGGACTTCCATAACCGGTATTACAAGCTTTTTTTTTCAGGCCAAAATGTGAGCGGTACAGCCTATCCCGCAAGATTCATAACGCATTCTGAAGTCAGTAGTTATGAGTTTTACACTACAAAGCTGTAGCATAAAACTCATAACTAAAGTGCTAAAAAGTACACTAACACCCATAAACTACCTATTAACCCCTAAACTGAGGCCCTGCCACATAGCAAACACTAAAATAAAATTATTAACCCCTAATCTGCCGCTCCCGACATCGCTGCCACTAGAATAAACATATTAACCCCTAAACCGCCGCACTCCCGTATCATAAACACTAGTTAAATATTATTAACCCCTAATCTGCTGTCCTTAACATCGCCGCCACCTACCTACATTTATTAACCCATAATCTGCCGCCCCCAATGTCGCCGCCACTATACTATATTTATTAACCCCTAAACCTAAGTCTAACCCTAACCCTAACACCCCCTAACTTCATTAGAATTAAAATAAATCTAAAGAAAACCTACAATTAACTAAATAATTCCTATTTAAAACTAAATACTTACCTGTAAAATAAACCCTAAGCTAGCTACAATATAACTAATAGTTACATTGTAGCTAGCTTAGGTTTTAGTTTTATTTTACAGGCAAGTTTGTATTTATTTTAACTAGGTACAATAGTTACTAAATAGTGATTAACTATTTAATAACTACCTAGCTAAAATAAATACAAATTTACCTGTAAAATAAAACCTAATCTAAGTTACACTTACACCTAACACTACACTACAATTAAATAAATTACCTAAATTAAATACAATTAAATAAATTAAATACAATTACCTAAATTACAAAAAACCCCCACTAAATTACAGAAAATAAAAAACAAATTACAAGATATTTAAAATAATTACACCTAATCTCATAGCCCTATCAAAATAAAAAAAGCCCCCCCCAAAATAAAAAAAACGTAGCCTAAACTAAACTACCAATTGCCCTTAAAAGGGCCTTTTGCGGGCATTGCCCAAAGAAATCAGCTCTTTTACCTGAAAAAAATACAAACAACCCCCCCAACAGTAAAACCCACCACCCACACAACCAACCCCCCATATAAAACCCTAACTAAAAATACCTAAGCTCCCCATTGCACTGAAAAGGGCATTTGGATGGGCATTGCCCTTAACAGGGCATTTAGCTCTATTGCAGCCCAACCCTAACCTAAAAATAAAACCCACCCAATAAATCCTTAAAAAAAAAAAACACTAACCCCTGAAGATCCACTTACAGTTTTGAAGATCCAATATCCATCCTCAACGAAGTCCTCATCGAAGCAGCAAGAAGTCCTCAACGAAGCCGGGTGATTGGATCAGCCAATAGGATTGAAGTTCAATCCTATTGGCTGATTGCATCAGCCAATAGGATTTTTCAACCTTAATTCCAATTGGCTGATAGAATTCTATCAGCCAATCAGAATCTAAGAGATGCCATCTTGGATGACGTCACTTAAAGAAACATTCATTTGGAAAGAAGACTTCGTTGGAAGAGGATGCTCCGCGCTGGATGTCTTGAAGATGGAGCTGCTCTGCGCCGGATGGATGAAGATAGAAGATGCCGTCTGGATGAAGACTTCTGCCCGTCTGGAGGACCACTTCTCCCGGCTTGGATGAAGACTTCTCCCAGCTGTAATTTAGTGTTTTGTTTTTTTTGTAATTTAGGTAATTGTATTTAATTTATTTAATTGTATTTAAAGTGTCAGAAAACCATAAAAAAAATGTTATATAATTCTGCACTTAAGGGCTCCATGTACTAAGCAGTCAGCGAGCTACCCGCAACAAATCTCGCGTCAAAACTCGCAAACTGATATGTACAAAGCCGTCAATTATGTTAAAACTCGCATCTTTAAAATTGCGAGCGTACTTATCCGCCAAACCTCGCTACCTCTCCATTTTTTACTGTAATTAGACACATTTGACCACCAACTTGCCAAAAACGAATGTACTAAAAAAATCTATTTGTCCGCTAGCGTCAATCTCCGCCCCCACCTCGTTATTTTTGCCTCGCCACCTTTTAGGTGGTGGGCAAGGTACAAAACAATAGGAAAGCCACTCTAGACGCCAGTCTATACATATATAAAAGGCAGTAATATCAGCATTGTACTTACATTGTTCATTTCAGCAGCTATGGAGAGAATTCTGTTTTTGTTTATTCTCCGTTTGATGCAAATCCGGGCAAGAAGACAGAATACTGGAAATGTAGCTAATCGTATCGTTAGAAGAAGGAGAGTTCGTGTCCCCCGTGTATTCCTTCCACGGGTTGGTTTGCACGGCCTTTCTGACCGAGAGATCATACAAAAATTCCGGCTTGATCGTGAATCGATATTACACCTGTATCGAGAGATTGAAGATCATTTGGAGCCAATGACTGCTCGTTCACAAGCTATTCCGGGACTTCTGAAACTATTAGCTGCATTGCATTTTTTTGCAACAGGCTCCTTTCAGGCAGTTTCTAGCGTCATTATTGGAATGAGTCAATCTGCTTTTTCACGCCACTTATCCAAAGTAATAGGGGCTATGATGGTTATTTTTCATCGATATGTTTGTTTGCCATCTACCCCTGAAGAATGGCAATCTATCAAGTCAAATTTCTATAGGATGGCTGGGATGCCCAATGTCCTAGGTATCATAGACTGTACCCATGTTGCTGTAAGACCACTTCAAGCTCGTGAGGAGATCTATAGGAATAGAAAGCATTTCCATTCCTTGAATGTCCAGATGGTCTGTGACCCCAACATGAGGATTATCAGTGTCCGTTCTAACTTTCCTGGCTCCTGTCATGATTCTTACATCTTAAGGCAGACTGGGTTATACCGGAAGTTCGAGGACGGAAATATGCCTGACGGATGGCTTCTAGGTAAGCATAACTGGCGTCTAATTGGTCTCTCATTTCAATGTACAAAAATTGCGCCCAATTTGTCGACTGTAATCTGTATAGTTTAAATTTGTATTGTATAGTTCTGAATCTTTATAATTATTCTTATATTAATATTTATATTTATTATATCTTCTATTAGGAGATGGAGGGTACTCATGTACAGAATGGCTGTTGACTCCCTATAACAACCCACAGACCAGAAGTCAAGTACGTTTCAATGAAGCTCACCGATCTACCAGGGGGATTATTGAGAGGACTTTCGGTCTTTTGAAAATGCGGTTTCGATGTCTTGATCGTTCTGGTGGTGCTATGCAGTATGCACCAGAGAAAGTTGCAAAAATTATATTGGTTTGCTGCATACTGCACAATATAGCAATTAAAAGAGGCTGTCCATTAGAAGATGAAGATCCAATAGATGCTGATGATTTACCAGAAGAAATATGTGTAGAACAAGCTAATAGGCGTGGAAATGCAACAAGGGACATGGTTTCAGAACAATATTTTGAAGATTAAAGTTTCAGTTGATCAATAAAAAACTTTCTTTATTAACTTGTGTCCATTTTTTTTTTAAGAATTAAGGTTATTCAAAATCACTCATGATAAACAGTTAAATACATAACAGTTGTTGCTCTTCAATTATCAAAGGTTTCAAATAAATAAAGTTTATGATCAAAGTTATTACAGACAATATATTATAGGTAATACATTGTCTTTGTGACATCACACTAGTGTCTACAGCTGCTCTCACTCTTTTACATAATGTGATTAGTGTAATGTAATCCCTCCATAGCTGATGCTAATTCATTGTATTGTGTCATTGAATTGTAGCTGTAACAAGCGACAGTATATTCAACAGTGCTTTATGTTATCAGATAGGATTTTTGAGTTAAAAAAGACTTGCTCAATTTTTAACAGCTACTAGGTTTTCCCATATTCAAATAAATACCTTAAGGGCTTACTCTTAACACTTATTTTCTTATCCTTTATAATATATTTTTCCATTCAAGATTTGTTAAAAGAATAGTGGCATATAGAAAATAATGGCAAATAAATTATTTTATTACAAAATTACAATCTTTAAACATTATATATTAACAATTGTAAACCAAAGTAACTTGTAATACATATAAACACATATGAAAAAAAAGAAAATGTTTAGAAACAAAATAACAATTGTAAACCAAAATAAATTTTAATACATATAAACACATATGAAACAAAGAAAATGTTTATAAAAAAATAACAATTGTAAACCAAAGTACATTTTAATACATATAAATACATCTTAAAAAAATAAAATGTTTAGAAACAAAATAAAAATTGTAAACCAAAATAAATTTTAATACATATAAACACATCTGAAACAAAGAAAATGTTTAGAAACAAAATAACAATTGTAAACCAAAGTAATTTTTAATACATATCAACACATCTGAAACAAAGAAAATGTATAGAAACCAAATATCATTTGTAATAACTATAAACATCGATATTTACAAACCTTCATAAAATACATTAATCTACATATACATTATATTTTTTTCTATTTTTCGGAGATACATATCTATATCAATGCGCTAATGATTGACATAACGATTAATCACGTCATCCTCTAACATGTCGCGTCCTGAACCTTTTGGTGCTGGAGAATTGGTGATATTAGTTTATGCCATGGATAAATATTTCCCTAAACAGATTGGTGGTGTGAGGGGAGTGAGACAGGAATGCAGAGACAAAATTATATACGAGATGCTGAGAAGAATGCATCGTATTTCAAACATTAAAAGAACAAGACGACAGTGTCTTAGAAAATATAGTGATTTGAAGAGAAGAGAACCGAAGTACTATAAATCGATTCGAAGATTGATAAGGACATGTAAGTTTCAAAATTATATATGAAATAATTTTTTATAATATAAAAAAAGGGTTTATTTTTGAACTGCGTCATCATTGACGAATCCAGGACAATATTATTTTCTGAGTGTTACTTTGACTATATTAGTATATACAATTGCAAAAAGTTACAAAAGTAAGCATGCAGAACTGAGTTAGTAGATTAAAATTTAACTATATTACTATATACACTTAAAAGGTTAGAAAAGTTAGCATACAAAAATGAGTTAGTAGAGTAAAATATAACTATATTAGTATATACCATTGAAACATGCAGAACTGAGTTAGTAGAATAAAATATAAATATATTACTATATACCATTGAAACATGTTAGAAAAGTAAGCATGCAGAACTGAATGTTTTGAAAACAAAAAATTACTTTGAATAATTAAAAAAAAAAATTTATTCCAAATTTTTTTTTATATATCTGTTTATAGATATGAGAAGTAGGAGAATGAAGTGTGAACACCCACCACGCTACCTAAGGTCAATGTTGGTGCAAACACCCAGAAGTGAAGCTCTTTCTCCACCTTTGCCAATAACACTATTGGATATTGAATTATCTCCAAATCAATATGAAATTTTTCATAAAAAGACACAGACAGGTAATGACTTATTATTTAACTTTTAAATCATATATTTTAGGTTTTGGCTTAAAAAGTTTTAGCATGCAATATTAATCAAGTTGCTAATTTACTTCTATTATCATTTTTTTCCTCATTATCTTTCTATCTTTATTTGAAAAAGAAGGCATCTAAGCTAAGGAGCCAGCCAATTTTTGGTTGAGCACCATGGACAGCACTTTTTGATTGGTTCTGTCCAATTAGCAAGTACAACACAGTTGGTTCACCAAAAATGGGCTGGCATCTAAACTTACATTCTTGCTTTTCAAATAAAGATACAAAAAGAATGAAGTAAAATAAAAAGTTTATATAAATTGCATGCACTATCTGAATCATGAAACTTATAAATTGGGTTCAATGTCCCTTTTAATGATTATTATTATTGTTTTAAATAATATATCCTAGGTTTTTGATTTAATAGTTTTCTATCTTTATCTTTGTAATTACGTTCATAGATATTACCATGGAAGACATGGAAAATAGTATGGAAATGGAAGAATTTCAAAATCCTGATAGTGTGACAATATTTGAAGCCTTGAGTTCAGATGATACTCAACCAAGGATAGAAGTTTTACCAACAATGATAGTAGATAAAGGTATGTTTCATACTCAGTAATCTTAAATCTAAGAAAATCAAAGTTTTAACTAATACATATTGTATATTTCAAATAGGAGTTGGCTCAGATGAAAGCTTTAAAGGAGTGGACATAAGTGTAGAAGCTAATATAGTAGATAACTTAGATAACAGCACATCAGGAGGTAATATTTGTGATGAAAAACCCTATCATACATTGCATATGTATATGAAAATTGAATTAAAATTTGCTTTGCATTTATTTTTCTACAGATTTATCTTCAACATCAACTATTGAAACTGCAGACAAAAGTACTCAGAGTTGTCTTGAAGATCATGTTAAACAAAAAAATTCTAAAATTAGGGCAACTTTGGGAATGTTAATGGAGCAAGTAGATTTTTTATACCGTAAATATGTTATTTGTTTTCATTTTTTGTTTTGTCATGATGATTGTCAGAAGAATGACAATTAATAACTGAGAAAAACTTTTGTGTTGAAGAATCAAAAGTGATTTTGAATTTATGTAAATAAACTTTTTTTTTGGGCATAAAAAAAATTTGTCTTTATTAAATAATAACATTTTAAACTTAAAGAACACAAAAACTAACTTATTAAACAATATATCGATGAAAAAAAATTAACAGTGACTAATATAGTGTTATAAATAATAAATCAAATGTTCACTCCAGACGTGGCCTCTTTGGGTCTGTTGTACCCTCCCTTTCACTGACAATAGCCAACAGAGATTGTAATGTCCTTTCACTGATGGTTAAAGCTCTGTTAATTTGCTGGTTTTTCTCTTCATCCATCCGCCTCTGCCACTGGAACATTTCTCTTTGCAGCTGTAATTTCTGCATTTCAATCTCATTCCTTTGCATTTCTATTTCAACATTTTTTTCTGACAGAGCAGCCCAGCGGTCAATATTAGTGTTAATAATATTTTGCATTTCTCTGTGGTCCTCTCTGTATTGCCTTGCAAGTGTCAACATTTCCCTCAATCCAACATCGGCCAATAGTCCTTCTGCCGGTGTATTGTCAATATTTAGACCACCTGTTTGCAGTGCAATTGGTGGTGCCTGTGTTTCAACAGGTTCCTCAAGGTTTTCCGGTGTGTGAATTTCATCTGGTTGCGCATCTCCAAAATCTTCAAGAATATCTGGAGTCTCACTTCCATCATGCCCTCCTGGTGGTTCATCTTGAATGGGATTTTCCACTATCGGCATGAGATTGATAGTGATCTCCCTTGATGAGTTTTCTTCTTCTAGATCAAGACATAACAAATTGTTAGTAATTAAAAATAAAATGTTCTAAAAACACTTGCAGAAATAGAATAGAAGGAGAGAGCAGATACAACCGTCATACACCAATTTAAGTTATATTATATATATATACATATGTGATACATACCATCAAATAATGGAGATGAATGTCCAGTCAATCGCTGGAAAAGACGTCCCAAATCACCTATAAAAAAATAAATAAAATAAAAATAAATAAAAAAATAAAATAAAAAGGTTTTTTAGTCAATGTAACCATATATTCAAACGCTATTACATTCAGTGAAATTTCTATTTGGAAAATTATTAATGGAAATGTACTTTGCAATTAACTGGACACTGAAGCAAAAATAATATTTTTGAGAATAAGATATATAGCATGGAATTTTAATCAACTTTCTAATGTAATACTATGATCAATTCTCAAAAAGAAAATAATGATAACATTTAAACCCATTAAAAAGTTGCTTACAATTGCATGCATGCTCTACACGAATCCTCATTTAAAAAAATTTGTTCAGTGTCCCTTTCATGAAAATCTATGATCATTGCTATTTGTCCTTCAAATTACATTCCATCTGTAAAAGATCTCGAACTAGAATATGTCAATAATGACATTTGACATTTAAAAAAAAAATAAAAAAAAATTGATAGATAAAAGAGATAAAACACACAACATTGAAATTATTCATTTGTAAAGTACTTACCAGTTGCTCTACCAACACCAGTTTCTGGAGTGCTGGTCCTTACATCAGGAAGTGTGTCCGCCGAGGAAGTTGTGTGTGTAACATTAGATGTGGAGCGTATTAATTGTCCATGTGTAAAACTGGCCGAAGGTCTGGAAACAGCTGAACTGGGTGGTCTGTAAACCGCAGAAGATGAAGTAGAACAAGTGGGCACTTCGTTACTCCTCACAGGCTCTGCTTGTGTTGTTGGCGTTGCTTTAAAAAAAAAAAAAAATACGTTATATTTATTTTTATTTCTAGTTGAAACTGAAAGCTAAAAGTGTTAATAATAATAATTACAGCAGTGAATGAAGGCTCAATCATTAAAGGGACATGCCAACCACCTTTTTTATTTTATGATTTAGAAAGAGAATGCAGTTATAAACATCTTTATAATTTACTTATATTATCTAATTTGTTTTATTCTCTTGATATTCTTTGTTGAAAAGCATTTGATTGCTGCACAAAGAAGCCTCGTGTGACTGGCTCAACATGTGTATTTATTTTTCTTCAACTAAGAATATCTAGAAAATGAAGCCAAAGAAATAATGGATGTAATTTGTAATGTTGTTTAAATTTCTATTCTCTATCTGAATCATTAAAAAAATTTTTTGGGTTTAGTGGCCCTTTAAAGGGACATGAACAAATAAAATTTCCTTTACAAATTGCATAAGAAAATGCTTTTTCAAAAATATTTAATTGTATTATGTTTTTGCCTTCATTGGATTTTTATACTTTGATGAAAAGCAAATCTATACAGGCACAGTAAATGATCATTGCTTGATGCACATAGATGATTCATGTGACTGCGTCAACTATGTGCATAGCTATATCTGAAAAAAGTATATGTTTATAAAGCGGAGAACAATTTTGAAAGATGTTAAAAATAATATTCTATAGTCAAATAACGCAACATGGAAGTCAATAGATCAGAAATTTAAGAAGGCATGTGATCTGGGGTTAGTCTCATGATTAATGTCGGACATTCAATATTTTTTTAATAGTTTCAAATTACATTATTTCTATTGTCATTATCACTTTAAGGTTTCTATGCAATACTGGTTTGAAAATAAACACATGGGTGTTATCTTTAGGGATCACTATATTAATAATCAACAAATCTTTAGTTCCGTTAGACCTTTAAAAAAAAGGGAGTATAACAACCCTATTATTGTACAATCCCTTATACATATATGCGACATAAATGATTACAGTATTTGGGGCCTAAATGGCTTGTACAATCCCTTATACATATATGCGACATAAATGATTACAGTATTTGGGGCATAAATGGCCTATATAGATTCAGATACTGAAGCTTAAGAAGTCAGATAATGTTATTTTAAAGAAATATATATTGGAGACAATGACCTATCATAATTTTAAAAAAAACATTTGCGTCAACTATGTTGTACATTTACCTCTTAAATCACTGTCACAATCATCCGTTATGCCAGTGATGATCTCTGGTCCCAGACGCTGAACAAGCTTCTGCTCATAATCATTGAGGTCTGCCACATATGCTGGTTCACCTCCGGTAGCACGTGCCAAATTTTTTTCTCTGGCCAATTTAGCTTTGGCAAAACGTTTAATGTCGTTATAACGCTTCTTCAGCTGATCGACATCCTTTTTTCCTGGACCCTGGGCACTAACAGCATCGCTGATCCTTTGCCAGATCTGCTTCCTCCTAGAAAAATTTGTCTGTTTGACACGACATCCAAACAAATAATCATAAGAGTCAATAATCATGTCAATCAAAACAACGTTTTGCTGATGAGAAAAGTGAGGATTCTTGGATTTTGAAGCGGTTTCAGATCCAGATGAAGCCATATCGAATTTGCAAATAAAGATCACAAAAACGAGCTCTCTGTAATTACTCTCCAAAAATTTTGGAACAATAATAAAGTTGTTTAGAAAAGTTGTACATTTATAGGAGCAAAATTCTATTCCCGCGACTACTATGACGTTCATGACACCTTACATGTCACGTGTTAACAATTGGCCAGACAATTCAACTGAAAGTTAAGTACATCAGCTTAGTCGCGGCGAGCGAGGCGTCAAATTTATCAATATTCCGCCACTGCTCGCGGCGGGCTAGACGTGTCTATTTATTGTGGGATTATTAGTACATAGCAACAGCGGACACCATTTCGCCCGCGGCGAGTAACGGCGAGTTTAGCCACGTCTAAAATGACGGATGAATTGACGGCTTAGTACATGGAGCCCATAGTGCAGAATTATATAACATTATAATAGCGCAAACATTGTAAAACCAAATTTCCCCTTTGAATTTAAAAAATAACTGCTGTTTTACAGACCCGCTCTCTGTGATCTTCTGAGCGGGTCTGTTTTTTTCTAACAGCACATCGGGCCATCTGTATAGTCACAGCCCGGCCCGACCGCGCCATAGCACTAAGTGCAGCTCGCTCCTGCTGTCTGACAGAGCAGGAGCGAGCTGCACTTAGTGCTATGGCGCGGTCGGGCCGGGCTGTGACTATACAGCTGGCCCGATGTGCTGTTAGAAAAAAACAGACCCGCTCAGAAGATCACAGACAGCGGGTCTGTAAAACAGCAGTTATTTTTTAAATTCAAAGGGGAAATTTGGTTTTACAATGTTTGAGCTATTATAATGTTATATAATTCTGCACTATGTGCAGAATTATATAACATTTTTTTATGGTTTACTGTCCCTTTAATTGAGGTAATTTATTTAATTGTTGTGTAGTGTTAGGTGTTAGTGTAACTTAGGTTAGGTTTTATTTTACAGGTAAATTTGTATTTATTTTAGCTAGGTAGTTATTAAATAGTTAATAACTATTTAGTAACTATTCTACCTGGTTAAAATAAATACAAATTTGCCTGTGAAATAAAAATAAAACCTAAGCTAGCTACAATGTAACTATTAGTTATATTGTAGCTATCTTAGGGTTTATTTTACAGCTAAGTATTTAGTTTTAAATAGGAATTATTTAGTTATTAATAGTTGGTTTGATTTAGATTTAATTTAATTAGATTTAAGTTAGGGGGTGTTAGGGTTAGACTTAGGTTTAGGGGTTAATAAATATAGTGGCGGCGACGTTGGGGGTAGCAGATTAGGGGTTAATAAATGTAGGTAGGTGGGGGCGATGTTAGGTGCGGCAGATTAGGGGTTTATACTATTTAACTAGTGTTTGCGATGCGGGAGTGCGGCAGTTTAGGGGTTAATATGTTTATTATAGTGGCGGCGATGTCCGGAGCGGCAGATTAGGGGTTAATCAGTATAATGTAGATGTTGGTGATGTCGGGGGCGGCAGATTAGGGGTTAATAAGTGTAAGATTAGGGGTGTTTAGACTCGGGGTTCATGTTAGGGTGTTAGGTGTAAACATAAAATGAGTTTCATAATAGGAATCAATGGGGCTGCGTTACTGAGCTTTACGCTGCTTTATTGCAGGTGTTAGACTTTTTCTCAGCCAGCTCTCCCCATTGATGTCTATGGGGAAATCGTGCACGAGCACGTACAACCAGCTCACCGCTGACTTAAGCAGCGCTGGTATTGGAGTGCGGTATGAAGCACAATTTTGCTCTACGCTCACTTCTTGCATTTTAACGCCGAGTTTATAAAAACCTGTAATACCAGTAGGTAAGTGAGCAGTGACAATAACGTGCAAGTTAGCACCGCACACCTGATAACGCAAAATTTGTAATCTGGCCGAATGTCAAGAAAAAATTCAACAAAAAATAATCAGTCCCAGGGAACTGGCTTACTCCAACTAAAGGGTTCTTCAAATGTGGACATGTTCCCTGCAAGAGCTGTGCTTTCACAAACAAAAGTAAGACATTCCTTTCCACACAAACCAAAATAGAATATCATATTAAAAGCAGAATAGATTGCACATCTAAGCTTGTAATTTACTTAGTGACCTGCAAACAGTGTGACCTACAGTACGTAGGCATCACCACACGTCCCCTCAAAGATAGACTCAGAGAACATCTCTTCTCTATAGATGAAGAAATTCCCAGAACACCAATAGCCAAACACTTCCATACACATGGAACAGGCACTAGTAACTTATTTTTCGTTGGTATAGAACACATAGAGAGAGACGCCCTGGGAGGGGACAGACTTAAAGGGACACTGAAAACAAATTTTTCTTTCATGATTCAGATAGAACAGGCAATTTTATTTAACTTTCTAATTTACTCTTATTATCATTTTTTCTTTGTTCTCTTGCTATCTTTATTTTAAAAGCAGGAATGTAAATCTTAGCAGCCAGCCCATTTTAGGTTCAGCACCATGGATATCGCTTGCTTATTGGAGGCTTACATTTACCCACCAATAAGCAAACATAACCCAGGTTCTCAACCAAAAATCGTCCGGCTCCTGTGCATCACAGTCCTGCTTTTTAAATAAAGATAGCAAGAGAACGAAGAAAAATTGATAATAGGAGTAAATTAGAAAGTTGCTTAAAATTGCATGCTCTATCTGAATCATTAAAGGAAAAAAATTGGGGTTTATTGTCCCTTTAACTCCTTAGTGACCAGAGCACTTTTCCATTTGTTGACCGTATGGGACCAAGGCTATTTTTGCATTTCTGCCGTGTTTAACTATAATTTTCCTCTTACTCATTTACTGTACCCACACATGTTACATACTGTTTTTCTCACAATTAAATGGACTTTCTAAATATACCATTATTTTCATCATATCTTATAATTTACTATAATTTTTTTCATAAAATATGAGGAAAAAAATGGAAAAAAACACACTTTTTCTAATTTTGACCCCCACAATCTGTTCCACATCTACAACCACCAAAAAAACTCCTATGCTAAATAGTTTCCAAATTTTGTCCTGAGTTTAGAAATACCCAATGTTTACATGTTCTTTGCTTTTTTTTTGCAAGTTATATAGGGCAATAAATACAAGTAGCACTTTGTTATTTCCAAACCATTTATTTTTTCAAAATTAGCGATAGTTACATTGGAACACTGATATCTGTCAAGAATCCCTGAATATCCCTTGACATGTATATATTTTTTTAGTAGACAACCCAAAGTATTGATCTAGGCCCATTTTGGTAAATTTCATGCCACCATTTCACCGCCAAATGCGATCAAATAAAAAAAAAAGTTAACTTTTTCACAAACCTTTTCACAAACTTTAGGTTTCTCACTGAAATTATTTAAGAACAGCTTGTACAATTATGGCATAAATGGTTGTAAATGCTTCTCTGTGATCCCCTTTGTTCAGAAATAGCACACTTATATGGCTTTGGTATTGCTTTATGGTAATTAGAAGGCCGCTAAATGCCACTGCGCACCACATGTGTATTATGCTTAGCAGTGAAGGGGTTAATTAGGGAGCATGTAGGGAGCTTGTAGGGTTAATTTTAGCTTTAGAGTAGTGTAGTTGACTCCCCCAAGTATTGATCTAGACCCATTTTGGTATATTGCATGCCATCATTCCACCGCCAAATGCGATCAAATAAATAAAAATTGTTAAATTTTTCACAATTTTAGGTTTCGCACTGAAGTTATTTACAAACAGCTTGTGCAATTATGGTACTAATGGTTGTAAATGCTTCTCTGGGATTTCCTTTGTTCAAAAATAGCAGACATATATGGCTTTGGCATTGCTTTTTGGTAATTAGAAGGCAGCTAAATGCCACTGCGCACCACACATGTATTATGCCCAGCAGTGATGCCTGAATATCGAGGCATCACTGCAATATTTTTACATTAGCAACCAGGATACTTATGGGTATCAATGGTAGGTACAATGTCAATCTTTTTGTTGAGTGATGATCTATTCATCATAAAATAATTTTACTTACATTATATTGTTAGCTCTCTAATATTTTACCATTTCTATGTCCTACCTACTCTAAAGATAACTCAAAATATATTAAAACATATCAACACATTAATATATACTGAGTAACAACAAAGTTATTAAGGTACAAAATAATGAGCACTAAGTACCTTTAACATATAGGGGGATATTTATCAAGCCATCAACCGCAAATATGCTGGAATTCTGCAGCGTAATTGTGGCGAGCTTGATTTGACCTAGTTATCAAAGCCTACAGACCGGCAAAAGTTGAAATCTGTGACATAACATACGATCCGCCGGTCTCAGTCCAACATAGATCGATGCTTATGTCATTACAGATGTTCCGAATACACATTCGGCACTATTTGACACTTTTTCAAAGTTATAAAATAGTTAACCGGTACACTCATGGCTATTCCGGCCCAGCGTACCTGGTTTTCAATCCGCCACCATGGAGGCCGCAGATGCCATAGGAATCAATGGGAGTCTGAAAGCAGCGAAAGCTTATGTTCTATGCTGCCAGATATCCCATTGATTTCTATGTTAGAAAACCAGTTACGTTTACACCTAACACCCTAACATAAACCCCGAGTCTAAACACCCCTAATCTGCCGCTCAACACCGCCGCCACTAAATAAAGTTATTAACCCCTATCTCGCCGCTCCCGGACCCCACCACAACTAAATAAATGTATTAACCCATATTCCGCCGCTCCCGGACCCCGCCACAACGAAATAAAAGTATTAACCCCTAAACCCCTGGCCTCCCACATTACTACCACTAACTAAACCTATTAACCCCTAAACCACCGGCCCCCCACATCGTCATAAACTAAATTAAGCAATTAACCCCTAAACCGAACAACCCGCTAACCATCGCATTTTATTCCCCAACATTTTCTTTTCTTAAATTATTATTATGCTATTTTTTCTTTTTTAAAATGCATTTTTTTCTAAATATTTTTGTATATTGTTATCTCACCTTTATTGCATTTTGTGTATAATTTATGTAAGTTTTTTTTAATGTATAGTCTTCTTCAATATAATCCATTAAGTCATCCACCATGTCACAATTATACCAATATTTCTCCTAGAGTTTATCTTCTAAATTAGCCAATTAATTAACTAACACCTTTCTTATTGGCTAGTTCATGGTATTTAAGTACACCTGGAGGGAAAGGTAACTATTTCTGATGAAGCGCTTGTGCGCATGCATGAAATGCGTCAGCTAGCAGGAGTTCTACCTTACCTTGTTGTTGGAAGTCTCCTGACTGAATAAATCCTGGACTGCATTGGCTACCTTGCTCCGGTATTTTCTTTTTGCCTCTGGCTTGATTATATATAGAAATATATATTTAATAATACAAATTTAAATGTTTTCTATCTGAAGAACATAGGAATGTAAAATATGAGTAATGAGCTTCAGGTTTCAAGCTTTAGGTCTAATGCGGTGTCGGGTTAGCACACATGTAATTTTTATTATTAAATACATATTATTATTAAATATATATATATATATATATATATATATACACTGTATGTCTGATAATGTTAATGTAAAATATATACCTATAGCTATTTATCTATAAGAATAGATATATAGGTATAGGTATATACAGATATACACTCACCGGCCACTTTATTAGGTACACCTGTTGAATTGCTTGGTAACACAAATTGCTAATCAGCCAATCACATGGCAGCAACTCAATGCATTTAGGCATCTAGACGAGGTGAAGATGAATTGCTAACGTTCAAACCGAGCATCATAATGGGGAAGAAAGGAGAATTAAGTGACTTTGAACGTGTAATGGTTGATGATGCCAGGCGGACTGGTCTGAGTATTTAAAAAACTGATCTGAAAAATAGAAAATATCCAGTAAGCGGCAGTTGTGTGAACGATAATGCCTTGTTGATGTCAGAGGTCAGAGTAGAATGGTCAGACTAGTTCGAGATGATAGAAAGGCAACAGTGACTCAAATAACCACTCGTTACAACCAAGGTATGCAGAATACCATCTCTGAACGCACAACACGTCAAACCTTGAAGCAAATGGGCTACAGAAGCAGAAGACCACACTGGGTACCACTCTTGTCAGCTATGAAAAGAAAACTGAAGCTACAATTCGCACAGGCTCAACAAAATTGGACAATAGAATATTGGAAAAATGTTGCCTGGTCTGATAAGTCTCGATTTCAGCTGCAACATTCAGATGGTAGGGGCAGAATTTGGCATAAACAACATGAAAGCATGGATCCATCCTGCCTGTATGTGATAAACATTGGAATGTTAAATATTTGCAGTAAATACACAGTAAAACACATTATTAAATATTATTTAATTTAATTATTATTTAGACACATATATACTTTATATTATAGCCCTTTGCAGTCAAATACATGGTCATATACCATATACCTTTAAACCCCTAAATGTACATGAATAATGTTCATTAGATTGTATTTATATAACTAATTATTTTAATGAATTTATTTTATGTTTGGTGCAACTTTTTTTAACCCTAACTCTTTACTTGAGGTTTTCAGTCTTGCTAACCCGACGTGCGTTAAATTTTATTGCACTCAAGCAAATGCGTTCAACTTGTTATATGCACGCAAATTAATGAGCCTGCACATTAGTACGCCACTTGTGATCTAGGCCTAAATTCCTAGTCAAGCGCAACTGATTTTTCCTCACAAATTATTTTGCATTTGACATTGTACAAACAGTAATGCTTGATTGATATTAACATTTGTTGGCTAAAAATGAATTTTCACTAAAGTGAAATGCTTAACTAAAGCATTTTTAACACCCCATAAATATTATGGGGCCGAATGCCCCTTGTTTCTAAAGACTGCGGCTCCATAACTTGTCTGCCTGCTCTGAGGCGGTGGACAGAAATCAACCCGATTGAATACGAACTGGTTGATTGACACCCCTTGCTACCGCCACAAATCTGCAGGGGGCGGTATTGCACAAGCAGTTCTGGTAAACTGCTTGTGCAATTATAAATGCCGACAGTGTATGCTGTCGGCATTTATCGTTGTGCAGCGGACATGATACGCTACATTGTATCATGTCTGTTTGCACTTTTATAAATATGCCCCTATGTCTTATACTTTCAATGGGAAGTGGTGGTAGTGTGCTAATTTTGCTCATATTACAACTTCACAAGCCTTAAGCTTGTGTTCAATATGAAATTCCTATTTCCAGGTATAACAAAGTAAACTATGTTAAACTTTATCAACAACATACTGTATATGCCATGGTGATACAATTTTAGCCACCTGATCATACGCACACTACTAACATTAAGTGGCAATGTGCTATATGTGACTCAAAAAATAATATTAGCTTCTGTTATCTTGTCATTGTGATCAGTTGCCCAAGAGATTCTGACCCTTGCAATCTCTTACAGTGTAGTTTACGTATATGCTATGGTCTCAGTCTTACAGAAAACAATTACACTTAACTGATGCTGCCATGGGCCTCCAAACCTTAGTTAACCCTAGTCATGACCCTGCCCTTCACATTTAACCTTGAAGGGACATGATACGCAAATATTAAATCGCTTAAAGTGATATAACATATCTGTAAAAAGCTGACTAGAAAATATTACATGAACTATGTAAAAAAAGAGAGATATTTTACCTCAAAATTTCCTCAGCAGCCACATTCCATTGTAAAGTGATTTTAAGTGACCAATCAGGTCACAGTCATGCTATTGCCCTCCCAGTTTAAGGATGATTAAAGTGAAATCTCACAAGATAAAGCAAAGGGTGAACACTGATGAAGATGGCTGGCTGTTGTTTTTTCCCACCATGCAGATGACAGTAAAAATATTAGCTCTTGACCACAAAGCACTTACACTGGTGAGCTGAAGGAAGTTTTATGTAAAATATCTTCCTTTTGATCATAGAGATGTTCTTGTGATATTTTCTTGGCAGCTTCTTACAGTTAATATTAATTTCAAATAGGGTTACCACCTTTTCTGGAAAAAATACCAGCCATGCTAATAAGCATACATTTACATAAATATTTATACAGCATAAATTAGGAACTAAAGCTACTAGAACTGATTTTAAATGATCATGTGCTTATAATTAGATTCCAACACATTTAGAGGAAGTTTAACCAAACTAGAATTTTTATTTCAATATTCAATCTTTATTTTCAACTTTGACCTGATACTTAAAAATACCAGGTATGTCAGTAAAATACCAGCTGGGAGGCAACTCTACTTTCAAGTGATTTGGCATACAGGTATTATGTCCCTTTAAGTGCTGTTGAGCTTATCCCCAAGACAATTAGCTCTATCTCTGACCCTGTCCCACCACCACTGACCAGGTCTCCAAAACCCTTAATCCTAACTGCTATTATTAGCCAATGCTGAGCTGCTTCCCAACATAATTTATCATTATCATATCATTATCAGCATTATGAATGACCAGATCTCAATCTCATATCCACAACACCCAGTGGCCCCTCCTATAAAAAACTTCTACATGATCTACACTAGTCCTCTAATGGGAAGGCCCATTCCTTAAAAAATATCCCTTTTAACACCTAATTAAACAGAAGAACTTATGCCTTAGTTCTGATAATGAGCATGCCCAGCCTCAATTCTGATTAGTTAACCTGATTAATTGGAACCTTTCCTTCTTTCTTTATTCATTTCCTCCTTTCTTCCTTCCCTTCTTACTTCCTTCCTTCTTTCAATTCTTTCTTTCCTTCTTTACTCCTTTCCTCTTTTCTTTCTCCATTTCCTCCTTTGTTTTTTTCTCCTAAGGAGAAAGCAAATTGCTGCTGGCCAGAAAAAGCTGGAAAAAAAACAATCTTCAACTATACTTCAGGAAAGTAAAAGTTATGGATCACATACATTTTTTTTATAGTATTTTTATTTTACCAAATTTAGGGGTAATCTGAGATTAAACAAATATGAGTTCTGTGTCAACTAATAATATTCTACATATATAAGTTAAATAACAAATATTAATTTGTCAGATAATGCATTCAAATAGGAATACCAACTAATTTAAATGGAGGTGTATCAATGTAGCCAGTGAATACCTAAACAGTCAATTTATTGAGTTCTAAACAGAATACATTTGACTTCTCTAGAGAATAATCCAAAGTAAATTACTTATGCATGGAATTCCATAGGTTGGCTTTGCAGCTTGTAATTGACTTCACTGTCACACCACCATCTGAGTATATTGCTCTAACTTAGGAAGTATTAATAGCCTTTACTGTGCCTCCCAAGTACCCAGGACATTGTAAAATTACCCCCATTTGGGGAATTAGGTCCCACTGGCCTTGAGTGCTCCATTTTATAACAGTCCACAATTAATTGCAAGAAGCCCACTTAATACTTGTTTATTGTGCTGCTATCAAAGCCTTGGTGAAAATTACATGTTTTTATAGGGAGTCATGCTAAAAAGGTTTTGGACTGAAAACAAAGTCGCTGCATGCTAAGTACTTATTTGAATGATGTGCCAACTTTCTTTTAGATGTTGTGGTGACATGGTATATTTGATTCATGTAAGACCTGTAAATAATAAATGTTGTAATTCATTGCTGCAATATGTTTAGTGGAAGGCTTTTATCATTATTTGCCAACCATAAAGTCAATTCATTTCTTGGTCAATGAGCATTAACATAAAGTACCTATCAGCCAACAAGCATTATAAGAAAATACATAGCTGTGTGCTGTATTAGCTTCAATTTAAATTAAAACAAATTCTACTTCAGATTCATTCAATTCAAAATATCATCATGTTTAAAGGCTGTCCTTTTAAAAAATAATATAAAATAACTAGGTACAGTTGTTTCTTTAAACTTTGAGATTCCTGGTTGGAATCCTTGAAGGAGAATGTATACTCTGGCTTTGATATAAGTCTTCCAGTGCTTTAAAAATACACATAACATTGTGGACCAATGTATTTTAAAAGGACAATAAAGTCAAAATTAAACTTTCATGATTTAGATGGAGCGCGCAATGAAAACACACTTTTTAAATGTACTACTATTATCAAAGTTGCTTCACTCTCTTGATATCCTTTGTCAAAGAGTAGGCTAAGGAGCAGCAGTGCACTATTGGGAGCTATCTTAACACAGTGGGTAATAACGAGAGGTATATGTTCAGTCACCAACCACCATTTAGCTCCCAGTAGTGCACTGCTGCTACTGAGCATATCTAGGTATGCTCTTCAAATAAGGATACCAAACTAATTAAGCAAATTTGATAAAAGAAGTAAATTAGAAAGGTGTTTAAAATTACATGCGTTATCTGAAACACAAAACTTTAATTTTGACATTACTGTTTCTTTAATGTCAATCATTACAATCTGAAAGTTAGGCCAGCCATAACACATTTCAGAGCACAATACTAATTTTCCTGATTTCAACTTGTAGTCCATTCTAAATAATTAAAGTCTTATTTTCTATTTTTGTTTTCTTATTATTACTTTGTCATATGTTTAATTCAAAAGCCCTTAGTAATATATTTCCAATCCATTAGTAAGCATTGTTTCACATGGTTTTTTGTATATGTTTTGCAGTTTTACAATTCATAAACTTTTCATCTGGACTATTCTTTAGGATTTGGCATTTCTGTGAAAGGCAAATGCTAGTTAAGAGAAGCTGGTCCGTGGATGGGCACCTTTACATAAGGGAAGCTACTAAGCTCTGTCAGTCCTCAGTTGCTTCTCTTTTATTTTACTTTTTGTATAAGTGATAATTGGAACATTGCCTTTTCTTACAAAAAAATATATTTAAAATTGTCTTTTTAATGCAGATTGTTTGTTGACACCAACTTTGCTTAAGTACAAGGCTGTTTCACTGTTCCAAAATATTCTTAAAGTAAATGTAAAAAAATACTGCTTAGTGTAACACAATTTTTACAAATAAATGCAATTAAGATACATCCCTATTTTGCTATAGATGGAG
Source organism: Bombina bombina (assembly GCF_027579735.1). Taxonomy (NCBI): domain Eukaryota; kingdom Metazoa; phylum Chordata; class Amphibia; order Anura; family Bombinatoridae; genus Bombina; species Bombina bombina. Next base: position 627,009,717 of record NC_069503.1, on the reverse strand, counting down.
AAATGTCCTGCGATTGGAGCATATGCATGTTTACCTGCTTCTCATTTTCTCACTTGCGGTATCTTCATCTAGACAGACAAAGGGGAAAAACTTATACTATAGGCTAGATTTATTACAATTTTAAAGCTCTAATTGGTTGCAGACTCATTTATTTGAGCCTGTAAAAGATATTTATAAAGCAGAAAGATATTTATGAAGCAGCAATGGTAAATAATAGACATGTGCATGTCGAAAAAATTTGGTTCGGTTCGGATCGATTCAGATTTTTTCAAATTTCGGTTCGGATCGATTCAAATTCGGAAAAATTTGAATCAATTCGGTTCGGATTCATTTTGGATTTATTCGGATTCGAATAAATTTGTCTGGATTCGGTTCGAAAATTCGGAATTTCGGTAAGTGTTAGGTGGGATGTGCTGTGTATTAGACTAGTATTATGTATTGTTTATTAGATGTAACCCATAGCAAAGTGATATAACCTAACATACTGTACAATACTAGTGTGATCCATGGCCATCCGAATCTACCGAATAAATCCGAATAAATCCAAACTAATTCGGATTTATTCGGTAGATTCGGCACTATTTTAATTCGGAAATTCGAATCGATCCGAATCCCGAATTTTATGAATTCGGCCGAATTTCCGAATCGATCCGAAATGAATCGCACATTTCTAGTAAATAAGGGGCAGAAATTAGCCCCAAAATTTTAGATGAAATGCGGACAGGTTTACAGCATGTGGACATCTTTAAAATGCTTTAACAAACAATCGGCTAGATTACGAGTCTTGCGTTAGCCTTAAAAAGCAGCGTTGAGAGGTCCCAATGCTGCTTTTTAACACCCGCTGGTATTACTAGTCAGGCAGGTACAGGTGTACCGCTCACTTTTCTTCCGTGACTCGAGCCTAACACAAATCCCCTTACGTCAATTGCGTATCCTATCTGTTTAATGGGATTTGCCTAATGCCGGTATTGCGAGTCTTGGAAGAAGGGAGCGGTAGACCCTCTCCTGTCAAGACTCCTACTGCATTTAAAAGTCAGTAGTTAAGAGTTTTATGGGCTAACGCCGTGACATAAAACTCTTAACTAAAGTGCTACAAAGTACACTAACACCCATAAACTACCTATTAACCACTAAACCGAGGCCCCCCCCCACATCGCAAACACTTAAATAAAGTTTTTATCCCTAATCTGCCGACCGGACATCGCCGCCACTGTAATAAATATATTAACCCCTAAACCGCCACACTCTCGCCTCGCAAACACTAGTTCAATTTTATTAACCCCTAATCTGCCGCCCCCAACGTCGCCGCTACTATATTAAATTTATTAACCCCTAAACCTAGTCTAACCCTAAGTCTAACCCCCCCTAACTTAAATATAATTTAAATAAAACAAAATAAAATTACTACAATTAAATAAATTAATCCTACTTAAAACTAAATACTTACCGATAAAATAAACCCTAAGATAGCTACAATATAACTAATAGTTACATTGTAGCTAGCATAAGGTTTATATTTATTTTACAGGCAACTTTGTATTTATTTTAACTAGGTACAATAGTTATTAAATAGTTATAAACTATTTAATAACTACCTAGTTAAAATAAGTACAAATTTACCTGAAAAATAACTCCAAACCTAAGTTACAATTACACCTAACACTACACTATCATTAAATTAATTTACTAAATTACCTACAATTAAATACAATTAAATTAAATAAACTAAAGTACAAAAAACACTAAACACTAAATTACAGAAAATAAAAAAAATAATTAAATTTTTTTTAAAACTAATTACACCTAATCTAATCCCCCTAATAAAATAAAAAAGCCCCCCAAAATAATAAAATTCCCTACCCTATACTAAATTACAAATAGCCCTTAAAAGGGCCTTTTGCGGGGCATTGCCCCAAAGTAATCAGCTCTTTTACCTGTAAAAAAATACAATACCCCCCCAACATTAAAACCCACCACCCACACACCCAACCCTACTCTAAAACCCATCCAATCCCCCCTTAATAAAACCTAACACTACCCCCTTGAAGATCACCCTACCTTGAGATGTCTTCACCCAGCCGGACACAAGTGGACCTCCAGAGGGGCAGAAGTCTTCATTCGATCCGGGCAGAAGAGGTCCTCCAAGCGGCAGAAGTCTTCATCCAGACGGCATCTTCTATCTTCATCCATCCGGATGGAGCGGGTCCATCTTCAATCCAGCCGACGCGGAGCATCCTCTTCAAATGAAGTCCAGGCGAAGAATGAAGGTTCCTTTAAATGACATCATCCAAGATGGTGTCCCTTGAATTCCGATTGGCTGATAGGATTCTATCAGCCAATCGGAATTAAGGTAGGAAAAATCAAATTGGCTGATCCAATCAGCCAATAGTATTGAGGTTGCATTCTATTGGCTGATTGGAACAGCCAATAAAATGCGAGCTCAATCCTATTGGCTGATTGGATCAGCCAATAGGATTGAACTTCAATCCTATTGGCTGATTGGATCAGCCAATAGGATTTTTCCTACCTTAATTCCGATTGGCTGATAGAATCCTATCAGCCAATCGGAATTCAAGGGACGTCATCTTGGATGACGTCATTTAAAGGAACTTTCATTCTTCGCTTGGACTTCGTTTGAAGAGGATGCTCCGCGTCGGCTGGATTGAAGATGGACCCGTTCCACTCCAGATGGATGAAGATAGAAGATGCCGTCTGGATAAAGCCTTCTGCCCGTCTGGAGGTCCTCTTCTTCCCGGATCGGATGAAGACTTCTGCCCCTCTGGAGTTCCACTTGTGCCCGGCTGGGTCAAGACATCTCAAGGTAGGGTGATCTTCAAGGGGGTAGTGTTAGGTTTTTTTAAGGGGGGATTGGGTGGGTTTTAGAGTAGGGTTGGGTGTGTGGGTGGTGGGTTTTAATGTTGGGAGGGGGTATTGTATTTTTTTTTACAGGTAAAAGAGCTGATTAAAAGGCCCTTTTAAGGGCTATTTGTAATTTAGTATAGGGTAGGGAATTTTATTATTTTGCAGGGCTTTTTTATTTTATTAGGGGGATTAGATTAGGTGTAATTAGTTTAAAAAAATTGTAATTTATATTTTTATTTTCTGTAATTTAGTGTTTGTTGTTTTTCGTACTTTAGTTTATTTAATTTAATTGTAGTTAATTGTAGTTAGTTTATGTAATTAATTTTTATGATAGTGTAGTGTTAGGTGTAATTGTAATTTAGGTTAGGATTTATTTTACAGGTAAATTTGTACTTATTTTAACTAGGTAGCTATTTAATAGTTAATAACTATTTAATAACTATTGTACCTAGTTAAAATAAATACAAAGTTGCCTGTAAAATAAATATAAATCCTAAGCTAGCTACAATGTAACTATAAGTTATATTGTAGCTAGTTTAGGGTTTATTTTATAGGTAAGTATTTAGTTTTAAATAGGATTAATTTATTTAATTATAGTTATTTTATTTAGATTTATTTAAATTATATTTAAATTAGGGGGGTGTTAGGGTTAGGGTTAGACTTATTTTTAGGGGTTAATATATTTATTATAGTGGCGGCGATGTTGGCGGCAGCAGATTAGGGGTTAATAAGTGTAGGTAGGCACTGGCGATGTTGGGGGTGCAGATTAGGGGTTAATAAATATAATGTAGGGTTCGGCATTGTTGGGGGCAGCAGATTAGGGGTTCATAGGGATAATGTAGGTGGCGGTGGTGTCCGGAGCGGCAGATTAGGGGTTAATAATATTATGCAGGTGGCGACGATGTCAGGGACAGCAGATTAGGGGTTAATAAGTGTAAGATTAGGGGTGTTTAGACTCTGGGTTCATGTTAGGGTGTTAGGTGTAGACATAAAATTCCTTTCCCCATAGGAATCAATGGGGCTGCGTTAGGAGCTGAACGCTGCTTTTTTGCAGGTGTTAGGTTTTTTTTCAGCCAGCTCAGCCCCATTGTTTCCTATGGGGAAATCATGCACGAGCACGTTTAGCCAGCTTACCGCTACCGTAAGCAACGCTGGTATTGAGGTGAGATGTGGAGCTAAGTTTTGCTCTACGCTCACCTTTTTGCCGCTAACGCCAGGTTTAAAAAAACCTGTAATACCAGCGTTGTCTTAAGGTAGTGTTAAAAAAAAGGCTTGTTAGCAACGCATCCCTGTTAACGCAAAACTCGTAATCTCAGAGAATAGATGTTAATATTATTAAAACCAATATGTGTCAAAGTTGAAAAACGACCATATAGCAATAGAAAAATGGTGTACAGTCTGTCCATCCTGACAACATAAAGGGCTCAATTTATTAAACCTTCTCCAGCACTACAACTGCAGGTTCTCACAAAAGAATCTGCAGTCCGTATTTATCAAGCAGCTGTCATCAGACTGCTGCTTCTTACATTCTTCTCCACCTCTTAGGTTAAGAATTGTAATCTCCCTGGTCTTGTCCGACCGGGGAGATTGACAACTCCTGCCTGCGTGTGATTGACTGTGCATGGGCAGGGGGCGTCATTGCATGTGAGCGTAAAATAGCACCAGCGTGCAATGTTTAATTCCACCATCGGAATTCTGTCTGTCTGCAAATGTACGCCCCTGTCCGCCATAGCTTGATAAATCGAGCCTAAAAGATGCATTGAGATGGTTTAGCAGTGGTGAAAATGGAAACAGATTACAATAGGTTCCTAGGAAAGTTGTGATTGATCCCCATTTAAAACATGATTTAAAAGATGCCAATATTGTTCAGTGACTATCAGAACAGTGCGAGTGACTTACAATCAAATATTACAATAAGAATAAAAACACACCATTTGTAGATGTTGTGTTCCTGATGTGACTATAGAAGAATGCTCATCGTACTAAGAAACCTATGGCATTTATATGGTTAATCAGTGTTGAGGATGTTTTCTGAATACAATAGGATATGTTACACAGGTAAATGAACATTTCCTTGCACAGTGAAACAAAGTTTTTTTTTTAATACAGCTATCCTTTAACCTTAAGAGGTGTGAATGGGCTATTGTATCAGTCAGTTTAAGGTGACCTCACAGTTTCTATTTTGAACACACAAATGTTTTTCAGTTTAAAACTTGTCAGTGGTAGCAGACTTTTGACAAATCAAACAATATTGCATTGTGAAACAATTTGGTTGAAAAGCCAAACGCCTTTAAGTGGGCAAAATGCTAATAGATTGTGATCAAGGCAAAAATGTTGTAGTGAAATAAATTATTTTATTTTTACACTAATAAATCCTCTTGAAAATAGGGAATTAGAAAGTTTTGTCTCACCAGAGAAGTTCTTCATTTATAGTGCATCTAGGTTACACAGCAACCCAAGGAGGGAGCAAACAGCATTGTACCTTGACTGACACAGTAATGTGCCACTCAGCCCTATGTACCATTAGTGTCTATTTTCCTGGTTCTTGGTCTCCATTGTTCTCTTTAAACATATACAAATCCATAAATATCTATTTGCTAAAGCAAATGCAATTATTTGTCAAGAGCACAAATGCACTTTTTTTCAGTTGAATATGACTGAATCTGACTAAACTGCTTGGATTATATGTTTTACTGATAGCCTATTATTTTCATTACTTGCATCTATGTGGTATGCTCTTAAAGGGACAATCTTCTCCAGAATTTTCATTTATTAAAAAGATAGATAATCCCTTTATTACACATTCCCCAGTTTTGCATATCCAACACTGTTATATTAATATACTTTTTTACCTCTGTGATTACCTTGTTTCTAAGCTTTTGCAGACTGCCCCCTTTATCACAGTTTTTTTGACAGACATGCATTTTAGCTAATTAGTGCTGACTCTTAAATAACTCCACGGGAGTCAGCACAATGTTATCTATATGACACACACAATTCAGCAGTGTCTAACTGTCAAAAACTGTCAAGATGCACTGAAATAAGGGGCAGTTCAACTGCTTAGAAATTAGCATATGGGCCTACCTAGGTTTAACTTTTCACAAAGAATACCAAGATAGCAAAGCAAATTTGATGATAAAAGTAAATTGGAATTTTTTTAAAATTGCATGCCCTATTGGATTTATAAAAGATTAATTTTGACTAGACTGTCCCTTTAATCACAAACATTGTGGGCCAGATTACAAGTGGGGTGCAATCGTTAGCACGAGGAGTGTAAGTGCTCAAATCCATATTACAAGCGGTGCCCTGTTAAAATTACAGCAAATTTGTCTGCGCAAAATCACGGTAATTAACACTCCCCATATTTTCTATGAGTAGGATTGAGTGGTAATATGCGCTCGTATTACAAGTGGAAAGTAATTGCGATTGCACTAATGCAATCACATTTACCACTCACATTTTTTACACAACACATATATATGTGTGTGTGTGTGTCTGTGTACAAATGTATTTATGTATTTATGTGTTTTACGGTATATTTACTGTACATATTTCACATTCCAATGTTCTTCAATTACAGGATAATGTTATTTCTATGTTTAAATACATATTTCTATATATATGTGTACATACAGTATCCCACAAAAGTGAGTACAGCCCTCACATTTTTGTAAACATTTTATTATATCTTTTCATGTGACAACACTGAAGAAATGACACTTTGCTACAATGTAAAGTAGTGAGTGTACAGCCTGTATAACAGTGTAAATTTGCTGTCCCCGCAAAATATCTCAACACACAGTCATTAATGTCTAAACCATTGGCAACAAAAGTGAGTACACCCCGAAGTTGAAAAGTCCAAATTCGGCCCAAAGTGTCAATATTTTGTGTGGCCCGCATTATTTTCCAGCACTGCCTTAACACTCTTGGGTATGGAGTTCACCAGAGCTTCACAGGTTGCCACTGGAGTCCTCTTCCACTCCTTCATGACAACATCATGGAGCTGGTGGATGTTAGACACCTTGCGTTCCCCACCTTCGGTTTGAGGATTCACCACAGATGCTCAATAGGGTTTAGGTCTGGAGACATGCTTGGCCAGTCCATCACCTTTACCCTCAGCTTCTTTAACAAGGCAGTGGTCATATTGGAGGTGTTTTTGGGGTCATTATCATGTTGGAATACTGCCCTGTGGCCCAGTCTCCGAAGAGAGTGGATCATGCTATGCTTCAGTATGTCACAGTACATGTTGGCATTCATGGTTCCCTCAATGAACTGTAGCTCCCCAGTGCCAGCAGGACTCATGCAGACCCAGACCATGACACTCCCACCACCATACTTGACTGTAGGCAAGACACACTTGTCTTTGTACTCCTGTGATACAAATGTGATATGGCAGGCCATATAGAGTGTGATGAATGTAAACCAGTCTTCTTGACCTTTATGAATCTATATAGAATAAAGTTGAGTTGCTGACATGGCATAGACTTGAAACTTATATATAACTTGTTTGGATTTAATAAATGCTGAACAAAACAATATGTATCCTCATCTGGACAGGAATAAGAGACACATAGACAGTTTTGCAAAAACTACTGTAAGAATTAGTATTATTAAAGTGTATATAAAGGATCTGGGACCTTTCTTTCATCGGACTTCTCATTCCAAGGACAGATAGGTGCCGCTTGGAAATAATAGTGAAACTCCCAGATCCTCTATATTGTTCGGGCTGAAGTTGATGGAATCCCCAGCCAAAGTGGAACATATATGATGCATTAATCTGGTGATGTAGTGATTTATTTTACTTTTATATAAGCAGGTTGTTATTATACATTATTGTTTAAGATTGTGAAAAAACTATTATACCTATTAAGTATAGCAAGGAGTTCAATTATTGCTTTTAGCATATGTATTAAAGTATGCATTTTATTAGGCAATACAACTGCTCATCTGGTTGCCGCCACACACGCTTGACACCATCTTAACCAAATAAGTTTATCTTGGTCTCATTGGACCACAGGACATGGTTCCAGTAATCCATGTCCTTAGTCTGCTTGTCTTCAGCAAACTGTTTGTGGGCTTTCTTCTCCATCATCTTTAGAAGAGGCTTCCTTCTGGGATGACAGCCATGCAGACCAATTTGATGCGGTGTGCGGGGTATGGTCTGAGCACTGACAGTTTGACCCCCCACCCCTTCAAACTCTGCAGCAATGCTGGCAGCACTCATACGTATATTTCCCAAAGGCAACCTCTGTATATGACGCTGAGCATGTGCACTCAACTTTTTGGTCGACCATGGCGAGGCCTGTTCTGAGTGGAACCTGTCTTGTGAAATCGCTGTATGGTCTTGCCCATTGTGCTGCAGCTTAGTTTCAGGGTCTTGTCAATCTTCTTATAGCCTAGGCCATCTTTATGTAGAGCAACAATTCTTTTTTCAGATCCTTTGCCATGAGGTGCCATGTCGAACTTCCAGTGACCAGAATGAGAGAGTGTGAAAGCGCTAACATCAAATTTAACACACCTGCTCTCCATTCACACCTGAGACCTTATAACACTAATGAGTCACATGACACCGGGGAGGGAAAATGGCTAATTGGGCCTAATTTGGACATTTCCACTTAGGGGTGTACTTACTTTTGTTGCCAACGGTTTAGACATTAATGGCTGTGTGTTGAGTTATTTTGAAGGGACAGCACTGTTATAAAGGCTGTACACTCACTACTTTACATTGTAGCAAAGTGTAATTTCTTCAGTGTTGTCACATGAAAAAATATAATAAAACATTTACAAGAATGAAGGGTGTACTACTTTTGTGGGGTACTGTACCTACAGTATATATGCATATCTATTCCTATAGATATATAAATATAGGTATTATTTTACATGAACAGTATAAGATATATATATTTTTATTAAGGTAGGAATATTCTGATTGGCTGATGGAATCAGCCAATCAGAATCAAGTTTAATCCGATTGGCCGATCCGATCAGCCAATCAGATTGAGCTCGCATTCTATTGGCTGATCGGAACAGCCAATAGAATGCGAGCTCAATCTGATTGGCTGATCGGATCAGCCAATCGGATTGAACTTGATTCTGATTTAAAGGAACCGTCATTTGGCTAGTAGGCGTCGGTTGAAGAGGATGTTCTGCGTCGGCTTGGAAGAAGATGGCTCCGCTCCGCTCCAGAAGAAAGAAGATTGAAGATGCGGCTTGATAGAAGACTTCATCCCGATGATGGAGTTCCGACTTCGGCCCGATGATGGATTTCTTCAGCCGTCGCTTGGATCCAGACTTCAGCCCGAGGATGGACGTCACTCTTCAGCCCCCCGCTTGGGCTTGGATCAACACTTCCGAGGACCGATCGGTGAACCTGGTATGGTGAAGATAAGGTAGGAAGATCTTCAGGGGCTTAGTGTTAGGTTTATTTAAGGGGGGTTTGGGTTAGATTAGGGGTATGTGGGTGGTGGGTTGTAATGTTGGGGGGGTATTGTATGTGTTTTTTTTACAGGCAAAAGAGCTGAATTCTTTGGGGCATGCCCCGCAAAGGGCCCTGTTCAGGGCTAGTAAGGTAAAAGAGCTTTGAACTTTTTTAATTTAGAATAGGGTAGGGCATTTTTTTATTTTGGGGGGCTTTGTTATTTTATTAGGAGGCTTAGAGTAGGTGTAATTAGTTTAAAATTGTTGTAATATTTTTCTAATGTTTGTAAATATTTTTTTATTTTTTGTAACTTAGTTCTTTTTTATTTTTTGTACTTTAGTTAGTTTATTTAATTGTAGTTTTTTGAAGGTATTGTATTTAATTCATTTATTGATAGTGTAGTGTTAGGTTTAATTGTAGGTAATTGTAGGTATTTTATTAAAATTAATTTATTGATAGTGTAGTGTTAGGTTTAATTGTAGATAATTGTAGATATTGTATTTAATTAATTTATTGATAGTGTAGTGTTAGGTTTAATTGTAGCTTAGGTTAGGATTGATTTTACAGGTAATTTTGTATTTATTTTAACTATTTTAGCTATTAAATAGTTCTTAACTATTTAATAGCTATTGTACCTGGTTAAAATAAATACAAAGTTGCCTGTAAAATAAATATTAATCCTAAAATAGCTATAATATAATTATAATTTATATTGTAGCTATATTAGGATTTATTTTACAGGTAAGTATTTAGATTTAAATAGGAATAATTTATTTAATAAGAGTTAATTTATTTCGTTAGAATAAAATTATATTTATCTTAGGGGGGTGTTAGGGTTAGGGTTAAAATTAGCTTTAGGGTTTAAAAAATTTATTAGAGTAGCGGTGAGCTCTGATCGGCAGATTAGGGGTTAATACTTGAAGTTAGGTGTCGGCGATGTTAGGGAGGGCAGATTAGGGGTTAATACTATTTATTATAGGGTTATTGAGGCGGGAGTGAGGCGGATTAGGGGTTAATAACTTTATTATAGTAGCGGTGAGATCCGATCGGCAGATTAGGGGTTAATAAGTGTAGGCAGGTGGAGGCGACGTTGAGGGGGGCAGATTAGGGGTTAATAAATTTAATATAGGGGTCGGCGGTGTTAGGGGCAGCAGATTAGGGGTACATAGCTATAATGTAGCTGGCGGCGCTTTGCGCTCGGCAGATTAGGGGTTAATTATTGTAGGTAGCTGGCGGCAACGTTGTGGGGGCAGGTTAGGGGTTAATAAATATAATATAGGGGTCGGCGGTGTTAGGAGCAGCAGATTAGGGGTACATAAGTATAACGTAGGTGGCGGTCGGCAAATTAGGGGTTAAAAATTTTTTAATCGAGTGGCGGCGATGTGGGGGGACCTCGGTTTAGGGGTACATAGGTAGTTTATGGGTGTTAGTGTACTTTAGAGCACAGTAGTTAAGAGCTTTATAAACCGGCGTTAGCCCAGAAAGCTCTTAACTACTGACTTTTTTCTGCGGCTGGAGTTTTGTCGTTTCTTTACGCTCACTTCAGCCACGACTCTAAATACCGGAGTTAGAAAGATCCCATTGAAAAGATAGGACACGCAATTGACGTAAGGGGATCTGCGGTATGGAAAAGTCGTGGCTGGAAAGTGAGCGTTAGACCCTTTCCTGACTGACTCCAAATACCGGCGGTAGCCTAAAACCAGCGTTAGGAGCCTCTAACGCTGGTTTTGACGGCTATCGCCAAACTCTAAATCTAGGCCTTAGTATTCTTAAGGTGCATAATTAAAATATTACATATAAAATATTTAAAAAAAATAATAAACATTATTTAACATGCTGTAAAATATTTCATATAATTTATGTTTAATATTGTTAATAACACACCTTTAGCTAAATTACGAGTTTGGCGTTATGAGTCTTGTCGGTATAGGTGTACCGCAAGCCTTTTAGTCTGTAACGCAACGTCAGTACCGCACTCATAAAAATGATGTTTTTTCATTAGATTCCCGTAGCGCCGGTTTTACCCCTAAACCGCCGCTCCCGGACCCTGCCGCCACTATAATAAATATATGAACCCCTAAACCACAGATCACGGACCCCGCCGCAAATAAATTAATTGTTTAACCCCTAAACTGCCGCACCCGGAGCCCTCAGCCACCTATATTACATTTATTAACCCCTATCCTGCCCCCCCTACACTGCCGCCACCTACATTACATTGATTAACCCCTAATCTACCCCCCCTACACCGCCGCCACTATATTAAATGAATTAACCCCTAAACCTAAGTCTAACCCTAACACCCCCTAGCTTAAATATTATTTAAATTAATCTAAATAAATATTTCTATAATTAACTACATTATTCCTATTTAAAACTAAATACTTACCTGTAAAATAAACCCTAACGCCTAGATTTAGAGTTCTGCGGCCAAAGGGGTGCGTTAGCTACGCTGGCTTTTTTCTGGCCGCACCTTTTAAATACCGCTGGTATTTAGAGTTCACAGAATGGCTGCGTTAGGCTCCAAAAAAGGAGCGTAGAGCATATTTACCGCAACTTCAACTCTCGATACCAGCGGTGCTTACGGACGCAGCCAGCTTAAAAAACGTGCTTGTGCACGATTCCCCCATAGAAAACAATGGGGCTGTTTGAGCTGAAAAAAAAACTAACACCTGCAAAAAAGCCGCGTTCAGCTCCTAACGCAGCCCTATAGTTTGCTATGGGGCAACACTTCCTACGTCTGCACCTAACACCCTAACATGTACCCCAAGTCTAAACACCCCTAACCTTACACTTATTAACCCCTATTCTGCCGCCCCCGCTATCGCTGACACCTGCATATTTTTTTTAACCCCTAATCTGCCGCTCCGTAAACCGCCGCTACTTACATTATCCCTATGTACCCCTAATCTGCTGCCCCTAACACCGCCGACCCCTATATTATATTTATTAACCCCTAATCTGCCCCCCACAACGTCGCCTCCACCTGCCTACACTTATTAACCCCTAATCTGCTGAGCGGACCGCACCGCTATTATAATAAAGTTATTAACCCCTAATCCGCCTCACTCCCGCCTCAATAACCCTATAATAAATAGTATTAACCCCTAATCTGCCCTCCCTAACATCGCCGACACCAAACTTCAAACATTAACCCCTAATCTGCCGACTGGAGCTCACCGCTATTCTAATAAATTTATTAACCCCTAAAGCTAAGTCTAACCCTAACCCTAACACCCCCCTAAATTAAATATAATTTAAATCTAACAAAATAAATTAACTCTTATTAAATAAATTATTCCTATTTAAAGCTAAATACTTACCTGTAAAATAAACCCTAATATAGCTACAATATAAATTATAATTATATTATAGCTATTTTAGGATTTATATTTATTTTACAGGTAACTTTGTATTTATTTTAACCAGGTACAATAGCTATTAAATAGTTAAGAACTATTTAATAGTTACCTAGTTAAAATAATTACAAAATTACCTGTAAAATAAATCCTAACCTAAGTTACAATTAAACCTAACACTACACTATCAATAAATAAATTAAATACAATACCTACAAATAACTACAATTAAATTAACTAACTAAAGTACAAAAAATAAAAAAGATCTAAGTTACAAAAAATAAAAAAATATTTACAAACATTAGAAAAATATTACAACAATTTTAAACTAATTACACTTCTCTAAGCCCCCTAATGAAATTACAAAGCCCCCCAAAATAAAAAAAATGCCCTACCCTATTCTAAATTACAAAAGTTCAAAGCTCTTTTACCTTACCAGCCCTGAACAGGGCCCTTTGCGGGGCATGCCCCAAGAAATTCAGCTCTTTTGCCTGTAAAAAAACACATACAATACCCACCCCCAACATTACAACCCACCAGCCACATACCCCTAATCTAACCCAAACCCCCCTTAAATAAACCTAACACTAAGCCCCTGAAGATCTTCCTACCTTATCTTCACCTCACCGGGTATCACCGATCGGTCCTGGCTCCAAATTCTTCATCCAACCCAAGCGGGGGCTGGCGATCCATAATCCTGCGGCTGATGAGGCCTGTTCCGATCAGCCAATAGAATGCTAGCTCAATCTGATTGGCTGATCGGATCAGCCAAACGGATTGAACTTGATTCTGATTGGCTGATTCCATCAGCCAATCAGAATTTTCCTACCTTAATTCCGATTGGCTGATAGAATCCTATCAGCCAATCGGAATTCGAGGGACACCATCTTGGATGACGTCCCTTAAAGGAACCGTCATTCTTCAGTTGGACGTCATCAGAAGAAGATTGATCCGCGCTGGAGGTCTTCACGATGGAGCCGTTCCTCATCGGATGAAGATAGAAGATGCCGCTTGGATCAAGATGGTTGCCGGTCTGGATCGCCTCTTCTTCCCGGATAGGATGAAGACTTTGGAGCCTCTTCTGGACCTCTTCAGCCACAGGATTATGGATCGCCAGCCCCCGCTTGGGTTGGATGAAGATTTTGGAGCCAGGACCGATCGGTGATACCAGGTGAGGTGAAGATAAGGTAGGAAGATCTTCAGGGGCTTAGTGTTAGGTTTATTTAAGGGGGGTTTGGGTTAGATTAGGGGTATGTGGCTGGTGGGTTGTAATGTTGGGGGGGGGTATTGTATGTGTTTTTTTACAGGCAAAAGAGCTGAATTTCTTTGGGCATGCCCCACAAAGGGCCCTGTTCAGGGCTGGTAAGGTAAAAGAGCTTTGAACTTTTGTAATTTAGAATAGGGTAGGTCATTTTTTTATTTTGGGGGGCTTTGTTATTTCATTAGGGGGCTTAGAGTAGGTTTAATTAGTTTAAAATTGTTGTAATATTTTTCTAATGTTTGTAAATATTTTTTTATTTTTTGTAACTTAGTTCTTTTTTATTTTTTGTACTTTAGTTAGTTTATTTAATTGTAGTTATTTGTAGGTATTGTATTTAATTAATGTATTGATAGTGTAGTGTTAGGTTTAATTGTAGGTAATTGTAGGTATTTTATTTAATTTATTTATTGATAGTGTAGTGTTAGGTTTAATTGTAAGTTAGGTTAGGATTTATTTTACAGGTAATTTTGTAATTATTTTAACTAGGTAACTATTAAATAGTTCTTAACTATTTAATAGCTATTGTACCTGGTTAAAATAAATACAAAGTTACCTGTAAAATAAATATAAATCCTAAAATAGCTATAATATAATTATAATTTATATTGTAGCTATATTAGGGTTTATTTTACAGGTAAGTATTTAGCTTTAAATAGGAATAATTTATTTAATAAGAGTTAATTTATTTTGTTAGATTTAAATTATATTTAACTTAGGGGGGTGTTAGGGTTAGGGTTAGACTTAGCTTTAGGGGTTAATACATTTATTAGAATAGCGGTGAGCTCCAGTCAGCAGATTAGGGGTTAATGTTTGAAGTTTGGTGTCGGCGATGTTAGGGAGGGCAGATTAGGGGTTAATACTATTTATTATAGGGTTATTGAGGCGGGAGTAAGGCGGATTAGGGGTTAATAACTTTATTATAGTAGCGGTGCGGTCCACTTGGCAGATTAGGGGTTAATAAGTGTAGGCAGGTGGAGGCGACGTTGAGGGGGGCAGATTAGGGGTTAATAAATATAATATAGGGGTCGGCGGTGTTAGGGGCAGCAGATTAGAGGTACATAAGGATAACGTAGGTAGCGGTGCTTTGCGGTCGGCAGATTAGGGGTTAATTATTGTAGGTAGCTGGCGGCGACGTTGTGGGGGGCAGGTTAGGGGTTAATAAATATAATATAGGGGTCGGCGGTGTTAGTGGCAGCAGATTAGGGGTACATAAGTATAATGTAGGTGGCGGTCGGAAGATTAGGGGTTAAAAAAATTTAATAGAGTGGCGGCGATGTGGGGGGACCTCGGTTTAGGGGTACATAGGTAGTTTATGGGTGTTAGTGTACTTTAGAGCACAGTAGTTAAGAGCTTTATAAACCGGCGTTAGCCCAGAAAGCTCTTAACTACTGACTTTTTTCTGCGGCTGGAGTTTTGTCGTTAGATAGGATACGCAATTGACGTAAGGGGATCTGCGGTATGGAAAAGTCGCGGCTGAAAAGTGAGCGTTAGACCCTTTCCTGACTGACTCCAAATACCGGCGGTAGCCCAAAACCAGCGTTAGGAGCCTCTAACGCTGGTTTTCACGGCTACCGCCCAACTCTAAATCTAGGCCTAGGATAGCTACAATATAACTAATAGTTACATTGTAGCTATTTTAGGATTTATATTTATTTTACAGGCAACTTTGTATTTATTTTAACTAGGTACAATAGCTATTAAATAGTTTTAGGGGGTAAACATTTATTTGCGGCGGGGTCCGGGATCAGCAGGATAAGGGTTAATAACTTTATGTAGGTCACAGCGGTATAGGGGGCGGCAGATTAGAGGTTAATAGTTATAATGTAGGTGGCGGTGGGGTCCGGGAGCGGCGGTTTAGGGGTTCATATATTTATTATAGTTGCGGCGGGGTCCTGGAGCGGCGGTTTAGGGGTTAATAAGTTTATTTAAGTGCGAGAGCTCCAGGAGCAGCGGTTTAGGGGGTAAAACAGTATAGTATAGTGGCGGTGCTTAGTGACAGGCTAGCAAGAAGCTGATGAGCAGCGAGATCGATGGCTGTCAGTGAACAACAGTCCGCTGCTCATCGCACCGTACTTGGTGCGTGGCTTCTTGACAGTTTTCTTGATAACTTTGGCGAACGTATTCAGGTCAGCGGCAGCGATGTTAGGCGAGCTTAGGCGAGCGTATTGGGCCGGCGAATGCAGGTAAATATTGAGCTTCATAACTAGAGGCCAATATCTTTAATATAGTTGCGGCGATGTTGGGGTGCAGCGGAATAGGGGTTAATAATTTTAGTATAGTGGCGGCGATATCGGGAGTGGCAGATTAAGGGTTAATAACTGTGGGCAGGCATCGCAATGTCAGGGGCAGCTGATTAGGGGTATTTAGACTCGGGTTTATCTTAGGGTGTTAAGTTTAAACCGTCTTTCCTTTTCCCCCATTGACATCAATAGGGCTGTGTTACAGAGCTTTTGTTTCCGAGATTGCAGGTGTTAGACTTTTTTTTTGCCGGCTCTCCCTATTGATGTCTATGGGGAAAGTGTGCACGAGCACTTCAAACACAGCGCTTGTTTTTGGTGCGGTATGGAGCCTAAAATCTCTATCGCCCGCGCAAGCAGGGTTTTTCAAAACTTGTAATGGCAGCACCATAGGGAATTAAATAACGCCACTTTTGTTGCGTTCATTACTTTCCCTATAGCACTCAAAACTAGTAATCTAGGTGCTTATGAATAATAAGTTTTCATGTGCGCTAACACGACCGCGTTAAGATCTAAATAGTGAAACATGATGTGCAAAACGCATATTTTAAATTCCTATGTTCTTCACATATGGCCAGATTATGAGTTTTGCGTTATGAGGGGTGTGGTACTAACGTGCACGTTATTGTCACCGCTCACTTACCAACAGCGCTGTTATTACAGGTTTTCCTAAACCTGGCGTTATTAGGCAAGAAGTGAGCGTAGAGCAAAATTGTGCTCCATACCGCACTCCAATACCAGCGCTGCTTAAGTCAGCGGTGAGCTGGTTATACGTGCTCATGCACGATTTCCCCATAGACATCAAAGGGGAGAGCCGGCTGAGAAAAAGTCTAACACCTGCCAAAAAGCAGCGTAAAGCTCAGTAATGCAGCCCGATTGATTCCTATGGGGAAACAAATTTTATGTTTACACCTAACACCCTAACATGATCCCCGAGTCTAAACACCCCTAATCTTACACTTATTAACCACTAATCTGCTGCCCCGACATCGCTGACACCTGGATTATACTTATAAACCCCTAATCTGCCGCCCCCGACATCGCTGCCACCTACATTATACTTATGAACCCCTAATCTGCTGCTCCTAACATCGCCAACACCTACATTATATTTATTAATCCCTAATCTGCCGCCCCCAACGTCGCCACCACTATAATAAACATATTAACCCCTAAACCGCTGTATTGCCACATCGCAAACACTAGTTAAATATTATTAACCCCTAACATTGCCGCCACCTACCTACATTTATTAACCCCTAATCTGCTGCCCCCAACGTCGCCGCCACTATATTATATTTATTAACCCCTAAACCTAAGTCTAACCCTAACACCCCCTAACTTAAATATAATTAAAATAAATCTAAATAAAAACTACAATTATTACCTAAATTATTTCTATTTAAAACTAAATTATTACCTGTAAAATAAACCCTAAGCTAGCTACAATATAACTAATAGCTACATTGTATATAGCTTAGGTTTTATTTTTATTTTACAGGCAAGTTTGTATTTATTTTAACTAGGTAGAATAGTTACTAAATAGTTATTAACTATTTACTAACTACCTAGCTAAAATAAATACAAATTGACCTGTAAAATGAAACCTAACCTAAGTTACACTAACACCTAACACTACACTACAATTAAATAAATTCCCTAAATTGAAAACAATTAAATAAATTCAAAACAATTAGCCAAATTAACCCCCCCCCCACTAAATTACAGAAAATAAAAAACAAATGACAAGATCTTTAAGCTAATTACACCTAATCTAATAGCCCTATCAAAATAAAAAAAAGCCCACCCAAAATAAAAAAAACCCTAGCCTAAACTAAACTACCAATAGCCCTTAAAAGGGCCTTTTGCGGGGTAATTTAGCTCTATTGTGGCCCAAAGCCCTAACCTAAAACTAAAACTCACCCAATACACCCTTAAAAAATCCTAACACTAACCCCTGAAGATCCACTTACCAGGAGAAGTCTTCATCCAAGCGGCAAGATGTCCTCAAGGAAGCCGGCAGAAGTGATCCTCCAGATGGGCAGAAGTGGTCCTCCAGACAGGCAGAAGTCTTCACCCAGACAGCATCTTCTATCTTCATCCTTCCGACGCGGAGGGGCTCCATCTTCAAGACATCGGCGCAGAGCATCCTCTTCAATCGATGTCTTCTTGCTGAATGAAAGTTCCTTTAAATGACATCATCCAAGATGGCGATAGATTTAAAAGAAAATTTAAAAGGAATTGTGCAGAAATAAAGTGTGCATTAATCAAGCAGCAAAGTGTCAAACAATATGACTTTAGTTGTGGTAATTCAAGGAAAAATGCACCATCAGTGAATATCTTAAAAATAGCATTTGATCTAAATTTGAGGAGAAGAAGAAGAAATGTAGCACAACTTGGCACCTTGCTTGTTGACAAGATGTAGTATAGGTAAATGAACTATTCTTCTATACAATCTCTTCAGAATTTCCCAGGTTGTTGCAGAGCTCTTAATGATTGAAGACATTGGGAAGATAAGGCTATAAAGTATCCTTTAGGCTCCAATAACATAAACATAAATAACAATCTTGAATTTCATGAAGTTCTTAACCAGTAACAGAACATAGAATAGAGGAAGGATGTCATAAATCAAATGCTTGGTTAGTTATTTAGAAGCTATTCTGCAACATAATTAAATTTAAAATAAAATATTCTTGCTTCTATTAGTATTTTTATTGCTATTATTGTTTATTTATAAAGCTCCAACATATTACGCAGTGCTGTAACATTAAGCATACAGTGATGAAGTAAAATAATTAGAATACATTTACATAAATCATAAGGGTTGAGGATCTTGCTCTTGAGTCACTGCAAGCTGTTAACTATCTTTACATAAAATGATCAACAAGGCAGGTTGACTTGTGAGCTTACATTCTAAAGGAAGTTCATGGGGGAGTTGAAGGAGAGGGAAACATAAGTAGTAGAGACATTTTATAGTAAGTTGTATGCATCCCTGAACAGATATGTTTTTAAGGAACATTTTTTAAAACTAGAGGAAATCTGTCTGAGTAAGGCAAGGAGTTCCATATGATAGTCACAGTTCTAGAAGTTTTGCAGACAAGAGTGTGAGGAAGTAATGAGTGATGAGGTGAGAAGAGACAGGTTGTGGATATTTGCAGACATGGGCAGAAAAATAGGAGGGTGCAATATTAGGGAGGACTTTGCATGTTAGGGTAAAACATTTTGAGGCTAAAGGAAGCCAGTGGAGGTGTTGGCAAAGAGGTGTAGTAGATGTGGAGCAATGCATAAGGAAGATGAGCCTCGCAGAGGCAATCATGAGGGATTACAGGCGGACCAGGCAGTAGCTTTGGAGACCAAAGAAGACAGCATTGCAGTAGTCAAAGCAGGAAATTATAAGGGATTGGATACGAATATTAGTTTTGGCTTAAGGGGGGGAAGTGATGGATTTTGGAGACATTTTTAAGGTGGAATTGAGTCAGCAGGAAAGAGGAAATGTCTGCTGCAGAAAGGTAGATTTGGTTGTAATGAACATAAAGATGATACTGAAACCCACAGGACTTGATTAAATAACCTAGAGCTGATGTGTAGACAGAGAGGGGTAAAGGGAAGGTGGAAGAGACAGAGAAGGATACACTGATGGTACAGTTAGAAAGGTAGTAAAGAGAGCCATAGTAGAGCTGTAACACAAATACCCAAGGATTGAAGGGTGTGGAGCAGCCAGGGCCGCCACTAGAAATTTTGGGGCCCCTGACTTAACCATTGATCAGTCCCGCCCCCACTTTGACATGTGCAATTTTTGACCAAGTGACTAAAACGTATATGCACGTTATTCTTAAGTGTAGTCAAACTTGGAAATGTTGTAAAGCTAGTAACACACAAACACAGAAACACACAGACACACTCATACACTGAAACACACACACTCACACATAAGGATTCACATTTAGACACTCTAGTAGACACGCAAAGAAACACACAAACACACTCAGACACCCAAACAGACACTCAGAACTTGTTTACAATTACCTGACAAGTAATGAGGTAGACTACAGTTTGTCAAAAAAGGAGATTTACAAAACAAAATATGTAGTTCTGCCAACTAAATGATGATAACATCATGCAGTGACTGAAAGGAAGGGCCCTGAACTGCCTAAACAATAATTTAAAGGTTAAATGGTGTATTGGTGACTTCCGGAAAGGACTCATTAGTCTCAAAGTCTTTAAAAAGATGTGAATAATAGTAGTAAGGTCAAAATGTCCTAAAAAGGAACAGACAATGGACACACACACAAACACACAAACTCGTACATACACCCAAGGAAACACCGACAGAAATAGCCTCAGAAAACACACAAAGACATACACACACACACACACACAGAGACACCCACAGAAAACACACAAAGACATACACACACAGAGAGACAACCACATAAAACATACACAGACATACATACACACACCCTCACTGAGACATCCACAGAAAACACACAAAGACATACAAACACTCTCACAGTGACACCCACAGAAAATTCACAGACATACACACACCCTCACAGAGACTCCCACAGAAAACACACAGACATATTCACACACCCTCACAGAGACATCCACAGAAAACACAGACATACATACATACACCCACCCTCACAGAGACATCCACAGAAAAAAACACAAAGACATACACACCCACCCTCACAGAGGCATCCAGAGAAAATACACAAATACATACATACACACACCCTCACAGAGACGCCCATAGAAAAAGCACAAACACATATGTACACACCCTCACAGACATCCACAGAAAATGCACAATGACATCCACACCCTCACAGAGAGACCCACAGAAAAAAAAAATACATACACACTCATAGAGACACAAACAAAAGCACAAAGACATAAACACAGACACCCACAGAAACACTCACAGGAGGTCAGATTTCTGCACATTGCATCCCCTAAATCAACAGTGTGTGACATGCATGATAAAAAAATGCAGAAATTAAGAGATCACTTTTTAAAGAATCATATTTGTAAATATGTAAACAAAAATAATTCTGTGAATTCAAAATTGTACATTGATGATCTGGGTAGATGGCTAGATGAAGAAAAGTACTTTTTAAAGGTTGACATGTTTGTTTGTTTTCCCCATTTTCCCCAACCAAGAGCACCACTTCAAATATGGTGTACAAATGTTCCCAGCTGTCAGTTGTAATTATGAATTTTGAAAATAATGTAATCTATATAGTCTTGGTGGAACCATAAGCTGTGGTACTCAATCTCATACCATTAGATCTGGTTAAATGCAGGATTTAGGCATGTTTGTATGAATTTCAAAATTAAGTCAATTGTAGTGTAAACTGAACAGTGTTAAAGGGACAGTCTAGGCTAAAATAAACTTTCATGATTCAGATAGAGCATGTAATTTTAAACAATTTTCCAATTTACTTTTATCACCAATTTTGCTTTGTTCTTTTGGTATTCTTAGTTGAAAGCTTAACCTAGGAGGTTCATATGCTAATTTCTTAGACCTTGAAGCCCACCTCTTTTCAGATTGCATTTTAACAGTTTTTCACCACTAGAGGGTGTTAGTTCACGTATTTCATATAGATAACACTGTGCTCGTGCACGTGAAGTTATCTGGGAGCAGGCACTGATTGGCTAGACGGCAAGTCTGTCAAAAGAACTGAAAAAGGGGCAGTTTGCAGAGACTTAGATACAAGGTAATCACAGAGGTAAAAAGTATATTAATATAATTGTGTTGATTATGCAAAACTGGGGAATGGGTAATAAAGGGATTATCTATCTTTTAAAACAATAAAAATTCTGGTGTAGACTGTCCCTTTAAGTTAACCTGTCTCATTTCAAACACTGAGCAATTTTAGTCTGAGAGTATAACATTTTATGCAGATGTAAAAATCTTAGGTAAAATGCCTCCTTGCATCTGGAAAGTCCTTGCATAAAGGGTCAGTAAACTGGAATATAATTAAAATATATATTAATAAAAAAACTCATATCTGCCAAAAGGGCACCTACCATTTGTGTATTGAGGAGGAAACATTTCTGCATGGCTTTAAATATGGAATTTCTACAGCATTGTCAAATAATTATAAATACACTGCTGCATATTGCTAAAAATGTGTTTTTATGGACCCCTGGCCCCACCATACAACTACTACCACACTAAAGTTACAATCCAATCTGAAATTGCACAAAGAAATAAAAAACATTTACTAAGTAAGTCCTACCTCCTCTGCAAATGAAAGTGATCTGCCGTCTGACTCCGGCACACACTATACAAACTTAAGTGCCAAGTCTGTCTCACACTGTGCATAGTGGTTCAGTGCACACTCAGAAATCCTCCTAAATGCTAATACTTCCCACCACATCTCTGTCCCACAAAGCCTTCGGAAAATGTTGGGAGATATATGTACTATGAGACAATAACACACAATTTTAGGATCACACTATGGATCTGCACAAATTGTGTAAAGCTCCTCCTGTGCGATCACTATGGGGCATATGTATCAAGCTCCGTATGGAGCTTGATGCCCCGTGTTTCTGGCGAGCCTGCAGGCTCGCCAGAAACACCAATTATGAAGCAGCGGTCACAAAGACCGCTGCTCCATAACCTGTCCTCCTGCTCTGAGCAGGCGGACACACATCACCGGAAATCAACCCAATCGAGTACGATCGGGTTGATTGACACCCCCCTGCTGGCGGCCCATTGGCCGCGAGTCTGCAGGGGGCGGCGTTGCACCAGCAGCTCTTGTGAGCTGCTGGTGAAATGCTGAATACGGCAAGCGTATATCACACAGAGAAAGTCCAGCACTCACTTACAAGCTCTCAGCTAAGATTAAAAGCAAAAATGGAAGAGTTAGTTAACGCATCTGGCCAAATGGGATAAGCCCAGGTACCACGTCAAGGTCTCTTCCAAAACCTGAGTCCCTAAACAGCCACACAATGCAAGATCTCAATCCAACAAACTGGGAACAAGTGAAGGGTGCACAGGCTTATGTTATCACCCTAGACATATACAAAACACAGAAGGGGACTGCACTCTCAGACCGGACCGGGTACACATCGCATGACCCTGCCACATGCACAGCACATGCAATAGCACTCTCAGGAAGTTGCACTGTCCCCAGAGTCACAGGTAGTTAACCCCAGACAGGTCTGGGTGCAAGGCCTATAGGGAAAATTACAAAACAAATTAATACAGCACACAGAGAAAGTCCAGCACTCACTTACAAGCTCACAGCTAAGATTAAAAGCAAAAATGGAAGCGTTAGTTACCGCATCTGGCCAAATAGGATAAGCCCAGGTACCACGTCAAGGTCTCTTCTAAAACCTGAGTCCCTAAACAGCCACACAATGCAAGCACTCAATCCAACAAACTGGGAACTGGGCCAGATTCAGTAACTAACTCTTCCATTTTTGTTTTTAATCTTAGCTGAGAGCTTGTAAGTGAGTGCTGGACTTTCTCTGTGTGCTGTATTAATTTGTTTTGTAATTTTCCCTATGGGCCTTGCAACCAACCTGTCTGGGGTTAACTACCTGTGACTCTGGGGACAGTGCAGCTTCCTGAGAGTGCTATTGTGCACCCAGGGCCGTGCATGTTGCAGGGTCATAGGATGTGTACTCGATCCGGGCTGAGAATACAGTCCCCTTCCGTGTTTTGTATAAATATATATATACAGGTATATACAGTATATATATATATATATATATATATATATATATATATATATATATATTATACTGTATATATATATATATATATATATATATATATATATATATGAGACGAGTAAGGTGCACTCTCACAAACAGTCTTTAAATGCCAGGGTGCTGAATGAGGATTCAATACAGCAGACAGAAGACAGCACTCACTGGGCTTAGATAATGCAAACAATGTAGTTTATTAAGTGACGTTTTGGGGAATGCTCCCCTTCATCAGATATATATGTATGTATATACATTCATAAATACAATATATAATTCTGGATATTTTCATTTTCAAAATTGAGTCATAATTTAAATTATAACCAATAAATAATAATCAGACTTATTTTAAAATAGAGGGACACATTTTTATGACTTAGTAGTTTCAATTTCAGGATCACAACAATACTTAATATTGTTTCAAAATGCAACCCCCAACTCTGTATATACGTTGATTTTATTTGTCATGGAATGGGATCCTGCTTAAAGAAGATATACATACTGTACATATTGCCATGGGAAGTAACTAAAGGAAGGTCATTCCAAATAAACAATATCCTTGAATTTCAATATAGCTATGAGAATATAAATGAACAGGAATAAACCATGAGCACCAACCTAATCTATAGTTAAGTACATTAGCTGCTTTATAGTGGCTGGTTCTGAGAAGATATCTAATTAACAAAATCAAATTGTTATAGTGAGCTCATTGTGAATTTAAAAGCAATTTAATTTAATGTATTTTATTTGATGTTTAAAATGTGACAATTATGTCCCTTAGGGCCTGTTCCAGCAATAAACCAGACGTGTCAGATGGCTTGCATTAGATGAGAGAAATACTTTTGACACCAGTCTAATACAAATATCAAGCATCCTATATCCATGATAGTTTACATTACATAAGTGGGAGTTGTTAACGTATTCCTGCTTTTAGTTATAGCCTGTCTGCTATTTCCCTGTAACTTCCTGTGAGTCCAGTTATAGCATCGGTTTAGTCACTTCACCTACCCCAATTACATTCTAGAGGCATTCATTGACAAATCAGTAGCTTTGCTTGCACCCACTGAGTTCCAGTAGTAGAATTAAAATGCTTGCTATGAGCAGTGATGCAATGGTCTGTGACCGCCAGGGTATGCAGAGTCTGGAGAGATGAATGCCTCATGATCCAGTAAATGCAAGGGAGGTGCAGAGAAATATATTATTATTATTATCAGGTATTTGTACAACGCCAACAGATTCTGCAGCGCTATGAACATAGATGGTATACAAAATAACATTTACAGGGGTCAAGTGGGTACAGGGCCCTGCCGAGAGTTGTACTTTTGTAGTCGGCTCTTATGAATGTGAACTACAAACAGCTGGGCTTGTAGGCTTACATGCTATGGGGTTTAAGGGGATAGCAGTGGAGATAGGAAGGTTAGTGTAGCATGTATGCATCCCTGTATAGTAGAGTCTTCAGGGAGAGCTTGAAGCTTTTAAAACTAGGGGAAAGTCTTGTGGAGCGAGGCAGAGTTCCATAAGATGGGAGCCAGTCTGGAAAAATCTTGTAAATGGGAATGTGATGAGGTAACAAGAGAGGAGGAGAGTAGGAGATCATGAGCAGAGCGAAGGGGACAGGAGGGAGAGTATCTGGAGACAAAGTTTGAGATGTAGGGGGAGCAGTGCAGTTGAGGGCTTTGTGTGTCAGAGTGAGAATTTTGTGTTTAATCCTGGAGGCAAGAGGAAGCCAGTGAAGGGATTGGCAGAGAGGTGCAGCAGATAAAGAGCAACGTGTAAGGAAGATGAGCCTGGCAGAGGCATTCATTATGAATTGTTAGGAATCTAGGTGGCAGCTAGGGAGACCAGAGAGGATGTAGTTGCAGAAGTCAAGACGGGAAAGGATGAGAGCGTGGATTAAAATCAGTTATGTCTTGTGTAAGGAAATGTCTAATTTTAGAGATGTCATCAGCATACAAATGATAATGAAACCCTGAGGAACCTAATGAGAATATGTAGATTGAGAAGAGGAGGGGACAGAGGACAGAGTCTTGCGGTACCCCAACAGAAAGAGGTAATGGGGCAGAGGATGCCGCAGAGAAGGCTACACTAAAGGTACGGTTAGACAGATAAGAAGAGAACCACAAAAAACTGTGTCGCAGATGCCGAAGGAATACAGGGTTTGGAGCAAAAGAGGGTGGTTGACAGTATCAAAGGCTGCAGACAGATCAAGGAGGATAAGTAGAGAGAAGTGGCCTTTGGATTTTGCTGTAAGTAGGTCATTGGTAACCTCAACTATTGCTGTCTCTGTGGAGTGTAGTTGACGAAATCCAGATTGCAGTGGGTCAAGGAAGGAGTTTAATGTAAGGAAATAGGATAGACGTGGATATATTAGCTTTTCAAGAAGCTTTGAGGCAAGAGGGAGTAGGGAAATAGGGCGGTAATTGGATGGGGAGGTTGGATCGAGAGAAGGTTTTTTGAGGATAGATGTGACCAGTGCATGTTTAAGAGATGAGGGAAATATACCAGCGCTGAGGGAGAGATTGAAGATGTGTGTGAGTATAGGGTAGTAAGGGTAGAAGATAGGGAGGGGAGTAGCTGTGAGGGGATAGGGTCGAGGGGACAGGTAGTGAGGTGAGAGGATAGTGTAAGGGCAGAAACTTCTTCCTCTGTAACAGGGGCAAAAGAGCTAAATTTTTGGCTATGTGGATTTTGGATGATTGTGAGCTTTTTTTTTTGGGGGGGGGGGGGTAGACCAGTAGTATGCTGCTGGTCATTTTCATTTCTGATGGAGTTGATATTTTTGTTGAAGTAGCTGGCAAAATCTTGAGCTGAGAGAGAAGTTGTAGTGGGAGGTGGGGGTGGGCGGAGAAGAATATTGAATGTGGAGAACAGATGTTTTGGTTTTGAAGAAAGAGTAGAGATAAGAGTAGAGAAGTAATGTTGTTTATATAGATTAAGGGCAGAATAGTAAGAGTTCAAGATGAACTTATAGTGAAGAAAGTCAGCTGAACTCTGAGATTTCCTCCAGTGTCGCTTAGCAGTTTGGGAACATCTGTGTACGTACCGTGTCAGAGGAGTATGCCAGGGCTGAGGATGAGTGCATGATTTCCGAGCTATGGTAGGTGGGGCCAGATTTTCAAGGACCGATATAAGGGTGGAGTTGTAGTGGCAGATAGATTAATCAGGGCAGGAAAAGGAGGGGTGGAAGAGAGGAGCTAGCGAGCTGTTGCTGATATAATGACTTGATTCTTCTGTGAAGTTTGGTGTGAGGGGTTGAAGGAGGGAGAGTTGTAGGGAGGGAAGTGATGTTACAAGTGAGGAGGTGATGGTCAGAAAGAGGAAAAGAGGAGTTTGTGTAGTTTGAGATAGTGCATCGATAGCTGAAAATCAGATCAAGGGAGTGACCATCTTTGTGAGTGGGAGAGTCAGTCCATTGTGACAGGCTGAAGTGAATTGCAGAAGCTGTTTTGCAGAGGAGGCAGTGGGATTATCAACAGGGAGGTTGAAGTCACCAAGAATGAGGGCAGGGATATCTGAGGAAAGGAAATAAGGTAGCCAGGTTGCAAAGTGATCTAGAATTAGAGTTGAGGAGCCAGAGGGTGGTTTATGACTGCAACACGTATAGGGAGAGGAGAGAATAAGTGATTTATGTGTGTTTCGAATGAAGAAAATGTAAGGGAAAAGAAGGGCTGTATTTGTAGAAAGGTGCAATGAGAGGAAAGTAAAATACCAACACCACCTCCTTGTGTATTATAAGACCTAGGAGTGTGGCTGAAGTGGAGACCCTATGTGTCAGTGTGGCAGAGGAAGCTGTGTCTGAAGAAGAGAGCCAGGTTTCTGTGAGAGAGTAGAGAGAAGATTGAGAGAGTTTGAGATAAAGAGGTCATGGATAGAAGTGAGCAAGAGTTCCATAGTGCACAAGTGAAAGGGGTGGTGGCTTTAGATGCAAGAAGAATAAGATTAAGGTTACCAGAGTTTTGTTTTTGAAGTTTATCGAAGGGCACACGTGGGTGTGCAGGGCAAGGAAGTTGTTGGGGACCAAGATTAGGGGAGATGTCCCCAGCAGCTAGTATGAGCAAGAGGGAGAGTGGCATGAGATGAGATGCAGATTTGCAGTAATGTTTTTGTGATGAGGTGCAAGGGGGAGAGAGAGTCTTTAGAAATGTGTGAAGTTCATGAATACAAAAGCAAGGTGAGGTTAAGAGAGATGGGCTAATGAACAATGCATGTGGTGAGGGGGAAGGAGTAATAGAATAAAGTAGTTTGTTAAAGAGACAAAAGGTGGCAAAGAGGAATATAAAGATATTGGGCATTTTTACAATATGGTCAAACAGTGGGTAAAACACAGTATTACAACAGAACTTGCCTTATCCATTGTCCAATCCTTGTTCAATTCTTGTATAATTCTTTGTGCCTCACTTCGAAATGTTCACTTAAGATATATGAACAGATGATCTTACAATACTGCTATCTAACCCTGCATTGCTTCCCCTTAGCAGTGTTAAATTTATAGGCCACAGCATTCAGCTGATTGCAATAAATTAGGTAATGACATGATTAAAGAAAGTCAAAAGGCCAATTGGGAAAGTTTGATTCAGAGTGAGATAAGTAAAAATAACAGACAATATAATTTGGGGGAAGCAAGGGTTATACCATTAGTGGTTTGAACATCACATAGATAAAGACAAGATATCAGCAGAGTAAATACATAACTTATTACACAGACTACAGACACAAACCAAAAGAGAGACTTCCAATACAAATGACACAAAACAGGGGAGTTGGCAGGAGTTGAATGCAGGGACCCAATTCACATACCAAAAGAGAGACTTGCCATTCAAATAACACAAAACAGGGGAGTTGGCAGGAGTTGAATGCAGGGACCCAATTCACATACCAAAAGAGAGACTTGCAATAAAAATGACAAAACAGGGGAGTTGGCAGGAGTTGAATGCAGGGACCCAATTCACATACCAAAAGAGAGACTTGCAGTACAAATGACACAAAACAGGAGAGTTGGCAGTAGTTGAATGCAGGGACCCAATTCACATACCAAAAGAGAGACTTGCCATACAAATAACACAAAACAGGGGAGTTGGCAGGAGTTGAATGCAGGGACCCAATTCACATACCAAAAGAGAGACTTGCAATACAAATGACACAAAACAGGGGAGTTGGCAGAAGTTGAATGCAGGGACCCAATTCACATACCAAAAGAGAGACTTGCAATACAAATGACACGGAGGTGCAGAGCAATAGATTAAGAGATTGAGAAGAAAAGAGATTAGTAGAGACTGTTAGACAGGCAATAAGTGAAAGTGAGAGAAACAGGCAGATAGATGGATGTGAAATATTTATTTGTAGAGCTAGGCTAAGTAAAAATATCTCTAGCCAATGCATGCACCGTCTGTCTACAGCACTCCAATTAAGCGGATACAGCAATGCATTTATAGAAAGCTCAGCCTTGGTCTTTCCATCTATAAACCCTGATATATTTACAAATTACTGTTATCCTATTAGATTATATATATAAAATGTCTCCTAGCACAGTAAGCAAAGAAATAATAGTAAAGATGCCTGAAAAACGTTCATGATCATGAATTAATTAGCAGTAATTATTGTGATTTTTTGGATAAAATTTAGCTGTTTTGAAAACATACATTCTGGGCCAGATTACAAGTGGTGCTCTTAATTATTTTTTCTTTCGCCATAGACTTCTATGGAAATCGCTCATGCACTAACCTGAAACTGCACTAGACCAACTGCACTAAAACCTAAGATGTTAGTAATACTTTACTTTCCTTCACATAGAAGAGAATGTTCTTTTTTATTTAAAAAATAAAATAATATATATATATATATATATATATATATATATATATATATATTGTATATCTATCTATCTATCTATCTATCTATATATATATATATATATAAAACAATAATTAGAATTTTACCCTTTGGTAGCTCACAACACATACTTACACAAATAAACACATTGGAGCCCTTTCCAGTCAAACATCTTGCTGTATACCATATTCCTTTTAACCCTTTTTAGATTTTTTTATTAATATTAAACTTATATATAGTATTCTTCTTAAAAAGTGTATATATGTGTGTATAATATATTTTAACTTGTTTTGTATCTGTTTCATGCAACTTTTATTTGAACCCTTACAGATTACTTCAGGTCTAAATATTTAAGAGCAGTTTCGACTTTGGTTTGAACTCAAACTATAGCTTTCAATTTGTAATATAAGCACTAGTTTGCACGTTTGCAATATGCATTGAAATGATAGATATCTGGTTAACACAATTTACTATGGACTTCTAATTTGAAGTCATGCGCTAATGGTAGCATTGTCTAGCAATATCATGCACCGCATCCCGCTCTATCATTAGCGTGGCACTTGTAATCTGGCCTTTTGATGGCAAATAAAAAACACATCTAGATTTATAATTTTCTGAAACAAAATATAATATTTAAAGTCTAAAATGCAAAAAAAATAATTTACAATTATAAAAGAAGAATGAATACTTTTCTTGTAGAACTTAATGAAATGTCTTTGCTTACACTGTTATAGTTACCAATAGAGAGCTTGGAACTGCCAGATTGTTTATAGGTTAGCAAATTGTAAAATGTAAATTCTCTTTAATTTAAGCTTAGCTTGGATTAATTATTTAATAAATTATTCAATAAATCGCTAAGCATTTAATTGATAAAATAAGCTTTTGGGGTGGAGGACGGAACAGACCAGAAAGTGCACCGGAATGTATGAAAAAATATTCATTGAAGTTGCTTTACTTTTTTCAATAAAATATACATTTGATTAATTACACTCTCTCTAAAGGCCAAAGGAAGAAATACTTAAAGGGACATTAAACGCTAAACTCAAACACTAACATCGCTCAAGCTCAATCATTGGCGCTCCTATTCTTGCCCTCATATTACAAATTGAAAGTAATCTTTTTTTGTCATGTCAGGCAAAAGCCTCAGGTGCACTAACATCTGGGTGTCAGATAGTGACATTGTATGGGGTGCTCTACAAATCCCTGCTCTGGCTTTCAAAGGTGTGCTAAATCAAGTGCAATAAAGCTGGAGGTGCGTTAAGAAATATATGAAAAAGCATTGTTCTTCACCCAGAAACAAATATGAAATGTTATTTTGATGTATGATTTGTTCTTGGAATGATGTTACCAGGGGCGTTTCATGGCCTATACCAATAAAGCCCATGCCTAGGGTGGCAGATTTGTGGGGGGCAGCAATTTTTGACATCACTTAGAGATATAGGGGCATATTTATCAAGCTCCATATGGAGCTTGATGCCCCGTGTTTCTGGCGAGCCTGCAGGCTCGCCAGAAACAGCAGTTATAAAACAGCGGTCACAAAGACCGCTGCTCCATAACCTGTCTGCCTGCTCTGAGCAGGCGGACAGACATCACCGGAAATCAACCCGATCGAGTATGATTGGGTTGATTGACACCCCCCTGCTGGCGGCCCATTGGCCGCGAGTCTGCAGGGGGCGGCATTGCACCAGCAGCTCACAATTCTGAAATGCTGAAAACGGCGAGCGTATTGCTCGCCGTATTCAGCGAGTTCTGGCGTATCAGGTCCACCAGACTTTCATAAATTGGGGCCATTGTGCTCAAGGTACGGATCACTATTTTTTGTTTTGTTTATTTAGGCTTGATCTCCTGGAACCCAACAGCAGTAGTTTGCAAGGACCTAGTCATGCACGAAAGGTAAGAAATACAGTATATATATAAATATTCCGTATCCTTAAACCCCTCACAATATCCACTTTGCATTGATGAACTGCTACTGCCACACTGTTTAATGTGCTAGCAGTTGCAGCTAACAGTTGCAGGCGGGTTTTTTAACAGGAATTAAAATTCTCAGATTTGACATGCATATCTCCAGACCAAGTAACAGCTGGTTCCATGCCCTGTGTTCCTTCTTTAGCTCACTGGGACCACTCCACACGCAGCCACCGCCTGTAAATGGTGAGCCACCTCATCAATGTAACTGGCCCCTATGAGTGTGGTAGTGTCCTGCCGAGCTGTCATAACAGATTGTGTCGGCGGCATTCGGCAACACTGGAAACCTCTCCTGATGTACCTTGAGCTGAGGATACAAGCGCTGCTTACACACAGAAGCTTGCATACTGTGATTGTTTTTTTTGTCCTGCCATGCTCCCACAAATATTTAATAACACAAGAGATTACAATATAAAAAAGCTTACATGGGGTAGATGTGCTATGTTTCCACTTCAATCCTTTCGGCGATCTCAGAGCTGTGGTTAACTGTTTGCCAAACTAAAAAGTTGCACAAAACACTTCAAAAATACATTAAAAGTACAGTTTCACTCATATTAACACTGTCTAATAAAAATTATTTTAAAAAAAATATTGCACACAAAAGATATAAGGGGGTAGATTTATCTGCCCGATATCGATAAATGCCGACAGTAATGCCCCCCCCCCCTGCAAATTCACAGCCAATCGGCCGCTAGCAGGGGGTATCAATCATCCAAATCGTATCCGATCAGGATGATTGCTGTCCGCCATCTCAGAGGTCTTATGACCGCTGCTTCTTAACTTATGTTTCCGGCGAGCCTTAAGGGCTCAAAGATTGGAGATATAGGGTGTTTGAAAAAAAAGAAGGCAGGCAAAGGGCTTTAACATTGAGAGACATACATATAAATTGCTAAAGATGTATTTGTATATATATATATGTATATATGTTTATATATGTGTACATATATATATTAAATTATTTATATATGTATATATGTATTTACAGTCATATATACACATATAAAAATATTAATACATATGTACACATATATATAAGTGCATTATAGCCCTTTGCAATTAAGCAGATAAAACCATGATAAACATATTTATGCAATATTCATATTTAATAAAGATTTTATCTATATATTTACTGTAAATATTTCACATTTTCTAATGCGCATATGCTATGTTGTATGCGCAATGGGTGTTTGTTTTTCAAGCTATTTTTTTTTCTCCATTGACTTCTACGGGGAATGCAAAAAGTCAATTAAGTTTGCACGATCTCTGGTGTTTTCCCCACTTTTTTCCCCCACTGATCTCTATGGGGGAATACATGAACTTGCATGTGGAAAATTGAGTCTGTTTTTTCGCTCTATTCGGGTTAATGCTAGAGCAAACTACGTTTTTTTGCCAACTCAAAAAAAAAAAAAAAGCACCACTTTTAATCTAGCCCTAAGTGTTTAGGGTTCATTCTACCGGTAGACAAGAGAAACAGCAATTTTAGTGACTATTTTTTGTCTTCTCTGATTTTATTTTAATATAAATATATACAGTAGATAGCTACACGTTCCAAAAAACTGCCTGGCTCCTATATTTTTTGCCCTAGCTCCTAAATTTTAAACATATTTGTCAAGCATGACATCATTAAGTGATGTCAAAAAGTGCTGCCTCCTTACCTTCCTCAAATCTACCAACCTACAGAGGTTTCTCCAGGAGTTCTAGGGATAGTGGACTTGAACTACGTGTTGTTGTCATATAATCTATGTTTAACCTACCTAATTAGTGACCTGGTCACCCCCTCTCTTTCTAATGCTAATGCGCTCCCTCCCTCCTCTCTCTCCTGCCCTTCTCCCCCTCATCTGCCATCTCTCCCTTCTTCTTTATCCCCTTCTCCTTTCTCTTCCCTAATCTCTTCTCATTTGCTTTTGAAATGTTATGAGAAATAACAAAACTGTTATGTTATACCCTGAACAAAAAATATTATGTCTAAAAAAGGCCTAGGGCAGCACAAAACATAAATACACCACTGGATGTTAATATACTGAAATGATCAAAAGTATAGGATTCTGTTTAAGAGAAGATAATGGGGCCGATTTATCAATCTCTGTATGGAGCTTGATGCCCCTGTTTCCGCCCGAGCCTTCAGGCCAGCCTGAAACAGAAGTTATGAAACAGCGGGTTGATTGACACCCCCTGCTAGCGGCCAAATCTGCAGGGGGCGGCATTGCACAAGCAGTTCACAAGAACTGCTGGTGCAATGATAAATGCAGTAGTAAAGTCCAGCAATATCCAGCACAAATTACCAAAGGTGCAAGCCCCAAGGAGTTACTACCAAACTCCAATAGATAAATAGTTAATGTACAAACTGGAAGCTCACCAAAATGCCAAAGTTAATCCTTTATTCCTTAGAAAAGCAGGGTCATACAGTCACTGTATGACCCTGCTTTTCTAAGGAATAAAGGATTAACTTTGGCATTTTGGTGAGCTTCCAGTTTGTACATTAACTAGCAATGATAAATGCAGACAGCGTATGCTGTCGGCATTTATCGATGTGCAGCGGACATGATACGCTACATCGTATCATGTCCGCTCGCACTATGATAAATCTACCCCAATGTGTTCTTTAGATTTACAATCCAGGCACAATTGCTTAATGGCTACAGCCCTGGTGAGGAATCAGAAAGGCAGAAAAAGCTCTGAATTGTATAGATTTTGACACAGATGACAGGGAGTTGCTGTGTTTCCCCAATTAAAAAATGATTGATTGAAAAAAAGAGCAACAGATGAGCAAACATGCTACTACTTGAAAACCTAAAAATGATAATGAGTTGACAGTTGCTGCATTTAATTACCTGAATAAAAGGAAGAATAGAAAAGGTGTAGAGAAGAAGGGAACCATGAAAATACTTACAAGGATATTTCAGCTGAATGCTCCACTGCAGTCTGCAGAGAAAGGTGAGGTCTCAGACTCAGATAGCAAAAGCTCTTCCTCTAGCTTCAACACCTAAAGTTGAAATAAAAGGAGAGACCAAAAGCCCTTTATCTCTCTTTACCTAAATAACTAAATAAAAGTTGGTTATCACATTACAAGTTGCTATATGCCTTCTTTGCCTAAATCTCTGGCTACTTTGTGCAAATAGGCATTGATTATCATACTGTTAAGCCCATGTACAGGTGTAAATCACTGGTATAGACTGGAGAAGCTTTCCTCCTTTGTACCACATGATCAAAGATCTGCAGTTACTGCACAGCGGTGACCAGATAGTTATCCTTTTGGAATTTGGTTCCAATCTGGAGTTTACGGGGAGTGGATGATGAAATGGTAGGAGACAGTGTATTATCCTGGCATGCAATTCCCCACTATAGATGAGATCGGGGTGAAGAGGGTGTGAGAGGGGCACAAACATGGGCATGAAGGAGGAACAGACAGGGAAAGCGACAGGGGATCTATGCTTGTTTGAGAACATAAAACCTTGATACTACTTAATCTTGTTTATGCAAACACATCTAAGTCATTGTGGATTTTATCTCATTTAAAAAAACACATGAATTACAGTACTTTTAATAAAAATCCATGTAAAATATCTATTTGTTTATTTTATTTTTTGCATAATATCAGCAGATCCAACTATAATTTATTACAGAAAAAAACATTGTATCCTGTAGGATTCATGCCTAATTTAGCCAAATGCTTAAAGACTTTTCCACACCTCAACATTTAGACTTGGCTGGATCCAAGTTTCATTTACACAATGGATCCTTCTAGAGTTTTGCAGCAGTGAATAATTTGTTTTTGACAAATTATTCGTAACGAAAATTCTGAAAAATTAGAATTTTTTTTTTTTTAGAATATTTGTTTGCTACACTATTTTGTATTTGTTTTGTTTTAAACAAAACAAATACTGAGTATTTACATGAGTATTTGCTAAATATTTCTTTGCTGAATGTGATACAGTGTATACATAGCTATAGCTTGCTACAGGGCTGTACTCATTCCGACCCTTCTTCACAGAGTCCAGGACTGCACTAACAGGAGGCTTAGTGTGGTGGATCTCAGAGCCTGTGCTAAAAGACCTCCTCCTGTAAGCGCTGCTCTAGAGTCTGTGAAGAAGGGTAAGGATTAATGTGGCTCCGCAGCAAGCTATAGGTAAGCATAGTGCATATAAAGGTTAATTTAAATTAAACTAATATATGCTAACAAATTTCATTAGAATATATTAATTTTCTTTATATTAGTGCATTCGTTTGGATATTTGTTTTGTAACAAAACAAATGCACATGTCTAAATCCTTCCTTATAGAGCCTTTTTTTATAGAAAAATACCCAGATCCTTTTAGTACACGTGAATCAAAATATTTTTTATACATATATACTTAAACTCACATGAACAGACATTTTAGGGACTATCCTTCCTCAAATGTTACTATCCACAATATTCCACAATAATCTTTAATTATTTAGATAATTGATTAAATCCAGTGTGTGGTATTATTTTTGTGTTATAATATCTTGAACCAGTAGCTATTTTTGCTACTGCAGACCTATATTAGAAATGGGCCCATGGATTTGGATGATAAAAAACACAAATTTTTGTATCCTTTGCATTCATTTAAAGACTCACACAAAAAAAGGAATGAAAGAATGGATGTGGTAAATCATGTAGTTGGTTTATTCTTGTAGCTAAAACTATTAGTCTAAAATGGACAAAGGCTTCATTCAAATTTACAATTTTACACTATTCAATAGTGATCCAGCTATGTCATTGTCAGTTGATTTACTTATGTGGCAGAAAATAAGTATGTAAGGCAAGCTTCACTTTTGTTCTTAACAATAGTGACCCCATAAAAAACATCAGTCAAAATTAAACTTACATGATTCAGATAGAGCATGTCATTTTACATTATTTTCAAATGTGCTTCATTCTCTTGGTATCCCTTGTTGAAAAGGAATACTCACATATCCTACACTAGTTTGAGCTAGCTGCTGATTGGTGCCTTCACACATTTGTCTCTTGTGATTGGCTAACTTGATATATTCAGCTAACTGTCAGTAGTGTAATGCTGTTCCATGAGCAAAGAATAACAAGAGAATGAAGCAAATTTGATAATAGAAGTACAATTAAAATTTGTTTAAAACTGTATGTTCTATCTAAATAATAAAAGAAAATGTTGGGGTATCCTGTCCCTTTAACTTTAAGATTAAGCTTATGTCCAGCAACTCCTCTACTGCCCTCAAAATATTCACCATAGGAAAAAGCAGAAATCAGATTTTCTTCAACAAATTCTGACCCCATGGCTGGGTAAAGGACAAAGCCAAAAACATTATTTGAGATGAATGATTCAGTTTTTGACCATTATATATAAAACATTTACCATAGGAAATAACGAACAAAACAGATTTTCTTCAACAAACAATTCTGACCCCATGGCTGGATAAATAACAAAACAAAATATTTTTTTGTGATAAATGATTAGGCGAAAACATTCGGCTAGATTACGAGTTGTGCGTTAGGGTTAAAAAGCAGCGTTGAGAGGTCCCAACGCTGCTTTTTAACGCCCGCTGGTATTACGAGTCTTGAAATGACAGGCTAACCACTCACTTTTTTGGCCAGACTCGGAAATACCGCAAATCCACTTACGTCAATTGCATATCCTATATTTTCAATGGGACTTGCATAGCGCCGTATTACGAATCTAACCAAAAGTGAGTGGTAGACCCTCTCCTGTCAAGACTGATACCGCATTTAAAAGTCAGTAGTTAAGAGTTTTACACTACAACGCCGTAGCATAAAACTCTTAACTAAAGTGCTAAAAAGTACACTAAGACCCATAAACTATCTATTAACCCCTAAACCGAGGCCCCCCTCCACATTACAAACACTCAAAAAAATGTTTTAACCCCTAATCTGCCGAACCGGACATCGCCGCCACTTTAATAAATATATTAACCCCTAAACCGCCGCACTTCCGCATCGCAAACACTAGTTAAATATTATTAACCCCAAATCTGCCTGCCCTAACATCGCCGACACCTACCTATATTTATTAACCTCTAATCTGCCGTCCCCAACGTCGCCACCACTATAATAAAGTTATTAACCCCTAAACCTAAGTCTAACCCTAAACCTAACACCCCCTAACTTAAATATAATTTTAATAAATCTAAATAAAATTACTGTCATTAACTAAATTATTCCTATTTAAATCTAAATACTTACCTGTAAAATAAACCCTAAGATAGCTACAATATAACTAATAGTTACATTGTATCTAGTGTAGGGTTCATTTTTATTTTACAGGCAACTTTGTATTTATTTTAACTAGGTACAATAGTTATTAAATAGTTATTAACTATTTAATAACTATTTAATAACTACCTAGCTAAAATAAGGACCAATTTACCTGTAAAATAAAACCTAACCTATTTTACAATTACACCTAACACTACACTATAATTAAATTATTTACCTAAACTAAATACAATTAATTACAATTTAAATAAATTATCTAAAGTGCAAAAACACCCCCACTAAATTAAAGAAAATAATAAAATAATTACAAGAATTTTAAACTAATTACACCTAATCTAATCCTCCTAATAATAAAAAGCCCTACCCTATACTAAATTACAAATAGCCCTTAAAAGGGTCTTTTGTTGGGCATTGCCCCAAAGTAATCAGCTCTTTTACCTGTAAAATAAGTACAATACCCCCCAACATTAAAACCCACTACCCACACACCCAACTCTACTCTAAAACCCACCCAATACCCCCTTAATAAATCCTAACAGTAACCCCTTGAAGATCACCCTACCTTGAGAAGTCTTCACCCAACCGGGCTGAAGTCCTCAACGAAGCCGGGAAGAAGAGGTCCTTCAGACGGGCAGAAGTCTTCATCCAGGTGGCATCTTCTATCTTCATCCATCCTGCACGGAGCGGCTCCATCTTCAAGACATCCGACGTGGAGCATCCTCTTCAAACAACGTCCAACTGAAGAATGAAGGTTCCTTTAAATGACGTCATCCAAGATGGCGTCCCTTCAATTCCGATTGGATTAGCCAATAGAATGCAAGCTCAATCCTATTGGCTGATTGCATCAGCCAATAGGATTTTTTCTACCTTAATTCCGATTGACTGATAGAATTCTATCAGCCAATCGGAATTGAAGGGACGCCATCTTGGATGATGTCATTTAAAGGAACCTTCATTCTTCAGTTGGACGTCATTTGAATAGGATGCTCCGCGTCGGATGTCTTGAAGATGGACCCGCTTCGCGCCGGATGGATGAAGATAGAAGATGCCGCCTGGATGAAGACTTCTGCCCGTCTGGAGGACCTCTTCTTCTCGGCTTGGATGAAGACTTCTGCCCGTCTGGAGGACCACTTCGCCCGGCTTCGTTAAGGACTTCGGCCTGGTTGGGTGAAGACTTCTCAAGGTAGAGTGATCTTCAAGGTGTTAGTGTTAGGTTTTATTAAGGGGGTATTGGGTGGGTTTTAGAGTAGGGTTGGGTGTGTGGGTGGTGGGTGATGGTTTTAATGTTGGGGGGTATTGCACTTTTTTTACAGGTAAAAGAGCTGATTACTTTGGGGCAATGCCCCGCAAAAAGCCCTTTTAAGGGCTATTTGTAATTTAGTATAGGGTAGGGCTTTTTATTATTTTGGGTTTTTATTTTTATTTTATTAGGGGGATTAGATTAGGTGTAATTATTTTATTGTTTTCTGCAATTTAGTGTTTTTTTTTCCGTACTTTAGATAATTGTATTTAATTGTATTTAATTGTATTTAGTTTAGGGAATTAATTTAAATATAGTGTAGTGTTAGGTGTAATTGTAACTTAGGTTAGGTTTTATTTTACAGGTAAATTTGTCTTTATTTTAACGAGGTAGCTATTAAATCGTTAATAACTATTTAATAACTATTCTACTTAGTTAAAATAAATACA
The DNA here is from genome assembly GCF_027579735.1 of Bombina bombina. Taxonomy (NCBI): domain Eukaryota; kingdom Metazoa; phylum Chordata; class Amphibia; order Anura; family Bombinatoridae; genus Bombina; species Bombina bombina. Next base: position 626,970,137 of record NC_069503.1, on the reverse strand, counting down.
AACTTGCCTGTAAAATAAAAATAAACCCTAAGATAGATACAATGTAACTATTAGTTATATTGTAGCTATCTTAGGGTTTATTTTATAGGTATTTAGTTTTAAATAGGAATAATTTAGTTAATTGTAGTTATTTTATTTAGATTTATTTAAATTATATTTAAATTAGTGGGGGTTAGGGTTAGACTTAGGTTTAGGGGTTAAGAACTTTAATATAGTGGCGGCAACATTGGGGGCGGCAGATTGGGGTTAATAAATATAATGTAGGTGTCGGCGATGTTGGGGGCAGCAGATTAGGGGTTAATAAGTATAATGTAGGTGGCGGCGGTGACCGGAGCGCCAGATTAGGGGCTAATAATATAATGTAGGTATCGGCTATGTCTGGGGCGGCGGATTAGGGGTTAATAAGTGTAAGATTAGGGGTGATTAGACTCGGGGTTCATGTTAGGGTGTTAGGTATAGACATAAAATGTATTTCCCCATAGGAATCAATGGGGCTTCGTTAAGAGCTAAACGCTGCTTTTTTGCAGGTGTTAGTTTTTTTTTTCAGCCGGCTCTCCCCTGTTGATTCCTATGGGGAAATCGTGCATGAGCACTTTTTACCTGCTCACCGCTACAGCGCTGGTATTTAGGTGAGATGTGGAGCTAAATTTTGCTCTACGCTCACTTTTCTGCGGCTAACGGCGGGTTTCTAAAAACCCGTAATACCAGTGTTGTCGTTAGCACCGCACCCCTGTTACCGCAAAACTCGTAATCTAGGTGATTTATTTTTTTTCGTTTGCTCAAATGTCTATTATATGCAGAAGACTTTTACTTGGTGTGTTTCTTTATTCAATTTTTTTTTTTTTTTTTTTTTTAATTTGGTAGGAGTCAGAATGTTTTTGAAGCTGGAATGTTTATGAATGTAATGTATGGTTTTTATGGAGTTTCATTTACCTCATATCGATGAAGTATAGAAAGGTGAGCAGTTTTATTTAACGTTGGCCGGGCAAATCTAAGCACAAAGTACTACAATATATTGTGTCTATATATTTTTTCTGTTTTTGTCTCCTTTCCATCCTTCCTACAAATTACTACACAAAACATTTTTTAATCTCACTGGTAGTAGAAAACAAGAAAACTGCTTCTGGTTTTAAAGGAAACCATTAATGTACTGTACTTTCAGAATTATTTGTCAGCCCTGAGCACCTGTCATCCTAATATATATATATATATATATATATATATATATATATATATATATATATATATATATATATATATATATATATATATATATACAGTATACAGGGAGTGCAGAATTATTAGGCAAATGAGTATTTTGACCACATCATCCTCTTTATGCATGTTGTCTTACTCCAAGCTGTATAGGCTCGAAAGCCTACTACCAATTAAGCATATTAGGTGATGTGCATCTCTGTAATGAGAAGGGGTGTGGTCTAATGACATCAACACCCTATATCAGGTGTGCATAATTATTAGGCAACTTCCTTTCCTTTGGCAAAATGGGTCAAAAGAAGGACTTGACAGGCTCAGAAAAGTCAAAAATAGTGAGATATCTTGCAGAGGGATGCAGCACTCTTAAAATTGCAAAGCTTCTGAAGCGTGATCATCGAACAATCAAGCGTTTCATTCAAAATAGTCAACAGGGTCGCAAGAAGCGTGTGGAAAAACCAAGGCGCAAAATAACTGCCCATGAACTGAGAAAAGTCAAGCGTGCAGCTGCCAAGATGCCACTTGCCACCAGTTTGGCCATATTTCAGAGCTGCAACATCACTGGAGTGCCCAAAAGCACAAGGTGTGCAATACTCAGAGACATGGCCAAGGTAAGAAAGGCTGAAAGACGACCACCACTGAACAAGACACACAAGCTGAAACGTCAAGACTGGGCCAAGAAATATCTCAAGACTGATTTTTCTAAGGTTTTATGGACTGAGGAAATGAGAGTGAGTCTTGATGGGCCAGATGGATGGGCTCGTGGCTGGATTGGTAAAGGGCAGAGAGCTCCAGTCCGACTCAGACGCCAGCAAGGTGGAGGTGGAGTACTGGTTTGGGCTGGTATCATCAAAGATGAGCTTGTGGGGCCTTTTCGGGTTGAGGATGGAGTCAAGCTCAACTCCCAGTCCTACTGCCAGTTTCTGGAAGACACCTTCTTCAAGCAGTGGTACAGGAAGAAGTCTGCATCCTTCAAGAAAAACATGATTTTCATGCAGGACAATGCTCCATCACACGCGTCCAAGTACTCCACAGCGTGGCTGGCAAGAAAGGGTATAAAAGAAGAAAATCTAATGACATGGCCTCCTTGTTCACCTGATCTGAACCCCATTGAGAACCTGTGGTCCATCATCAAATGTGAGATTTATAAGGAGGGAAAACAGTACACCTCTCTGAACAGTGTCTGGGAGGCTGGGGTTGCTGCTGCACGCAATGTTGTTGGTGAACAGATCAAAACACTGACAGAATCCATGGATGGCAGGCTTTTGAGTGTCCTTGCAAAGAAAGGTGGCTATATCGGTCACTGATTTGTTTTTGTTTTGTTTTTGAATGTCAGAAATGTATATTTGTGAATGTTGAGATGTTATATTGGTTTCACTGGTAAAAATAAATAATTGAAATGGGTATATATTTGTTTTTTGTTAAGTTGCCTAATAATTATGCACAGTAATAGTCACCTGCACACACAGATATCCCCCTAAAATAGCTATAACTAAAAACAAACTAAAAACTACTTCCAAAACTATTCAGCTTTGATATTAATGAGTTTTTTGGGTTCATTGAGAACATGGTTGTTGTTCAATAATAAAATTAATCCTCAAAAATACAACTTGCCTAATAATTCTGCACTCCCTGTATACAGTACTTTACAAAAATGAGTACACCCCTCACATTTTTGTAAATATTTTATTATATCTTTTCATGTGACAACACTGAAGAAATGACACTTTGCTACAATGTAAAGTAGTGAGTGTACAGCCTGTATAACAGTGTAAATTTGCTGTCCCCTCAAAATAACTCAACACACAGCCATTAATGTCTAAACCATTGGCAACAAACGTGAGTACACCCCTAAGTGGAAATATCCAAATTGGGCCCAATTAGTCATTTTCCCAACCCGGTGTTATGTGACTCATTAGTATTACAAGGTCTCAGGTGTGAATGGGGAGCAGGTGTGTTAAATTTGGTGATATCACTCTCTCACACTCTCTCATACTGGTCACTGGAAGTTCAACATGGCCCCTCTGAGGATCTGAAAAAAAGAATTGTTGATCTACATAAAGATGGCCTAGGCTATAAGAAGATTGCCAAGACCCTAAAACTGAGCTGCCGCATGGTGGGCAAGACCATACAGCAGTTTCACAGGACAGGTTTCACTCAGAACAGGCCTCGCCATGGTCGACCAAAGAAATTGAGTTCACATGCTCAGCGTCATATCCAGAGCTTGTATTTGGGAAATAGACGTATGAGTGCTGCCAGCATTGCTGCAGAGGTTGAAGGGGTGGGGGGTCAGCCTGTCAGTGCTCAGATTATATGCTGCGCACTGCATCAAATTGGTCTGCATGGCTGTCGTCCCATTAGTTCCAACCGAGCTGGTGCCTCTCTCATCTCTCAAAAGTATTTCCATATCGTTGTTAGAACGCATGTATGCGTTCCACCAAGCCGGAAGTTGCATCACTTACGGTAGCAAACAATTTCATAGTGTTATTTCATATATATACTTTGTTGCATAATCAAAGTTACACGTGCAACTAACCTCAACATAATGTGCAAATGCAATGTGCCCAAATTCTGCTAAGCTAATGTGACACAAATTCATGTTTACATCAAATCCACCTCAAGTAGTTACGCAAAAACACTGTCATCGTTAGTTAACAACTTATCCTATGAACAAGCGTAATCAGTGTAAATATGCCCCAATATCTTGGATAATCAATGTGTGGAAACTAATTGTGTCAAATTGGGTATTTGTGCAATCAACAAATAATGCACTCATCGTGTTTGTACAAAAAGCTAGCATAAACCTCTCTATTATGAATGTTTGTCATGGTTACTCAGCCATATAGGTGCATACACAATCATTTTGTTTATTCATAAATTCCATACAGTAATGCAACAGATTATATGCCAACTTTTTAAAATAGGAGCAGATTCAACTGCATTGGTAAACACTTATTCAAGAATTCTTGATCTATTTTTTCTAAAAAATTGTCAGGAGAAAAGAGAAAAGAACAGAAACACGCCGGCCAGAGTATTGGGTGTTGAAATTTCTCCCACCTTAATTGTCATGTGGGGGTCTTAATAACAACTTGTCCCTTTTATACTCTTTTCCAGTTGAATTATACATAGTTAATATTATTTTTACATTTTACACCCATCATTGTCACCATGTGTTTGACTAGGCTCAGAACAGAAAGGTAACTTAAAATATGCTTAAAAACCTTTTGAGTATATGTACAGTAAATCCTTCACACCTTACACTAAATTATATCATAAGATTTTCATGATATCAGATATCACTCATTAAGCCATCCCATAATCCCTTAATAAGAAGACCTGCTACTAGGGGACACCAACATAAATGGTGACCTGTACTCTTCAAAGGGTAGCGGGTAAAGAAAAAAACTGGGTCCAATAATGTTGGACCCTAATTAGACTTACCCAAACAGACAAGGACCAGAAAGACCTACATACCAAAAGGTGTGAAGTCAGCCATATCTCATGCTGTATCTACCCTATCTGAGACTTTGCACACAGGTATGTTTCTAGTGTCGTCTCCTAGATCATTGCCTTATAGTCCGGTATGGAGTTGAGACCCCAGGGATGTAGTATCGTTCCTAAACGGAAGATCCATTCTGCCTCCCGTCGAAGAAGCATCTAATCCCGGTCCCCTCCTCTATCCAGTTTAGGGACGTGGTCAATTAGTATGATTCTGATAGATGCCACAGGATGTGATTTCTTTTGACAGTGGCGGTCCACCGGTTGGTCCGAGTGTCCCGTATCCGGGCTTGCCTAATGGCTAGCCTGTGGTTGGCCATTCTTTCTTTAATGGTACCCCACGTTTTGCCCACATAATACAAAGCACACAGACAGATTAGCAGATAAAGAACATGTGTTGTATTGCAGGACATGGAATGCCGGACAGTATAGATTTTATTATTGTGTGGATGATGGAATGTCTTAGTCGCTATAATTGAATTGCATGTCACACATCCAAGACATTTATAACATCAATTAATGTTAACTTTCTGTGTCGGTTGGTAACATTGTTAGGGTCAGTCTTAACAAGAAGATCTCTAAGGTTGGTGCCTCTTCTGTATCCCACCATTGGTTTAGTATATTTTTTTACACATTATAATTTTATATATATATAAAAAAATATTTTGTAGTATTGTATTATTAGCAGGACCGGACTGGGAACAAAAATAGGCCTAGGCATTTAAAGGCGGAGCAGCCCACATCAGTTAGACATCTGTCAGCTAGCTAGTCATCAAAGACCAGAACTCTCATTCTGCAGCACCGCTGCTTAACAGCCAGGCAGAAAATGTCATTTCTGAATATGTAATCAGGCAATCTAATTATTTAGAATTCCATGCCTTTCAATGGTTTATTGGCAATTTAAACTCTGATATTAACATTATTTTTTTTGTTGTTAAATATTGCAGGGGTTTTTTATTTTTTATTTTGAAACGTGCTTTACCTCTCTCATTTATCTCTTGTTTTTTAAAGGCAGGTTCATCTGTCTTTGCATTTATTAAATATTATATTTTCCATGGCAATTAGACTCAAATTTATATATCAGCCTTAGAATCTGATATCAAAATAAACAATTGAATATCTGCTTACAATACAATATATAACGTAGCAAAAAATGGTGTGGACAAAATTATTATTAGGCTAGCAAAAGTATTCGCTAACAAACAAAAGAGGAAATTCCAACACAAAGTTGTAACCATTTTCTCATGATACCTTCCCAGCAATGTACTTCACTCTTACATGTCACAGAAGAAAACTTTCGGCTAGATTTAGAGTTCTGCGGCCAAAGGGGTGCGTTAGCTACGCTGGCTTTTTTTCTCCCGCACCATTTAAATACCGCTGGTATTTAGAGTTCACAGAATGGCTGCGTTAGGCTCCAAAAAGGGAGCGTAGAGCATATTTACCGCCACTGCAACTCTCAATACCAGCATTGCTTACGGACGCGGCCAGCTTCAAAAACGTGCTTGTGCACGATTCCCCCATAGGAAACAATGGGGCTGTTTGAGCTGAAAAAAAAAACTAACACCTGCAAAAAAGCAGCGTTCAGCTCCTAACGCAGCTACATTGTTTCCTATGGGGAAACACTTTCTAAGTCTGCACCTAAAACCCTAACATGTACCCCGAGTCTAAACACCCCTAACCATACACTTATTAACCCCTAATCTGCCGCCCCCGCTATCGCTGACACCTGCATATTTTTTTAACCCCTAATCTGCCGCTCCGTACACCGCCGCAACCTACATTATCCCTAAATACCCCTAATCTGCTGCCCCTAACATCGCCGACCACTATGTTATATTTATTAACCCCTAATCTGCCGCCCCCGCTATCGCTGACACCTGCATATTTTTATTAACCCCTAATCTGCCGCTCCGTAAACCGCCGCTACCTACATTATCCCTATGTACCCCTAATCTGCTGCCCCCAACACCGCCGACCCCTATATTATATTTATTAACCCCTAATCTGCCGCCCCCAACGTCGCCTCCACCTACCTACAATTATTAACCCCTAATCTGCCGACCGGATCTCACCGCTACTATAATAAATGTATTAACCCCTAAAGCTAAGTCTAACCCTAACCCTAACACCCCCCTAAATTAAATATAATTTAAATCTAACAAAATAAATTAACTATTATTAAATAAATTATTCCTATTTAAAGCTAAATACTTACCTGTAAAATAAACCCTAATATAGCTACAATATAAATAATAATTATATTGTAGCTATTTTAGGATTTATTTTTATTTTACAGGCAACTTTGTATTTATTTTAACTAGGTACAATAGCTATTAAATAGTTATTTACTATTTAATAGTTACCTAATTAAAATAATTACAAAATTACCTGTAAAATAAATCCTAACCTAAGTTACAATTAAACCTAACACTACACTATCAATAAATTAATTAAATACAATACCTACAATTATCTACAATTAAACCTAACACTACACTATCAATAAATTAATTAAATAAAATACCTACAAAAAATACAATGAAATAAACTAACTAAAGTACAAAAAATAAAAAAGAACTAAGTTACAAAAAATAAAAAAATATTTACAAAAATTAGAAAAATATTACAACAATTTTAAACTAATTACACCTACTCTAAGCCCCCTAATAAAATAACAAAGACCCCCAAAATAAAAAAATGCCCTACCCTATTCTAAATTAAAAAAGTTCAAAGCTCTTTTACCTTACCAGCCCTGAAAAGGGCCCTTTGCGGGGCATGCCCCAAAGAATTCAGCTCTTTTGCCTGTAAAAAAAACACATACAATACCCCCCCCCAACATTACAACCCACCACCCACATACCCCTAATCTAACCCAAACCCCCCTTAAATAAACCTAACACTAAGCCCCTGAAGATCTTCCTACCTTATCTTCACCTCGCCGGGTATCACACCGATCCGTCCTGGCTCCGATGTCTTGATCCAACCCCAAGCGGGGGGCTGAAGATGTCCATGATCCGGCTGAAGTCTTCATCCAAGCGGGAGCTGAAGAGGTCCATGATCCGACTGAAGTCTTCTATCAAGCGGCATCTTCAATCTTCTTTCTTCCGGATCCCAGAAAGCTCTTAACTACTGACTCTGCGGCTGGAGTTTTGTCGTTAGATTTCTAACTCTCACTTCAGCCAAGACTCTAAATACTGGCGTTAGAAAGATCCCATTGAAAAGATAGGATACGCAAATGGCGTATGGGGATCTGTGGTATGGAAAAGTCGCGGCTGCAAAGTGAGCATTGGACCCTTTCCTGACTGACTCCAAATACCAGCGGGCGGTAAAAACCAGCGTTAGGAGCCTCTAACGCTGGTTTTGACGGCTACCGCCCAACTCTAAATCTAGGCCATAATTTTTTAAGGTTCTTGTTACAGACTGAATTTCTGCAGGGAAAACAACCATCTCTCTACTCCCCCTCCTCCTCATCTTTCTTACACTGGAATGTATACTTTTAAACCCTTTTGTGATATTATAGCACAGTGAGTATTTATTAAAGAATATATACCAGGGCCATAGTAAACTTTAATAGTGTCTTAACCAATACAAGTATCACGGCCCTGCTTGGGATTAAACCTGTGACTCCTGATTCTCATTCTGTAGCCCTGTCCCATTGCCACCAAAGAGCTTTAGCTTGTGCTGATGCTTTGGGAGACCTGTTGCCTACAGTGGTTGCACTCTTTAGCTCCACCTGCCTGCCAGCTGTAGGCAGTTACCTCGTCAGCACTGATATAAAAAGCAGCCTCTCAGACCACTCCCTGCCCTGATATTGTGGTTCTACCAGTCTGTTAGTGCCTCTGACGTTGCCTGAGTTGCTTTTTTTTCCCCCTCTGGTTCTTGAAATTGGCTTGCCTCCTGACTATATTCTTATATTTTCCTTTTGTTTGGTGAAGATCAGACTCCTTTTCTGGTAAACTGAACTTGGCCATGTATCCTGACTACTCTAACAGATTCTCCCTGTACTTGGTGACTTATCTGACTGCTATTAGGTATCTGAATCTCGGCTTGTCTCTTATCTATCTAATTCTCTTATCACCAGTCTATCACTGCTACCTGTTATCCTGTATCAGCATCCTTCTTTCTCTGGTATCCTGCTCCTGTACCCAAGTCCTGCAGAGGGTACCTGCCAAGCACTGGTATCTACTTTCAGTGTCTAGCACTGCAGAGGGCGCTTGCCAAATACCAGTATTCGGATACTGCATCCAAGCTCTGTAGGGAGTGTCTGCCAAGTGCCAGTCTCCAGCTACTGCACTTAAGCTCTGCAGTGAGTATCTGCCAAGTGACAGTCTTCAGCTACTGCACTCAAGCTCTGCAGTGGATATCTACCAAGTGTCATTCTCCAGCTACTGCACTCAAGCTCTGCAGAGGGTCTTTGTCACATTCCTGTATACATTTCCTGTACCAAATCTCTGCAGAGGGTTTTCTGTTAGGTTCTTGTATCCAGTCCCTGTACCCTAGCTCTACAGAGGGTATCTACCAAGTGCCAGTCTCCAGCTACTGCTTCCAAACCCTGCAGAAGGTATCTGCCACATACCAGTATCCAGCTATTGTACTCCAACTCTGCAGTATGTGTTTACACTGCTTCTGAATCCTGTTACAGTCTTCGGCCTCAAGTAGGCATTCCTGTCTTAACACTCAAGTGAGCATTCCTTTTATCGGCCTCAAGTTGGCACTTTAGTCTTGGCCTTAGAGCGGGTATTCCTGTTCCTGGCCCTATCATGCGCATTACCTCTGATTCCTCCTCTGGAGTGGGCACACCTGCTCACCTACCCTGTTTCCAGTATCTGATCCTTCAGTCTCCTGTACTATTAATTTGCATTGACTGTCTGTTTCTTCAGCTATGCCTAAAAGGAGTAAATCCATCTCACTGGCCCCTATTAGCACATAAGACAACCCTAAGTCTGACACCTCCACACATTAGCTACAAACTCATGAACCTGCTCCTATGAGCATGACAAAATATCAGAAATAGCTCTGTCTTGTTCTGTTACTGACAGCACTTGTTAAATCTATTAATAGCAATGAAAGCCTAGTACTAAGGTATAACATTAGGGGAGATATTCACCAATAATTGGAGTGAGAATCTATATGAGAATACAGAAGAGAAATAAATGCAAACATATTGCTATAATTATAAATGTTAGAAAAAACAATTAAGTCATCAGGGTCCACATTGTCACTGCACACTGGAATAGCCTCCCTAATGCTCTTCGCTTATCTCCACAAACTACTGGTCTGTCTGCACAGGGATCTAGCTACCCCCATCAACCCAAATATAGCTTTCTCTCTCTTTCTGCATAGCCGGTGCCCCAAACACATTCAAATCTATTTCAAAATTAAAATGTATTAGCCAAACCACAACAAGAAGTATAACTAAGTGAGAGAGTGAGAAAGTGTGAATAATAGTTAGTGAATGTGCGTGTGAGTGAGAGGGAGTTTAAGAAAGTGAGAGACAATGAGAGACAATGAGAGTGAGTGAGCATATGGATAAGTGTGTAATTGAGTGAATGCAGGGACGTGCACTCATAAGAGGCAGGGGAGGCAGTGCCTACCCTGCCATATGTGGCCAAAGCTTAATTAAATTTTAATTAAAACAAAACAAAAAAAAAGTAAAAAAAAATATATTCCCCCCCCCATGTAATGCTATGAAGAGGCAGGTACAGGAACGCTTCTCTCCATTGCAGTACATGAGTCAAAGGAAAAGCTGTGCTGCAGCGCCACCTGTGTTCTGTCAATATATTAGAAGCAAAACTTGGGACCAATAGGAGGCACCCCTCTTGATGCCTCCTAGCAAGTGAAGGATATATAGAATAAGCAGAAGGAGGATGCAGTGAGCAGGGTCATGTGACACAACTGGAAGCTGAGGTAACCTAAGAACAGATGACACCAAGCAGAAGAGTAAAGTAGTATTCTACATCTCTTGTGATTCACAAATTGTTTTCAGATACAGCTCATTAACAGGGGGACAGTAAGTGAGCATAACCCAAGCAGAAGAGTAAAGTAGTATTCTACATCTCTTGTGATTCACACATTGTGTTCAGATACAGCTCATTAACAGGGGGGGACAGTAACTGAGCATAACCCAAGCAGAAGAGTAAAGTAGTATTCTACATCTCTTGTGATTCACAAATTGTGTTCAGATACAGCTCATTAACAGGGGGGTCAGTAACTGAGCATAACCCAAGCAGAAGAGTAAAGTAGTATTCTACATCTCTTGTGAGGGTTAGGGTTAGACTTAGGTTTAGGGGTTAATACATTTAGTATAGTGGCGGCGACATTGGGGGTGGCAGATTAGGGGTAAATAAATGTAGGTAGGTGGCGGTGATGTTAGGGACGGCAGATTAGGGGTTAATAATATTTAACTAATGTTTACGAGGCGGGAGTGCAGCGGTTTAGGGGTTAATATGTTTATTATAATGGCGGTGATGTTGGGGGCAGCAGATTAGGGGTTAATAAGTGTAGGTAGGTTGCGGCGACATTGGGGGCGGCAGATTAGGGGTTAATAAATATAATGTAGGTGGCGGCGATGTTGGGGGCAGCAGATTAGGGGTTCATAAGTATAATGTAGGTGGCGGCGGTGTCCAGAGCGGCAAATTAGGGGTTAATAAATATAAGGTGTCGGCGATGTCTGGGTCGGCAGATTAGTGGTTAATAAGTGTAAGATTAGGGGTGTTTAGACTCGGGGTTCATGTTAGGGTGTTAGGTGTAGACATAAATTGTATTTCCCCATAGGATTCAATGGGGCTGCGTTAAGGAGCTTTACGCTGCTTTTTTGCAGGTATTAGACTTTTTCTCAGCCGGCTCTCCCCATTGATTCCTATGGGGAAATCGTGCACGAGCACATACGACCAGCTCACTGCTGACTTAAGCAGCGCTGGTATTGGATTGCGGTAAGGAGCAAAATTTTGCTCAACGCTCACTTCTTGCCTTTTAACGCCGGGTTTCTAAAAACCCGTAATACCAGCGCTGTAGGTAAGTGAGCGGTGAGAGAAAACTGCTTGTTAGCACCGCACAGCCTCTAACACAAAACTCGTAATCTGGCCGTATATTTTTTATCATGTTTAAATAGTACTATTTGAAATGCATGTTTTCTATCCCTTTAAATGATCACTCAGTGCAGTAGAATTGCATATTTAACAAGTGCATAATAAAAAGACAATGATTTAACACCTACTCTGAATTTCAAATAAGTAGTAGATTTCTTTTCTGACAAATTTATTTTTTCTCCCATTTTCTGGCCCCCTGTATCATGTGACAGACATCAGCCAATCACAGACTAGTATACGTATACCCTGTCAGCTTGTGCACATGCTCAGTAGGATCTTTTTCCCCAGAAAGTGTGAATATAAAAAGACTGCAAGATTTAATAATGTAAAGTAAATTGTAAAAGTAACTTAAAACTGCACGCTCTTTCTGAATCATAAAAGTTTATTTCAACTTGAGAGTCCCTTTAAGCATACTGTATATTAGGTCTATCAAAAAAAGCTGTGACCAGCCAAATTAATTTTTACAGGTTAGTTGAGATTGGTAAAAACTTAGCTATGTCAAGTCAGCCAAAAAATGAAACTGAATTTGACTGACTATAAAGTAGCTCCACTTAACTATTTATCTGACTTACCTAACTTGTTTTCTGATTGACTATACAGCATTTGGTCAGATTCAAAGGACATTAGAGGGACACTGAACCCAATTTTTTTCTTTTGTGATTCAGATAGTGCATGCAATTTTAAGAAACTTTCTAATTTACTCCTATTATCAAATTTTCTTCCTTCTCTTGGTATCTTTATTTGAAATGCAAGAATGTAAGTTTAGATGCCGGCCCATTTTTGGTGAATAACCTGGGTTATTCTTGCTGATAGGTGGATAAATTAATCCTCCAATAAAAAAGTGCTGTCCAGAGTACTGAAGCAAAAAAGAAGCTTAGATGCCTTCTTTTTCAAATAAAGATAGCAAGTGAATAAAGAAAAATTGATAATAGGAGTAAATTAGAAAGTTGCTTAAAATTGCATGCTCTATCTGAATCACAAAAGAAAAAATTTGGGTTCAGTGTCCCTTTAAACTTTTGGCACATTTTTTGAATCCACTATGTAAACAACAAACTTACTAGCAGGGCATAGTGGAAACCCAAATACATGTATTCAATTAGAACACAATAACAGTGTATTCAAATAATATACCAATATTACATTTAACAGATAATTATATTAACTTATACATGAAATAAAAAATAACCTGAAAATAGAAGTCTAATCCAATCTTAAATATTTAATTTTAAATGACTAATATAATATTATTAAATATGTATCAACATTAATTGCAAGGGAATTATTTTTTTTAATTAATTTTATATAATTAGCTCTCCCTTTCAAAATTGCAATAAGTGTGATTGACTTGCAAATGATAATATAATATATTCCCATCCGAGACTTGCTATAGTATAAGTTCTTAAAGGGACACATTTTCTTCCTTCTCTTGGTATCTTTATTTGAAATGCAAGAATGTAAGTTTAGATGCCGGCCCATTTTTGGTGAATAACCTGGGTTATTCTTGCTGATAGGTGGATAAATTAATCCTCCAATAAAAAAGTGCTGTCCAGAGTACTGAAGCAAAAAAGAAGCTTAGATGCCTTCTTTTTCAAATAAAGATAGCAAGTGAATAAAGAAAAATTGATAATAGGAGTAAATTAGAAAGTTGCTTAAAATTGCATGCTCTATCTGAATCACAAAAGAAAAAATTTGGGTTCAGTGTCCCTTTAAACTTTTGGCACATTTTTTGAATCCACTATGTAAACAACAAACTTACTAGCAGGGCATAGTGGAAACCCAAATACATGTATTCAATTAGAACACAATAACAGTGTATTCAAATAATATACCAATATTACATTTAACAGATAATTATATTAACTTATACATGAAATAAAAAATAACCTGAAAATAGAAGTCTAATCCAATCTTAAATATTTAATTTTAAAAGTACTAATATAATATTATTAAATATGTATCAACATTAATTGCAAGGGAATTAATTTTATTTAATTAGCTCTCCCTTTCAAAATTGCAATAAGTGTGATTGACTTGCAAATGATAATATAATATATTCCCATCCGAGACTTGCTATAGTATAAGTTCTTAAAGGGACATGAAAGTCAAAATAAAATTTTTACGATTTAGATAGAGCGTTAAATTTTAAGTATAGCATTCTAATGTATTTCTGTCATTACATTTACTTTGTTCTTGTGGTGCTCTTTGTTGAACAGCATACCCTGGTAGGCTTAATTAACATACATTTATGAATCACTATATGGCAGCAGTGTTTACTACAATATTTGTAACAATGTTATACGTTGTTGCGAACACTGCTGCCCCATAGTGCTCAACAATGTATAATATTGTTAAAGAACATTGTTACAAACACTGGTACCAGGGACGTGCACTCATAAGAGGCAGGGGAGGCAGTGCCTACCCTGCCATATGTGGCCAAAGCTTAATTAAATTTTAATTAAAACAAAACAAAAAAAAAGTAAAAAAAAATATATTTCCCCCCCCCCCATGTAATGCTATGAAGAGGCAGGTACAGGAACGCTTCTCTCCATTGCAGTACATGAGTCAAAGGAAAAGCTGTGCTGCAGCGCCACCTGTGTTCTGTCAATATATTAGCAGCAAAACTTGGGACCAATAGGAGGCACCCCTCTTGATGCCTCCTAGCAAGTGAAGGATATATAGAATAAGCAGAAGGAGGATGCAGTGAGCAGGGTCATGTGACACAACTGGAAGCTGAGGTAACCTAAGAACAGATGACACCAAGCAGAAGAGTAAAGTAGTATTCTACATCTCTTGTGATTCACAAATTGTTTTCAGATACAGCTCATTAACAGGGGGACAGTAAGTGAGCATAACCCAGCAGGAGAGTAAAGTAGTATTCTACATCTCTTGTGATTCACAAATTGTGTTCAGACACAGCTCATTAACATGGGGACAGTAAGTGAGCATAACCCAATACTGACAGGAAGTCAAAGGGTCAATTCAAATTTAAATCCATAATTTAAAACCCAAAGTTTTTTACATTGAATATTGCTAAGCCTCCCTTTTTCATGGTTATTTGATTTAATTAGGTACAAACTCCATATATGTTATGTCTGTTCAGTCAGAGGATGCAGTATCTATTTTTATTTTTCTCTGTGTCTCCATTTATTTAAAGACTGCTGTTAACTTGTAATTCACAAATCAATTGAAAGCTGTTGCATTGTGTTTTTAATATGCGCTGCTTTTATTCAAGTTTATATTAATAAAAAGGAGATAATGAGTCATTTAAAAAAATATATGTAATTAGTGCAGTTAAATGTTTTTAGAAATAATGCCACTGTAAAGTAACTGGTTAAAGACATAGTCAAAGGGAGACATTTAAAATTAAACTTTCATGATTGAGGTAGAGCATGCTATTTTTTTTTTTTTCAATTTTAATTTTTTATTGGTAATCCATATGGGGGTACAGGAAGAAAAGGAATAAGGTTTAGAGCAGTGATTACATATTAGGGGATACGCTACAATCAACCTTTTAAAATCAGACAAAAGAAAAAACAATAAAGAACAAAATGTAAGGCCTTGATCCAGGTCTCATTGTAAGTCTATAGATAATTCATAGTAACCTCTCCCCTAAAACAGAACAGGAATACTTGAGCCAGAATAGAACCATCTCTAGTTCTGGCAAAGCATAGCATTGTACCCTAAAATGAAACCTAAACTCGTCTTGTTAACCCCTTACTGGAAACCAAAAGAAAAGGTTTTTCTTGTTTTTTAAACAAACAGCTGCAATCAAATTGGTTTTCAAAAGTCAGATAGAGTAAATCACAGCTACAAACACAGGGGTCGATGATTCTACGAAGATAAGACGCTAACACAGACAAAAAAACCGACAAGACAAAAAACAAGAAACATACAAACAAAACAAAACAAAACACACAAAGAAGAAAAAAAAACCAAAAAAAACAAAAAAAACCCCAATTTAAACGAGAAAGGGAGGGGAGGGTAGTCTAATTTCAGCTTCCGGGGAAACCCCGGCGATAAGGTATGCTTAGAATTTACCATATTCCTAATAAAACAAGTTCACTATCTTTAAAAGGATAAATGATATATTCAATTTCACTGGAAGGAAGTGCTTTGATAAATTGTGACCATTTGGAAAATAAATTCTTTATATCTTGATCTTTTTGCAAGTTAGTATCCAATTGCTCAATGATACATTGCTTTTTTAAACAATTTGTGACCTCAGTTAAGCTCGGGATGGCTTTTAATTTCCATTTCTTTAAAATCAAATATCTAACCGCGAGGATAGCCATACTTATAATTTTGCTAATATGGTATGGTGGCGTGGGGTCATCAGCAAAGAATACTATCCTCCTGGGGGAAAATGTGAAGGAAGGGACCTTGACTATGTTATTAAGCCAAAATTGAACTTTTAACCCGAAGTTGTGGATTTTTGGGCAGTCCCAAATCATGTGCATCAGGCCAGCGGATGGATATGAACATTTGGGGCATTTATTGAACCCCAAATTCGTACATTTAGAGCCTTTCTCAGGAGTCAAGTAAGTCATGTGGAGAAGTCTTAAGTGTGACTCCCTCCACGTAGCTGAGAGAGTAACCCGAAGAGTTTCCTGAATCGAAAAAGTGAGAAGAGCTGGGTCCAAGGAGTCCTGTTGGAGCAGAAGGGACCATCTATAGTAGAGTTTCTCCAAAACATCAGGGCCTTTAAGAGCAGACAACATTTGATAGATGTAAGAGATTGATGTGAGCCCATTTTTAAATAATATCAGCCACTTTTCTAAGTCTCCCAGAGACCATTCCCATCCATAGTCAGTGATCTCACCTGCAAATATGCAAAGAAATTATTATTGGGAATAGCGAACTCCTGTTTGAGGGTATCAAAGGACTTAATGCATCTCCTCTCGAAATCTAATACTTGTTCCAGTCTTACCAGGCTTAGTGATGCCCATTTGGAGAATACAGCTGACTGTACGCCTGCTACAAACTGGAGATTATTCAATATTGGGAGATGTCTTGAGACTTCAGTTTTTATATGAAGAGCCGAGCCAATCTTTCTCCAAGTGGAGAGTGGATTATAGATGGAGCTCATCTTCTTTATTTCAATAGGGATTATTTTACTATTACAATGAGTCAGTGCTACTAATGAATAGGGATGTATCATGTTACTCTCTAGTTCCCCGCTTGTAATATAATTACTATTAGAAAGCCAGTCTACCATGATTCGTGCGAGAAATACTTGATTATATAGACGAAGATCCGGTAGAGAAAGTCCTCCCTGATCTCTCGGTACAGCTAATCTAGCTAACGAGATTCTGGGTCTTCTCTTCTGCAAGATAAATACTCGTAAGGCAGAATTAAATGAAGTAACATCTTTTGTTTTAAGAAGCAAGGGAGTATTCTGAAGGACATAAAGAATTCTGGGGTGGAGAGACATTTTGTACAAAGCTATACGGCCCGACATTGATAGTGGGAGATTTTACCAGTTTTTTAGCGCTTCTTTAACGCTAGCTAGCACTGGAAGTATATTCAATGAGTACCAATTGTCCGGATTAGCCGATATCCAGATACCTAAGTATTTAAAAGAATCCTGAACAATTTTAAAAGGGATAGATATAGGTGAATTTTGGGTTTGTTTAATCCAAAGAAGTTCTGACTTTGAAGAATTGACAGAGTATCCTGAGAAAGATCCAAATTTTTCAATTATAGAGAGGAGTTTTGGAATGTTTCTTTGTGTATTTGACATATATATTAATACGTCATCAGCATAAAGTGCAGTATGCAAGACTTTTCTATTGATCTTAATCCCTTCAATTTGCTGACGAATTTGATTAGCAAGAGGTTCGATAGCTAGATCAAAGAGAAGCGGAGAGAGAGGGCACCCCTGCCTCGTACCTTTTTCTAATTTTATGGCCTGAGTGGGGGAGCCATTAACTATTATTTTCGTATAAGCATTCTTATATAGATTATTAAAAAAAGTCAGAAAATGACCTGACAATCCAAATTGTTGTAAGGTAAATGCTATATGATCATGATGAACCGAGTCAAATGCCTTGCCTGCATCTATTGATAAAATTGCCAGGTCAGGGGTACCCTCTCTAGCCACCTCTCGCTGCCCCTCCCCTGATTTGAAATAGTCTATTACCAGAAACACTTCCCTTATTTTAGCTGAGGAGTTGCGGTTCTTCAGGAAACCAGCTTGATCCTCGTGTATGATACTAGGCAAATGAGATTGAAGCCTATATGCTAGTATTGATGACAAAAGTTTGTAATCCGTGTTGAGAAGCGCGATTGGTCTATAAGACTCTTTTTCAGCTGGATCTTTACCCTGTTTAAGAATAAGGGAAGTGAATGAAGCCACAAAATCAGGGGAGGGGGTGTTACCTTTGATGTAGAGATCGTTAAAAAGTGAAGTTAAGTGGGGTATTATTTCTGGCACTAGAATCTTATAAAATTCATTTGGAAGGGCATCTGGTCCCGGGGTTTTATTAAGAGTGAGCTTCTTTATTGAAGCGGATACTTCAATCTCTGTTATCGGGGCACAGATCTGATCCAATATTTGAGAAGTTAGCTTTGGAAAATGCGTTTCCCCCCAGAATTCCTCCCTTTGTTTAAAATCAGAAATCTTGTGTGCATATATGGATTTAAAATATTCAGTAAAGATATCGAGGATTTCTTCGGCTGTCTTATAAATTTTGCCTTCATGGCGAAGTGAACTTATTAAGGGAGCGGCCCTGTCGCGACTAACCAGATTCGCAAGAAGCTTCCCAGTTTTGCTCCCAAAGCGATACAATTTTGCCTGCATCTTTAGGTCTTTCTGGGATGATTGGTAGAGAAGGAATGAATCTCTTTCACGCAATGCAGTTGTATACTTCCTCCAGTTCTCAGATGATTTCAGTAGTATATAATGATTATAAGTATTTGTAACTGATTTCAGTAATTCTTTTTCTCTTACCTTAAGTTTTTTTGTCCTTGCTATGGTGTACGCTAGAATTTCGCCTCGCAGGACCACCTTAGCTGACTCCCAAAAGATAGCCGGTTTAGTAATGTATTCACGATTAAATAATGAAAATTCACGATATTTGGCTATGAGCCAATTTTTAAACTTGTTATCTGTGGTTAAATAGCGAGGAAACCGAAAGCCTGTATTTCTTAAAGAGGTGGGGCTTAACTGAAACTGCAGAGAGATTGGCGCATGGTCCGAAATAGTGATTGGAAAGATTTCTGCAATTATGTTAGAGTTAGAAAGCCTATCATCGAGCAAAAACAGATCTATCCGTGATAGTGATTTATGGGCCCTTGAGTGGCAAGTAAAATCTCTGGCTTCAGGATTTTTCAGTCTCCATATGTCAGTAATCTTTAAATTATGTGAAATTTTATTGAATAGCTTTGTTTCCAGATTATCTCTTTTAGTTTTTATAATATGGGAGCTTTGCCTGAGTCTATCTAAAGGATGCTTTGGGGCCATATTAAAATCACCACCAAGAACTAGGTAGCCTGCTGCACATAACATGAGCCTGTTTTGAAGAATGTCCCAAAAGGAGGAGTTGAAAACGTTTGGGGCATAAACATTACACAAAGTAAAGAGAATTTTATTAATTTTAATCTTTGCAATAATGTACCTTCCTTCTTGATCTGTATTTACCTGTATGATCTCATAGCAGAGTTTTTTCCCCAGGAGGATTGCCACTCCGCTCTTTCTGTTAGAGGAGGCAGAAAATATTACCTCTTTAACCCAAGAGGCTTTTAATTTAAGCACCTCTTCAGCTTTTAAATGAGTTTCTTGAAGGAAGGCCAGATCAGCATAATTATTCCTCAGAAAAGTTAATATTGCCTTTCGTTTAATGGGTGAGGTAAGGCCTCCTATATTCCAGGAAATTAATTTAAATTTATTATCAATAGCCATATGAATTTAAAAAATATTGAAGTATTGGGGGAAAAGGAAAAAAACAAAAACAAAAACAAAACAAAACAAAAGAAAACAAAACAACAAAACAAAACAAAAACACCCCCCCCCCCCGAAAAACACAAAAACACAAAAACACAATTAAACATAAACATTATCCCATTCCAAGCAAGCTGCTGGGGGAAGTTTACCCCAACTTCCCCTCTTCTCTTGATTTTCTGGTATTCTGATCATTGTACAGTGCTTATGATATCAACCTAACTATATTGTTGTACTTGTCTTTAGCCTTTACCCGAGGGAAATATCTCCTCAAAAAATTTAACTGCATCTTGTGCCGAATCATAATAAAATGTGTTTCCCTCCCTCTGTATTTTTAATTTT
Organism: Bombina bombina; assembly: GCF_027579735.1. Taxonomy (NCBI): domain Eukaryota; kingdom Metazoa; phylum Chordata; class Amphibia; order Anura; family Bombinatoridae; genus Bombina; species Bombina bombina. Next base: position 626,950,058 of record NC_069503.1, on the reverse strand, counting down.
GCTGGATAGAGTAAGGTTGCGCGTATGCCTTGGTTTATGAACCTCGAGCATATTGGGGCAATCTCCCTTCTTCTTGATGCTACTTCTGCTGAGTAGTCCTGGAAAATAAGAATTTTTACATCACCTAGTAAAATAGGTTGATGCTTACGGAATGCTTGGAGAATTGCGACTTTATGCTGAAAGTTCAGAACCTTAGCGATTATAGGCCTTGGTCTCGAGTTGTCTTTATTTAGTGTAGGTGCGCCTATCCTATGGAACCTTTCAATTACTATCTTAGGGAAGGAATCTGGAATTTGCAGTAATCTAGGTAATGTCTCCGTAAGTAGTTTATCTAGATTCTCATATTGTTTTTCCTCGGGGACTCCAATAATTCTCAAATTATTCCTTCGAGATCTGTTCTCCAGATCTTCTATTTTACTCTGCATTTTGGAAACTGTTGTATTTAAAATATCAAGGTTATTTTTATAGGTCATGTTGGTATCCTCTAAATCTGAGATCCTTTGCTCCGCTTCAGAGAGTCTGTGAGAGAATTGTTTTACCTCATTTGTCAAAGATGCTATATCTTGCTTAATCTCTATTTTCAGAGCCTCAAATTTAGGAGCTAGGGCATCAGAGATCTTACTAACAATGGTTTGGATGTCTAGTGACTCGCCTGGGAATGGATTTGTACAAGGTGTCTGTACTTCTGTTGAAGTTTCATAAATTGCTTTGTTTTTTTTGTCTCTCTGTCTTCCTGCCATCGCTGGGGGGGAATTTTTCGAGTGATTGTGAAGGTATTTATCCATGTGTATAAGTGGTGATTAGTGAGACTATGTGGTGTATTAGTGATAAAGGGGAGAAAAAAAAAAAAAAAAAAAAAGGGGGGGGGGGAGGGGAAAAGAGGGGAGTGAGTGAGTGAGAAGGTGAATCAGATGAGTTTATAAGTGTGAGGTGATAAGACAGTTAAAGAATTAATCTTAGTGATAAGTGATAGTTTGTGCTTATGGGCAGAGAGAGAAAAAAAAAAAAAAAAAAAAAAGGGAAAAAAGGGAAAAAAGGAAAAAGTGAAGTGTTTTTTCTTCTTCCCCCCTCGGCACGGCGGAGGACAGTGGGAATACTTATCAAGCCAGACAGCTATCTCCTTTATGGGAGATCCTTCTAATTTTCTCTAGTGTAAATCGTATGGCCTTATGCTCTTTAATTAATTGAACTCCAAGGCTATTGTGCTAATCTCCCTTCTATAGGGCTAGTTTTTCATTTATTGGGGAATAATAGTTTGTAATTAAGCCTCTGGTAGTTTTCCTTTAATTGCAACTTTGCCCTCTTCACTTCTATAACTTAAGTTGCCAGATTAGCCTTTAGTGATTATTTTTATATTCCTAGAGAGTGTTCAAGACAGAAAGTCAGCCTCCTATTCTCACCTGGCCTTGTGAATATTTGGAGTAATCAGCTCTTTCCAATTAGGTAATTTAGGATTATGTTAGTAATTCACTGGTCACCCCAAGATATACAATTACCCTTGTTATTTTTTACCGTATTAAATGATAAATACACTTAACTCTTTCTCAATAAACAATTTTGTGTCAATTATATAACAAGCTACTATGTTTCTGTTGAGAGACAGAAAGGATTCTAAAAATTTTCAGTTTATGCACCAGTAAGTATTTGCTTAACGTTACTAAGGCACCTTAGAGATTTGTTCAGTCAGAGGGCCAAACAGGTTTCTCTAACTCAAAGTAACATGATTAAATTCAAGAAGAGTAGAGAATGTCATCTTATCTAGTAAATCATCATATAGTATAGATATCTAAATCTTTAACCACAATTATTCAAAATTAATTGCATTGAGCCAGATATCCTTAGTTCCTCTTCCCCTTCCTTTTTTTCCTTTTTTTAAGTTCAATTTCTAGCTCTTATCTGAAATGGATTAAATCAAGAAACAAAGAAGGAAAGGGCACACAGTAAGAAGGAGCACAAAAAAAAACAAAAAAAAAAAACACCAGCATATAGCCAGGGTTTTTCTAATCAATAGGTAGTTTTCCTTCTGGCATGGTACCATCTAATTCTGGGCTAATTGTGCAAGACTTATGGCCTCTTTCCAATTAAGTAGTTTAGGGTTATGTTAGTAGTTCACTGATCACCCCAAGATATACAATTACCCTTGTTATTTTTTAGCACCTTTTGCACTTTGCACAGAATACAGTATTAAATGATAGATACACTTAACTCTTTCCCAGTAAGCAATTTTGTGTCAATTATATAACAAGCTACTATGTTTCTGTTGAAAAACAGAAAGGATTCTAAGAATTTTCAGTTTATAAACCAGTAAGTATTCATTAATAAGACACCTTAAAGATTTGTTCAATCAAAAGGCCAGATTTCTCTAGCTCAGAGTAACATAGTTAAATTCAAGAAGAGTAGAGAATGTCATCTTATCTAGTAAATCAACATATAGTATAGATATCTAAATCCTTAACCGCAATTATTCAAAACTACTTGCATTGAGCTATATAGCCTTAATTCCTCCCTCTTTCTTTTTACTTTTCCTCTCTTTTTTAAATTTGATTTCTAGCTCTTATCTCAAATGGGTTAAATCAAGAACCAAAGAAGAAAAGGGCACACAGTAAGAGGGAGCAAGAAAAAAACAAAGAACAACAAAAAAAAAAAAAAAAAAAAAACATAAGCAAATAGCCAGGGTTTTTCTATTCAATAAGTAGTTTTCCTTCTGGCTTGGTAACATATAGTTCTGGGCTAATTGTGCAGGACTTGTAACCTGACTTCTATCCACAGTTCAATAGTTAGTCCCGTTTTTTCCTTTTTAAGAATCATTCAGTTATACTGTCCCTTCAGTCCTGCGGCTTATTTTCCTTCTCGTATGTGCCACCTTGCTCTCTCCCCGTCTCCCTTTATCCGGCAAGAGCCTACAACTGGAAAGTCTCTCCCTGCACCCTTTTCTCTGAAGCGTTCTCCCAGACTCACCCGCACCTGCACCAGCGTGTTGTCCTCGGTCCCTCTCCAGAGTTGGCTGCCGGAAGATTCATCCAGTTACCGCAGCTCCAGGAAGTTCCTCTTTCTGATCTCTCTCAGCATCCGTAGTTTCCCTCCTCTCACGCAGCAACGGTGGGAGAGGAGGAAGGAGGGGCTCCGTCAGCAACCAAGAGGCCGGTTCACGATCTGCGGTATGTCTCCTCTTTATAGTGCCCCCTCAAGGTCCCCCTGCACCCCTCTCACGCAACACCGGTGGGAGAGGGGGGGGGGGCATCGCTAGCATCCAGCAATGACCGCAGAGGAAATGGAGTAACAGCTCTTCACAGACCGGCCCAGGGCTGCCGCAGAAGGTCCCAGACCGACACAGGTGAGCCAGGGAATATGGGCAGGGAGGATTCAAGGCAGCGGGTGCAGCGGAACAAGCCTCCAGGGAGCTCAGGGCTTGCAGATGAGAGGTTTTTAAGTATACAGCAATAGATACAGTCTCTTCTCCTCTTTCTCTCCCAGATTTTAAATAGAGAGCCGGTATGAGGTATACTGCGGGCTTCACAGCCTTAATAACTAAATTGTGGAGTACTTAGATCTTTTTAAGTAAAAGTACTGATAGTATGTAGTTCGCAACTTGCTTGTTTGCTCGGCGGGATGTAGTGCCGCTGAAAAGGTTCCTTGAGTGGTGTCAATTACTGTCCTGTTAGCAGACTCCCATCCTGTGGGGAGGCGCGAAGAACACACCGCCAGCAGCTGTGGGACTGGAGATTGGAGCTCAGCTACACCTGCTTGCTCCTCCTCCACCGGAACCAAGGCCTGTAATCAGAGCATGCTATTTTAATATACTTTTCTAGTTATTTATATTTTGAGAATTAGCATTAACTGTTACTGGCCCCATGTCAGCAAATCAAATTAGTTTTTGAAAGGAACATGAAAGTCATAATTACATTTCCATCATTCAGATAGAAATTGCACACAAAAAAAAAAAAAAAAAACTTTCTATTTTACTTTTATTATGTACTTCATTCTTTTGGTATCCTTTGGTGTCCTTTGTTGAAGGGCATACCTAAGTGGGATGTGCACGTGCGTTTCTTGAACACCATATTGCAGCAGCAGCAGCTGTGTTGGCAGTATTGATAACTTGTCCTTTGTATAAAACTTGTATGGTAAATTATTTCAATTTTTACAATACAGTAGTGAGTAGAGAAGAGATTGTGTATCATTCTAATTGCTTAGTAACTGGCACTGTGCCACAGAATTGTGTGAGTGTGTATGTGAGTGGGTGTCAGTGAGTATGTGTGCTTTATTCTCCAGGTAATCAATACATTTCCGATGACCTGGTACTTTAGTGCAGTGTTTCTCAACAATGGTTCTCAAGTACCCCCAACAGGCCAGGTTTTCATTATAGCTGAAACAGTGCACAGGTGAAGTAATCAGCTGATCAGTAACTCAGTGGTTACTAACTTGCTCTCACCCATCACCTGATTATGTCACCTGTGCACTGGTCCAGCTATCATTTAAACCTGCCCTGTTGGGGGCACTGGCGGCCCTCTGTACATGTGTTTCTCGGTCGTATCATATCTAGTGCCTCACCAGCGTCTGACCTCACTGCACGTCACTGAGTGAATGAATAAGCGAGTGTGTTTATGTGTGTCTGAATGAGTGTGGGATACTGAGTGACTGAGAATGCGTGTGAGTGAGAATGAGATTTAGGGCCTGATGATCAAAAGTTCCCAAGCAAAAACCTGAAAAACAACATTTAGCCTTGCAGTATCAGTTTTTATGCAATTATCATAGAAAATGGGCTGTTCCTATGAGTGGCCAAATGTCTCCCATAGAAATAACAAGAGCTCTCTGCAATGTAAATGTTTGCACCAAACATAACATAAATACATTAACATAAAGTTACACTCATATAAACATTATCTGATAAAAATATTCATATAAATATTATTTAAAAATATTTATAAGGGTTCACAGGTATATGGTATATGGCCATGCATTTGACTGCAAAGGGTTATACTATATACAGTGTATGTGTGTGTGTCTGAATAATAGTTCAATAATAATAATATTTAATAATGTGTTTTACTGTGCATTTACTGTAAATATTTAACATTCCAATGTTTTTTATATAGGGGAAAATGTTCTTTGTATTTTATAATATATATTCCTATATAATTTTGTATATATATCTATACCTGTATATATTCATATAGATATATACTGTAGGTAAATATATACTGTATATATATATATATATATATATATATATATACATATATATATACATATATATATATATATATATATATATATATATATATATATATATATTTACATTAAAGGGACACTTAACCCAAATTTTTTTTCTTAATGATTCAGATAGAGCATGCAATTTTAAGCACTTCCTAATTTACTCCTATTATCAAATTTTCTTTGGTCTCTTGCTATCTTTATTTAAAAAGCAGGAATGTAAAGCTTAGACACCAGTCCAAGAGTTATGCTTGCTTATTGGTGGCTTATTTAGGTGCATTATGTCTTTATTAAATATAAAATATTGAAAATATTAATAATTAACGTAAATAATTATTATAGATGTAGTGATTTTTAAAAAAAAATTACAATAACTATAACCATTATTAATATTTTTTGTAAATATTTTATATTTAATATTTACATAATACACCTTAGGATAACTAATTATTCATGTGCGCTAACCCAACACCAGAAGCTCGTTATGTATATTTTACATTTGTATGTTCTTCACATAGAATTTTTTTTAATTTTTATTTTTAAATGTACTGTATATTTTTATATGTATATTTGATAATGGTAAAGTAAAATATATATCTATATATCTTTATGAATATACACTAGTTTTCAAATGTTTGGGGTCACAGAAGTTTCTTTGTTTTCGAAAAAAAAGCTAATTTTTTGCCCATTAAAATAACAACGCATTGATCAGAAATACAGTGTAGACATTGTTAATGTTGTAAATGACTATTGTAGCTGGAAACGGCTGATTTTTAATGGAATATCTACATAGGTGTACAGAGACCTATTATCAACAACCATCTGTCCTGTGTTTCAATGGCACATTGTGTTTGCTAACCCAAGTTTATAATTTAGAAAGGTTAATTGATAATCAGAAAAACATTTTGCAATTATGTAAGCACAGCTGAAAACTGTTGTGCTAATTAAAGAAGCAATACAACTAGCCTTCATTAGACTAGTCGAGTATCTGCAGCATCAGCAATTGTGGGTTTGATTACAGGTTCAAGATGGTCAAAAACAAAACTTTCTTCTGAAACTCATCAGTCTATTTTTTATGAGAAATGAAGACTATTCTATGCGAGAGTTGCCAATAAACTGAAGATCTCCTACAATGCTGTGTACTACTCCCTTCACAGAACAGCGCAAACTTGCTCTAACCAGAAAAGAAAAAGGAGTGGGAGGCCCTGGTGCCCAACTGATCAAGACAACTGGGAAGCTGGGAGAAACCTATATAATCAATATTGAGGTTATAGTCTATTTGATAGACCTCATGGCAGATGCCTACCAACAGGGCAAGGTTTGGAGGAAACAGACCGTGATGGCCACGGACAGATTGCTGTCAGAGATACTGCAACCTCTGTTGGATCATCTCAACAAACTTAAATGTCGGCTCCTTGAGGTATGTGGACCTGTTTTTAGGGACAAAGAAAATTGTACTGTAGAAAATCTGAAAGTAGTGTACCATAAACTATCAACTAGTGGAGTTATGAGTTATAACTGCAAAGTGGAAGATATGCCTGATTCCCCATACCCCAAGGTCACTATATCTACCCCGGTTGGATTGCTAAATGAACCAGATTACGGAACTCTACTACCTACCTTTGAAGGTTACCACAGCTACATACCTCAACCAAACAGTGCAAAAAAGAACATAGAGGCTGGAGACCGGGCTATTGCGGTAAAAGTTATGGGCCTGTGCCACCAGAACAAGGCTTTTGCTGACAACACACCTCCCTTGGAGACTACAATTTCACAGCCGTCTTTAAAGTTTTGTGGAATGGTTCTTGGGCTGTACAGCTCTTTGGATGTGGCTATTATACAGCGCAACGCAAGGCAGAGACACAGTAGGCTGCCAGTGGCCTGTAAGAGGGGAGTGGGCTGATAGTCATCTATTCTTCTAGGTGGCCCCTACAGTGACTTACATCTCAGATCAGACTGGTGGACTTACATTATCTATTTGCTTGCATGAAGACTACTAGTCTGAGTCTTAGTAAAATGGTTTCTTACATTACATACATTTAGAATTAGCTCATGGGTGGGAACTAAATCAGCACTCCTCGTTCATTTTTTTTCTTCTTAATTAATGCCCATTATATGCTATCTATACCTTTAAACCCAGTTTTGTTGGTTTTGCAAGTTAAGGTACTCTCAAAATGTAATTTCTGCCCATATACACAGCAAATATAAATGGCAACTTTCCTATCCATCATATGGTGGTCTCCCTCTAATTTTGCAACTTTTATTATTTGTATTGTTTCTGTTCCTACACCTGTTTACATGCTATATACTGATGTCTATTAACACTCTTTACCATGTGTGATTATATATGACCTTGAAACCACGGGTGTCGCCGTTAACACTTGATATCAACCTCAGGGACATTAGTGTGTTCTCTATCGACTGTGTACTGTAATATACTGCTAACGACAGCTGACCGTAACATACTCTCTAACCTAGATTCATCTCTACTAATAAATAGGTGAACATTATATATATATATTATACCCTGATATTTGGGGAGAAGAAACTTTTATTTAATCTATACTCTTTTATTAGACTCAATTTGCATCTAGATAACAGGGAGTGCAGACCCAAGCTGGTTATATGGGGCTTAACATAAGAGTCACATGCTATAATTGACAAAAGGTGAGAAATTCATGTCTTCTTTTGAGGGGTAAAGGGCCCATACTCTTATGACAGACCTACATTACACAGGACTAATTTACCTATTATTCTATATACCAACCACATAGCTCTACCTAAGCTTTGAAAAATGCATACTGGTAACTACATGCAGACTACTCCTTATCTGGGTACAATATGTTAACACCCTGATAGATAAGGGTATGTTTATTTTTATCTCTATCATTCCATCACCCCAATAAACCCCCTGCTACAGATATAGCATGATACATTATCTTTTTTTTTTTGTGTGAGCAGCCAGCTTTATAAAATGGTACCCAGACTGGCTATATACAAAGGTTTATCCCTTATCATGACCTATGAGTTGACCTCCCACTTAAAATATATCCTCCATCAAACTGAATAACTGTCTATTCCTAACTGTCGCCTAAGTTCACAAAATGAAACAGGTTCTTGGACTGGCAGGTTAAACTAATAGTTTCCCTACTTCATGACATTCTGTATTTTCTATTCTAATTTCTCCCATTACTTTCAGTGGGCCTCCCCCCATCTAAGTTTACTATGTAAACATAGGAAAATATATCCTTAGACTTACCTCTTACCCAAATTACTCGTATATATGGTCTCATGTGGAAGCGACTATCTAGTTGTTCTTTCAGGTTATTAACCTACCAATAGGGTATATTTATGTCGGTAAACATAACCACAACTCCAATTTTGGTACCAAGATTGTTTTATAGTTTAACATCGGACCTTATTTAGTCCATCTAGTATACTTAAACACCATAGATCACATATCTTGTTAGAGGTACCAGATTCACATTAAACCCACATATAATGCTGAGCAACTGATAATACATATATCTCTTGGTATTTATTAATCTATATACAGTGAGGGAAAAAAAATATTTGATCCCCTGCTGATTTTGTACATTCGCCCACTGACATAGAAATGATCAGTCTATAATTTTAATGGTAGGTGTATTTGAAAAGTGAGAGACAGAATAACAACAAAAAAAATCAAGAAAAATGCATTTCAAAAAAGTTATAAACTGATTTGCATTTTAATGAGTGAAATAAGTATTTGATTCCCTATCAATCAGCAAGATTTCTGGCTCCCAGGTGTCTTTTATACAGGTAACAAACTGAGATTAGGAGCACTCTCTTAAAAGGAGTGCTCCTAATCTCAGCTTGTTACATGTATAAAAGACACCTGTCCACAGAAGCAATCAATCAATCAGATTCCAAACTCTCCACCATGGCCAAGACCAAAGAGCTGTCTAAGGATGTCAGGGACAAGTATGTAGACCTACACAAGGCTGGAATGGGCTACAAGACCATCGCCTACAGCGCCCGCAAGGTCCCCCTGCTCAAGAAAGCACATGTACAGGCCTGTCTGAAGTTTGCCAATGAAAATCTGAATGATTCAGAGGATAACTGGGTGAAAGTGTTGTGGTCAGATGAGACCAAAATCGAGCTCTTTGGCATCAACTCAACTCGCCGTGTTTGGAAGAGGAAGAATGCTGCCTATAACCCCAAGAACACCATCCTCACTGTCAAACATGGAGGTGGAAATATTATGCTTTGGGGTGTTTTTCTGCTAAGGGGACAGGACAACTTCACCATATCAAAGGGACGATGGATGGGGCCATGTAACGTCAAATCTTGGGTGAGAACCTCCTTCCCTCAGCCAGGGCATTGAAAATGGGTCGCTGATGGGCATTTCAGCATGACAATGACTTAAAACACACGGCCAAGGCAACAAAGGAGTGGCTCAAGAAGAAGCACATTAAGGTCCTGGAGTGGCCTAGCCAGTCTCCAGGCCTTAATCCCATAAAAAAATCTGTGGAGGGAGCTGAAGGTTTGAGTTCCCAAACATCAGCCTCAAAACCTTAATGACTTAGAGAGAATCTGCAAAGAGGAGTAGGACAAAATCTCTCCTGAGATGTGTGCAAACCTGGTGGCCAACTACAAGAAACGTTTGACCTCTGTTATTGCCAACAAGGGTTTTGCCACCAAGTACTAGGTCACGTTATTATAATTATTATTATTATTATCGGTTATTTGTGGAGCGCCAACAGATTCTGCAGCGCTAGAGTTTTGCATAGGGGTCAAATACTTACTTCACTCATTAAAATGCAAATCAATTTCTAACTTTTTTGAAATGCGTTTTCTGGATTTTTTGTTGTTATTCTGTCTCTCACTGTTCAAATAAACCTACCATTAAAATTATAGACTGATCATTTCTTTGTCAGTGGGCAAACGTACAAAATCAGCAGGGGATCAAATAATGTTTTCTCTGACTGTATCACCTATAATTCTTAAATTGCAACATAGTACGCTTCCGCTCTTAGGAACATAATATTTCTTAAAACATGAGGTTCCATTCTTACTGTTCAGTAGCAATATAGTGGATAGAGCTGTTTTGACCTCTAAATATCACTCAGTATTGTGTATGGTACTCTACAACTTCATACTCGCATGTAATTGTAAAATAATTATTGAGGTACTCATTGGATATGCTATTGAACATTTGTTTACTGTTGCTTTTCTGCACAACCTCAATAAAAACTTAAATATAAAAAAAAAATAAAAAAATATTAGGATACAATAATTCAAATAACAGCAATTTGTATTGGCAGAACAGAAGTGGACAATTTTTAGTTAAAGGGATAGTCTAATCCAGAATTCAAAAAGATAGACAATCCCATATTATTACTTATTCCCCAGTTTTGCATAACCAACACTGTTATATTAATACACTTTTTATCTCTGTGATTACCAGGTTTCTAAGCTTCTGCAGACTCCCCCCTTAACTCAGTTCTATTGAAAGACATACACCTAGATTATGAGTTTTGCGTTAGGAGGGGTGCAGTGCTAACGAGCAGTTTAAGCTCACCGCTCACTTACCTGCAGCTCTGATATCATGGGTTTTTAGAAACCCGGCGTTAGCCGCAAAAAAGTGATCGAAGAGCAAAATTTAGCTCCACATCTCACCTCAATACCAGCGCTGCTTACATTAGTGGTGAGCTGGTAAAACGTGCTCGTGCACGATTTCCCCATAGGAGTCAATGGTGGAGAGCTGACTAAAAAAAAACTTAACACCTGCAAAAAAGCAGCGTAAAGCTCCTAACGCAGCCCCATTGATTCCTATGGGGAAACACATTTTATGTCTATACCTTACACCCTGAACCCCGAGTCTAAACACCCCTAATCTTACACTTATTAACCCCTAATCTGCCGCCCCCGACATCACCCACACCTGCATTATATTATTAACCCCTAATCTGCCGCTCCGAACACCGCCGCCACCTACATTATGCTTATGAACCCCTAATCTGCCGCCCCCAACATCGCCGACACCTACATTTTATTTATTAACCCCTAAGCTGTCCCCAATGTCACCGCAACCTAACTACATTTATTAACCCCTAATCTGCTGCCCACAACGTTGCCACCACTATAATAAAGTTATTAACCCCTATAACTAAGTCTAACCCCCCCTAACTTAAATATAATTACAATAAATCTAAATAAAATTACTACAATTACCTAAATAATTCCTATTTAAAACTAAATACTTAACTATAAATAAACCCTAAGATAGCTACAATATAACTAATAGTTACATTGTAGCTATCTTAGGGTTTATTTTTATTTTACAGGCAACTTTGTATTTATTTTAACTAGGTAGAATAGTTATTAAATAGTTATTAACTATTTAATAACTACCTAGTTAAAATAAAGACAAATTTACCTGTAAAATAAAACATAACCTAAGCTACACTAACACCTAACACTACACTATAATTAAATAAATTAACTAAATTAAATACAATTAATTACAATTAAATAAAATTATCTAAAGTACGAAACCCCCCCCCACTAAATTACAGAAAATAATAAAATAATTACAAGATTTTTAAACTAATTACACCTACTCTAATCCCCCTAACAAAATAAAAAAGCCCCCCAAAATAAAAAAAGCCCTACCCTACACTAAATTACAAATAGCCCTTAAAAGGGCCTTTTGCTGGGCATTTACCTGAAAATAAAAGTACAAATACACCCCCAACATTAAAACCCACACAACCAACCCTACTCTAAAACACACCCAATCCCCCCTTAAAAAAAAATTAACACTAACCCTTTGAAGATCACCCTACCGTGAGACGTCTTCACCCAACTGGGCAGAAGTGGTCCTCCAGACAGGCAGAAGTCTTCATCCAAGCTGGGCAGAAGAGGTCCTCCAGACGGGCAGAAGTCTTCATCCAGACGGCATCTTCTATCTTCATCCATCCATCGCAGAGTGAGTCTATCTTCAAGACATCCGACGCGGAGTATCCTCTTCATCCGGAGTCTTCTTACTAAATGACGGTACCTTTAAGTGACGTCATCCAAGATGGCGTCCTTTCATTTCCGATTGGCTGATAGAATTCTATCAGCCAATCGGAATCAAGGTAGAAAAAATCCTATTGGCTGATGCAATCAGCCAATAGGATTGAAGTTCAATCCTATTGGCTGATCAAATCAGCCAATAGGATTGAGCTGGCATTCTATTGGCTGTTCCAATCAGCCAATAGAATGCAAGCTCAATCCTATATGCTGATTGCATCAGCCAATAGGATTTTTTCTACCTTAATTCCGATTGGCTGATAGAATTCTATCAGTCAATCAGAACTGAAGGGACGCCATCTTGGATGACGTCACTTAAAGGTACCAGAAGTCTCCGGATAAAGAGTATGCTCCACGTCAGATATCTTGAAGATGGAGCCGCTCCGCGCCGGATGGATGAAGACTTCTGCCCGTCTGGAGGACCTCCTCTGCCCGGCTTGGATGAAGACTTCTGCCGGTCTGGAGGACCACTTCTGCCCGGTTGGGTGAAGACATCTCACGGTAGGGTAATCTTCAAGGGGTTAGTGTTTGGTTTTTTTAAGGGGGGATTGGGTGGGTTTTAGAGTAGAGTTGGTTGTGTGGGTGGTGGGTTTTAATGTTGGGGGGGTATTTGTACTTTTTTTTTACAGGTAAAAGAGCTGATTACTTTGGGGCAATGCCCAGCAAAAGGCCCTTTTAAGGGCTATTTGTAATTTAGTATAGGGTAGGGCTTTTTTATTTTGGGGGGCTTTTTTATTTTGTTAGGGGGATTAGAGTAGGTGTAATTAGTTTAAAAATCTTGTAATTATTTTATTATTTTCTGTAATTTAGTGTTTTTTTTATCGTACTTTAGATAATTTTATTTAATTGTAATTAATTGTATTTAGTTTAGGGAATTTATTTAATTATAGTTATGCTACGTGCTAGTGTAACTTAGGTTAGGTTTTATTTTACAGGTAAATTTGTCTTTATTTTAACTAGGTAGCTATTAAATAGTTAATAACTATTTAATAACTATTCTACCTAGTTAAAATAAATACAAAGTTGCCTGTAAAATAAAAATAAACCCTAAGATAGCTACAATGTAACTATTAGTTATATTGTAGCTATCTTAGGGTTTATTTTATAGGTAAGTATTTAGTTTTAAATAGGAATTATTTAGCTAATTGTAGTAATTTTATTTAGATTTATTGTAAATATATTTAAGTTAGGGGGGTTAGGGTTAGGGTTAGACTTAGGTTTAGGGGTTAATACATTTAATATAGTGGCGGCGACGTTGTGGGCGGCAGATTAGGGGTTAATAAATGTAGGTAGGTGTCGGCGATGTTAGGGACGGCAGATTAGGGGTTAATAATATTTAACTAGTGTTAGCGAGGCGGGAGGGCGGCGGTTTAGGGAATAATATATTTATTATAGTGGCGGCGATGTCCGGTTCGGCAGATTAGGGGTTAAAATATTTATTTTAGTGTTTGCGATGGGGGGGGGCTCAGTTTAGGGGTTAATAGGTAGTTTATGGGTGTTAGTGTACTTTTTAGCACTTTAGTTAAGAGTTTTATGCTACGGCATTGTAGTGTAAAACTCTTAACTACTGACTTTAAAATGCGGTACCAGTCTTGACAGGAGAGGGTCTACTGCTCACTTTTGGTCAGACTCGTAATACCGGCGCTATGCAAGTCCCATTGAAAATATAGGATATGCAATTGACATAAGTGGATTTGCGGTATTTCCGAGTCTGGCCAAAAAAGTGAGCAGTGAGCCTGTCATTTCAATACTCGGAATACCAGCAGGCGTTAAAAAGCAGCGTTGGGACCGGCCAACGCTGCTTTTTAAGCCTAACGCACAACTCGTAATCTAGGCGATATAGTTTAGCCAATAATTGCTGACTCTTAAGTAGCTCCGCAGGAGTGAGCACAATGTTATCTATATTATACGCATGAACTAGCACTGTCTGACTGTCAAAGACAGTCAAAATGCACTGAGATAAGAGGCAGTTCAATGACTTAGAAATTAGCATATGAGCCAACCTAGGTTTAGTTTTCTACAAAGAATTCCAAGAGAGCAAAGCATATTTAATGATAAAAGTAAATTGAAAGTTGTTTAAAATTGCATGCCTTATCTGAATCATGAAAGTTTAATTTTGACTAGACTGTCCCCTTTAAGTCTCCACTCCAGTTTAAAATTAAATGAGAATATGCAGTTTGAAAAAATGCCACAAGATGTTGTATGTGCATGAAAATCTGGAGGTATCGGTATAAGTATCGGAGCATTTGCACGAGTACAAGTATTGGTATCGGTGCAACCCTACTTACAATGCATTATTTCTAACCTTGTCAATGACTGTATTTCCTATTCAAACACATTTCATGTATGTTTTCATGGAAAATAAGGAAATGAATAGGTGACCCCAATCTTTTTAACGCCAATGTATATATAGTTATAGGTATATATATATATATATATATATATTTAAAATAAAAATAGCATATTCCTGTATGTGAAGAACATTGGAATGTGAAATATTAATAACGCCTGTCGGGTTAGCTTGCAACCGGTTAGTGTTAGTTTTTTTCTTCTGTGCTCTCCATTGAAGTCAGTGAAGAAAATAAGTTAGCACAGTCAAGATATCTGAAATCCTGAAGTTAGCGTTTGTCAGGTTGTGCTTGTGCGCAAAAGTTTTAATTTCAAATTATAATAGGCGCACTATCCTAAGTGAGCAAAATCTTTACTTCTGGCGGTGTTATTGCTCGAGCAAAAGTACTAAATACCTCATCAATTGTTATCTGACCCATATTTGGTAGATATCTTTTTATGAATGCTTGAGATATATCTGTCTGTCAACTTTCTATCAATATTCTTTCTGTTAATCTATTTATCATGTGATTGACACGTGGGCTTTTTTCCCTCTCATCAAATGGGTGAGAGACACTTGACAGTCAGACAAACCAGATAATGACAGAGAAAAGAACAGACTCCCTCTTAATTTATAGGAGGGATCAGAATTTCCACCAAAGTATCTGCTGAGGCTACAACAGCCTGAAATACTAGTTAGGTAGCAGCTCATTAAGGCCCCTATTTATGAAAGTCTGGTGGACCTGATCCGACAGTGAGGATCAGGTCCGCCAGACTTCGCTGAATACGGCGAGCAATACGCTCGCCGTATTCAGCATTGCACCAGCAGCTCACAAGAGCTGCTGGTGCAACGCCACCCCCTGCTGACTCGCGGCCAATCGGCCGCCAGCAGGGGGGTGTCAATATGTCCGGGTTGATTTCCGGCGATGTCTGTCCGCCTGCTCAGAGCAGGTGGACAGGTTATGGAGCAGCAGTCTTTGTGACCGCTGCTCTATAACTGCTGTTTCTGGCGAGCCTGTTTCTACGGAGCTTGATAAATATGCCCCTTGGTATTAAGTGGATGCTAAAACTCTTGTCAATAAATATAGCAAGTGAAAGTATATCAGCAAAGTTTTGTGGCAGCATTAAAGGAATATGGTATATGACAAGGGGTGGGACTAAGAAGGGGTCAAATGTGTATGTGTTCAATTGAAATACTAAAGGACAGACCAAAATGAAGAACTTTACTTTTAACTCCACTCCACTTCACTCTATCATCTTCTACAACATGAATTTTATTGTGCACCCCCATAGAAGTCTATTATATCAGCCAGGAAATAAATGCACTCACATCATAATTCCACATGCAGATGTTAGCACACTAGACTAGCACTTGTGCAATAAGAAGTAACTCTGGACTTGCTATATGGGCACAAAAATGAAAGCTATAAAGATCACACTCTAGTAATGTTAACCCACCTTACTGATGCTCACAATTTTGCTCTCCACTTGTATTCTAGGCGACTTTTTGGATTGATCATATTATAGTTTACCAAGTCCTACATGAATTTTTTTAAGTGATGGGGATATTAAAAGGACAGTAAACACCTTATAATTACAAGACATTGCTGTTGTTTCACTGTAGAATAACGTCAGCCAAGTCTAAACATTTTTAAAACAAATTGACATCTTTTTACTGCATTTGCTTTTCCCTATTCAAACTCCACCCTCCATTTGCCTTATTTGGAGGAGTCGTTCTGGGCTTGAGTCTGCAGATAAGACTCGCCATAGTCACATTGTTAGTATAAAGTGCATTGTTTTGTAATTGTTATCAGATAAAGCCAGTTAGGGAACAATATGTAGTAAGGTTAGCCTTTAGAAGTCAGCAGGGTGCATTTTAAATTCTAATAATAAGAAAATTATTAATTTCCAGAGCTAACTTAGATGAAAAGGGGGCAAAATAAATAATACAATATATTGTAAAGTTGTTTCATTATGCAATACTAAACTATTTTTATAGAAGGCATTTACAGTCCCTTTAATTGTGCATAAAACCATTCTTTAATATACTGTATTATTATAATTGATTTAGTTCCCTTTCCTGTGACATTGTACTCAGAGGCGTAACTAGAAACCACAGGGCCCAGGTGCAAGAATCTAAAAAAAAGGTGAATTTGAAAAGGAGGTACCCTGTGCCCACAGTCTGTGAGATGGCCTGACCCCCTATTACTGTATATAGTGACACTGTTTAACCCACCAGTACTGTATATAGTGAGCATATAATTCTCTGATGGCATCAGAACGAGGATCTCATTGATTGGAGCCCATGGAAGCGTGCTCTTGTGAGCGCGATGCTTCCTATCAATTAGCATACGCTGGTATTACTCAGTGGAGAGCTAATATCGCTTAAGCGCAAGCGATATTTAGCGTTTCACTTGTAATCTAAGCCTATAGGCTAGATTACAAGTGAAGTGAAAATGGTTTTGTGCTAGCGCAATCACCTTTTCACAAGCCATTTTAATTCTGCTGATATTACAAGTAGAGCAAAATCATGATTGCTCTAGCACAATTGCTTTTTACGCTTTAATTCTTACCATGATCTCAGAGCTGTGGTTAACTGGTTTCCGAAACTAAAAAGTTGCACAAAACACAAAAAATATATATTACAAAGTACAGTTACACTCATAATAACACTGTCTAATAAAAAATATTTCAAAAAAATATTGCACAAAAAAGTCATAAGGGCTCAAATATATGAGATCTCGGGTGCTAGAGAAAAAAAAGGCAGACAAAGGGATTTTACATAGAGATACATACACATACATTGCTAAAGATTACGAAAAAGTTGGGACATTATGGAAAATGCAAAAAAACAAACAAAAAGAGTAATTTGAAAATTCAATTCACCCTGTACTATATTGAAAACACATTATTAACACATTATTTGATGTTTTATTTTGTTAATTGAATGTATTTTTTAAAATATACACTCATTTCCAATCTGATGATTGCAGCACACTTCAAAAAAGTTGGGGCAGTCGACTGTTTACCACTGTGTAACATTACCTTTTTTACTGAAGAAACCAGTTGGTTAAGTTTAGCAAGCAGAATTTCCCCCCAGTCTGTAATCTGCCAGTGAGATGGCTGGCTTGACCCTACCCGCCCCAGTACTTTATAAAGTGACCACAGTAGTCTGTGACATGGTCCAGCCCCCCCGTACTGTATATAATGGTACAATATAGTGACACTGTTTACCCCCTTCCCCCCTCCAAGCTGTAGTAACAAGGTCTGTAATTTGCTGGTTCCAAAAACATACACACACACACATACATGCATAAATACACACACAGTCACACACATACATACATACACACACACACCAATGGGTAAAACAGAAACACTAACCCCTGTAGTCAGAGACAGAGACACTAGTGAAGCATCACATCACACTCACATGATATCATGTGAATTTTTTTTTATTTTTTTTTAAGCTGCCCCCCCCCCCCTCGGGGGTCCGGTCGCAGTTGCAACCTCTGCACCCCCTGTAGTTCTGTCCCTGATTGTACTGGACAGTTTTTTGTCTTTAATGTTTTCCCAATAATCAATTTTCCCTGCTCGAGTGTATTTAATTAATTACAAATAAATCTGTTACCCTTATTTTGTAATTTGAAACAGCTGCTTTTGCCTGTTGAAACTACCACCTATATTGAAATGTTATTACTGCAGTATTTTCTATTGAAATCAGAGGCAATAGCAGAAATCAAACTCCTATGTGGTGGTAGAGCTCAGCCAATTTAAAAGGATGTTACTGTAGATGCGTAGAATACAATGTACTCTTTTTCAACTGAGTACATTAATTGTGAAAAGTGTGAATTTTCAAGTTCTTAGAACTCAAAGTGCACAAGACAAGCTCAAACCTAGCCCTGCATTCAGTATTCATTTGAATAAACAAATTTGAATATGGCCACCAGGAATGATTTTTGTTATAGAGCAACACACAAAGATCTGGATTTGCACACATATTTGTCCCTTATTGGCTTCATCAATAATGATAAATTTAGAGACTCCAAAATATTTATGAGTTTGCTAACAAAATATACCATGGCTACCTATGTCTAGTTTAGTAACAATTCTGGATTGTTGCAGCAAACAAGGTGTTAATGTAGTGTACATTTGTTCCACAGCACCAACTTGTAATTACAAGGTTTTTGATATACCTTTAACTTGTTGTCTGTCAAAAATGAAAATGGTTTGGTATGTCCAATTAGTTTAATCTGCTAATAATGTGGCCAAGGCATAAGTACAGTAGAGGCATTGTTGTAGTGACAGTGTAGTAATCGTATATACTTTTGCTTTGTGGCAATTAAACTAATTTCTAATTAAAAACTGCCAGCCTTTCTAATTTGTCCAAAAATACCCAACTTTGGTATCACTTCATTGTATCAACATTTTTATAGGGCACGTTTGTGGAAGTATCATATACTAAGAAGTCACTGGGGTAATTATCTTATCATATTGTGAGACTAATTAGATTACACACTATATAAAATACCCAATGTGATTATCACTGCCAAAGATGCAGTTATCAGGGAGATATCCTCACAGGGTTGCTGGTGCACAGGGGATATGATACATTTGCCCTGTGCTTTATCATATCAATCAGCCACAATGAAGATCAGTTGGGGATAAATCATCAGGACTCAGATTCCTTGTAATCCTTTTCTGGGAGCACCAATGTGTGCAGTGGGTGATTATGAGGATATGGGCAAAGGTTCTGATTTTTAGCAAGTAGGAACCTGCAGGTTACCCTTTATATAAAATTTGTAGTGTGAAATAAGTCTTTAGAGAGGTAGCTGTGGCATGGGGTTACCATGTTTTTACTTGTTTTCATTTGTATTTTCATCTTTGTTAACATCTATATTTCCTCCAGATTCATACCTTGAATTTAAAGGGACACTCAATCAAAATTAAACTTTTATTATTCAGATAGAGCATGCTATTTTAAACAACTTTCCAATTTACTTCCAATTACTAAATGTGCACAGTCATTTTATATTTAAACTTTTTGAATCACCAGCTCCTACTAAGCATGTGCAAGAATAAGTGTGTATGCATTTGTGAATGGCTGATGGCTGTCACATGGAACGTATATGCATTTGTGATTGGCTGATGGCTGTCACATGGTACAGGAGGAGTGGAAAAAGACATAACTTTTAAAATTGTCAGAAAAAAATCTACTACTCATTTGAAGTTCAGACTAAGTGCTATTGCATTGTCTTGTTATCTTGTATTTGTGGGTTATGCAAATCTACTGTGTTGACTGGTCCTTTAACTGGAAAATTATGGATCTCTAGAATTGGAGAGCAGTGTGGATTTACATTGCCTACTAAACTGAAATCTGGATCTATCTGTTGTTGTTTCAGACAGTTTTAGCCACTAAAGCCTCTGCAGACTTCACAACATTCTATTACATTAATTGAATCTTAGAATGTTGTACAAACCTTCAAAATTCTAAATGAACAAGTGAATGTGTTAAATTGGTTTCATTTTTGAATGTTGTAAAACATTTATCCATCCCTACCCCAGAACTGACCCTTGAGGAACACCACTAGTATCCCCCTCTGCTGAATGCACTCAATTTTCTAAGACACTATGTTTTCTATCCTTAAAGGGACAGTCTAGTCTAAAACTTTCATGATTCATATAGGACATGTCATTTTAAACAACTTTCCAATTTACTTGTATCATCAATTTTGCTTTGTTCTCTTGGTATTCTTAGTTGAAAGCTAAACCTAGGAGGTTCATATGCTAATTTCTTAGACTTTGAAGGCCACCTTTTATCTCAGGGCATTTTGACAGTTTTTCACCACTAGAGAGTGTTAGTTCATGTGTGTCATATAGATAACATGGTGCTCTATCTAGGAGTCAACAATGATTGGCTAAAATGCATGTCTGTCAAAAGAAATGAAATAAGGAGGCAGTTTGCAGAGGCTTAGATGCAAGGTAATCACAGAGGTAAAAAGTGTATTAATATTACTGTGTTGGTTATCCAAAACTAGGGAATGGGTAATAAAGAGATTATCTATATTTTAAAACAATAAAAATTCTTGTGTAGACTGTCCCTTTCAGCCAGCATTCTACCCAGTTCACAATTTTTGAGTCTAGACCACGGAGATACAGTTTGTAAAATAGTTTGTTGTGTGGAAAGGTATCAAATGCTTTGCTGAAATCTAGAAATGCTACATCGCCTGCTCCCCCCTGGTCTAATACTTTTTTTACATCATCAAAGAAGTAAATTATATTAGCCTGACATGATCTCGCTGAAGTAAAACCATGCTGATTTTGGTTCTCTAAATAAGTCTTTTTTTTAAGTCATAATTCTTTCTTTTAAGAGTTTAATTAATTTCCCTACTATAAAAGTTAAACTGACTGGCCTGTAATGACTAGATTCTTTCCTACTTTTTATGAAGAGGTATTACATTCACTATTCTCCAATCATCTGGAACAGCTCCTGTTAGTAGTCCCTAATTAAACAGATTAGTTATTGGGGCAGCTAGCACAGATCAAAGTTCCTTTAAAACCCTTGGATAAATATTATCAGGGCCCACTGACTTTTTACATTGAGCTCAATTGCGCTCAAGCGGACACATTTACTTTCAACTTGTAATACGCCGCGATATACCCCTTATCACTTACTCGCAACACATAGCATGCCATTCACAATCTCGCTCTAAATGGGGCATAAAAATGTATTCATTGTTCAGACCAAGAAAACCCTTTTGCAGGGGTTAAAAACAGCTACAAGCAAAAAATAGTACAATTATAAAATGTTTTTACTCTTTGGATCACATACTTTTTACACTTGTATGTCCATTTAATCTCATACGGAATATCACAATTGTATGTGAAGCTAACAACAAGTTTATGTGACTATTTTTCAGTTCCAGAATTTTTACAGAGGCTATAGCTTGTACAAACAGGAATAAAAATTGAAAAAAAGGTGGTTTACATTATTGCAGGGAACAATTTTTATCTAAATGAAAATCATAGCAGTGATAAGAAATCATTTTGTTTAGCACCGACAAGACAGACAAAAAGAAAAGAAAATTGAAACAAGATCCCTATTGCCAGTTGGAGAGGATATTGAAATACTAGGCCCTGTCAAGCAAAGAGGACCTCTATATCAAACAACAGAGTGATAAATTACTAGAGGTTGTCCTCTGAAAGGGTTAAGTGGAAATAGAAGGCTGATCATGTTCTGGGGGGGAGGGAATGTATGACCATTATATCTATGTCATATGTCACGGAAATTAGAGAGATAATGGAAATAAACATAGAAACCATTTGCAAAATGGCCATTAATGGAGACCTGATTACATGCTAGTTGTGGATAGTTAGAGACTGCCAATCTCAACCTGTAAACAATTTGGTCGTAAGCAAGATATGGAGTGATAATAATTTGTGCTAAATGGAAAGGATTTATAGATCAAGTTAGACTAGTTCAATTGCAAATAAAGGTTTCAAGTTACTGCTAAGCAGGACATAAACATTTAGTTAGCAAGTATATGTGAAAGTTCACCTTTTAATAAAATTCTACATAAAAAATGATTATATTTGTAATTATCTCTGCAATATTAGAGTTAAATAAATCCTGCGCACAATCACAACGGCTGTCTGTAAAGACAAAATCCAGTAAACTGACTGCTTGTTAAAAACACATAAACACTTAAAGGGACAGTCAAGTCCAAAAAAAACTTTTATGATTTAAATAGGGCATTCAATTTTAAACAACTTCCCAGTTTACTTTTATCACCAATTTTGCTTTGTTCTCTTGGTATTCTTAGTTGAAAGCTAAACCTAGGAGGTTTTTATGCTAATTTCTTAGACCTTGAAGACTGCCTCTAATCTGAATACATTTTGACCACTAGAGAGCATTAGTTCACATGTTTCATATAGATAACATTGAGCTCATTCACGTAAAGTGACCTAGGAGTGAGCACTGCTTGGCTAAACTGCATGTCTGTCAAAAGAACTGAAATAAGGGGGCAGTCAGCAGAGGGATAATTACAGAGGTAAAACGTGTATTATTATAACTGGGATAAAGGGATTATCTTTCTTTTTAAACAACAAAAATTCTGGTGTTGACTGTCCCTTTAAATTCATCAATTTCCACAGAATTTAACTATGGTGGAAATATTATATTAAACAAGTTGCAGTTTTCCATTTTTATCTACTTTGGATTAGTCCATACAGAGATTTTCTTGTCTACTGAAGGGATTGCTTCAACTTTCTTGCGTACAGCTGAACCTGCACTTTTGTACCTTGGGGTTGCCTATTTCCAGTGCATAATAGAAGGGATTTTGTTTTCTAGTTGGCCATCCTTGCTTGCAAGCCCCGTTTTTTAAAAGGATTCATCCTTCATAACTAACTTAATTATCATTGTACTGTTTTGTTGTAGGCATTGTGGTACGCTGATTTGTCTCTGCTGAGCTAGGGTGGTTTTTTTTTACTTTTATGTTTGTATGTGTGTGATATTTTTAAATATAATAATAATATATCACAATTGTTTTCACTTTTTTTCATAACTACCAGTATTAATATCTATTTAAAAATAAAAATATTTTTTTCTATGAAAAAAACATAGGAATTTCAAGTATTTCTATAAAAAATCCCCATAATAAAATATAAAAAAATATTAAACATGATAGTGCATGTTTCAACCTATTTGAAATGGTATGGTTTAAAAGTGTATATATTGCATATGTGTATATATGTGTCCACATACATATTTACACATATAAACACAAAAATACACATATATATATATATATACACATATGTATAGACATGTATACACATACATTTATATATATATATATATATATATATATATATATATATATATATATCATAACCCTTTTCAATGCTTCTAAAAGCTTTATATAAAAATAAATGTTGATTAAAAATATATATATAAAAACAATATTAAAATGTTTATATATAAGTGCAATACTTTATTTTAATGTGTTTTACATGTGTTTTGTGAAACATTTTTTTAACCCTTACACTTTACTTTATATCTCAGGTCTTGCTAATTCTTCTAATGCTATTTGGACTTTTGCCCGAGTACAACCTTTAACTTTCAACTTGTAATATCAGTTGCGATATCCATTTAAAGTATTAGGTACACTTGAGCGGTTTTGGACAAGCTAAACCTTCTCTGGTAAATATGATTTATCATGGACTTGTAATATTAAGTTGCACACTATTTATAACATGATCCAGCGATACTGCTGTTTGCGTCAAGCTCACCACTTGTAATCTGGGCCTCCATGTTGCAAGTCAAACAAAATGTAGCCTGCACACAATTCTGCTCGCAATGAAAGAATTTATGCCCATTTTGCAGACAAGATAAAATTAATTACTATCTGCTCACAATCTCCAAGTTTATATGAAAAAGGTACAGGTATTTGGTTTCTTGGCTAAAGCAAATAAACTCCCCTGCCAATGTCATATCATGATCAGTATACTTCATTATAGTTTTGGTTAACTTAGTGGTTATTTGTAATCTGGGGTTCGATAATTTACAGCATGTTTTCAGTCAATGATAAACATTTTTTTGAATTTAACCCAAACACAATCATTTGAGTCACTTCTCTTGTAAGGTGTATCCAGTCCACGGATCATCCATTACTTGTGGGATATTCTCATTCCCAACAGGAAGTTGCAAGAGGACACCCACAGCAGAGCTGTAATATAGCTCCTCCCCTAACTGTCATACCCAGTCATTCTCTTGCAACTCTCAACAAGCAAGGACATTGTAGGAGAGAGTGGTTAAATATAGCTAGTTTATTTTCTTCAATCAAAAGTTTGTTATTTTTAAATAGTACCGGAGTTGTGCTATTTTTTCTCAGGCAGTAAATAGAAGAATAATCTGCCTGGGGTTTCTATGATCTTAGCAGGTTGTAACTAAGATCCATTGCTGTTCTCACATATGTCTGAGGGGATTACACATATGAGGTAACTTCAGCGAGAGAATGGCGTGCAGTTTATTCTGCTATCAGGTATGTGCAGTTATAATTTTTTCTAGAGATGGAAATGCTAGAAAATGCTGCTGATACCGGATTAATGTAAGTTAAGCCTGAATACAGTGATTTAATAACGACTGGTATCATGCTTACTCCCAGGGGTAATACCCTTATGATATTGCAATATAAAACGTTTGCTGGCATGTTTAATCGTTTTTATTTATGCTTTGGTGATAAAACTTTATTGGGGCCTAGTTTTTTCCACATGGCTGGCTTAAATTTTGACTAGAAACAATTTCCACTGTTGTAGTATAAAAGATACAGTTGGTGCAGTTAAAATTACAAACTGTGACATCCAGCTTCCCTCAAAGGCCCTCTGAATGCTATAGGACATCTCTAAAGGGCCCAAAGGCTTTCCAAAGTCGTTTATTGGGGAAGGTAGGGCCACAGCTTGCTGTGGCAGTTGGCTGTGACTGTTAAAAAACGTCTATTTCGTTTTTTTGATCCGTTTTTTGAACTAAGGGGTTAATCATCCATTTGCAAGTGGGTGCAATGCTCTGCTAACCTATTACATACACTGTAAAAATTTCGTTTGATTTACTGCTTTTTTTCACTGTTTTTCAAATTCTGACAAAATTTGTTTCTCTTAAAGGCACAGTACCGTTTTTTATATTTGCTTGTTAACTTGATGTAAAGTGTTTTCCAAGCTTGCTAGTCTCATTGCTAGTCTGTATAAACATGTCTGACATAGAGGAAACTCCTTGTTCATTATGTTTAAAAGCCATGGTGGAACCCCCTCTTAGAATGTGTACCAAATGTACTGATTTCATTTTATGCAATAAAGATCATTTTCTGTCTTTAAAAAAATTTATCACCAGAGGAATCGGACGAGGGGGAAGTTATGCCGACTAACTTTCCCCACGTGTCAGACCCTTTGACTCCCGCTTAAGGGACTCATGCTCAAATGGCGCCAAATACATCTAGGGCGCCCATAGCGTTTACTTTA
The DNA here is from genome assembly GCF_027579735.1 of Bombina bombina. Lineage (NCBI taxonomy): Eukaryota > Metazoa > Chordata > Amphibia > Anura > Bombinatoridae > Bombina > Bombina bombina. The sequence goes on along the minus strand of NC_069503.1, from coordinate 626,924,447 downwards.
CAAGACATGGCGGCAGTCATGGATAATACACTGTCAGCGGTATTAGCCAGACTACCTGAACTTAGAGGTTAGCGAGATAGCTCTGGGGTGAGACAAAATGCAGAGCATACTGACGCTTTAAGAACCATGTCTGATACTGCCTCACAATATGCAGAAGCTGAGGAAAGAGAGCTTCAGTCAGTGGGTGATGTTAATGACTCAGGAAGATACCTGATTCTAATATTTCTACATTTAAATTTAAGCTTGTACACCTCCACGTGTTGCTTAGGGAGGTTTTAGCTGCTCTGAATGACTGTGTTTCCATTGCAGTGCCAGAGAAATTGTGTAGACTGGATAAATACTTTGCAGTGCCGGTGTGTACTGATGTTTTTCCAAATACCTAAAAGGTTTACAGAAATTATTAATAAGGAATGGGATAGACCAGGTGTGCCGTTCTCTTCCCCTCCTATTTTTAGAAAAATGTTTCCAATAGACGCCACCACACGGGACTTATGGCAGACAGTCCCTAAGGTGGAGGGAGCAGTTTCTACTCTAGTAAAGCGTACTACTATCCCTGTCGAGGACAGTTGTGCTTTTTTTTTTAGATCCAATGGATAAAAAATTAGAGGTTACCTTAAGAAAATATTTATTCAACAAGGTTTTATCCTACAGCCCCTTGCATGCATTGCCCCTGTCACTGCTGCTGTGGCGTACTGGTTTGAGTCTCTGGAAGAGGCTTTACAGGTAGCGACTCCATTGGATGACATACTAGGCAAACTTAGAGCACTTAAGCTAGCCAATTCTTTTATTCTGATGCCATTGTTCATTTGACTAAACTAACGGCTAAGAATTCTGGTTTTGCTATACAGGCGTGCAGAGCGCTATGGCTTAGATCATGGTCAGCTGACGTGACTTCAAAATCTAAGCTACTTAACATTCCCTTCAAGGGGCAGACCCTATTCGGGCCTGGTTGAAGGAGATTATTGCTGATATCACTGGAGGAAAAGGTCATGCCCTTCCTCAGGACAGGTCCAAATCTAGGGCCAAACAGTCTAATATTTGTGCCTTTCAAAACTACAAGGCAGGTGTGGCATCAACTTCCTCTAATAATAAACAAGAGGGAACTTTTGCTCAATCCAAGACGGTCTGGAGACCAAACCTGACCTGGAAAAAAGGTAAGCAGGTAAAAAAGCCTGCTGCTGCCTCTAAGACAGCATGAAGGAACGGCCCCCTATCCGGGAACGGATCTTGTAGGGGGCAGACTTTCACTCTTTGCCCAGGCGTGGGCAAGAGATGTTCAGGATCCCTGGGCGTTGGAAATTATATCCCAGGGATATCTTCTGGACTTCAAAGCTTCCCCCCCCAAAAGGGAGATTTCACCTTTCACAATTATCTGCACACCAGATAAAGAGAGAGGCATTCTTACACTGTGTACGAGACCTCCTAGTTATCGGAGTGATCCATCCAGTTCCAAAGGAGGAACAGGGACAGGGTTTTTACTCAAATCTGTTTGTGGTTCCCAAAAAAGAGGGAACCTTCAGACCAATTTTGGATCTAAAGATCTTAAACAAATTCCTCAAAGTTCCGTCGTTCAAGATGGAAACTATTCGTACCATCCTATCACTGATCCAGGAGGGTCAATATATGACTACAGTGGATCTAAAGGATGCTTATCTTCACATTCCGATACACAAAGATCATCATCGGTTTCTCAGGTTTGCCTTTCAAGACAGGCATTACCAGTTGTAGCTTTTCCCTTGGGATTAGCTACAGCCCCAAGAATCTTTACAAAGGTTCTAGGGTCGCTTATGGAGGTCCTAAGGCCGCGGGGCATAGCAGTAGCCCCTTATTTAGACAACATCCTGATACAGGCGTCAAACTTCCAAATTGCCAAGTCTCATACGGACGTAGTACTGGCATTTCTGTGGTCGCATGGGTGGAAAGTGAACGAGGAAAAGAATTCTCTATCCCCACTCACAAGAGTTTCCTTTCTAGGGACTCTGATAGATTCTGTAGAAATTAAAATTCACCTGACGGAGTCCAGGTTATCAAAGCTTCTAAATTCCTGCCGGGTTCTTCATTCCATTCCGCGCCCTTCGGTGGTTCAGTGTATGGAAGTAATTGGCTTAATGGTAGTGGCAATGGACATAGTGACGTTTGCACGCTTACATCTCAGACCGCTGCAACTATGCATGCTCAGTCAGTGGAACGGGGATTACACAGATTTGTCCCCTCAACTGAATCTGGACCAAGAGACCAGGGATTCTCTTCTCTGGTGGCTATCTCGGGTCCATCTGTCCAAAGGTATGACCTTTCGCAGGCCAGATTGGACAATTGTTACGACAGATACCAGCCTTCTAGTTTGGGGTGCAGTCTGGAACTCCCTGAAGGCTCAGGGATCGTGGACTCAGGAGGAGTCTCTCCTTCCATTAAATATTCTGGAACTAAGAGCGATATTCAAGGCTCTTCAGGCTTGGCCTCAGTTAGCAACTCTGAGGTACATCAGATTTCAGTCGGACAACATCACGACTGTAGCTTACATCAACCATCAAGGGGGAACGAGAAGTTCCCTAGAGATGTTAGAAGTTTCAAAAATAATTCGCTGGGCAGAGATTCACTCTTGCCACCTATCAGCTATCCATATCCCAGGTGTAGAGCACTGGGAGGCGGATTTTCTAAGTCATCAGACTTTTCATCCGGGAGAGTGGGAACTCCATCCGGAGGTATTTGCACAACTGATTCATCGTTGGGGCAAACCAGAACTGGATCTCATGGCGTCTCGCCAGAACGCCAAGCTTCCGTGTTACGGATCCAGGTCCAGGGATCCCAAGGCGACACTGATAGATGCTCTAGCAGCGCCCTGGTCTTTCAACCTGGCTTATGTGTTTCCACCGTTTCCTCTGCTCCCTCGACTGATTGCCAAGATCAAGCCGGAGAGAGCATCAGTGATTCTGATAGCACCTGCGTGGCCACGCAGGACCTGGTATGCAGATCTAGTGGACATGTCATCCTTTCCACCATGGTCTCTGCCTCTGAAACAGGACCTTCTACTTCAGGGTCCTTTCAACGATCCAAATCTAATTTCTCTGAGGCTGACTGCCTGGAGATTGAACGCTTGATTTTATCAAAGCGTGGCTTCTCCGAGTCAGTTATTGATACCTTAAGACAGGCACGAAAGCCTGTCACCAGGAAAATTTACCATAAGGTATGGCGTAGATATCTTTATTGGTGTGAATCCAAGGGTTACTCATGGAGTAAGGTCAGGATTGCTAGGATATTATCTTTTCTCCAAGAAGGTTTGGAAAAAGGATTGTCAGCTAGTTAAGCGTCTGGCAGATGTTCCAGACGTTCAGGCATTTTGTCAGGCTTTAGTTAGAATCAAGCCTGTGTTTAAACCTGTTGCTCCACCATGGAGCTTTCTTCAAGGAGTTCCGTTTGAACCTCTTCATTCCATAGATATTAAGCTTTTATCTTGGAAAGTTCTTTTTTTGGTAGCTATTTCCTCGGCTCATAGAGTCTCTGAGCTATCTGCCTTACAATGTATGTGATTCTCCTTATCTGATTTTTCATACGGATAAGGTAGTCCTGCGTACCAAACCTGGGTTCTTACCTAAGGTGGAATCTAACAAGAATAACAATCAAGAGATTGTTGTTCCATCCTTGTGTTACACAATCTGGACGTGGTCCGTGCTTTAAAGTTTTACTTACAAGCTACTAAAGATTTTCGTCAAACATCTGCTTTGTTTGTTGTCTACTCTGGACAGAGGAGAGGTCAAAAGGCTTCGGCAACCTCATTTTCTTTTTGACTAAGAAGATTAATCCGCTTAGCCTATGAGACTGCTGGACAGCAGCCCCCTGAAAGGATTACAGCTCATTCCACTAGAGCTGTGGCTTCCACTTGGGCCTTTAAAAATGAGGCTTCTTTTGATCAGATTTGCAAGGCGACGACTTGGTCTTCGCTTCATATTTTTTCAAAATTTTACAAATTTGATACTTTTGCTTCTTCGGAGGCTATATTTGGGAGAAAGGTTTTACGGGCAGTGGTTCCTTCCATTTAAGTTCCTGCCTTGTCCCTCCCTTCATCCGTGTACTTTAGCTTTGGTATTGGTATCCCACAAGTAATGGATGATCCGTGGACTGGATACACCTTACAAGAGAAAACATAATTTATGCTTACCTGATAAATTTATTTCTCTTATGGTGTATCCAGTCCACGGCCCGCCCTGTCATTTTAAGGCAGGTAATTTTTAAATTTAAACTACAGTAACCACTGCACCCTATGGTTCCTCCTTTCTCGGCTTGTTTTCGGTCGAATGACTGGCTATGACAGTTAGGGGAGGAGCTATATTACAGCTCTGCTGTGGGTGTCCTCTTGCAACTTCCTGTTGGGAATGAGAATATCCCACAAGTAATGGATGATCCGTGGACTGGATACACCACAAGAGAAATAAATTTATTAGGTAAGCATAAATTATGTTTTTCAACTGTTTTTCAGGATTGAAAATTTAGCCAAAAATAAGCCCTGTACATTACATGGGACATACTTTTCAACAAATTGTTCAGACCATTTTTCACTTATCCAATCTGACAGCTAAAGGGACCTTATAATGCTAATTAGCCTTTTCAATTTATTAGCAAGCATTCAAAGGTGTTTGGAATGGAACAGAAGATAAACACAGTGAATATAGCAGAGAGCACCATATGGGATGGACTTAATTATGGTCTATATTCATTGAACATCTCTTTATCTATCTTGCATAGTCCCTCTCTAGTGGGCGTCTCTGCAATTTGCACAACTAGGGCTAGATTCTGAGTGGTGCACTAACTGTTGCGTTCAAGCGATAAGGGGTATATTGCGGGTCTGCATGCGTCAGAAGTATTGCACGTATAAGAGTTCAAGTAAATGTGTTTGCTTGAGGGCAATCGAATTTAACGCGCATCTGGATAACGTAACTTTAGAGCTCTGGTTATCTGTTATGCTCGACAAAAAAGTTGCACAAAACACATCAAAAATATATTTAAAAGTATAATTACACTCATAACAACATTTTCTAATAATAAATATTAAAACATATTGCATAAAAAAGTTATAAGGGCTCAAAGATATGAGGTCTCAGGTGTTAGGAAAAAAAAGGCTGCAAAATATATATATATATATATATATATATATATATATATATATATATATATATACAGTATAAACATATTCTGTTATGTGAAGAACATTTGGAATGTGAAATATCCATATTTCATGTCGGGTTAGCACAGTTGGTTAAACACGATCAGGTTTGTGCGCGAGTATGGGTGTTAGTTTTTTTCTCTACTTTTTGAGCTCCATTGAAGTCTATGGAGAAATACGTTAATATGCTTGCAATATTCAAAGTTCTGCTTTTTGCTCTTGTTGGGTAAGTGCTTGTGCAAAAACTTTCAACTTGTAATACACCAACTACCCGATGCGTGCAAAAAAGCTTACGTTTAGGAAAGTCAATGCGTGTGTGAGAGCACTAAATAGTGCACCACTTGTAATCTAGCCCTTAATTTGCACAGGTTAGTGTGACTGAAGACCTAGGGCAAGATTACATATGTGACGTCGCACGCAAAAGCCGGTGACGCCGCTTTTTACGTAGTTTTGGTATCACATATACAGCGCTGCATATAAATGCGACACCTATATTTCACCAGTTGGCCCCAATTTTTACTCCCATAAGCTAACATAGAACCGCAGTGCAAATCAGTATCACATATTCAGCGCAAGGACACAGCGAAAATGTAGATATTTTACTCCTTTTTTACCTCGCCACACATAGGCAGATGCAGCCATCCTTGCAGTGAGTATAGGAGCACTGTAACTCCTGTAACTGCCTGAAAATATTAACTAACACCTAACACATGTGCAATATCTCTCTACCTCCTGAAAATAACTATCACCTAACGCATGCGCAATATCTAATTAACCTATTAACCCCTAAATCGCCATCACCCCACAATGCAATATACCTTAATAAACTATTAACCCCAATCCAAAATTCACCCATATTGCAAAGAACCTATTAAAACTATTAACCCCTAAACCGCCATCCCCCACCAACGCAATAAACTTAATTAACCTATTAACCCCTAATCCGCCAAACCCACACAACGCAAATAACTAATTACTAAGCCCCCTAACCTAACACCCCCTAAATTAACCCCAATTACCTAAATTAAAAAATACTAAGTTACAAACAAGTAAAATAAAAAAGCTAACATTACTTAAAAATAAAAAACAACTAAGATTAAATTAATCTAAGATTACAAAAAAAAAAAAATTCTAACATTACAGAAAATAATAAACAAAATTATCCAAAATAAAAAAATTCAACCTAATCCCTATGAAAATAAAAAAGCCCCCCAAATAAAAACACCCCGTAAACTAATGCTAAACTACCAATGGCCCTTAAAATGGCCTTTTCTAGGGCATTGCCCTAAATTAAACAGCTTTTTTCCTTTAAAAAATAATAAGTCTCCCCTAACAGTAAAACCCCCACCCACCAAACCCCCCAAAATAAAAAACCTAACACTAAAAATACCTAAGATACCCATTGCCCCTAAAGGGGCATTTGTATGGCATTGCCCTTAAAAGGGCGTTCAGCCAATAGGAATTAAATGGACACCATCTTTAATCGCGTACCTTGAATTAACTATTCAATGTATGGCGGCGATCATACAAAGAGGATCCTCCATGCTCCATGGCGCCGCGGTCACCGGTCTTCAGTTCCAAGATTGACGGTGTTCAGTTCCGGGGTCGCCAGTCTTCAGCTCCAGGGTCCCCGGTCTTCAGCTCCGCCCTCCGCTCTGTGCCGGATTGTTCCTGGAACAAGAAAGAAGAGGTTGCCGCTTGGAAGAAGACTTCACCGACTGGAACAGGACCTACTCCGCCGGACTTCAGGAATGATGAGTACCAACCTGGGGATTAGACTTAGGTTTTTTTTAAGGGTTTTTGTGGGTGGGGGTTGTTTTATTTAGATTTGGGATGGGCAGTAAAAGCGCTAAATGCCCTTTTAAGGGCAATGCCCATACAAATGCTCTTTTCAGGGCAATGAGTAGTTTAGGTTTTTTTAGTGTTAGGTTCTTTTATTTTGGGGGGTTTGGTGGGTGGGGGGTTTACTGTTAGGGGGGACTTTGTGTATTTTAACCCCTTAATGACCACAATATACCCTGTATGTCAATGGTCGTTAAGGGTTTTTTCAGGACATAATAGCACAAGTCTAGCAAGAACACGCTATTAATTCCCTCCCTCCAGCAGGCTTTGTGCAATAGAGCAGTCTCAATGCTGGTGGCAAGACCACGCTATAAAGCAATCAAGTCCCAAAAAAAGGCCAGCGACATACAGGGTACGTCGCTGGTCCTTAAGGGGTTAATGTAAAAATCTTGGGGCAATGCCCTGCAAAAAGCTACTGGTAGTTTATTCTTAGAGTAGGGGGTGTTTTTATTTTGTGGGGGCTTTTTTATTTTCATAGGGATTAGGTTTAATTTTGTAAACTTTGGTAATATGTTTTTTTATTTTCTGTAATGTTAGCCTTTTTATTTTTGTATTCTTACCTTTTTTTCTTTTTTGTAACTTTAGTATTTTTTAGTTTAGTTAATTTGTGTTAATTTAGGGGGTGTTAGGTTAGGGGGCTTAGAAATTTAATTAGTTATTTGCGTGGTGGGTTTTGGCGGTTTAAGGTGTTAATAGGTTAATTAGTTTATTGTGATGTGGGGTTTCTGTGGTTTAGGGGTTAATGGGGTAAATAGGTTTATTGCGATGTGTGGGTTTTGCAGTTTAGGGGTTAATAGGTTAATTATGTTTATTGCGATGTGGGGGTTTTGTGGTTTAGGGGTTAATAGGGTAATTAGGTTTATTGCAATGTGAGTGGTTGACGGTTAAGGGATTAAGGGTTAATTACCTTATTATTTTGCATTGTGTGGGTTTGTGGTGTATGTGTTAATACTTTGTGTGGGAGGTTAGTTTTTTTTTTTGGTTATACTTCGTGCGGGCGGTGTTTTTTTTTTTTTTTTAATGCTCCGTTTGCCTTCGCTGCATCCACCTTCGGTGGATTCTTTCACCACCCTGCAATTTTCAGAATCCACCTGGAATTAATTCTTTTGGCTGCGCGCAGCTAACATTCTGTTGGCTGCCTCACGCTGCCAACATTCCATTGAGGATGCGTGCGCTACTGCCGACAGCGACGGACATTACAAACGCAATTATTATATATATATATATATATTATATGGGTTTAAGACAGAGAAGAAATCCTGAGCCGGGTATATCAGGATGAAAGACAGGGAATTCAGCACTCTTTTCAAAAAGTATTTTATTTAGCTCAACAAAGTAAAATGAGGAGTATCCAAAAAATAAACTTGCGTGGCCACAGGAGAGGACAATCTCTAGCATTTATTTATTTAGCGAGACATATTGTTTAAAAAAAACAGATACAATATGTCTAAATACTATGGACCAAAAAATGTACATACAAAAGAAAAAATAAACACAAAATTATAATACAAACCTGACCGGTCAGGGGTTAGTGTGAATGCTTGAACATAGTACATATACTGACAAAGAGTTTCAAAAGGTATACCAATATTACAGCAGATAGTTTAATCTGCTGTTTTTTATCATGTCAGACAGAGATATCTCATTGTATGAACCGTTGAGTAAATGTATTTCATAGGAAGCCTTTGTCAGACTACTACACCCTGCTGCGAACGGCACCTTCAAGTATAAGGTTAATTGCCGGGTGAAACGCGCGTCGGCATTGGACAAGCCGACACGGAACATGTGGTCTGTGTGAACGCCACTGAACATAGACGCTTTGCAAACTAAACGCTAATGAAGGATCTCCTGTAAGATGACTGTGGGGATCCAAAAAGGACTTTTTACCATCTACTAGTCCTTGGAATGTGCAGGAATGTGCAGGAAACAGGTCGTATGCTATTATAACTCTTGCCTGATAAATAGGCACGTCTTTATATGATCTGGATATCGCTACCCGGTTGTAAGGGTAAAACTGCAAGTCTCTAAATAACACCATCACTATGCAAAACTACTATGCAGTCTTCTACTTTGCATTTATGCTTACCATTCCTATCATGAACTTTTCATCCTCATGTATTTAAGACTGCTTGCACGAGACTGCCTAGCAACTAACAGAAATATATGCTACTATCTGTCCGTTACTCATTCCTGCTGAGCTATTTTCTATGCTTACGCTTATACTGTTTGCTACTTGCTTACTAACAGACGTATGTACATATTTTGAGATACATTATTAATAACTACTTAGATCCCACCAATATACCTGCACGGCATTAAGCCTTATATAATAAGGTGCCGTACGCAGCAGGGTGTAGTAGTTTAATAAGTGTGTCTCACTAATATAACTGCTCATATAAATGTATGTACACGACATTGACATGCCTTATATGTACTGCCCATAGTTACACTATATTTTCTTGGGCGCAATGTCAGTATCTACTTAGATCCCATTCTTATACCTGCCCGGCAATTAACCTTATACTTGAAGGTGCCGTTCGCAGCAGGGTGTAGTAGTCTGACAAAGGCTTCCTATGAAATACATTTACTCAACGGTTCATACAATGAGATATCTCTGTCTGACATGATAAAAAACAGCAGATTAAACTATCTGCTGTAATATTGGTATACCTTTTGAAACTCTTTGTCAGTATATGTACTATGTTCAAGCATTCACACTAACCCCTGACCGGTCAGGTTTGTATTATAATTTTGTGTTTATTTTTTCTTTTGTATGTACATTTTTTGGTCCATAGTATTTAGACATATTGTATCTGTTTTTTTTAAACAATATGTCTCGCTAAATAAATAAATGCTAGAGATTGTCCTCTCTTGTGGCCACGCAAGTTTATTTTTTGGATACTCCTCATTTTACTTTGTTGAGCTAAATAAAATACTTTTTGAAAAGAGTGCTGAATTCCCTGTCTTTCATCCTGATATACCCGGCTCAGGATTTCTTCTCTGTCTTAAACCCATATAATCTATTCTAAGGGTCTGCACCACATTACTGTTATATTTAAGGCCATACCAGTATTTGATTATGAACTGGTGGGTCACTCTATATTAGCTCACAGCAGCTGCGTCCCCTCCGTCATTTCCCCTATATATATATATATATATATATATATATATATATATATATATATATATATATATAAAAATATATGTATGTGTATGTATTCAAAAGAAATTTGCTGGAAGTTGCGCTCTCCCTTGGCGTCCTCTCAGTCTTGAGTACCCGGCACTATGGAGAGTGGGCGGGGACACACCCCCTGTAAGAATCCTCTTCATTGGCTGCAGCTCCAAACGTGTCTGCCACACACGCTTCCAAACAAATGCAGAGAGCCAAAGTGGAAGTTGCGCTCGATGAACCCAAGGATTAATCAAAGTTGAGAAGGTCCAGGCAGGAGGTTAAATAAAAGCCAAATTTATTAGAAAAAATATTTAAAAAGTGAGAACAAGGACCATAAATACAAAGTCCTGTAAAAAAGCCAGCAGTGACTCAGAACAACCAGGTTAGTGAGCTGATCCTCTTGCAGACATGTTTCGTGCACTTGCGCACTTGATCACTGCTTACCTGAGGATCAGCTCAGTCACCTATTAAAGGCTCAAATTAACACGTAATTAACAATTTCTAAACCTGATTGGATACCTGAAACCACATGACAAAATAGTTATGCACCTAGTCTGACATGACACTTACACGTACATCAGCCTATAGTTATAGATTGCAAAGACTATAGTTATATTTAGTGCTAAGTTTTTCAAACAAAGATAGGAAGAGATTGAAACTACTCATTGGGGCAAGTGTTCAAATACACTAATTGCAACTGTATGTTGTATTAATTCTCTCTGCTTTTTAAAGTGAAAGAAAGTTCAAGATATTTTAAAGGCTGTAAGTAATTTAGATTTTAGATTTTCAAACAAGGATGGCCAAAGATTTAAAATTGCTTACAAAATATAGATTCATGTGCAAACGTTGCATACACATGTTATACTTATATACTCTACTTCTCAATTGAATAGAGAATCAAGATATTTAAATAGAGGAAACCCTAGACAAATCACTATTTTAGCCTTTTAATCAAAGACAGAAGAGAGTGAAAGAACACAGACATTTATAAGCTAATAACATATTAGTATGATCTATAAGCTCTAAACATATGTCCAGATGGAATATTGTTTAGGTAAATACATCAAGATCACGCCTGATGTTTAACCCTTCAGGTTCACTTGTCTGAAGGGTGAACATCCAAAAAATTTCCTTTTTGTTAAGTTGTTGTTGTTCTGAGTCACTGCTGGCTTTTTTTTACAGGACTTTGTATTTATGGTCCTTGTTCTCACTTTTTAAATATTTTTTCTAATAAATTTGGTTTTTATTTAACCTCCTGCCTGGACCTTCTCAACTTTGATTAATCCTTGGGTTCATCGAGCTCAACTTCCACTTTGGCTCTCTGCATTTGTTTAGATATGTATGTGTATGTGCATATATGTATAAACATACATGAAATGAGTTTGAATAGGAAATAAAGTCATTGACAAGGTTTTAAGTGACATAATAATTGTGTCCTTTAAACATTCATCAACGAATCCTCCATGTGCAGCAATTACAGCCTTGCATTCCAATGTTCTTCACTTAGAAGCAAAATGTTGTTAGCATTTTAAAATATATATTTCTATATACAGGTATATCTGTAAACATATCTATACCTATACATTCATATAGATAAATAGGTGTAGATCGCTGGTTTTCAAACCTGTCCTCAGGCCTGCCTAATAGGCCAGCTTTTGAGGATATCTTAACAAGAGCACAGTTGAAATAATTAGATGATTAGTAAACATGGTTATTTTACCTGCTCTCACCCAAGGTAATCCTGAACATCTGGCCTGTAAAGGAGACCTGAAGACAGGTTTGAAGACTAGTGGTATAGATATATATTTAAAAAAAATAATATGTATTTTAAAATAAAAAGAACATTTTCTTTTATGTGAAACACATTTGACTGGAAAATATCCATAACTACATTTGGGTTTAGCGCTACAGGTCTAATGTGGTGCTGGGTTAGCGTATGATCGGTAAGTGTTAAGTTTGTTTTTTAAAGCACACGCCATTAAGTCTATGGGAGAGACAAAGCAATCACAATATCCGAAGTCCTGAAGTTTGCGCTCATCGGTTTTCGCTCATGCGTAAAAATTTTTACTGTTATCTTGTAATACACTCGCTAACTATGGGAGAGACAAAGCAATCACAATATCCGAAGTCCTGAAGTTTGCTCGCATCGGTTTTCGCTCATGCGTAAAATTTTTTACTGTTATCTTGTAATACACTCGCTAACCTGCCTGCATTAAAAGTTTACCTTGAGTGGTATTTGTGCACAAGCATAACATATTTTAGCATGCTACTTGAAATCTGGCCCAAATTGTGATTTCTTGTGATATGATTACATAAAAAACAATAGATATTTGAAATAAGGGAAATTGATAAACGCATTGTTTTGCTGTTTTCTTTGTAATCATTTCCACATAATTAGTGTGATTAAAGAATATCTGAAATAGGTTCATTTTTATACTGATTTAAGTAATACCATATATCTCATATGTCTATGTTATAGTAAGTTATAGCAAATTTAGGCAAAATAATACAAGATTGGTATTTTTTGTTTAACGCTAAGGCTAGCATTTATCAGTACCGTGAGTGAACAATGTCCAAGCATTGCAGCAATATGCTGCCGTATTTAAAGGAACAGTCTAGTCAAATTTAAACTTTCATAATTTAGATAGGGCATGTAATTTTAAACAACTTTCCAATTGACTTTTATCATTACATTTTCTTTGTTCCCTTTGGGGTATATTTCAAAAGCTAAACCTAGGTAGGCTCAAACTGATTTCTAAACTGTTGAAAACCGCCTCTTAGCTCAGAGCATTTTGAAAAAATTTCACAGTTAGACAGTATTAGTTCATGTGTGTCATATAGATAACATTGTGCTCACCCCCGTATAGTTGTTTAGGAGTCTGCACTAATTGGCTAAACTGCATGTCTGTCAAAAGCACTGAGATAAGGGGGCAGTCTGCAGAGACTTAGATACAAGGTAATCACAGATGTAAAACATATATTAATATAACTGTGTTGGTTATGCAAAACGTGGGAATGGGTAATAAAGGGATTATCTATCTTTTTAAACAATACAAATCCTGGTGTAGACTGTCCCTTTAACATTGCACAAGAGTTTGCTTGTTCAATGCCGCCCCCTGCTCAAGCTAGCCCAAAGGTACGTGAGTAGGGGGTTGTCAATCACCCTGGGGCAAATATACCTTGGGTGATTTAATCCACCAACTAATAGCAGGTGTACTAGATAGGAAGCTGCAGACTGATTACCGCTGCTTCGAGCTTGCAGGCAGCAATTGGTTCCGAGAGCTGCATATGCAGCTTGATACATGGGGGCCATAGTTTGCAAAATTTGCTATGCTTGGACTGTTAGCTTAATAGCAGCTAACTAATCCAAAACCACTACTCATAAGTATATAGTTGTAGAAACTAGACACCACAAGGTTTTTACCTATAGGAGTCGACACTTTTACTTTAACCCTTTTATCACCAAGGCAAAAAAAATGCAAAAAAACTACTTAAAAAAAATACACTTAATTACAATAAATGTATTAAAAAAATTAAACTAAATTAATATAATTCTTCACTATTAGTATGGCATAGGTGCTGACATGGAGAAATAAGGAGGGTCCAATACATTGTTTACAGTGTTCACAAGACCATGGGGGCACTTTATTTCACATCACAGGACTGCCTTACTCCTGAGGGATTCAGTGATAACCCAGTGAGTCTGATACCAGCGTGCATTGTAGCATGGCTGTATTTAATTAACACTCACATATCTGTAATGTTTATTGTTTTATTGTTATTTGCCTCAGCAATAATAAGATAACATCAAGATGTTATTGTTTGGCATTCTATCTTGTTTGTTGGTGTTCTAGATCTATTTTAAAAAAAAAGAAGTAGAAAAACATGTATTTAAAATAAGATATTTTATGAAGCATCTATTGTCCTGGTTTAGTATCACTAATAGAAATCTTACAAGATTGTTCAATTCTTGATATTATTTCTCAAAATAAATAAAAATGTAAACATGTTAAAGAAGACTGTTTTAGGAGGGACTCCCCTTAGCGGCAATATTATGAGCTGCTCCAGCTGTCCCTCTATATGTTGGAAGAGAATAAAGACAGAGGCAGCTCGACTCAAGTGTAAATACAATTATTTCAAGGTAAGTGCACAAACAGCTAGATGGCTCTTAGTAGTGTTTAAAAAGATTAAAAGTACATCAGTTGTGCAAGCACACCAGTTCTATAGAAAGCCACAATCAGGAGTCCCCGGCGCTCACACCACCTAAGCCGTAGATAAACTAAGTCTGGAATAGAGAACCAGAGGTCAATCGGAGCTGGTCAGGAAAGTGTAAGATAAATGAAACAGTTCTCTCTGCACGTTTCGTCTGAGAACTCTCAGACTTTTTCAAGAGTTAGTAATAATTGATACAGAGGCTCAGACTGGCTTTTTAAATGAGCCAATGTATCAACTGATATCAACTGAAAATGAAACCTAAGGTTTGAAATCCTACAGGTGACGTGCAGTGTCTCAAGTAATGACACTATAAATACTGTATTGCACTCGTCCAGGCACATCAAACATACGTATTGCAAATATAAAAATACCAACTATTCCCTTGGAATTCTAACTTGTTGAGATCCTCCATCTTCACCCAGTGGGATTAACCAGCTTTGTTTCTCTGCTTTACTCCTCCACCAATCGCTAAGCGCTGACACCGGTACTTTCGTCCCTCTATATGTATCTAATATCTCCAGCTCCAGCTACCAGCTTCAGCTTTAATTTTAACAGCTTCTTAATCTTTGAAGAATCTCCTATTAGTAGATATCCTTTTTATATGGGTGGCTGCCTGCTTTCATAATCCAGAACTTTTTTTTTACTGAGGTTGAGGCCTCACCCCAGTGGTTTTCCTTCTCATTTTCACTGTTTCACAGTGCCCTTTTTAGCTGTTTAATATTGAATGGACTATCTCATACTATAACAAAGAGTTTTATCTTAATTGCCTCTCTAAAACTTGCTGTAGATGTACACCATAGAGACTGCTATGTATATCTTAGAGGAGCTGAGCTGCCTAATTGACATTCATTGTGCTGCCTTCAAAGAAAAGCTGTGTATGGTATATAATATTAGAGATGATTAAACCCTTCAACAACCCATCCAGCCTGAGATTGTTCCAATAGAACAAGGGATCGGTGGTGCTTTCTGGCCTCAGTGCTCACTACCTGCCCCTAGTAGATCTCAGAAGGATTTAGAGCCTGCTTTTGTGGAGCTTGTAGAGTGTGTTGACAGGGTCGTGGCTGAGCATCTAGAAAGTGTAATAGAGAGCTGTGCTGCACTGCTGAGGGCTTGTGAAGGCATCATTGCTGCAAGCCAACCAGCTTTTGTACTACATAGCAAGGTCATGAAATCTATACCCATGGGGACTTCAGTAGGAGATTTTGCCCAGGTTAATGGAGACATACAGTCGCTATACACTTCCTATCACTACTATTACTACTTTCTGCCCTTTTCTATGAAGATTCCCTACAACTAAAATGGTACCCTGGCAGTCTGCCTTCGCAAAATAGGTAGCCATTGGTCTTTCCTGAAAACTAGAGTGGTATAGTTATGCACCATGTAGTATAATGCATTTAGGTTTCTCACTCTCCTTTCTGAAGGCTATTAAGCTGGACCTTATAGAACTCTAGTTTACATATTGCAGGAAACTTATCTGTTTACATATTTATGTACTTAGACATTTTAGGCTAATATTATTGTTTATCTGCTTTAATATAGATTAAGTAGGATCATTGTGTAACCCCAAACATAGGAAGCTAAGTCACCTTTAGCGTTTTAAATAGTTATTTTTTTCTTCCCAATGACTGCTCATTTAAAATGTACATTTGTGTATGCCAGTTGCCTAGTTTTAGTGTTCTAATGATAGTAAATATATTACCTAGTATATACGTTCTGTTTGACACCACTTTCTAAGTTTTATTTTATACTAGGTATGACTAAGATTATATGAGGTCTGACAATCAAGTAAATATATATACTGGCGCTAATATCAGCTGGAATGGATTAAGAATAGTATGTGTTATATGAAAAAATACTTAATATGTATGAAATGTTCCAATACTTATAAATAGTGATAAAACCACATAAAATAATGCTCACATAATAGGAAGCCTCGTTTTGATCAAATATATTTAATTATGCTGAAAAACCAAACATCAATATGCAGTAAATTAATACTGAGATATGCACAATCTCCTATCTATAAAAACATTGTGATATATAAACAGCAAGCCATATATATATATATATATATATATATATATAGGCTGAAGTCTAAAAATACATATAGAAAGGTGATGTTACAATGGTTCTTAGTGTCACTTAATTATCTTAAGACGCCACAATTCTGTACAGATCAGTTTATAATCAAAGTTCAAAGCATAAGGGACACTGGCTGTGTATTTCTGTTCATAAATTCTTTTACTCACACTGTCAAGTGAGAGATATACAGAAAGTCGGATCCTAATAGTATTCTGTCAAACCCCTTAAAATTACCTTCAGATTCCTCTGACTAGCTTTTTTGGCACTATGGCTTATTAAGCTCCACAGCTGGGATGGGCCTTCACAGTGTTTTAACATACTCTGCAAGTGCCTTCTAAGCGTTACAGCACTATGACTCTTATGTTCTATAGTTTAAAAGACCCTCTTAGTCATTTGTTGTGCTCGGCTGACACCTGAGCAACCACACTCAGAACAGATCCAAAAGCTGTGGCGACTGACTTGAGTGGTAGGAGGTCCATTCCAGGTCAAGTGACTAACTTCTCTACATCACAGTAACTTTTAGCAGGGAATTCCCTTCTTAGTTGACAGTGCCGATATTTACAATGGCAAAAGTCTGAATGTCTATAAAGTATATTAATATAAAAATAATGGTTATGCAAAGCTGGGGAATGGGTAGTAAAGGTGTTATCTGTCTTTTGAAACAATAAAAAATTGAGGGTAGAAAGGGTAGAAAGAAAAGGTAAAAAAGGGTAAAAAGTTTATTAATTATATTAATATAACCGTGTTGGTTATGCAAAACTGGAGAATGGGTAATTAAGGGATTATCTATCTTTTTAAACATTAAAAATTCAGGAGTAAACTGTCCCTTTAATATCAATATCAGTTGAAAACATCAGATAAACCTCTAGCTGTGCACAAGAAGGCCTCCTGGCCAAAAGAAAAACTGAAATGGATTGGAGTGTGTACAGCACCTAAGGCCAAGGTAAGAGTGAAAAACAAGGCTCAACGGCAGGTGGAAGAAGATAAATATAGAGGTTGGATGGGGTAACTTGATATTAAAAGATATTTAATCAATTCGAGAATAAAACTTGAAACAGTTGTCTAAATGTTGCACAGTAAAAGCAATAATAAAACAATGGTTAACATTGAGTATAAGTCATGGATCCATGATATAAAATCTAAAATCCTAAATTGTATAATCTGAAATGCTGAGTGGTTTGACTAATTGTTGCAATAGGTGTGTAATAACAACTGTGTTGCGGTGGCAGCAATGAATCACCCAAAATTCAGATTGTAAAAATAATGAAAAATACACAAGAGAATAAATACACAAGGGAATGCAGGCTGGGTTGCGCAGACAAGCCTATAAATGTGTGTCAGGTGAATGTGAGATGTTGTGTGAAAAATATTGTAAAAAATGGTTAGAAAAAATCCATGTGGAGGTATGTTAAAAATAAGTTAAAAATAACACATTAATTCAAATGGAAAGCAATGTGAAGGTGGAAAATGGTGATGGATGATAAAAATAAATGATACAAAATGGTGAAAAAATTATGGATGTGAGTCAAACCTAAGGTGACATGGTGGTGAACAAGTCAGAAATAATGAGCCCAAAAGTCAATGAGAATCAATCCAAAAAGATAAACATATAAAAAAATGAAAAATATATTTCCCGAATGTCAATAAAAGAAACAAACTTGTGTGTTTGATAGGAGTTGTCCTCAGATGAAGTCCTGGGTATTTCTGTGAGTCTTCAATATCCAAATATTTATGCCGTCCTTTAAATAGTCCCTGTGAAGAATAATATGATAGTGTAGATAGTACAACAATAAAATTGAAAAAGGAATAGTGCTTACCAGCTGGGTTAACGCGTTTCGGCCCTAAGTCAGGCCTTTATCAAGACAAGATTTGGGGGGTTAATAGTATAGTTTAGTGCAACTGTTTTTTCCTGAAAACTCTTTAAAAAGTTTGAATGGTAAATGCGATTGCGTTTGAGTGATCACATTTACTTTCAACTTGTAATATGAGCGCACATTACTGCTCAACGCTACCCATAGAAAATATGAGGAGCGTAAATTACTGCGAGTCTGCGCAAATGAATTAACAGTAATTTTAACAGCGCGCCATTTGTAATATGGATTTGAGCATACAGAACACTGTGATCACATTTACGTTCCACGTGCTAATGATAGCGCTCCACACGTAATTTAGTCCAATGTATTTAAAGCTGTAAAGTATTTGATTTCAGCATATTCAAAATGTATTCATTATGGCAATTTTTTTTATTAAAAAAATAAATGTAAAAATTATAAATATCTTTACAATAAATTTATTATATTATATGTAAAAAGCAGGAGATACCGGCACTCTCTAGGAGTAGTCCCCTATATAGTTTGTACTTAAAGAGTATTATATAATACTCTTATAGAATATAGATTAAATATTCATAAGGGGAGAGGTGCTGTACACTAAAAGGACTGAGACAAGGATAGTAGTGTGAGTTTCACACTACAAAAAGAGTGTACATAACTAGCACTCAGCCACTCATAATCATCAATTAGAAATAGTCTTCATGTGTGAAGTAAGTGAAAGTGACAAGAAGGTCAATAAAAATTAACTTTTATTAAGTATGTTTAAAAAAAATGTTACCCATTAAAACACAAGACAAACATATGCAGCTAATTGTAAATATCATTACAAGTAAAGATAAATTAATGACTGTAATAGTCAAACTGGTTATCTAGTGGCATTCTTAAGTAAAGAGAGTGCTGGTTGTCCACAAAGTGACCCAATCCTATTTTCAATAATGTTCGGACCAATAATAAGCTATTATAATGAACGAGGAAATACTATAATCAGCTAACGTGTTATTTGCAGCACCACTGGATAAGAGAGGGTTTAACTGTGTAACTAAGGTAAACAATAATAATGAATCGAACACTGATGCACCAAGCACCTCTAGTACCCCCAATACTTCCTTTCAACTTCCATCTAGAAATAAAAGGAATTCTTTTTTAGAGGAAGCACACCAGAAGAGGCAGAACCACCAGGAGAGGCAAAAAATGTCAACAAAAGAACAACCAGACATCGAAATTATACACGGGCACCCCAACAGAGAGGGAGACAACAGAGGAGAGCACAGAGTCCGTTCTCGAATATCAGGACAAATCTTTAACAAATATAAACCTTTCATTACACACACTATCACCTGAACATGTATCTGTTCTAAGCAAAGGCCTATCGTTTTGCCCCACTGGATCAATCAACAGATTTGAGGTTATAAAAGACATTCAACTTTATATCTGAAAATTAAGCCTAAAAAAGTTTTTTTGCGAATAAGAAAGGCTAAGAATGGACAGAAGAAGAACTTGAAACCTTGAAAAACATGGAAAGTCTATTAAAGGGACACTGAACCCAAAATTTTTTTCTTTCGTGATTCAGATAGAGCATACAATTTTAAGCAACTTTATAATTTACTCCTATTATTTTTGTATTCTTTCTCTTGCTATATTTATTTGAAAAAGAAAGCATCTAAGGTTTTTTTTTGGTTCAACACTCTGGACAGCACTTTTTTATTGGTGGATGAATTTATCCACCAATCAGCAAGGATAACCCAGGTTGTTCACCAAAAATGGGCCGGCATCTAAACTTACATTCTTGCATTTCAAATAAAGATACCAAGAGAATGAAAACATTTTGATAATAGGAGTAAATTAGAAAGTTGCTTAAAATGCCATGCTCTATCTGAATCACGAAAGAAAAAATGTGGGTTCAGTGTCCCTTTAAATGAAAATGAGATGACATCAAACTCTAATTGGAGAAAAATTTGAAAGTGAAATTGACTCTTAGTACCCAAATTTAACACCTCACCACAATTGGAGGTATTTAATAATGTAGTGTGCCACAAAATCTCTAAATTGAATGTCACCCCAACAACACAAACGTTACACCTTTGGAAAAACAAGCTTTGAGAGAAATTGAACAATGGGAAGACACCATAATTAGAAAGGCAGACAAAGGAGGAAACATTGTGATCTGGCCTACCACTATGTATACAAAAGAAGTATAGAAACAATTAAAAAAATAGACAATGTTACCAAAAACTGTTTCAAAATCCAAGTGAACAATATCTAAATAAATACAATACAATTCTCAAAGAAGCCTTCAGCCTGGGGATGATCAAATCAGATTAAAAGAAGTATTTAAAGGGACACTGAACCCAAATTTTTTATTTTGTGATTCAGATAGAGCATGACATTTTAAGCAACTTTCTAATTTACTCCTATTATCAAATTTTCTTCATTCTCTTTGTATCTTTATTTCAAGTGCAAGAATGTAAGTTTTGATGTCGGCCCATTTTTGGTGAACAACCTGGGTTGTTCTTGCTTATTGATGGATACATTCAACCACCAATAAAAAAGTGCTGTCCAGAGTTCTGAACTAATAAAAAAGCTTAGATGCCTTCTTTTTCAAATAAAGATAGCAAGAGAAAAAAGAAAAATTGATAATAGGAGTAAATTAGAAAGTTGCTTAAAATGGCATGCTCTATCTGAATCACAAAAGAAAAAAATTGGGTTCAGTGTCCCTTTAACTATAAAAAAATCCTAAAGTGGCCACCTTCTATCTCATTCCCAAGGTTAAAAAAAATATTGATACGCCGCCAGGAAGGCCAATTGTATCACATAATGATTGTCTATCTGAACGCGCCAGCCAATATGTAGCTCTACGCCTCAGAGAATTCGTTGTGACACTACCATCATTCGTGAAATATACAACAGAAGTACTCCACAGATTAGCAAATAATGAGAACACCAGGCTGGTGACAGTCGATGTGAAGTCCTTGTATACCTCCATTGAACACAATTTGGAAATGAAGGCAGTCCAACTTTTCCAAGAAGAAGGTTCTCAAGAAAACCCTGTTCATGACACTTTCATACTCCAATTGGTAGAATTCATTCTTCTGCATTACTTTTTTACATTTGCTAACCAGTTCTATCTTTAAACTCAGGGAACAGCGATGGGCACAGCATGTACCCCGACCTATGCTAATCTTTTCCTCGGGTGGTGGGAAAGATAGGTGATTTTTTCTGATACCAACACAAGAGAAACAGACCAAATACCAATGTGGATAAGATTTAAGCTTGTTTCAAACTTTTTTTTTTAAAATTTTTTTGTTTTCTTTGTAGGTAATTAGGGGAGGGATTATTTTCACCTGTTTGGGCCAGTAAGGGAAGTTAGCTAATCAAGGAAACGTTTAAATTGTTTGCTGTATATAGGGTGCATTTAAAAAAAATAACTGTTTTCATTTATGCTTGTTTCAAACTTTTTTTGTTTTGTTTCCTGTGTGGGTAATTAGGGGAGGGATTATTTTCACCTGTTTGGGCCTAACTAGATAATAAATTTAAAGCAGTAACTATTGGAGCCTGCTCTGAGAGAGTCCGCTGCATTGGTTATCTGTTAAAGTAAGATTTTCTGTTTAAGTAAGGGAAGTTAGCTAATCAACGGCTAGATTACGAATTTTTGTTGGTAAGGCTTGCAGTGCTAACGCTCCTTTTTTTCTCACCACTCACTTAAAACAACGCTGGTATTACAGGTCTTTTTCAACCCAGCGTTAGCCTCTAAAAAGTGAGCGTAGAGCAAAATTTAGCTCCACATCTCCCCTCAATACCAGCGCTGCTTACGGTAGCGGTAAGCTAGCTAAACGTTCTCATGCACGATTTCCTCATAGGAAACAATGGGGCAGATTCAGCTGAAAAAAAACCTAACACCTGCAAAAAAGCAGCGTTCAGCTCCTAACACAGCCCCATTGATTCCTATGGGGAAATAAAATTTATGTCTACACCTAACACCCTAACATAAACCCAGAGTCTAAACACTCCTAATCTTACACTTATTAATCCCTAATCTGCCGCCCCCGACATCGCCGACACCTGCATTATATTTTTAACCCCTAATCTGCCGCTCCAGACACCGCCGACACCTACATTATCCCTATAAACCCCTAATCTGCTGACCCCAACATTGCCGACACCTACATACTATTTATTAACCCCTAATCTGCCCCCCCATGTCGCCGCAACCTACCTACATTTATTAACCCCTAATCTGCAGCCCCCATCATCGCCGCTACTATATTACATTTATTAACCCCTAAACCTAAGTCTAACACCCCCTAACTTAAATATAATTTAAATAAAACTAAATAAAATTTCTACAATTAAATAAATTAATCCTATTTAAAACTAAATACTTACCTGTAAAATAAACCATAAACTAGCTACAATATAACTAATAGTTACATTTGTATCTATCTTAGGGTTTATTTTTATTTTACAGGCAACTTTGTATTTATTTTAATTAGGTACAATAGTTATTAAATAGTTATTAACTATTTAATTAACTTCCTAGTTAAAATAAGTACAAATATACCTGTAAAATAAATCCTAACCTAAATTACAATCACACCTAACACTACACTATCATTAAATTAACTACCTAAACTAACTACAATTAAATTAAATAAACTAAAGTAAAAAAAAAAATCACTAAATTACAGAAAATAAAAAAATTCTTACAATTATTTTAAACTAATTACACCTAATCTAATCCCCCTAATAAAATAAAAAAGCCCCCCCAAATAATAAAATTTCCTACCCTATACTAATTTACAAATAGCCCTTAAAAGGTCTTTTTGCGGGGCATTGTCCCAAAGTAATCAGCTCTTTTACCTGTAAAAAAAAAAAATACAATACCCCCCAAGATTAAAACCCACCACCCACACAACCAACCCTACTCTAAAACCCACCCAATCCCCCCTTAATAAAACCCACTAACCCCTTGAAGATCACCCTAAGTTGAGCCATCTTCACCCAGCCGGGCACAAGTGGTCCTCCAGAGGGGCAGAAGTCTTTATCAGATCCGGGCAGAAGAGGACCTCCAGATGGGCAGAAGGCTTCTGTCAGGGAACATTACTTATTTGTCTTGCACACTTTACCTATGTACTTATTTTACATCACCTATAATGTTATGTACTGATGTGTTTTCATTGTGCTCCACTCGTAATATTATTTGCTTCTAAAACACTTGTAATACTGCTAACATTTACAAATATCAGTTACTGCCTGAGCTGTCTGTGTCTCTCAACAGGAAACTCAGGTACTTTCCGCAGCCTAACAAACTCAGGTGCTTTCCGTAAGCCAAACCGCAATGCTCAGAATCAAATGTCATGGGCCATTACCCACCCACATTATTTCCTGTAACTGCAAATTTACATTTTTCCTCTCTTCTTTATTACAAATATTGTCCTGTATTATGATATGCTATACTATATGCCAAATAAGGCCATCAGGAAGGATATTAGTGTATTTTGCTTAGCCAATAATATCGTGTCACGTATCAGATGCCTGTGTGCATCTATTGCTATATAATGTGCTGCAGCACCCAGAATAAACGAACACTGGCTAATGATAACCTGCCTGTGTGTGTTATTTTGGTAATTGTTCCCGGGACGTCCGAGAAGGTCACTGTTTTCTCCAAGACTCATCTTCCAAATATTGCCCCGGGAATTCCTAAGAATCTGGTGTCAGGAGCATGGGATAGACCAGGAGCCTTCGACAGGGTGAGTAATTTTGTCTATATATTGTGACTTTATTTCTGTGCCCTGTAGGAGGCCCATTAAGGTCTATATCCAGTTAGTTGGGGAAATTTTGTCTTTGGTAGAACCCGGGTGGGTAAAAAGTGTCTAGGGAGACCTCCGTGGAATTTAAGGTTTAGGTTTAATTCGGCCCTCTGTAGTCTTGGTTGAGACCAGTACCTTATTGTTGCTATTTATGTTATATGTTTTGTCTTGTCATTGCAATTCTATTATAAGTACATATACGCAGGTGTAAGACGCACCGTTTACCGTGTCGAAGGCCACCGCCTAATGATACGCGGATAGACGATAGCACGGTGACACCTGTATGGAATGTGCACTTTCGCTTCATATTGTAATTGTTCTGTTATTTGAGTAATATGTATCATGAAGTTATTTGTCTTATATGTTGTGTACTACTCATATTATATACTGTTTGTATTTTAATATTGCGATTCTATTATGAGGACATAGACACAACTCGTGTCCTGTGTTCACTATCGCTCACCATTTCTTATTGTATTTTTATTGTATATTTCATTGCTGCTACTCTATTATAAGGACATAAGGTTCATCCTGTGTCTACTATTGCTTGAGCTAGTGGAGACAACAACTGACTTTAAGTACTAGATACTCCGTCCTGGCTAGCAGTTTTGAAGACTACACGTAACAGTGTATGAAACAGCTGTTGTTAGTGACGGATTAGTCAGAACTTGCCTCCATTAGACGCTAAATCCCTTTGATTGTGTGTGTGTGTAACAGTATTACTGGTCAGGGGTCATGGGGACCGGTCAAAGCAAACAAAACCAAACTGAGGGAGAAACATGTAAACAATTTGTGGCTAGACAGGAGGATGTAGGTTGGTCAATGGTCATCCCATTCGTAGATAACGTCAGTGGGTGGACAGAGTATATAGACCCAAGAAATGCATTTCCAAGGGGTGGTTGCAATTGTAAATTTCATAAGGACATGTTAAAAGGTTTATGTTTGGGAAATGAAAAAGCATTTGATTTGTATACAGGAGATCCCGATTGGGACATGCAATACATGGGACAAGCCGCTGAGTATTGGTTAAAATATTGTGACGGATATAAATTCAATGGTAATAATAGACACAGTAAAATAGATAAATCTAAACTTTCTAGAATTATTTTACGTCCTCCTCCAATAATCTATTCGAAAAATGTCCCAGATACAATGGCCACTGCGCCACTGGCTGCGCCACCGCCATATGCGGGATTATATCCAAGTGTTACTAATTATAATGACAATGATATAATTGTGGCTTACAATACAACCAGAACACGTCCACCCCCTCCACTTAATGGAAACATACAGGGGGCTGAGGCACCTGATGACGTAAGTGTCCAGGAGCCTCGTAGAATTGAGCCTGGTCCTAAGAATGACCAGGATGGTTGGACAGCAGAACCCTTAGTACCGCATTCTGTGGTTACATCTAGTGGTCGAGCTATTCATCGCCCCCAGAGATATAGTGACTCCGATTTCATTCCCCGGGCTCATGCTCCCCAACCAATTTCACAACTCATTGGGGTCGCGGGTTCCACCACAATGGGTCACCCGAATGTAACTATGCCAGTCCATGGAATTCACACTCCCGAGTCTCCGGATGTATCTGTCCGCGATAAGACCAACCAACAATTAATGCCTTGGGTACCACAACCAATACAAAAACATGAAGATGCAAACTGGGTAGACCCCCGCTGCATCTCCAGCATCAGTACCATAAGTACTATGCCATATTTAATTGCTGGGGACCAAATGATTATCAAACCCCTCACGGCAGGTGAATTAAGCGATATTACTAGGGACTGCCCCGACCCTTTAAGACAACCCGCTGTCAGTATCCTTCACCTTAAACGGTATTTACAGGGAGCCATGTATACACAAACTGACATTAAAATGATAATTGATAAAATGTACAATTACCATGAAAATGATGAATGGAATTGGGCTAATGTTCCTACAATAGACACAAATGACACAAGTACCTCATTTACTACATATGGTCTTGCAAACCCAGAGACTAGGGCAACCATGTGGACACAATTAGAAACTGAAATAAAACGCTGTAGTAAGACACAACAATCCATGAGTGCAGTTTTAGCATGCAAGCAGAAGCCTGGAGAGGCAATTTTAGACTTTGCTAAAAGATTTTTCAAATGTTGGGCAGAGGAAGGAGGCTTATCCTCCGGGGATGGCATGGCTGTGTTAAAGAATCAGACTATGTTAGGGTGTATGACACCTGCAGACAGCCTTTTGTTAAAACAACTCATACCCGATTGGCCCAAAATGACCTCAAAGGAATTATTATCAGCTATTGAGTCCCGTCATGCTGCAGGATGTTTTGATAAAGGTGTTAAGGGTGCATATGTTCAGGTTAATGATAACACACTTTCACGCCATAGGCAAAGTGGGGGCAGAGCTAACCAGGAACACAGACGCAACATGTGTTTTAATTGTGGGGAGATAGGGCACTGGAAAAATGAATGTCCCCATCCGCCCCGTAAGGGCAGGGATAACTTTTATCCTAGGGACAACCACCGATCACACTCACATTCACCACCCAGACGTGACAACCGACCACCACAACACAGAATACAATGGCCATAGGGCTGCCCAGAGGGAGGCACCCTACTCTTACCCAAGGTTACATCGTATTACAATCATGAACCCTTCGTTACTCTTAACATAGAGGGCTCCGAATTACAGTTCCTCGTAGATATGGGAGCTACTTGCTCCACTATCTCGGGCGAATTATACGATGGACCCTTGCGAGAGTCTAATCCCTCTGTGGGAATCACAGGTGTGCCCATTCCTACCTTTCGCACTCCACTCCTCACAGTTCAAATACCCGACTCTCCCAAAACCTTGTCCCACTCGTTCCACATTATCCGAGGTTGCCCCTTTAGTCTCCTTGGTCGAGATTTGATGGGTAAACTGGGAATAATGATGACAATATCACGGAATGGTGGAATGATGGTCGACTTTGACCTCAGTAAATCAGGCGAATCGCCCGAGGAATCACTGTCGTCAGAAACGGCCATGTTGAGCAATCAGATACATCAGGTTACTGACCATGTCCATAGCCTGCTTCCAACCACAGATTTTGACACTCTCTTTGACAGCGTTCCCCCTACCTTATGGTCAACAGGACCCTATGATACGGGGACCATCGACTGCACCCCATATAGGGCAACGTTGCGTGAAGACTGTTCCCCAGTTTTCATCAAACAATACCCTATTAGCAACGACAAACTGGAGGGCATAGACCCCATGATTAAGGTATTTCTGGAGAAAGGTATTCTGAAACATACCGTCTCTGCATACAACACGCCCATTAACCCCTTGCCTAAGCCGGCGGGTGGTTACCGTTTTATTCAAGACCTAAGGGCCGTGAATAAATTAATCGTACCTCTCCCTCCCTTAGTCCCGGATGTGACCGCACTACTTACGGCCATTCCACACAATGCAGAATTTTTTTCTACCATTGATTTGGCTAATGCTTTCTTCTCTATACCCGTTGATGCGGACACACAACAGTTGTTCGCATTAGTGTATAAAGGGGTTCAAATGACGTGGTCAAAGATGCCCCAAGGCTACACGGACAGTCCGGCCGAATTCGGCCTAGTCCTCAATACCATGCTCAAGAGCTGGACCAGCCCCTGTGGTTCCGTCCTTTTGCAATATGTTGATGACCTGTTATTGTGTAGTACTACATACGAGGCAGGGGAAAAGGACCTAGTGGACCTTTTGTTGTTCTTCGCCCAAGAAGGGCTCAAGGTGTCTAAACAGAAACTGCAAATCTGCCAGCCACAAGTTGAGTACTTAAGCTTTGTCCTGTCCAAAGGCAAACGAGAACTCAGTGCAAAAAGAGTAAAATCCCTCTCTAAACGGCAAAAGCCTGCCACTCCCAAAGAAATGCTGACCTTTCTTGGGATGATAAACTATTGTCGACAGTGGATACCAGACTGCCCCCACTACGACTCAATCCTCTGCACCGTTTGCCACAGTGACTCTCCACCCACAATTCACTGGACAGAGACTCTGACCCATGCATACAATGAACTTGCCAGGTCCATCACCACATCCCCTGCCCTCGGCCTCCCTGGCTACACAAAGCCTTTTCATTTGTACGCAAGGGAAAATTGTAAAACCATGGTGGCCGTCTGTGCCCAAGAGCATGGTAGTAATTCTTTCCGTCCTGTAGCCTTTTTATCTAAAAAGCTGCCCGTCCCTGTGCAGGGTATGCCTTCATGCCTGCGATCCCTCGTGGCGTGTGCCATGGCTGTTGAGATGTGCGAACCTATCACACTGGGACATCCACTTGTTTTACATACCTCCCATCAGGTTCTGCACCTCCTTAACAATCTTCAAACACAACACATGACTGCCCAGAGACTTAGTGGTTATGAAATACTGCTTACCAGTACTTCTGAGTTAACCATTAAGTACTGTGCAACTAACTCAGGCCCAGCATCTATTCTCAAGGCCTTGTTATCTTCTGACGTACCACAATCTGACCTCCCCCTTCATGACTGTGTCGCACTCATTCACTCCAGCACAACACCACGCCCTGACCTCCGGGACACCCCTATTTCAGGGGTCCCTGACGTCTTTGTGGACGGCTCATGTAGCTGCCCAGATGACCATACGTATCTTGCAGGATATGCAGTGGTCCAACTTCCCGACATTGTCATTGAATCTGCCTCTGTCATGCATAATTCTGCTCAGGCAGCTGAATTAATAGCTCTCACTCGAGCCTGTGAACTTTTTGCTGATGCATCCGTAAATATCTATACCGACTCCAGATATGCCTTTGGAGTGGTACATGACTTCGGCATGATTTGGAAACAAAGAGGTTTCAAGTCTGCCGACGGTAAAAGTATCAGTCACACCACACTTATCACAGAGCTTTTACAAGCCATCCTGCTCCCAAAAGAAGTAGCTGTCATACACTGCCGAGCACATACTAACCTTAACAATCCTATTGCTAGGGGTAATGCATTAGCCGATACAGTAGCCAAACAGGCAGCCAAGGTCTTTCCATTGCAAGACAGGACAACAGAAAGAGTTAGAGGTGGCGCCTACGGCTAGCTGTCTTGAAATAAATAAAAAAGTGAATAATTTTATAAGATCAAATAGTGTAAATCAACGTAATAATATTAAAAAAGTGTTTTGTGAAAAAAATGTACTATACAAGAATATTGGAAGAGTGAATAAATAAAATATTTTATTGAAAATAAATATATTAAAACACAATAATGACGGTATATAATGTATTCAATATAATAAAAAATGTATTGAAACCCAACAATTACTGGATACGTTACTTAGTGGCTGGATTCTATAGTATGGATGTATATTTACTAGATGCTGGTTGAGAATCCAGTGAGCGCAATATACTTTAAAAAAAAAAAAAAAAGATATAATAATTATATTAATAGACACTTAAAAAGGCTCAAAAAAAGAAACAAATATCAAAGAAGTTCAGAAAAAATGAACAATAGAAAAAAATAATAAGAAAAAATGAGAAAAAATATATTGAAAAAAATAAAAAAATATATATGAGAGAATAAAAAATATATAAAAACAATGTTTCTATTTACGTTTAAAAATGCTGCAGCAAGAAAAAAGGTAATAAAAGCTGACACTTGAGACTTTGTGTGCAATCAACTTCTTTGGAAAAGACTGTGTTCCTGGATATATATGTAAAGTCTCTAGGTTCCCACGTGGATCTTTTAATCTTCACAACAATCCTAGAAGTTATATATCATCTCCTGAAGAGTTAATAAAAGTCTATAATGTTGCTATTGTTGAACTGTAGCCATAGAGATTTGTAATCCGAAAATTCTGATGGTGTGTGTCAATTTCAATGTTAGTATTGAAAGTAAGGTATATATGAGTCTTCTTCTATAACAATGTTGCAAATTCTTGCTAAGGTGCAATTCCTTTAAAAGCGGAGCAACCAATGTTGTATCAAAGGGGCTCACTTGCAGTTTTAAGGCAAATCTCTTGACATATATATATATATATATATATATTTTTTATTTATTCATTTTTATTATCATTATTTAGCAGCATGGTACAAAAGGATGTCATTGTTGATACAAAAGTTTAAACAGAAACAAAAGAGGGAGAAACCATCAGTCTCCAAAAGAAAGGAGAACGAACTCCCATATAGTAAAATGAAATAGTAGAGCTAGACTGTCCGTGATAAGTCCATTTGATAACAGTAGCCCCACTCCATATAAATGCATGGTGATTGACAATGACACCAATGTACAAAACATAACTCAAACAACAACAAAACTATGCCGAAATTTCTTAATTTAAGATCACTTTGTATATATTCTACACATCTAGTGGTATCCCTCGACTTTGTATTTAACTATCAACCTTTGAGAGAAGTGCTAAGCTAAAGAGGTCATTATTAGAGTATCAGGCAGGGGTGGGACCACGTCAGCCATACCTCTCTAAGATAACACTAGGCCTGTCATTCCTCCTAGGTCACTCCTGTAACTTGTGTAAAGCTCCCCCCTTCTATCCTCAGATCATTTTGGATTTCATCCCAGATTAATTTTAAATCATGGAAGAATTCTAACCTATTCGATTTAAAGAAACCGTATTCTTCCATTCTCAAGGTATCTGTCATGTGAGAGTGTCAGTCCTTTAGGGTCGGGGAGATTTGAGATTTCCAGAGCCTAGCGACGAAGGACCTAGCAGAATTCAATGCCAACTGAATTAGTCGTGTTCTTAATTTACATTTACATTTAGGTAACAGATTCAGTAGGGCCGTTGTCGGGTCTAGCTGATAGGAATCCCCCCGCCCCATTATGACTTTTAGGATATTCTGTATGCCCTGCCAAAAAGGTGACAATTTAGGACATGCCCACCATATGTGTGTCATCGTCCCCCTTTCCCCACAACCCCTCCAACAAAGGTCTGACGAGGCAGGGAAAATGCATTTAAGTCTGGTAGGTGTCAAGTACCACCTAGTCAGGAGTTTGTAATTTGTCTCTAAAAATCTAGCTGAGGATGAAGATTTTCTTGTATTATTAAAAATTTTAACCCACTCTGCTTCTGTGATAGTCTTATTCAATTCCCTATGCCAGCTTTCTATATAATCAGGAAGTTTCAAGCTCTGTGCATTAACTAGGAGTCTCTTAGCCCATGATAAGGTGTGATGTGCTGAACTTGTCATAGCGCATGTCTGTTCAAAGGGTGTGAGATTTCTTGTAAGTGACTGTTTGAGAGGGTGGGTATGGAGAAAATGGTGAACTTGGTTATATTTTAGCCACCTAACAAAAACTCCACCTAGGATGTCTGTAAGGTCTAACCTGTTTTTGAGTTTGCCCTCACTGAGTAAATTAAATAGGGGAACCGTGTAACCCATCTCCCAATTATTCAGGTTATTCCTGTCAAACATTACCCCCCCTAATAGCTCAGCATTCGGGGGAAATTGGGGACATGGGTGATCTGAGTGTTGATATTCCTGGGAATCTCTTTATCAAAGTGTCCCATAATTCGAACACATGGTGTAAAAGTGGGTATGCCTTCAACCATGGGGGTCGATTCTGCCCTGCTATCCAACATAAAGCTCCCGGAGAGGGGGAGTGAAGTATATGTGAATCTATTGGAATCCAAGCCTTAGAGTCCCTATTTCTGTGCCACTCTATGATTCTCTGTAAGCCCGTGGCATGATAATAGGTTTCTATCCTAGGCAGACCCAACCCTCCCTCTCTGGCTGACCTGTACATAGTTTCCTTCTTAACTCTGGGTTTTATGCTACCCCAAACGAAGGAATCTAAAACATGTTGTATCTGAGTAAGGAGGCCCTGTGGTAGGGTGATAGGGACAGCTTGAATCGCGTACAGCAATCTAGGGAGTACATTCATTTTCAAAATTTGGAGTCTACCCCACCATGAAAAGGGACGGTCCTTCCAAGTCTTTAAATCTGTCGATATAGTATTAAGTAGATTAGTGAAGTTAAGCTCCAGGAGGGCTTTCATGTTTGGAGCAAGATACATCCCCAAATATTTGATCGCTTGTGGTTGGTGTTTAAGAGTGCAGGACTGTAACAGGGTCTGAAATTCTTGAGGTGGGAGGGAGATATTTAAGATTTCTGACTTTTGTTCATTAATCCTGAAATTGGAAAAGTCACCAAATTGTTTGAGAACTTTCAGGACCTCAGGGACAGATGTCTGGGATGATGATAACGTGAACAGGACATCGTCTGCGTATAGGAAGAGTTTACAATCTAAAGGGCCTACTTTAATGCCGGAAACCAGCGGATTATTTCTTATTTTCTGTGCTAAGACTTCCATGCTGATTATGAATAAGATAGGGGAAAGCGGACAACCCTGCCTTGTGCCATTGTGGATAATGAAGGGATCGGACATCATATTATTTACTCTAACCTTTGCTGATGGTGCATGATAAAGGCTCTGAATTCTACGAAGCATACCCTCCCCCAGACCCACCTCCCTAAGTGTAGCAAATAAAAAATCCCAGTTTAGGCGATCAAACGCTTTCTCAGCGTCTGTGGAAATAACCACCATATCCGTGTTTGTATGTTTAGCGTGATCTATTAATTGAAGTGATCTGATGGTGTTATCCCTGGCCTCTCGACCAGGCACAAAGCCAGCCTGATCAGAGTGGATAATCTGTGGGAGTATTCGGTTCAACCTATTAGCCAGTATTTTTGTAAAGATTTTTAAATCAGTGTTCAATAAAGAGATGGGCCTGTAATTACCGGGATGCGTGGGGGGTTTACCTGGTTTGGGAATAACTGAAATCTTGGCTTCTAAGTATTCCGGGGGGAGATGTCCTTCCTTATCTATATACCTATATAAATCTAATAGATGTGGTGCTAAGATATCCTTATATGTTTTGTAATATTTGTTTGAAAACCCGTCTGGTCCAGGACTTTTATGTGATGGAAGGTCATTAATAACTTTCAGTATTTAATGTAGTTTGATCGGTTCGTCTAAGCTCTCTTTGTCCTCTCTTTGAATCTTACTCAAATCTGCACTTTGAATATAAGTGTCTAAAAATTCTGCTTGCGTTACCCGCTCATTACAGGGGAGATTGTAAAGATTCCCATAGTAGGTCATGAATGATTTAGCTATCAGATTTGAGTCCGACGTTTCCGTGCCGTCGTCTGCTGTTATATTGAGGATGTAGTTGTGTAATGTTTTGCGCTTTAAGGCCCTAGCGAGCAGGGTACCAGATTTGTTACCTCTATGGAAGTATATCTTCCTAAGATATAAAGCCTTTACGCATGCCTCCTTATGCAAGTAGTTTTTTAGCTGGGATCGTGATGTGGCTAGCGCCTGCAAAAGATCCTGTCTCTGGGGATTACTTTTATGTGAATTTTCGTCAGTTTGTACTTTCTGTAGTAGTGTTTTGTATTGTGCTAGCGAAGAACGCTTTTTAATAGCTTTCTGTTTCAGCAACGACCCCCTGAGAACAGCCTTATGTGCGAACCAAGTCATTGGAGTGTACGTCGTGGAGTTGCAGTTTAGCTGAAAGTACTCTGTCAAAGCTTGCTGGGTTTGTTGTACGACTAGTGGGTCATGTAGCATAGCCTCATCCAGTCTCCAGTGAAACGGGTGTATTGGTACCAAGGGCCAGGTTAGAGTCAACGATATTGAGGAGTGGTCAGACCATGTTATTGGAGAAATATCAGCGTCTGTAACTAATGGCATATTACTATGGTTAATAAACCAATAGTCTATGCGTGAGTATGATTTGGCTGGATTAGAATAAAATGAATAGTTGCGTGCGGTGGGGTGAAGTGTGCGCCAGGTGTCCAAAAGGGTGAGGCCCCTTAATGTGTTAAGAATTCGATTTCTAGTTTTAGACGTAGTGATACTGCGGCCTTGTGAACAATCTAAAGTCGGGAACAATGCTACATTTAGATCTCCCCCTAACAGGAGTGTGCCTTTTTGGATCTCTAGGAGTTTGTTACTGACTGTCGTCAAAAAGTGAGCTTGTCCTGTGTTGGGTGCATATACGTTAGCCAGGGTAATTGGTCTATTAAACAACATACTCACTAGTATTATATAGCGACCTTCCCTATCCACCAATTTCTCCAACAGCTGGAAGTGTGTATTTTTATTGAATAATATTCCCACCCCATTGTTTTTCTCTGTGTTAGAGTGAAGGTACGAAGTGGGGAAGTCTCTAGATTTGAATGTAGGTTCTTTGTTGGTGACAAAATGGGTTTCTTGAACAAAAATAATGTTAGCTTTTTCTTTTCTCCCCCAATTAAGCGCTATGGATCTTTTAGTTGGGGAATTTAAGCCCTTACAGTTTTGAGAGATTAGTTTAATTTCCTTAATTTGTGTACCTACGTCGGTGTTGTGGGATAAAGCTCATTACCTTACGTCGGAGTAGTTGCCCA
Source organism: Bombina bombina (assembly GCF_027579735.1). NCBI lineage: Eukaryota > Metazoa > Chordata > Amphibia > Anura > Bombinatoridae > Bombina > Bombina bombina. Next base: position 626,889,958 of record NC_069503.1, on the reverse strand, counting down.
GTCATGTAGTGTCTATACTCAGCCATCGCAGTGTCAAAGAAAATGGCACCATTGAAGTGTTGGTCCAGCCCACCCCTGCCTGTGGTTAGATAGTGGATGGAAGTAACTCTCTTATACGTGTATACAAAAACATCTCTTAGTCCTGGATCAGAAGTAAGCAATACAAAAGTATCATTATTTCGGCATAAACAACAAAACAATAAACAATACAACCAAACAAGAAACCTGAAAACAAAAAACATTTCATAACAAAAATTCCCTGTAAAACCTTCCCAAGTAATATTGGGGTTCATAGGGGAATTAGTTCAACCGAACGAGGTTGAAAGGCACCTGTGAAGGAGAGAAACAGTGTTAAAGGGGAGAAAAGGGGAGAGAGAAGACCATAGCATAAACAATCTATCTCAGGAGCAAATGAAACATAGCACCAAAGTAAGACCATGATAATAATCATGCTTAAGGCTAATCTCAGGAATGTCTCAAGTATCTTTATCGGCCGGCCAGGCCTTCACTGCCAAAGGAACTGTATAGATAGTCTAAAGATCCCTCAACTCGGGTCTAGATCTGCTGGCCCTTTCCGATGTTTTGATGCGTCATCTCTAGATCTTTTCTTTGCCGCTTTCGTCCATTGAGGTTTTGGTGCTGCTGAATTTCTTTGTGAGTCAGAAATATCCGAAGGTTCCAATGAAGGGAGGGTAGGTTTTGGTATGCCCAGTGTTTGGCAAAAGTGGTCCAGATCTTCTAGTGTCCTGTATGTTGCAAGTTTGTTGTTCTTCAGTACTCTCAAACTGAAGGGAAATCCCCATCTGTAGGGTAGACCGTGATCTCTCAGATGAAGCGTGAGGAATCTTATTTCTTTGCGGTTTTGTAAGGTGATAGGGCTGAGGTCTGCGTAAAATTGAAGCGTGTCACCATCCAAAGTGAAGGATTGTTGTTTTCTTGTAGCATTTAATATTGCTTCTTTATCGGTGTATCTGTGAAACCTCAGGATTATATCCCTTGGAGGCTCTCCATCCCGTGGCTTGGGTCTTAAAGCTCTGTGCGCCCTGTCAATCGCTACATCAGGTAGCTGCTGATTATTCAATAGTTGTTTGAAGATGTTTTGTAGATGTGAGGGGAGAGTGTCGCTCGTGATTTTTTCAGAGACACCCCGAATGCGTAGATTTTGTCTCCTACCCCTGTTGTTGAGGTCTTCTAGCTTGGATTGGAGATATTCAATTTGTGATTCCTGGGTCTCCATTTTCCTGTTGATTAGGTCCATGTTGGATGTAGTCTCTTCCTCTAATTCTTCCAAATAAGCCACTCTGTCTCCCAGATCCGCAACTTCTTTCTTTATTTCTGTTAAACCCTCTTTCAGCATCTTGCTGACCTTTTGAAAAAAAGAGGAGAGGTCTGCTTTGGTCGGGAGATCCTTAAGGTCAGCTTTAGTTATAGGTGATTCTCTGTCAGGAGGAATTGGATCCTGTTGCTCTTCTTGAGACATTTGTGAATTATCATCTTCCTCCACAGTTGGAGAGTGTATAGCTTTAAAGAATGTGTTCATCTTTGAACTAGAAGTAGCATGTGGCTTTGTACCCTTGTCCACCCTGGGGACTCTCCTGGATGCCATAGTGTGATGCAGATAAACAGTAGCTATACCAGGTTATAGAGAGAGGTGTGGAGTTCAGTCAGGGCATATATATAGTATGATGTTGCAGACTTTAAATTGCAATGAGATGAATGCAAAAAAAACACACACAAAAAAACAAAAAACGATTCAGGTAATAATCCCCTATCAAATGACAGTCTCTGTGTTTATAAGCAGATTCTTCCTGTTGCTGAGATTATCTATGCTGTGCTTCAAATGGGGTTTCTGATACAGTCATGCAGGGGCCTAGTAAGTGTGCTTATTAAGTTGTTAAATGCAGCAAACACCAAGCCTTTTAACACATCAGTTAGGGTTTCTATACACCAATATTTGATCTTCTGTAGCTAAACAGGATTGTAAGGGCCTGAGGCTGTAAATTTAGGCAGGGCCTTAATAGCTACAGGGTTTCCCTGGCAATTCAGCAGTGGCCCGTTTTTAAAGGCTTTTATTTCAGCTTTTTATCCCCCCCCCAAAAAAAAAAAACAATTCAGGTAATAATCCCCTATCAACTGACAGTCTCTGTGTTTATAAGCAGATTCCTCCTGTTGCTGAGATTATCTATGCTGTGCTTCAAATGGGGTTTCTGATACAGTCATGCAGAGGCCCAGTAAGTGTGCTTATTAAGGTGTTAAATGCAGCAAACACCAAGCCTTTTAACACATCAGTTAGGGTTTCTATACACCAATCTTTGATCTTCTGTAGCTAAACAGGATTGTAAGGGCCTGAGGCTGTAAATTTAGGCAGGGCCTTAATAGCTACAGGGTTTCCCTGGCAATTCAGCAGGGGCCCGTTTTTTAAAAGGCTTTTATTTCAGCTTTTTATCCCTTAAACATATGTTCATGCCCTCTGTCTACCTGTAAATGACCTCTGCTGGCTCTTCTGCCCCTCTGATGGCTGCTCTGATCATTAGATAGTCCAGTTAGTTGTGATGTTAAGAATAGCTGGTATGGGGTTTACAGGCAAAACAGCAGGGGTGCATCATGATAGAAGGCTCTAACTCAGTCAAAACAGCTCCTTTCTGCATAACAAATTATGAAATCTTGTTCCCCATTCTCTCCCCTTACTTCTCACTTGGTTCTGTCAGTCCAAACATGTCTGGACCAGCGATAATCTCCCTCAATGCCAGGTCAAATGTGGAGCTTCAGCAGGAAACATCCATGTCAGTTCATGGCTAGCTCCGCCTCCCCCTTGACATATATTTTTATGTGTTGCGTGAAATCTTTTCATATGGGGCAAGAATTCTTTCTACAATCTTATGTATGTTATATTATCTTCATAGACATACAAATGAAAAGAATCTCTTACCCGATCCTACAATAGTTCTGTTTGCAGCGACGCCAATAATAGTGTGTAGTGGTGTTTTTCTCTGGACCGGAAATAGCTATGTAACGAAGGATCCGATCCTCACATACCTTCCTTAGTATCGGTAAATAGGTGAAAGAAATCTTTTCCGCGATCTGCCAAGAAGCTCCTATCGTCCAGTGAGTTGAAGAATTTTCACTTTCAGGTGGACGGTTTTGGGAGCAAAAGAAAACTATAACTGGCCAGTTATTCGAAGAGTAAATGCTGGAGCTGGTTATCTTCTACGCGTTTCGGCTTTTAGGACACAAGCCTTTATCAAGTGTCAACTAACATTGAAATTGACACACACCATCAGAATTTTCGGATTACAAATCTCTATGGCTACAGTGCAACAATAGCAACATTATAGACTTTTATTAACTCTTCAGGAGATGATATATAACTTCTAGGATTGTTGTGAAGATTAAAAGATCCACGTGGGAACCTAGAGACTTTACATATATATCCAGGAACACAGTCTTTTCCAAAGAAGTTGATTGCACACAAAGTCTCAAGTGTCAGCTTTTATTACCTTTTTTCTTGCTGCAGCATTTTTAAACGTAAATAGAAACATTGTTTTTATATATTTTTTACTGTCTCATATATTTTTTTTTATTTTTTTCAATATATTTTTTCTCATTTTTTCTTATTATTTTTTTCTATTGTTTATTTTTTCTGAACTTCTTTGATATTTTTTTCTTTTTTTTTGAGCCTTTTTAAGTGTCTATTGATATAATTATTATATCTTTTTTTTTTTTTTTTTTGAAGTATATTGCGCTCACTGGATTCTCAACCAGCATCTAGTAAATATACATCCATACTATAGAATCCAGCCACTAAGTAACGTATCCAGTAATTGTTGGGTTTCAATACATTTTTTATTATATTGAATACATTATATACCATCATTATTGTGTTTTAATATATTTATTTTCAATAAAATATTTTATTTATTCACTTCCAATATTCTTGTATAGTACATTTTTTTCACAAAACACTTTTTTAATATTATTACGTTGATTTACACTATTTGATCTTATAAAATTATTCACTTTTTTATTTATTTCAAGACAGCTAGCCGTAGGCGCCACCTCTAACTCTTTCTGTTGTCCTGTCTAGCATTCATGGTTGCAAATTTGTGAGATGTTTTGCAAACCTAGAGGTAGGCCAGTCTGTCTCACAAACAGTTTGATACACACCCCTTGTTTCTTGGTCTCTCCATTGCAATACAGTGTCTACCCCATGCTTGTGGCACCCTCTCTGGTCGACGATGTACTCACATCGTCACTACAGCAGTTTGCCACTGTCACTGATATCAAATACTGGGTCTCTCAGAAGCTCGAATTAAACCCCCAAGGGTTTTATTCGAAAGAGGGGAAAGGTGGGACAGTCATTGGTATCCCTGAAACCAGTGCACAGATTTTTATTTCACAAGCCCATGGTGTCAGTCACCTGAGCATCCACAACACTCTAGCGTTAATCAAACCTTACTTCTGCATACAAAATCTACAGTTACATGTACAATCTTACATTAATCGTTGCATCACTTGCCTGCAAACTAAACACAACAACAAACCTGCAAAACATGACCACCTAACACCACCATCCGCACCCTTCACTCACCTGCAGATAGATTTCACACACATACCCAAAACAGGAACCAAACAGTTTTACCGGCTGGTCATAGTTGACCAATTTTCTCGCTGGCCTGAGGCCTTTCCTACCACTAGGGAAGACGCAAAAACAGTAGTGAAACACCTTTGCACTGATGTCATTCCCAGATTTGGTTGCCCCCTGCAGATTAACTCAGACAATGGCCCAGCTTTTGTTAGTAAGGTATTGCAGGAATTGGTAGCTCACTTACAGATAAAATGGAAGTTTCACATACCATATCACCCCCAGAGCTCAGGGGTGGTAGAGAGAATGAACCGGACCATTAAGGAAAAACTCCTTAAGGCCACGGGAGGGAATTGGGTCAAATGGCAGGATCATTTACCTGCAATATTAGCTGAAGTACGGATGTCCTCAAGCAAATCCACTCAGCTGTCTCCTTTTGAGATTTTGATGGGTAGACCGTTCCCCACCCCCTGGGTCAGGAACCCACACATAGTCACTGGTGATTTAGATTTAATCAGGGAACGATATGTACATGAACTAATCTCTGTTTTGAACGGCAACTATGGTGATGTGGCCTCTCGCTTTCCTCTTCCCTCACAGGAACCAACCCACAGCTTCAAGGTCGGAGACACAGTGTGCATCAGACAGCTGAATAAAGCAAAGAAGGGAGGCTTCCCATACGGTCCACCTACCGAAGTCGTGGCCATCACTCGTACTGCCATCCTCACAGCCCAGGAGCCCATCTGGATCCACGCATCTAGGGTAAAGCTCTGTCCAAAGAGGGGTGAAACTGGCTCTCTAGTCCCTTCTGAAACATCTGTACCACCAGTCCAGGACGTCTCAGATAACAGTTGTGCCTAAAGAGGGGTGAAGTGCAGTCGAGAATGCTAACACCTGTAGCATTCTTGACTGCCAGTCCAAAGAGGGGTGAAGTTGGTCGCACAGTCCCTTCTGTAACATCTATATCCACAGCACGCACCTGCAACAACATGATCACCACTCAAGGGTCCCACTACTTGGTGTACTACTACCTTCTCTCCTCCTTGCTCTTGATTGCAATACCAGCATGGATAATAGCCTCCTGCTATTATGAGATGCCGGACGAACATTATATATACGCCCCTGTTTCTAATTACTTCATCACTCCCCCTGATTCACCCTCAGAACAAAGCACAACCAAGAACTCAACAACTCTGCCAGCACCACACGTTCCAGCCCTCCGTAGAACCCGAAGGTTAGCAGACTGGGCCCCTTTTAGGGTGACCAAGCACCTACCCTCAAAAATGGCCATTACACAAACCACGACACAACTCTCTACGACCTTTTGGTATAATTCTTCAAACATCCATGTTGCCTCTTATTCTTTTGACTATTGTGACATTGTTCCATGCCCCGGGGATGTATCAACACAGTGTGCCATATACCAAGATATCCCTCCCAGGTCTGTCTATGTTTGTCTAGGGGATTATAATTGGAGTAAGAATTGTAAATACTTGGAAACTGTGGGGTGGAATACAGACCCAGGCCTTAACTGGGCATCTATTGTATTAACCAGGAGAGATAAAAATGGTAGATCCTTAATCGAAAGAATGACCCTTTCTAAGTCTGGAACTTGCCTTCCGGTAGGTAAACCCGGACAGAGTATGAAACTTACCTTGACCATTGAAAACCCCAGTCCAATTGATAGTGGCCCTTATATGCTCTCTTTTTGGGAAAAAGGGGCCTTATCCGAAGCTAAGGGTAGTTTCCAGCTTCAAGATATGGTTAATTCCTCTGAATGGAACAAAATTGCCACTACAATTTATCAAAACCTTGGTCAAACCCTAATTAACACCCAGTCCCCATCTCAGGGCATGATTGCTATGGCTGATCCCTCACCAAGAGATACTATGGCCTTAGAAACAGGTTATTCAGACAAAAACCTTTGGTTAGAATGGATGGCCTTTTCGGCCAAGCAATATAATAAATCAAATTGTTATGTTTGTGGTAATGCCTGCCCCCATTTAGGTACTGTCCCCCTTAACATCCCTAGCAACGCTGAGTCCTGCTTCCTCAGCCTGTATACTAATACCATTGTCAATCAGTCAACCTGTATTGCCTGGAAGGAAAAATACCCCATCATTACTAAAACCCCACACCTCAGTGAGGGAATTACTATATATCCTGGTAACTACACTTGCTATAGGGGCAGAGGTAAAGGTAGATTCCTAGGTAACTTTACATCTGGTTACTGTTATAAGTATAGTAACCTCAACACCCATAACCACACTCAGTCGTTAGGTGACATATATTGGATTTGCGGGGATATGAAAATCTGCATTAGGCTAGAGGGACAGTGGTCTGGGGAATGTGCTCTAGCAAAAGTTATCATGCCTCTCTACATTTTAGGTGTAGATGACATATACATACACACTCACCGCACCTCCTCTCATCGTACACGGCAACAGGCTAAGGCTATCCCAGGTAGTTTTGACCCCCATGTATACATAGACGCTATAGGGGTCCCAAGGGGGGTCCCAGATGAATTTAAGGCCCGTGACCAGGTCAAAGCTGGATTTGAATCCATCTTCCCCATCATAACTGCCAATAAAAATGTAGACTGGATAAACTATATATTTTATAATCAACAACGTTTTGTTAATTATACCAGAGATGCCCTTAAAGGCATTGCTGAACAACTCGGCCCAACCTCTTACATGACATTCCAAAACCGCATGGCCTTAGACATGCTCTTAGCAGAGAAAGTAGGGGTGTGTAAAGTCATTGATGATCAAACTGGTGCTTGCTATTAAGAAATTGGAAGAATTATCCATTGAATTAAAGAAAAACTCAGACATTGAAAACCCCTGGGATAAATTCTTCACTGGTCTAGGCTTCCTAGAGTGGCTAAAAAATATTGGTACCTTTATTGTTTTCATTGCTCTGTTTATACTGTTCTGTTATTGTGGTTTTAAGATAATTGTTTTTTGCATTGCTAAACATACACGCCTGCCACCTCCAACTCCTATCTCCCAGTGTGCAGAATACTTGCAGGTTCTACCACACCAACATAATCGACATCGACAACATCGACGATACCATCCTGCTAATATCACATACATTAATGTCCCATTCCACTCCAGACGCTAGTCCCGTGGTAGTCATTGTCATGACTAAAGAGGGGAATTGTCAGGGAACATTACTTATTTGTCTTGCACACTTTACCTATGTACTTATTTTACATCACCTATAATGTTATGTACTGATGTGTTTTCATTGTGCTCCACTCGTAATATTATTTGCTTCTAAAACACTTGTAATACTGCTAACATTTACAAATATCAGTTACTGCCTGAGCTGTCTGTGTCTCTCAACAGGAAACTCAGGTACTTTCCGCAGCCTAACAAACTCAGGTGCTTTCCGTAAGCCAAACCGCAATGCTCAGAACCAAATGTCATGGGCCATTACCCACCCACATTATTTCCTGTAACTGCAAATTTACATTTTTCCTCTCTTCTTTATTACAAATATTGTCCTGTATTATGATATGCTATACTATATGCCAAATAAGGCCATCAGGAAGGATATTAGTGTATTTTGCTTAGCCAATAATATTGTGTCACGTATCAGATGCCTGTGTGCATCTATTGCTATATAATGTGCTGCAGCACCCAGAATAAACGAACACTTGCTAATGATAACCTGCCTGTGTGTGTTATTTTGGTAATTGTTCCCGGGACGTCCGAGAAGGTCACTGTTTTCTCCAAGACTCATCTTCCAAATATTGCCCCGGGAATTCCTAACAGCTTCATCCAGACGGCATCTTCTATCTTCATCCATCCGGAGCGGGTCCATCTAGAAGCCAGCCAACGCGGAGCATCCTCTTCTTCCGATGACTCCCGACGAATGAAGGTTTCTTTAAATGATGTCATCCAAGATGGCATCCCTTGAATTCCGATTCTATCAGTCAATCGGAATTAAGGTAGGAAAAATCCTATTGGCTGATGCAATCAGCCAATAGGATTGAACTTCAATCCTATTGGTTGATCCAATCAGCCAAAAGGATTGAGCTCGCATTCTATTGGCTGTTCCAATCAGCCAAAAGAATGTGAGCTCAATTCTATTGGCTGATTGCATCAGCCAATAGGATTTTTCCTACCTTAATTCCGATTGGCTGATAGAATCCTATCAGCCAATCGGAATTCAAGGGACGTCATCTTGGATGATGTCATTTAAAGGAACCTTCATTCGTCGGGAGTCATCAGAAGAAGAGGATGCTCCGCGTTGGCTGGCTTCAAGATGGACCCGCTCCGCTCCGGATGGATGAAGATACCGCCTGGATGAAGCCTTCTGCCCATCTGGAGGTCCTCTTCTGCCCGGATCGGATGAAGACTTCTGCCCCTCTGGAGGACCACTTGTGCCTGGCTGGGTGAAGACGGCTCAAGGTAGGGTGATCTTCAAGGGGTTAGTGTTAGGTTTTATCAAGGGGGGATTGGGTGGGTTTTAGAGTAGGGTTGGGTGTGTGGGTGGTGGGTTTTAATGTTGGGGGGTATTGTATTTTTTTTTACAGGTAAAAGAGCTGATTACTTTGGGGCAATGCCCCGCAAAAAGCCCTTTTAAGGGCTATTTGTAATTTAGTATAGGGTAGGGAATTTTATTATTTTGGGGGGCTTTTTTATTTTATTAGGGGGATTAGATTAGGTGTAATTAGTTTAAAAAAATTGTAATTATTTTTTATTTTCTGTAATTTAGTGGGGGTTTTTGTACTTTAGTTTATTTAATTTAATTGTATTTAATTGTAGTTAGTTTAGGTAATTAATTTAATGATAGTGTAGTGTTAGGTGTAATTGTAATTTAGGTTAGGATTTATTTTACAGGTATATTTGTACTTATTTTAACTAGGAAGTTATTAAATAGTTAATAACTATTTAATAACTATTGTACCTAGTTAAAATAAATACAAAGTTGCCTGTAAAATAAAAATAAACCCTAAGATAGATATAAATGTAACTATTAGTTATATTGTAGCTAGCTTATGGTTTATTTTACAGGTAAGTATTTAGTTTTAAATACGATTAATTTATTTAATTGTAATTTTATTTCATTTTATTTAAATTATATTTAAGTTAGGGGGGTGATAGACTTAGGTTTAGGGGTTAATATATTTAATATAGTAGCGGCCACGTTGGGGGCGGCAGATTAGGGGTGTAAGGTTTTGTCTTTCAGCCATCTACTAACTATACTGTTCCTTTAAGAAATTGCCTCTCAATCACATCTCCACCCTATTTAAGCCACACCTATGACATTCATTCTTTGCTTAGTATTGAAGTTAACACAACAATATCATAGCCTTGATTTTTGTGAACGCTGTTCACTTACTTACTGCTGCAACTATTCCTGCAACTTTAAATCTGATGACCTGATTTTTCTCTGTGAGCCGTTCCACTCATCTTACCTTGCTACCACTTTAGCCATCAAACTTACAAGGATTTCTCCGGCTATTTGGAAGCCGTTACTGTCTGAACCCTGTACCGCTCTTGATTCCACCCTCAGCGCTTCTACGGAGCTCCGCAACTATCGCGGTGACGTCACACGCCGGCTGCTCTCCCGCTCCACGAACTACTACTACCCGCTCCTCGGAACTAACTGTAAGTTTGCAAACTATTCTTCTGCCTCGCAATACCAGTTGTCATTCAACAATCTTGCCTTAGTTATTCCTGCAAACTGTGTTATGAGAATAGCCTGTGATCTGATTTTGTTGGCATATATCCACATTTTAGCCTTATCGCTCACTACCAATTGTGCTTACCTTAAATGTGGTTTATTCTATATAACATGTTACCTTATAACAATGTTATACCCCATTACATTGCTTTACAGTTAAATATATATATATATATATATCATTCTTACATGTAAGATTCTATATATTTCTCCACAATTCCTACCTAAGGAACACTTAGCACTTATCTTCCCTGCAGTCATCAGTGTATCCACTTTAACAGACTGCCATAGGGTTTATACTGCTAATCTCTTCCTAAACATTAAATACAGCCTGCTGATATATGAAACCCACCTTCACACACCCTGTGACTATTGTGGTTTTCAGTATCTTCTTGCTACATTCAAATATACTGTTGCCTGTTTTTTATCTCAGCAGTTGTGATCCAACTAGCCTATTTAAAACACTATCTTTATTTTAGATACACCTAAAAGGCAGTGTGACAGAATACTAAGCCTTAACAACTATGGATCCAGCTGAGATTAACACTCATATACAGGCTTTGACTCAAAGGGTAGATTTGCTAACCAATGGTCTTAACACATTGAAAATAGAGAATGATAATCTCAAGGCATACATTAGGGATGTGGTCGACAAAAGAACACCTATAGTTGAACCCCAGGTCAGCCCCCCTGATTGTTTCCATGGTGACAGATCTCTCTACAGAGAGTTTAAAAATGCATGCCTGTTAATGTTTGCTTTAAGACCTCATACCTACCCAAATGATAGAATCAGAGTACTCACAACCATATCTTACCTAAGAGGTGAACCCCGTACATGGGCAAACTCTTATTTTGAGAATAATGAAGAGATATTAAACTCCTTGGATAATTTTTTTGCCGCAATGGGTCAATTGTATGAGGATCCATACAAACAGCTTACTGCTGAAAACGCCATGCGCGGCCTTAGACAAAAGAAAAGAGTAGTCGAAGACTACATCACAGAGTTTAAAAAATGGGCTAAGGACTCGCAGTGGAACAATCTCTCCCTTAGGAATCAGTTCAGACTAGGGCTATCTGATGGAATAAAGGATGAGTTATCACGCACAGACATACCAAATACCCTTGCTTGTTGTCACTCAAGATCAGCATAGGGAATATGTTTCTTTCGATGTAATTTGCTCTCCAGTCTCTCCGGTAGTACTTGGGATGCAATGGTTACGTACACATAACCCACAGATAGACTGGTTCAACTCAACACTTACCTACAACTCTACATATTGCCAAAATACTTGTCTTCCCTCTCCTATCTTACAAACTTCTGTCTCTCCAGATATACCACCCATACCTGAGGTTTATAAAGACTTTGCTGATGTTTTCAGTAAAACAGAGGCAGAGAGTCTGCCTCCACACAGGAAATATGATTGTCCCATTGAGATACTCCCTGGGTCAGAGATCCCTATCGGGCACATATTTCCTCTATCTAACACTGAACTCATTCACCTAAAAACCTATCTAGATGAGAACCTTAAAAAAGGTTTTATCCGTCCATCCACCTCACCGGCAGGGGCCGGTATATTCTTTGTTAAGAATAAAGACGGTACCCTTAGACCCATAGTCGATTACCGTCAGTTGAATAATATTACGGTTAAGAACCGCTACCCTCTACCCCTTATACCAGAATTAATTGAGAGATTGGAGGGAGCCAGGTTTTTCACAAAATTGGATCTAAGGGGTGCATACAACCTTCTCCGAATAAGATCTGGGGACGAATGGCTGACTGCGTTTCGAACTCGATATGGCTTATTCGAATACGTAGTCATGCCATTCGGGTTGTGTAATGCGCCTGCTGCTTTTCAGCACTTAATAAATGATCTATTTAGAGATCTTCTTGATGTATACATTGTCATATATCTTGATGATATTCTCATTTATTCGAAAACGTTGGAACAACACATACTTCATGTGAGACAGGTTCTATCTCGGCTTAGAAGCAATTTCCTATATGCAAAAGCCGAAAAGTGTGTCTTCAATTCACAGTCCATATCTTTCCTTGGATATGAAATATCCCCTACTGGAATTTGTATGGAGAATAAAAAGATTGATGCTGTCTTGAACTGGCCTACCCCAAAAACAAAACGCCAAGTACAATGTTTTATGGGTTTCGCAAACTTCTACCGCAAGTTTATTAAAGATTTCTCAAAGTTAGCTATCCCTTTAACCACACTCACTAAAGCCAATATTCCATTCAGGTGGACACAAGATTCCCAGTCAGCTTTTGATACACTCAAACAGAAATTCACCTCTGCACCCATTCTTCGTTTTCCTAACCCAAATCTCCAATTTATACTAGAAGTTGACGCTTCCAACTTCGCAATTGGAGCAGTATTGTCTCAAAGAGACGCTCTAAACAAACCTCTACACCCAGTAGCTTATTACTCCAGGACATTAAATACTTCTGAACGAAATTACCCTATCGGTGAGAAAGAATTACTCGCAATAAAGTTATCCCTGGAACATTGGCGTCATCTTTTAGAGGGCACACCATATCCCACTCTCATTTACACAGATCACCGTAACCTTCAATACTTGAAAAGTACTAGAACACTTACCTCTCGACAAGTTAGATGGAATTTGTTTTTTTCACGGTTTAATTTCCTCATTTCATATCGTCCCTCAGAAAAAACCCAGAAAGCTGATGCTTTATCTCGCATTCCATCGGAGACATTGTCTTTACCCTCTGAACAAAGTATCATACCTTCACAAAACTTTCTTTGTTTCACTTACGATACCTTACCCATTGTCCGTAAAGAGCAACAGAAAGATGATACAAAACCTCTAGAGCTACTTCGGTTGAATTCAGATGGTTGTTATTATCATGGCTCCCGCTTATACATTCCGCCTATACTTCGATCATCATTTCTCAAGTCAATACACGATTCCCCGCTCGCGGGTCACCCCGGAACAAAGAAAACCCTGGTTTTAGCAACAAGATCCTTCTGGTGGCCAAAAATGACTACCGATGTTACCCAACATGTCCTCACCTGTACCATTTGTACCGTTTCAAAAAGGAAAAAACAACCTCCATATGGACTTCTGTTACCTCTACCAACTCCGAAGAGACCCTGGTCTGAGATAGCTCTCGATTTTATTGTCGATCTACCTCTCTCTTCAAAGAACAACACTATTATGGTAGTAGTAGATCTTTTCACAAAGATGTGCCACTTTGTTCCATACAATAAGCTACCCACTTCAATAGAAACTGTACATCTTCTCATCTCTAATGTTGTCAAGCTACACGGACTGCCAAAGACTATTTTGAGTGATAGAGGTACTCAGTTCTCCAGTAAACTCTGGTTAGAGTTCTGTAAACTTTTTCACATCGACAGACGACTCACAACAGCCTACCATCCCCAGACTAACGGACAGACTGAACGCTGTAATCAATGGCTTGAACAGTTTTTAAGATCTTTTTGCTCCACCGAACAACATCTCTGGGCAGACCTATTACCTTATGCTGAATTTTGTTATAATAACACCCTACACTCTACCACTAATCAAACTCCGTTCTACTCAAACTACGGTTTTCATCCAACTTTCCAATTATATCCATCTCAGGACTCTTCTTCTCCTATCATCGCCGAGCTTTCTGATAGCATCTCCTCAAATTTCACTCGTATTGAATCTTCAATTGAGAACGCAAAGAAGATTTACAAACAATACTATGATAGACGACGGACACCACCACCGAAATATGATGTCGGTGATTTGGTATGGCTCTCCACAAGGAATTTGAGAATGAACACTCCTTGCAAGAAATTGTCTCCACTTTATGTGGGTCCTTATCCTGTAGCTCATGTTGTCAACGAGAATGCTGTTCGTCTCACCTTACCCGATACTATGAAGATCCATCCAACATTTCATGTCTCTCTGCTTAAACCCTATCGTGCTGTGAGGGATTCTTCCACACCTACTTATCTGCCCCAGGTTTCTGTTGACCCAAATATGGAATATGAAGTCCGATCCATCAAGGATTCCCGAAGATTACATGGTGCTTTGCAATACCTGGTCAGTTGGAAGGGCTACCCATCGGATGATGACTCCTGGGAGCCCGCTGTTAATATTTCTGCACCCAGGTTAGTTTCTCGCTTTCATCAAAGACACCCTGACTCTCCTGGACCCTGAGCTCCGGAGACGCTCCCTTAGAGGGGGGATCCTGTAAGGTTTTGTCTTTCAGCCATCTACTAACTATACTGTTCCTTTAAGAAATTGCCTCTCAATCACATCTCCACCCTATTTAAGCCACACCTATGACATTCATTCTTTGCTTAGTATTGAAGTTAACACAACAATATCATAGCCTTGATTTTTGTGAACGCTGTTCACTTACTTACTGCTGCAACTATTCCTGCAACTTTAAATCTGATGACCTGATTTTTCTCTGTGAGCCGTTCCACTCATCTTACCTTGCTACCACTTTAGCCATCAAACTTACAAGGATTTCTCCGGCTATTTGGAAGCCGTTACTGTCTGAACCCTGTACCGCTCTTGATTCCACCCTCAGCGCTTCTACGGAGCTCCGCAACTATCGCGGTGACGTCACACGCCGGCTGCTCTCCCGCTCCACGAACTACTACTACCCGCTCCTCGGAACTAACTGTAAGTTTGCAAACTATTCTTCTGCCTCGCAATACCAGTTGTCATTCAACAATCTTGCCTTAGTTATTCCTGCAAACTGTGTTATGAGAATAGCCTGTGATCTGATTTTGTTGGCATATATCCACATTTTAGCCTTATCGCTCACTACCAATTGTGCTTACCTTAAATGTGGTTTATTCTATATAACATGTTACCTTATAACAATGTTATACCCCATTACATTGCTTTACAGTTAAATATATATATATATATATCATTCTTACATGTAAGATTCTATATATTTCTCCACAATTCCTACCTAAGGAACACTTAGCACTTATCTTCCCTGCAGTCATCAGTGTATCCATTTTAACAGACTGCCATAGGGTTTATACTGCTAATCTCTTCCTAAACATTAAATACAGCCTGCTGATATATGAAACCCACCTTCACACACCCTGTGACTATTGTGGTTTTCAGTATCTTCTTGCTACATTCAAATATACTGTTGCCTGTTTTTTATCTCAGCAGTTGTGATCCAACTAGCCTATTTAAAACACTATCTTTATTTTAGATACAGCTAAAAGGCAGTGTGACAAGGGGTTAATAAATGTAGGTAGGTGTCGGCGATGTTAGGGACGGCAGATTAGGGGTTAATAAAATTTAACTAGTGTTTGCGAGGTGGGAGTGCGGCGGTTTAGGGGTTAATATATTTATTACAGTGGCGGTGATGTCCGGTTGGCAGATTAGGGGGCTCGGTTTAGGGGTTAATAGGTAGTTTATGGGTGTTAGTGTACTTTTTAGCACTTTAGTTAAGAGTTTTATGTTACAGCGTTAGCCCATAAAACTCTTAACTACTGACTTTTAAATGCGGTAGGAGTCTTGACTTCTTCCAAGACTCGTAATACCGGCATTAGGAAAATCACATTGAAAAGATAGGATACGCAATTGACATAAGGGGATTTGCGGTATGTTAAAATCGCGGAAAAAAGTGAGCGGTACACCTGTACCTGTCAGACTTGTAATACCAGCGGGCGTTAAAAAGCAGCGTTGGGATCCCTCAACGCTGCTTTTTAAGGCTAACGCAAGACTCGTAATCTAGTCTCAAGGAAGTTAGGCAAACAAGGATTTGGAGTAGCCAATGGGAAACATAATTATTTTATATTTTTAAGTTAAACATTGTATTAATAATGTGTGAGAATCTCATGCAGTGTACAGTTTGCCATATATTTGCATCACTGGAGCAGCCGCTTCAGGGATTATATGTTTGTGGCAAGTGTGAGCATATTGTCTCTTTAGAAACTCGTATTGGAGTTGTGGAGGAATGAATTGCAGCACTGTATGAAATTCAGATACTTGAAAGGGAAATGGATAGGACTGAGCTAGTTCTTAATGGTTCTAGCAGTGGAAATGGGGAGGATTCAGATGAGGAGACTCCAGTATGTAGCTGGGTCACAGTTAGAGGGTGAAGTAAAGGTAAGCGGAAGAGAAAGGCCAGTTTGGAGCTGGTACAGCCCAATACATTTGTCAGATTAAGTGAAGATGTTGGGGATATCAGTTCAGGGGTGGCAGTGTCAGAGAGGGCTGTGTTGCCTAGTATAGTGAACAGTCCTTTAGTCATGGAAGAGGAGCTTACTATAGGGGTCATTCAGACATGGTAGCCAGGCATACTATAGTTAACAGTCCTTCAGTCGTGGAAGAGGGGCATACAAGTTAGGGCCTGAGGCAGATGTTGGTGGTAGGAGACTCTATTATGAGGAAGGTTAATAGGGTAATTTGTCATCCAGACCCTTTAAATAGAATAGTTTGCTGTCTTCCAGGGGCTCGTGTTAGGCATATTGTGGAGCGTATTGATAGATTGTTAGAGGGATATGGGTTTGATCCTGTAGTCATGGTACATATTGTTACTAATGAGGGAATCAGGAGATGGAGAGTCCTAAAAAATGACTTCAGGGAGTTAGGTAGCACGCTTAAAGCAAGGTCCTCCAAAGTAACATTTTTGGAGATATTACCAGTGCCATGTGCTAATTCAGTAAGGCAGAAGGACCTAAGGTCAGTTAATTCATGGTTAAAAACATGGTGTAAAAATGAGGTGTTTGACTTTTTAGAGCACTGGGTGGACTTTTCACTTGGGTACAATTTATACAGTAAGGATGCATTGTATCTGAATGACATGTGTGCAGGTGTGTTTAGGGAATTGATGGTAGCTCATTTAGAGAATCTTCTAAACTAGGCAAAGCAGGGGGGGTCAGTTAGAACACAATAGAACAGAGAGATTAGTATGTGGATATGTCACTCCTATAATATCTGAAGGAAGGGATGACTTAAGAAATGTCAGACTAGAAAGTATGGAGGAAAGCGCACCAAGTAGCAGCAGAAAGCACATGAAAAGTAAATGAATGACAACAAATGCAAGAGGCATGACAAGTAAAATGGGGGAGCTGGAGCTCTTATTTGCAGAAGAGGACTATGATATTATCAATATAACTGAAACTTAGTGGGATGATTCACATGAATGGGCAGTTAACTTAGAGGGTTATACTCTATTTAGGATGGACAGGAATAATAGAAGGGGTGGAGGAATCTGCATGCTGTTTAAACCTAACCTTAAACCTACAATAAGGAAAGATAGTTATGATGATACAGGTGACAATGTAGAGACCCTGTGGGTTGAAGTAAAGAGTGGAGGAAAAAATACTAAAAAAATATTAATTGGAACATGCTACAAGCCCCATAACATTAGTGATATGGAGGAAATTCAACTACTTATGCAAATAGGTAAAGCTGCTAATAACAGTGCAGTAATTATGGGAGATTTTAACTACCCTGATATAAACTGGGCCAATGAAACTAGTAATTCAGCTAAGGGGGTAGATTTTTAAATGTTCTCAGGGATAACTTCATGTGACAATTAATAGAGGAGCCAACTAGGAATAAAGCTATATTGGATTTAGTGCTATCAAACAATACAGATATAATATCAAACATAGAAGTCAAGGAACATTTGGGTAACAGTGATCATAACATGGTCACATTTGAAATCTCTTTTCATAAGCAATGTCTTAAAGGTTGAACAAAGGCTTTTAATTTTAAGAAAGCAAAATTCAATGATTTAAGGAAATCATTAAATAACATTAACTGGGACAAAGTACTCTCTAATAAAAATACAGAGGTTAAATGGCTAACATTTAAAACTTTGTTAAATAAATATACATATCAACATATACCATATGGTTATAAAAATAATAAAAAATCCAAGCCAATATGGCTAAATAAAAATGGGTTAAGAGAAATTAGGAAAAAACTTAGGGCATTTAAAAATAGTACAGACTCAACATACCAAACTTATAAAGAATGTAACAAAGCATGCAAAAAGGCAATCAAATTAGCCAAAATTGAAACTGAAAGATTAATTGCAAAGGACTCTAAGTCTAACCCTTAAAGGTTCTTTAAGTACATAAATAGCAAAAAATCTAAGAAGGACAATATAGGTACATTAAAATGTGTGAAGGGTAGCATGATTAACAGTGACAGGGAGAAGGCTGAGGTACTAAACCTGTTCTTTTCTTCAGTATACACACAAGAGGAACCAATGGACTATACTTTGGTACAAACTAGAACATGCCAGCCAATACCATTAACTGGGTTATGTCTAGAGGATATCAGGAAAAAAAATCAATAATATTAAGGTAAATAAATCTCCAGGCCCAGATGGAATACAATTAGCAGCTAGATAGGGTAAAATGGCACTTTTATTGCAGCTTTCCTCCTTCGCACTGTTTTTTTAGGCAAATAATACTCCCACCTTCCGTTCACCCTTTATTCACTGCGCCTCTTATTGGTACCGGTCCTGGGGGAAAAACTATTATGCTAGCCTTCGGGCAGGCTGGCAGCAAAACTCACTCCTGTGCACTAACTGCTTACATCCTATAGCCTCTGGGCTGTACACATGAATACCCTCTTCAGAAACCTTCAGCGGTGTTGAGTTCAGGCAACGGCATGTAACGTCACCTCCCCGATCTGACCTCCTGGATGCAACTTCTGTGTACTGCGTAGTGTCGATACTAATGGTGGGGGTATGTGTGCTAGGTGCTAGCAGGGGGATCCTCCAGTGACGTGCTCACTACCATCTGACAATCCACAGTCCACACCAAAAGCAGCAGTGTAGAGGAGTGAGCTCCTTTCTCCATCTCCACTGTCATAGTGGCATTTGATCCGGCTATGGAAATAACTTTTAATTTTTGTAAATAAAAGTCAACGTTTTAATTACGATCCATGTGACAGTGCTCCTTTCTCTTTTTGGTGTGGTACAGAAGGAATACACCCACGGGTGTTACGGGAATTTAGCACTGTTATAGACAAACCACTCTTAATTTTTCAAGATTCATTATCCTCAGGCATAGTACACCTGGATTGACGTAAAGCTGATGTGGTGCCACTCTTCAAAAACGGAAGCAGGGATAATCCAGAAAGCTATAGACCAGTTGGTCTGATATCAATAGTGGGGAAGATATTTGAAGGGATTATATTGATGAGCATATTCGTGCAAACAAGATTATTAGAGTTCAAATCAGCATGGCTTTATGAGAAATAGATCATGTCAAACTAATCTAATTAGATTCTACGAGGAAGTAAGTAAAAATATAGATAAAGGGGAATCAGTTGATGTGATATACTTAGACTTTGCAAAGGCATTTGATACAGTGCCACATGAGAGATTAATGCACAAAATTAAGGGACTGGGATTATCTGAAAATGTTAGCTCATGGATAAATAACCGGATAAAAGATAGGGAGCAATGAGTAGTAGTGAATTGATCATACTCAGATTGAACAAAGGTAATCAGTGGAGTCCCCCAGGGATCAGTACTGGGCCCTGTTCTGTTTAATATTTTTATTAATGACTTGGAGCAAGGATTAAATTGCGACATCTCTATTTTTGCAAATGATACTAAGTTAAGTAAGGTCATTAGGTCAGAGCAGGATGAACTTTCATTGCAAAGGGATCTGAAAAAATTAGAAGTATGGGCAGGTAAATGGAAAATGAGATTAAATACGGGAAAATGCAAGGTTCTACATTTTGGAAGTAAAAATAAGCAGTCATAGATAACAAGCTAAAGATGAATGCACAATGCAGGGCAGTGGCTTCAAAGGCTAATAAGATACTAGCATGTATTAAAAGAGGCATTGATTCAAGGGAGGAAAGCATAATTCTTTCAGTATATAAATCCCTGGTAAGACCTCACCTTGAGTATGGAGTGCAGTTCTGGGGACAGATCTCAAAAAAAGATATTGCAGAACTAGAAAAAGTTCAGAGAAGGCCCACAAAGCTAATACAGGGAATGGAGAATTTAAGCTATGAGGAGAGGCTATCCAAACTGGGCCTGTTTTCCCTAGAAAAAAGGCGCTTGAGAGGTGACATGGTTACTTTATATAAATATATTCAAGGCCCAAATACAGAGATGTCAGAAGCTCTGTTAATTCCAAGAAAATTAATTGTGACAAGAGGTCAAAATTTAAGGTTGGAGGAAAACAGATTTAATCTCCTGCAACGGAAACATTTTTTCACTGTAAAAACAATACAATTGTAGAACTCATTACCAAAGGAGGTAGTGAATGCCAATACCATAGATACATTTAAAAATTGTTTGGATACATTTCTGGCTAGAAACACAATTCATGGATTTGATTGCTTGTATTAAATGGGTCCCTTTTTAGTGGGATTAATTTAAGCTCAACTGGACCTTTTTTTTTTTTTTTAAGTATATTCGATTTGTATAGGTTGAACTTGATGGACTTCGGTCTTTTTTCAACCTCATCTCCAATGTTACTAAAGTTACATTGACAACATCCTCTTCCTATGGGAAGGTACCAAAGAAGATTTAGAATTATTTTTAAGGAAATTAAATGATAACAACCTCAACATTATACTAACGTACTCTTACAGTCCAACTTCAATTGAATTTCTCGACCTAAAAATACTAAAAGATCAGGAAGACAACATATCCACAGATCTTTACAAAAAAGAGATGGCTACCAACAGTCTCCTACATAATAATAGTGCCCATGCCCCGGGAATTATCAAATCTCTGCCTGTAGGGGACTTCCTAAGAATCAGAAGAAACTGTAGCAATGAAGTATTTTTTGCTCAACAGACCAAAGATATGGAAAAACGACTCCTAGAAAGAGGATACAGCAGAAGGAGCATCAAGAAATTCTGACTGTATGTGTAACCACTTCTATATCCTGACCATTTCATCAGATTAAAGCTAATTGTGTCCATTGGTACTATAAGACCAATTTGTAATGTACATTGCTGACAATTACTATATTACAACCTCTTTAGGGCTATGAACATTGGTGTAGCTCATCGCTGTAATTTTCATTATTAACCCAATCCCATTTTATTCACTTGGAGGGTGGTATTATCACATATTTCGGTTTACGTTTACCTTAGTTACACCTTTGAAACCCCTCTTATCCAGTGGTGCTGCAAATAACACGTTAGCTGATTATAGTATTTCCTTGTTCATTACATTAGTTTATTATTGGTCCTACCATTTATTGACAATAGGATTGGGTCACTTTGTGGACAACCAGCACTGTCTTTACTTAAGAGTTCCACTAGATAACCAGTTTGACTATTACAGTCATTGATTTATCTTTACTGGTAATGATATTTACAATTAGCTGCATATGTTTGTCTTGTGTTTTAATGGGTAAAATGTTTTTAAACATACTTAATAAAAGTTAATTTTTATTGACCTTCTTGTCACTTTCACTTACTTCACACATGAAGACTATTTCTAATTGATGATTATGAGTGGTTGAGTGCTTTTTATGTACACACTTTTTGTAGTGTGAAACTCACACTACTATCCCTGTCTTATTGTATTATATACCTTAGAATTGACCAAAAAATAATAATTTAAAAAACTTGACTTATTCTGGGGATAAAAATAAATAAAAATTGTAAAAGATACATAGGATTTACTTTTAGTCATTTATAGATCTATATCGGAACGTAACGGAAATTACAAATGTTTTGAAAAGCTATGCAAATATATTGATTCCAAATAGTGATAAGCTGATGATGAAGTCATGATGAAGTTGAAACGTTGATATTAGTTTATACATTTTACAATGATTGGTAATACCACCTGCTCAAATGGGTAAAATGGTAATATAATTGCACATTAACTATATATGGACAATGTTATTGGCTCTTCCTAAAATATGAATAATTTATAAGGCAAAAGATGCTAAAGTGCAAGTGAATCCAAGCTCTCTAATGCATTTTGTCGATGTAAGCGATGTCAGTCCACAAGTGCAGCTAGAAGACTAATATTTTCAAGTTATATGCAAATGCATGTAAGTGGTTGAACAGTAATTATGTTTGAGTCACTGGGGCAAAGGTGACATGACCTATTACTGGCAATTGAGGATAGGAGGTGGTTTCCGTTACTCAACAGCATCATATGAGGCACATTGCTAACTCTTTGGCTTTAAATTTAATTAAAGTGAACTATACATTCAGTTGATTTTATACAAATACTTTTTTTTTAGACTGAAACAAATAAATAAGCACGTACACCATAACATTAAAGTGAAAAAGAACTAAAGAGAAAAGTCTGGAATTCTAAAATGTATTGTGATGTTTTTCTCTTTCTCCTATAAACTAGAAGAATACGTCAACTTATTATCTTAGTTCTGTACGTTTTTTCAAGCTGTCACGGTTTTCTTTCATGCCAATTACCGGCAGTCTCAGTCTACACTGAAGTGGACATCAGTTGTCTGGGGCTGTGCCAAATTGCTACTGATCCAGAGATTACCTCTGTGAATGTGAATGCAAACAACCACAGTCTGAACCCTGGTTTTAAAGTCAGGGACTCACAGCTGGTGGTCAGGGCTTTGATTTAGAGAATAGAAATCTTTTCACTTTGAGAACTTGTCAGTCTTTGTGTGGTGCCATAAACAATAATTTCAGTCAGAAATGTTGCAAAATACCAAATACTTTTGTAGGAAATGTTTATTCCCAAACACAAAGAAATATATAATGTATTTCTATCTATCTATCTATCTATCTATCTATCTATCTATCTATCTATCTATCTATCTATCTATCTATCATCATCATCTACCAGTCTATCTATCTATCTATCTATCTATCTATCTATCTATCTATGATCTATCTGTCTGTCTGTATTTCTATCTGTCTGTCTATCAATATATATATATATATATATATATATATATATATATATATATATATATATATATATATATATATATATATATATATATATATATATATATATATATATATATGTATATATCTCAGTTATGAAGTTAAACTCCCATCTGTGGTGTGGGGGCTTAATTTTGGAATTTTCTATGCTTGTTAATATTTCATTGGGAACTTCAAAGGTTTTATTGTAAAATGTATTTGTATCTGCACATGTGAGTGCCTGTATGTGTGCATACAGTATTTATGTATTGTGTGTATGGTGTATTGTGTGCATAGTGTACTGATGTGGTGTGTGTATAGTGTGTACATATGTTGTGTATGTGGTGTGTGTATAACAAAACACGGAAGGGCCCTCTCAGACTGGACTGGGTACACATCCCATGACCCTGCAACATGCATAGCCCTGGGTGCTCATTAGCACTCTCAGGAAGCTGCACTGTCTCCAGAATACCTGTGGTTTTTATATGTCTAAGGTGATTACTTAAGTCTATGCACCTTTCACTTGTTCCCAGTTTGTTTGATTGAGAGCTTGCATTGTGTGGCTGTTTAGGGACCCAGGTTTTGGGAGAGACCTTGACGTGATACCTGGGCTTGTCATATTTGGCCTGATGCAGAAACTATTCCATTTTTGCTTTTCATCTTAGCTTAGTGCTTGTCAGTGAGTGCTAGACTTCCTCTGTGTGCTGTATTAATTTGTTTTGTAATTTTCCCTATGGGCCTTGCACCCAGACCTGTCTGGGTTAACTGCCTGGGACTCTGGGCACAGTGCAGCTTCCTGAGAGTTCTATTGAGCAACCAGGGCTGTACATGTTGCAGGGTCGTGGGTTGTGTACCCAGTCCAGCCTGAGGGGCCGATTTATAAACCCCCGAATGCAGCTATATGCAGCTGTGTCCATGCGAGCCTTTAGGCTTGCCAGAAACAGGAGTTAAGAAACAGCGGTCCTTAACTTGTCCGCCACCTCTGAGGCGGCGGACAGCAATCAGCCCAATTGGATACAATCAGGTTGATTGACACCCCCTGCAAATCTGCAGGGGGCAGTATTGCACAAGCATTTAACAAGAAATGCTTGTGCAATGATAAATGCTCACAGCATTTGTTATCTTCATTTATCGATGTGCTGCAGACATAATTCAGCCCCAGAGAGTGCCGTGTCCCCTTCCGTGTTTTGTATATATAACAAGTGATAACAGCGCTGCAAATAACTGTGCAAAACAACCTTATAGTGTAGATACTAATGTTTATTTAAATATATAAAACACAGTACGCAAAATATGCAAACACCATGATGAAGGGGCGTGACCCATAAACGCATAGTGAGTATATTGTTTAAGTTGTCTGGCCGGACCAGTAGGTTGCGACTTGCTGTTAACTTTTGCTCATTTTTATTGAGCTATTTTTATTTTGTATGTACTTGTTTTTATTATTGTGTAACATTATAACATTATGAACAGTTCCTTTGTACTGTATTGATAGTAGATATCACTATACTGCCAGCAGACATTGATGTATTAAGATACAATTCACTTGTAAAACATTCTCAAGTGTTTAAATTGCTACTAAAACTGTGATCATTCACTCTGTATAGAGGTTGCAACTATGTTTGCATATTTTGCATACTGTGTTTTATATATTTAAATAAACATTAGTTACCATTTGTTATTTACTTTTTGTTTATCCTTTATAACAGCTGCTCATGCACAAATTTACACAAATTATACACATATATACACAATTATTGTATATAGTATCAGTGGCACTCTCTATTTTTTTTCCTTATATATATATATATATATATATATATATATATATATATATATATATATATATATATATATATATATATATATATATATATATATATATATATATATATATATATATAATGAAATGAATGAGATCATTTGTGCCTTAGCAAAAAATAAAATAAAGTTCAAATCAAAACATGAAATCTATTAAACTAATTAAACTGTGATACTTGTATACAATTTAAATATGAGCATCTCAATGTTCTTTCATAATTGAAATAAAGTGTTTGGAGATTTAACCATGTTAATGATTAAATGATCCAAATTATGTAAAATTCTTAATTGTGTGCTTGATGTGCAATTAATAGTTAATTGGAAAAACCTGTATTCAGGTATATTAGGCAGTCATAATCAAAATTGAATTAATTTTCTGTCATGTTTTATTTGCTCTCTCTCCACAAATGTTCTGCTTCCATAGAGGTCTTTGAAATCCTGTGAAAAAAAACTTACTTGAAAAAACTGTTAAACATTTTGGAATATGGATCAATGTTTTATTACTAATCTGTTTAGTGTTTTCTTCTGTTGTAGCCACAGTGTTTTTTTAAATTTTGCTTCAAAATAACACATTTACTTTTTTTTTTTTTTTTTTTTTGCGGTATCTTGTCACCTCTTCCCTGGCTCAATCAATCTAAATAAAGATTAAAGAAATAACATTTCTACGATTAATATGAAGATCACTATATAAACAAGTTAAGAAGTTATTTATATTGATTCTAAAACCATCATGAAGTGCATAACTGGTCTATGGGATAGACATGGTGGACAGTGACAAGTTCCTTGAGCAAAAGACAGAACCATTATAGTTTTTTTTTTATAAAAAAAAAAATCTAATAAAAATATGTGATGTGTATTAAAATGTCACTTTTTAGAATTAAAAAAGAAATATAACTTTAATGATGCTTTAGGCGCTAGATAATTTGTCAAATTAAGATAAACATAGACATCGTTATCTAGATGGGGACAGAATGACTACTAATTTATGCTTTTCTATTAATCACAATTTCTTTATATTAACTCCAAATATAGTAGAATAAATGAGGTTGTTTTAGCCGGCTAGTCAATGACTTAAAAAAGGAGTTTGAAATACAGTATTTCCAGAGACAAGAAACATATTCATTTAATACTTACAATCTTTTCATATACAGTAAAGTTCATTGAAACTCTTCAGAATTGGTCCTTTTTTCTCCTCAATCAGAGCAGTTCAGTTAGTGCCACTTTCTCGCTATTGTTCAGCTTAGCTATGCTCTGTTAGCTCTTTTATTCAAGTGGTGACGATGAACAAAGAATGGGAACTTAGACAAGACACAGTAAAAGAAGACTTTCTCTACTGCAAATCCATATAATCTTTTGGGAAACTAAATGTCACTTTCTTATCTCTGGAAATGATATTTTATGAATGATCTAATTGCTAATACACACTATTCATTGGATATTAAAAAAAACTTCCAAAATGTAATTTGTACTTATATTTCTTTTGTAAGTGAAATAAAATGTATTCTTTAGATGTTCCTAAGTGTGTTTTTAGTATTCATTTCCACTGCCTCAATCATGTTGGACCCTATTTTCTTAAATCAATTAGTCTTGTATCAATTCAATTATGTTTCTTTAATGGGAGACCAATAGAAAATAATAGCAAGTACTTGCATTGCATACTTTGTGCCACTAAAACCAATGTATTGCTTGAATTACAAAAATGACTGACTATGGATGTCAAGTTCGGAAAACAAACAAAATAAAATACATTTTATGGTCCAATTTCACAAATCCAGAGGCATGGTTTTTGGTTTTAAATGACTAATAATGACACATTCTTGTTAATTATCATTAAAAGATTGGTTATAAAAAGACAGATACACAAAACCTATTTTTTTAAATTGTCTCTTTAATAAAATAAACTCTATTGTATTGATGCTTATAACATTTTTTTTGTGAGATGTGCAGTTATTTCCTCATAGTTGTTCTTTTTTGCTAGCTAGCCATTTTGTTATAACTTAAAATTGGCAAAAAATATTTAGCATCCTTGTTTTAAATAAAAAATGGAGAAATAGTACTTGAGCTAAAATCTTATTACCATATTTATGTTTTGCTTTTTTATTTCTCATTTCTTTACATTTGTGAAAAGTTACTGAAATAAAAAACAAAATACAATAAGTCATATTTTTATTTTTATTTTTTTATTATTAACATTGTTAAAATATTTGACATAGGTCCAACAAAGGGGTCGATAACAATCCTTTAGAAAAAAATGTATCATGTAGTAGATATATCATTTGATAAGTTTGTCAAAAGGATTGCGATCAACTAAGTTGCTGAATAAGAGCAATGCTGTTTATCAATAATGATTCTTTTGCAATCAAAACCCTGATACAAAATAAATAAAAAAAATCAACTTGCCATACTCATGGATCATAAGAAATTGTGTTTCCAATGGAGAAAACAACAATATTTTGTTCTGCATCATCATTCAGTTGTACTTTTTAGTTATCGATCACTATGCTCCTCCAAACCACTTTTTCGTAGACTGGGAGTTAAACTTAATTCCGTCATCAAAGATACATTGTCTATAAAACTGAGTTATATTAGGCTGATCACCTGAACCCATCTCTCTTTAGTAACCGCCTTTCCTCCAAGAAATCGAATAATTCCAGACTATCTTATTGATTTTAACATCATACTAGCCAGAATCTCATTGTTATTTTCTTTTTACCTAAGATATTCTTACAATGCTAGTGACCCAGTGATTAAACCTAGCCATGAAACCCCTCCCCTTGAATAAAACTAACTGAGCTGTTAATTGCCAGTTGGATTAACCCCTACCTCCCTCCCCTTCATGGCAAACTTAAATCTGATTAACTTCTCAAATATAACAACCATTAGAATACCACATGCTATCCCACAATCTATCCCCTACCTATTTAACATCCCAGTTCAATAACCCCCAGTGAAAGTTTTTTCCAAGGGACCTCCACCACCCTTAATTCCCCTGAATACAAGTCCACCCCTAAAAAATAAACCGAAAATACCCTCTAAAAATAATCTTATCTATAACCCCCAGTGAAACGTGTTTCCATTAATTCCAAGGGACCCCTGAACAAAAGTCCACCCCTAAGAAACAGTTAAAGGGACATGAAACCCAAAATTTTTCTTTTGTGATTTAGAAAGAGCATGTCATTTTAAACAACTTTCTATTTTACTTCTATTGTCTCATTTGCTTCATTCTCTTGATATCACTTGCTGAAAAGCATATCTAGATAGGCTCAGTAGCTGCTGATTGGTTGCTGCACATAGAGGCCTTGTGTGATTGGCTCACACATGTGCATTGCTATTTCTTCAACAAAGGATATCTAAAGAACTGAGCAAATTAGATAATAGAAGTAAATTGGAAAGTTGCTTAAAATTACATGTCCTATTTGAATCATGAAAGTTTAATTTTGACTAGACTGCCCCTTTAAGAGTTAGTAGTGATATACTGAGGTTATAGTTAGGGTCTATTGCAATCAGGGGCAGGGTTAATAGAGGTAGCAGTAGATATAGTTTAATGAAATCAGAGCTCATGAATATAGTTGCTGGGCAGTGGATAGTCTAGGGGATTTTTTTAAATAACACTAGTACCTGGGATTGTTTGGGTGATTATTAAGTTGCTCTTATTTAGTGTTGTCAAATAGAGTGCTAACCTTAAAAACTTCCAAGGGATTGTGATACAGCTGCAAGTATATAGCAGATGTTCAAAAATAGCTAGCAAGGTTATTCTTTTAACAGCAGCTCCAGTTTTGTGGCACAACTGGTATTGAGGCCATTTCATATTAAAGATATGTTATTGTTGTAATACAAAGCACTAAGCAGTTGGTTATACTCAATAGATATCATTGCAAAATGTATTATTCATCATATCAAAAGGATTTCAACTTTATTTATTTTTTAACTACAGAGCAATCCTTTAGAGCAGTTTTTTTAGCCTTTTTTGGGGTGTGTGTGTGGAGGGGGTAACTTGTAAGTTGTTTTGTATTTTTTTAATGAAAAAGAGCTGTATCACTTTAGGGGAATGCTGTACAAAATACCCTTCTAAGGACTATAGTTTAGTTTAGTCTTAGTATAGTTTTTTTTTAATTTTGGGGTGTTTTTTTAAGGGGGCTTTAGTTTTAGAATAGGCATAACTGTGGGTTTGTTTTTTTGGTAGTGTTTTTTAATTTCTGTAATGTTAGATTTTTTATTTTCTGTAAATTTAGTGTTTGTTATTTTTTGTAACTTAGTGGGTTTTAGCTTTGAGGTGGGGGTTAAGTGTAGTAATGTAGGGGTAATTTGTGTTGGTGGGTTGTGGGGGTGTAGGGGTTAATAGGTTAGGGGGGCTTATTGCATTGGTGGGTTGTGGCTTTTTAGGGGTTAATAGGTTAGTTTGAGGTTAGGTCTTTAAGTTACGTCAGATTTGGGGTAAATAGTGTAGTTTGCACTGGGGTGAGGGTGCATAAGGGGTTAATAGTTGATTTTAACATTGCATTTATAAATGTATTGTCATGTATAATGCATATTATTTCAAATATTGCATATAATTTAATATGTAGTTATTTTGTCTTGTTCATTTTATTATGTTAAACATAAATATATATTTTAAGTTATATATTTAACTTTAAAATAATAAAATGAACAAGCCAGAATAACTACTATTAGATGATATACAATACTTAAAAAAAATGCATTAAACATGTCCATGCATATCATTTTAATACTGTATATAAAATAATAGGGAGTGGTTTTTTTAAAAATTTTTTATACTTTATTAGTCACGTAGATTGTAGAAATTATGGGCTAGATTACAAATGGAGCGCTAATTTATTGTGAGCCCGCAAATGGGCAAATTCACCTGCTTAGGGGTGCGCGATAAATAACCAGCCATTAAAAGTGAGCTTGCGAGCTCGCTGTTGCAATTAGCGCCCAGACAATTAACCAGAGATAAGATCTCTGGTTAATTTTGTAAAAGTGCCCCAAATACCCCAAAATAAAGGGGTTTGTTTTCATAAAAAAACTACTGCACTATGCAGTTTTTAGGGGTTAAAAGTAGCAGGTGTGGGGTGTTAGAAAAGAAAACGTCACTGAAAAGTGCCTTTACATTGTAGTCTATGCTGGACGGCTATCAGAAGTCAGATGTAAAATATCAAGCTGGAATAAAAATATACTCATGAGCAGGAAGTTACAAATTATTTTTAGTAAAGCTCTATGAGAATATTAACCCATAAATACAACAGCAATAAATACAATTTTGCTAAACTTTAAATGCAATTTCTAAAATATCTTATAGTAAACTAACAGAACCCCTTTTTCTACACTATTACATTTTCTTAAGGCCAATATAAATATTATTCAGAAGATAATCATCTATGAGATATTAAATTATAAAGATAAAACACACTTTTAATAACAATAATACTTCAAATATTTCAATAATGCTATAAAGACGTTTTAACTATAGTGAGTATTACAATATTAAACTGCTATTATAGCAATTTAAAGCATGCCGGGCTTTTGGTAGCCGTCCAGCTGGCTATTACACCTGTATTTTATTTCTTTAACTTTTTATAAAAAAAAATGTATATAAATATTTTACTTGTTTTTATTTAAACTTTTAATAAAACAATTGTGTTTTACTTCATGGTGACAATCTGAGTTTTTGTTGCTGGTTATCTGGTCGAGCAATCATATTGAGAATACCAGTACTTGTAATGGTTATGGGCAAACTTTACCATACCTAGAATTAAGGATTGAGAGATACAAGGGTCATCTGAAGAAATAAGATACCGGTGTAATTACCAGCTGGATGGCTACCACAAGCCCAGCCTGCGATGTCAGCACTATCTAGTGCATTGTGAATTTTGAGTATTGCATTTAGTACTCTGAAGACAAGATTTAGGGGCATATATATCCAGCTCCATATGGATCTTGATGCCCCTTGTTTCAGAAACAGAAGTTATGAGCAGAGGCGTAACTAAACCTCAGGGCCTCGGTGCAAGAATCCAAGAATACTACCCCCCCCCTCGCACAAAAAGCATGATTTTGATACATTGACATTAAAAACACACACAAACACTTTCTTGTTAAAAAGACACTGAACCCAAATATTTTCTTTCACAAGTCAGATAGAGCATGCAATTTTAGGCAACTTTTTAATTTACTCCTGTTATCAATTTTTCTTCATTCTCTTGCTATCTTTATTTTAAAAGTAGGAATGTAAATCTTAGCAGCTAGCCCATTTTAGGTTCAGCACCATGGATAGTGCTTTCTTATTGGAGGCTTACATTTACCCACCAATAAGCAAGCATAACCCAGGTTCTCAACCAAAAATGAGCCAACTCCTATGCATCAAATTCCTGCTTTTTAAATAAAGATATCAAGAGAACGAAGAAAAATCGATAATAGGAGTAAATTAGAAAGTTGTTTAAATTTGCATGCTCTATCTGAACCATGAAAGAAAAAATAATTGTGTTTAGTGTCCCTATAAGGCAAGTAATGTAAACTGTACTTGTTCCTAGAATACTTTGGATATTACTTGGCACTTGGCAGGTACTCTCAGCAATAGTGATAAAGTCTGATTTTTTAAGCACAAACCATTTCTTTCCTTTAAAAAGGCCTTCATGCATATACACACACACACTACATACACACTGCATATACACTGCTTACATACACACACTAAATATATACTGCATACACACTGCTTATATACACACACACTACATGCATACCACATACATACACACTGCTTATATACACACACACACTACATGCATACCCCATACATACACACTGCTTACATACATACACTCACACTACATGCATACCGCATACATACACACTACTTACATACACACACTACATACATACTGTATACACACACTGCTTACATACACACACTACATACATACAGAATACACACTGCTTACATACACACACACTACATACATACTGCATACACACTGCTTACATACACACACTACATACATATTGCTTACACACACACACACACTACATACATACTGCATACACACACACTACATATATACTCTATGTAGTATCTATGTACATATATCTGATGCTGGAATCCAGACGCACCCTCCGTCTTTCCTGCCTTGTGTTTAAGAGGCTTTCTGGGAAGCTCCGACCCTACCTGAGCAGAATGCTCTCCCCGGCTATTCCCACCTCCTATAACCTCCGATCCAGTACCAGCACATTATTTAGCTTGCCTCAATACAAAAAGAAAGCAGCACAATCCTCCTTTTCCTACAGAGCACCACAGTTATGGAATGACCTCCCGCACCCTTTCAAACCTTCCCCAAACCTAATATCCTTTAAGAGATCCCTCTCTACATATCTCAAAACAGAATGTACCTGTCATGGTTGATTATATATTTCCTACCTGTTCTATGTTAAATGTTTGCATATATTGTGTATTATTATTGTTTTTGTATTTTATTGTACCCTATTGTATCAATTGCAATGTTTTGTGATCCCTGGACATACTTGAAAACGAGAGAAATCTCAATGTATCCTTCCTGGTAAAATATTTTATAAATAAATAAATAAATAAATACTGTTTCCTCTACTTTGAGTCTTCCTATGGACAATATCAAGAAGATCAAGAAATAAATAAATTATCTTCTCAAGAAACATTTTTTTCCTATTCGTGCTCTGGCAAGGATTATAGGCCTTCTTTCTTCTTCAATTCAGGCAATATTTCCTGCGCCTCTTCATTATCGAGCCTAACAGAGATTGAGAATTAATTATCTTCATTTAGGTTATTCTTATTTTCAGATGATCTCCTTATCAGAAGAAGCGATATTATCCAACATGGAGAACTATTTTTGGTAAATCTCTGGACATTATCCTAGAATCAGATGCAATCAATTTTGGTTGGGGTGCAAGATTTGGTCCTATTATTACTGGAGGCAAATGGTCTATTTCAGAAAAGAAGCTTCATATAAATTGTCTAGAACTTCTGGCAGGTTCATTTGCAATCAAAAGTTTTATCAGAAATGTTTCCCCTGTCTCTATTCTTCTTCGTATGAACAACATTTCTGCAGTTTGTTATTTGAATAGTTTAGGAGGAGCTTCTTCAAAGATGTTATCAGAAATGACCAAGGACTTTATTCATCATTGTCTTTCTCACATTATATTGATTCAAGCGGAATACCTTCCTGGTATTTTTAACTCCGCAGCAGATTGGGGATCCCGTCATTTAAAAGACAACAGCGATTGGAAATTAAACACCTTGTTTCTCAGACTTCAAGAACTAAGAGGTCCTTATTCAATAGATCTCTTCGCCTCTCATCTCAATTACCAGATCCTTCCTTTTTACAGTTGGAGATCAGATCCGACAGCTTTAGCGACGGATGCCTTTATTCATAATTGGCCAATGACAGGAGCTTATGCCTTCCCTCCATTCTCAATGATTCCTCGAACAATCTCTTATGTGAAGAGGAACTTGATCTCTCTCCTATTAATTACTCCTTGGTGGACTGCACAATCTTGGTTCCCGATTCTCCTAGAAATGTCCTTCCTTCCACCAGTTCTTTTACCTCTTCAACAAGAACTTCTACTAATTGTCTGGAAAATGTCAGGGGATCCTGGTCTTCCGAAGGTCTTTCGGAAGGGGTTAAACTCCTCCTTCAAGACTCTTGGGCACCAGGAACCAGGAAATATTATTTATCCACTTGGACTAAATGGACTAGCTGGTGCAGTAACAAGAATTTGGTTAATTTGATTAATTATTTAACTTATCTTTTTGAAGCTGGCTTGGCTTACAGATCTATCAATGTTGCTCACTCTGCTATTTCGGCATGTCATGAGTTATTACATAATGTACGTATTGGTCAACATTTTACTAATTGTAAACTTCTCAAAGCTATTCGTATCAAGAGACCTGCTATTCCTAAATATAATTATTTTTGGGATGCAGATTTATTAATTTATTTTTTCAGGAATTGGCTGGATAATAAGGATTTATCTCTCAAACAGCTTACTTGTAAACTTGCAACTTTATTATGCCTTTTATCTCTTTTATTTTCTCCTCAAGGTGTAATTTTTTCTCTGTCCAGACATACTAAAACTTTGACTTCTTCTATTTTCTATCCTTATTTTTCGAACATCCTAATCTGTGTGTTGTTTCTTGTCTGAAAGTATATGAGTCTAAAACTCATTCGGCTAGATTACGAGTTTTGTCGGTAAGGCTGTGCGTTGCTAATGCTCAGTTTCAGCTCACCGCTCACCTACAAACAACGCTGGTATTATGGGTTTTTTTCAACCCGGCGTTAGCCTCTAAAAAGTGAGCGGAGAGCAAAATTTAGCTCCACATCTCACCTCAATACCAGCGTTGCTTACGGTAGCGGTGAGCTGGCTAAACATGCTCATGCACGATTTCCCCATAGGAAACAATGGGGCTGAGCTGGCGGAAAAAAAAACTAACACCTGCAAGAAAAAAGCGTTCAGCTCATAACGCAGCCCCATTGTTTCCTATGGGGAAAGTAAGTTTATGTCTACACCTAACACCCTAACATGAACCCAGAGTCTAAACACCCCTAATATTACACTTATTAACCCCTAATCTGCCACCCCTGGCATTGCAGACACCTACATTATATTATTAACCCCTAACCTGCCGCTCCGGACACCGCCGCCACCTACATTATACTTATTAACCCCTAATCTGCTGCCCCTAATGTTGCCACCACTATAATAAATTTATTAACCCCTAACATAAGTCTAACCCTAACCCCCCCTAACTTAAATATAATTTTAAATATTCTAAATAAAATAACTACAATTAAATAAATTATTCCTATTTAAAACTAAATACTTACCTATAAAATAAACCATAAGATAGCTACAATATAACTAATAGTTACATTGTAGCTAGCTTAATATTTATTTTTATTTTACAGGCAAGTTTATATTTATTTTAACTAGGTACAATATTTACTAAATAGTTATTAACTATTTAATAACTACCTAGCTAAAATAAGTAAAAATTTACCTGTAAAATAAACCCTAACCTAAGTTACAATTACACCTAACACTACACTATAATTAAATTAATGACCTAAACTAACTACAATTAATTGCAATTAAATTAAATAAACTAAAGTACAAAAACAACAAAACACTAAATTACAAAAAATTATAAAATAATTACAAGAATTTTAAACTAATTACACTTAATCTAATCCCCTAATAAAATAAAAAAGCCCCCAAAATAAAAAAATACCTACCCTATACTAAATTACAAATAGCCCTTAAAAGGGCCTTTTGTGGGGCCCCCAACATTAAAACCTACCACCCACACACCCAACCGTACTCTAAAACCCACCCAATCCCCCCTTAATAAAACCTAACACTAAGCCCTTGAAGATCACCCTACCTTGAGGCGTCTTCACCCAGCCGGGCAGAAGTGGTCCTCCAGAGGGGCAGAAGTCTTCATCCGATCCGGGCAGAAGAGGACATCCAGATGGGCAGAAGTCTTCATCCATGCGGCATCTTCTATCTTCATCCATCCGGAGTGGAGCGGGTCCATCTTGAAGCCAGCCGATGCGGAGCATACATCCAGACCGACGACTACCTAATGAATGACGGTTCCTGTAAATGACGTCATCTAAGATGGCATCCCTTGAATTCTGTTTGGCTGATAGGATTCTATCAGCCAATCGGAATTAAGGTAGGAAAAATCCTACCTGTTCCAATTAGCCAATAGAATGCAAGCTCAATTATCAGCTGTGTATCAGCACATCGTAAGACTTTCATTCCGCAGTCCTACGTTGCCTGCCGCATATCCTCCCAGCCTGGGGCATCTCAGCGAGAAATCTGCTACTTACCAGATAAACTGTGGCTGTTTCAACTCAAATTCTCTCTGTATTGCAAGTATGGAACTAAGCCACACCTCCGAGTGACGTCAGACACACGTCACTTGGCTCCAATACTCACCTGTTACCAAACAGCAGTTTTGCTTGTCACGGCAAGTAAATCCTCAGAAGATTTCTGCCTGAATATTTTGTGTAACACATTTCTTCTTTAGCTCAGTTTACCATTCACACTGAGCTCAATTGAACATATATATATATATATATATATATATATATATATATATATATATAGACAAAAAGTAACAGAGGGAGCGCAACTGCTGTTCATGAGCCTTTTATATAAAGTTACAAGCTGACAATAACGCAACTCGTTTTGTCAGAATAGTAATTGAAGTGGTGCAGACCCTTATAAAAAGTATTATATGGTTAAAAAAGGGAGAAGTAACTAGGAATGCAATCCTAGTTGTAAAAAGACAGGGATTTCAGCACTCTTTTGAGAATAAAGCTCATTGGACCAAAGTATGTGTTTAAACAGTGAATTTTTTATTCAATTGTGAACGGGAAATTCTCCCAGCTGTATGTGCACCACTCACCAGATGAAAAGATACAACACACTGAATCACATTCGTAGTCAAGAATTAATAAGGAACCATTAGTTACCTATATACATACTAGAGTTCGTATTCAAAACCTGACCGGTCAGGGGTACATATCTTGCAAAGATACAAAAAACAGCCAAAAACTTTGTAGAGTAATTTTTGATACCTCTAAAGAACCTCTACACCCTGCTGCACACAGAACCCCTTTTGAAGAGGTATATCCTGGGCAGGTTACGATGAGTGGGATCTAAGAGGTCAAATAGGGGTACCACAGACAGAAGCAGTTCACAAGTTTTAGTCACAGTCACAATATGGTATGCAGTGAATAATGATGTTGTACTTAGTCAAGGAAAAAAGCCTTATTCTTAGACTCACTACACCCAACTGCTCACAGTACTCCAAACGAGGAGAATATACTACTGGGCAGTACATAAAGTGGTAAGTATCACCAGGATCTAAGTGGTCTCTAAGTTAGGCTTCCTTGAGTTTAACAGTATGCGTGTACAAAAACATATATAAGCAAAACTAACAGACAATATGTGCCATTTTAGTGCTCTTATGTTAGCTATTCATGCAAAGCTTGCAGTAAGAAAAGAAAGCAATTATAAGGTTAAAGCATAAAGCACAGATGATAGTGTTTCCTCAGTGTCTCTGGGATCTTGAAATGCTAGCAAGTAAAGCCGCATGCAAGGGAGATTGTAGCAGGCAAGATTTCAAGAAAGCAGTTCAAGGTGTTATTATCACAGAGCCAGCATGACATATAAGCAATAATGTTGCTATCCTCAGCAATTGTTTAAAAAAATGCCCAGAATCAGCGTTCTTTGTGAGTATATTGCTTGCGGAACATATTGAAATGCAAACAGTCAAAAGTATAAGGCAATGATATCCGTGATTATGTATGACCGTTATACAGTCCATATTAGTGAACCATTATAGAGCATATACGACCTTGCTATTTCATTCAGACATATCGCTGTGGCAAGATGCGTCCTCGTAACTTGTTGGATCCTCAAGTTAAATTTGTTATGCTTCTGTGTTCGCCGCAGGTATTGTCAACCATGCGGTCTGGAGGCTGTGTTAGTAGCGTGCACCACGTAGGCCGGTCGGCTTAGCCAATGCCGACGCGCATTTCACCCGCAGGGCTGATAGACAGACCGGGCTTCGTCAGGGCGGTATATGGAGGGGACTAACTTATCCCTTTTTATAGCGTTTTATAATAGCGCCCCTGCTGGAGGTGAAGGTTTACTGCATATCTGTATAAAGATTACTCTGATTGAAAGAAGAACATAAATCATAGTGCAAAAATACTGCACTTACAAATAATAACTAACTCTAGATAAATATTTCTATAATTAATTAGCATATCTGTATATATATTAAGTTTTTTACACTTATTTTTGTTATTTTATTAAAAGGAAAACAATTTATATACATTTGTTCAGAAAATTATGCCTTTTCAGTGGGCTTTCTAGAATTTTGCTGTCCTAGAGAAAACAGGCCATGTCAAGTTTATCATTTAGACCTTCCGGCAGTTGAGTCCCCAACACAAAGATCCACCTGCATTCTTTCTGCAGGAGGATCCTGTCGTTGTCGCCTCCTCTGCCATTGGTGATTCCTCTATCTATACCAATGAATCTTAGAGAGTCAGGATTGCAGTCATGCACCAGTTCATAGTGTTTTGCAACATTACTCTTCTGGTTTTTGTTTTTTACATCGTCACGATGTTCCGTAATACGGTCTGTCTGTGGTACCCCTATTTGACCTCTTAGATCCCACTCATCATAACCTGCCCAGGAAATACCTCTTCAAAAGGGGTTCTGTGTGCAGCAGGGTGTAGAGGTTCTTTAGAGGTATCAAAAATTACTCTACAAAGTTTTTGGCTGTTTTTTGTATCTTTGCAAGATATGTACCCCTGACCGGTCAGGTTTTGAATACGAACTCTAGTATGTATATAGATAACTAATGGTTCCTTATTAATTCTTGACTACGAATGTGATTCAGTGTGTTGTATCTTTTCATCTGGGGAGTGGTGCACATACAGCTGGGAGAATTTCCCGTTCACAATTGAATAAAAAATTCACTGTTTAAACACGTACTTTGGTCCAATGAGCTTTATTCTCAAAAGAGTGCTGAAATCCATGTCTTTTTACAACTAGGATTACATTCCTAGTTACTTCTCCCTTTTTTAACCATATAAAAAAAAATATATATATATATATATATATATATATATATCAGCTGATTACACTCTCCGGGTGTCACAAACCCATTATTCAGACTCTCCTGTCACTCATGGCACTACTAAAAGCTTTCCTGAAGCAATGGAGATAGGGGTTATCAGGGGACCGTTATCATCAGAAGAGAGGAACCGGCGAAGGTCTCAACAATTATGTATGTACTGTGCTAACCCCAGTCACACCGTGAAGGATTGTCCACTACTGTTACGATCCAAAAGAAGTAAGTTTTCAACTATTCATTCAGCTTTGACTAAAGACTTAAAACCAAATCACTGTCACTTATCTTTATTTTTTCAGTGGGACCAAAACAGAATGAGAACTGAAGCCATCATTGACTCCGGAGCTTCTGGGAATTATAAAGATAGTAATTTCACTGTAAATAATAAAATTCCACTTGTGGTTAAGCAAAACCCCATTGTGAACAGGTCCTATAACACATAACACCATCCCCTTATTCGTGACTACTCCCAGTGGTCATATAGAGTATCTTGTATTTGATGTACTGCCCCTTGACCTTTGTTCCCAGTTGTTTTAGGTTTAGACTGGTTGAAGTTACATCAGCCTCAGATAAATTGGAAAACTTTGACCGTCGATTTAGACTCCAGCTACTGTCAACAAACCTGTTATCCATGGGAATTACTTGTACAGATTCCTGAAACTAATTTGAGTCTACCGTCACAATATACTGATTTTCAAGACGTATTTAGTAAAAAGATGGCAGAAACGTTACCACCACATCGCAAGTATGACTGCCCAATCGAATTAATACCAGGGTCTTCTATACCCTTCTGACATCTTTACCCACTTAGCCAACCAGAGCTAGTACATCTCAAAGAATACCTAGAAGACAACTTGAAGAAAGGTTTAATTAGACCGTCTACTTCACCTGCAGGAGCAGGAATGTTTTTTGTCCGAAATAAAGACTCATCTCTAAGACCAATCATAGACTATCGAGAATTGAATAAAATGACAATCAAAAATAGGTATCCCCTTCCGTTGATACCGGAACTTATTGAACGACTACAAGAAGCCAAGGTGTTCACAAAACTCAATTTACATGGAGCTTACAATCTAATTCGTATCAGAAAGGGGGACGAGTGGTTGACTGCATTTAGGACCACATACAGTTTGTTTGAGTATCTGGTCATGCCGTTTGGCCTATGAAATGTGCCAGCCACTTTCCAACATTTCATCAATGAAATATTCAGGGATCTCCTTGATATAAGTATTGTGATTTATCTGGATGATATCCTCATATACTTTAACGCAATGGAACAACACATTAAGGACGTCAGGAAGGTATTGTCACAACTTAGAACCCACCAGCTATATGCCAAGCCGGAAAAATGTTTACTCCATACTAATGAAGTGTCTTTCCTTAGATATCATATTAGCCCATCAGGAATACAGATGCAGGATAACAAAATTCAGACAGTGATCAATTGGAAACAACCTACTACCAAGAAAGAGCTGCAACGTTTTCTTGGTTTTGCAAATTGTTACAGAAAATGTATAAAGAATTATTCTAAAATAGCAAAACCATTAACATGTCTCATTAGTTCATCCACTCCGTTCCATGGACTCATACCACTTTGGAAGCCTTTCATCATCTCAAACAACGATTCACAACTGCACCTATATTTAGTGATGTCGCGAATAGTTCGCCGGCTTATAGTTCCCGGCAAACATAGCTTGTTCACGTTCGCAATGGCGGGCGAACATATGCGATGTTCGATCCGCCCCCTATTCGTCATCATTGAGTAAACTTTGACCCTGTATCTCACAGTCAGCAGACACATTCCAGCCAATCAGCAGCAGACCCTTCCAGCTCCTGGACAGCATCCATTTTAGATTCATTCGGAAGCTGCATTCTTAGTGAGAGGAGGGACAGTGTAGCTGCTGCTGATTTAATAGGGAAATCTATAGCTAGGCTAGTGTATTCAGTGTCCACTACAGTCCTGAAGGAGTCATCTGATCTCTGCTGTGAGGACAGCACCCCAAAAAGCCCTTTTTAGGGCTAGAACATCAGTCTGTTTTTTTTCCCTGTGTAATCTAATTGCAGTTGCCTGCCTGCCAGCGTGTGTGCCAGGCTCACAGCGTATACTGTGCCCACTTGCCCAGTGCCACCACTCATATCTGGTGTAACAGTAGTGTAAATTTAAAAAAAAAAAACTTTTTTGATTGTGAAACATCAGTCTCCTTGTATAATCTAATTGCAGTTGCCTGCCTGCCAGCATGTGTGCCAGGCTCACAGCGTATACTGTGCCCACTTGCCCAGTGCCACCACTCATAGCTGGTGTAACAGTAGTGTAAATTTAAAAAAAAAAAACTTTTTTGACTGTGAAACATCAGTCTGCTTGTGTAATCTAATTGCAGTTGCCTGCCTGCCAGCGTGTGTCAGGCTCATAGCGTATACTGTGCCCACTTGCCCAGTGCCACCACTCATATCTGGTGTAACAGTAGTGTAAATTTAAAAAAAAAACAACCTTTTTGACTGTGAAACATCAGTCTGCTTGTGTAATCTAATTGTAGTTGCCTGCCTGCCAGCATGTGTGTCAGGCTCACAGCGTATACTGTGCCCACTTGCCCAGTGCCACCACTCATATCTTGTTTAATAGTAGTGCACATTTAAAAAAAAAAAAACTTTTTTGACTGTGAAACATCAGTCTGCTTCTTTGTGTCAGGCTCACATTGTATACTGTGCCCACTTGCCCAGTGCCACCACTCATATCTTGTTTAATAGTAGTGTAAGTGTACATTTAAAAAAAAAAAAAAAACTTTTTTGACTGTGAAACATCAGTCTGCTTTTTTATGTCAGGCTCACAGCGTATACTGTGCCCACTTGCCCAGTGCCACCACTCATATCTTGTTTAATAGTAGTGTAAGTGTACATTTAAAAAACAAAAAACTTTTTTGACTGTTAAACATCAGTCTGCTTTTTTGTGTCAGGCTCACAGCGTATACTGTGCCCACTTGCCCAGTGCCACCACTCATATCTTGTTTAATAGTAGTGTAAGTGTACATTTAAAAAAAACAACCTTTTGGACTGTGAAACATCAGTCTGCTTTTTTGTGTCAGGCTCACAGCGTATAGTGTGCCCACTTGCCCAGTGCCACCACTCATATCTGGTGTAACAGTAGTGTAAATTTAAAAAAAAAAAAAACGTTTTTGACTGTGAAACATGTCTGCTTGTGTAATCTAATTGCAGTTGCCTGCCTGCCAGCGTGTGTGTCAGGCTCACAGCGTATACTGTGCCCACTTGCCCAGTGCCACCACTCATATCTTGTTTAATAGTAGTGTACATTTAAAAAACAAAAAAAACTTTTTTGACTGTGAAACATCAGTCTGCTTTTTTGTGTCAGGCTCACAGCATATACTGTGCCCACTTGCCCAGTGCCACCACTCATATCTTGTTTAATAGTAGTCTAAATGTACATTTAAAAAAAAAAAAACTTTTTTGACTGTGAAACATCAGTCTGCTTTTTTGTGTCAGGCTCACAGCGTATACTGTGCCCACTTGCCCAGTGCCACCACTCATATCTTGTTTAATAGTAGTGTAAGTGTACATTTAAAAAACAAAAAACTTTTTGGACTGTTAAACATCAGTCTTCTTTTTTCTGTCAGGCTCACAGCGTATACTGTGCCCACTTGCCCAGTTCCACCACTCATATCTTGTTTAATAGTAGTGTAAGTGTACATTTAAAAACAAAAAAAACTTTTTTGACTGTGAAACATCAGTCTGCTTTTTTGTGTCAGGCTCACAGGGTATACTGTGCCCACTTGCCCAGTGGCACCACTCATATCTTGTTTAATAGTAGTGTAAGTGTACATTTAAAAAACAAAAAAAAATTTGGACTGTTAAACATCAGTCTGCTTTTTTCTGTCAGGCTCACAGCGTATACTGTGCCCACTTGCCCAGTGCCACCACTCATATCTTGTTTAATAGTAGTGTAAGTGTAAATTTTAAAAAAAAAATGACAGGCAGAGGCAGGCCACCCCGCAGGTGCCGTCGTGGTCGTGGTGCTGTGATTCCCTTTGGCCCAAGAATAATGCCCAGTGTTCAGAGGCCACGTACCATGAACTCGAAAAGTTCTGAGGACATAGTTGACTGGCTAACACAGGACACCCAATCTTCTACAGCTTCCACTCGGAACCTTGACGCACCATCCTCCTCCAGCTTAGCTTCGGGCACCTCTCA
The DNA here is from genome assembly GCF_027579735.1 of Bombina bombina. Lineage (NCBI taxonomy): Eukaryota > Metazoa > Chordata > Amphibia > Anura > Bombinatoridae > Bombina > Bombina bombina. The sequence continues at coordinate 626,847,110 of NC_069503.1, read as the reverse complement.
AGTTACCACTCACCCGCCTGCCGCCACCACCAACACTAGCACCACAGCCGCTTCACTTGATCTGTCAGAGGAGTTATTTACACATCAGTTTGAAGAAATGAGTGATGCGCAATCATCATTGACAGAGGATGTAGATAACAGTGATATGTCTCAGTCAGGCAGCATTACAGACATGGACATACGGTGTGATGATGTTGTACCCGCTGCTGCTTCCTTTGTTGAGTTGTCAGATACAAGTGAAGCTGTTGATGATGACGATGCATCCGTGGATGTCACATGGGTGCCCGCTAGAAGAGAAGAAGAACAGGGGGAAAGTTCAGATGGGGAGACAGAGAGGAGGAGGAGGAGACGAGTTGGAAGCAGGGGGAGGTCGTCGCAAGGAGCTAGTGGCACAGTCAGACAGCATGCATCGGCACCCGGGGTCAGCCAGACAGCACGCCAATCAACGCATGCTGTTGCCACCACCAGAATGCCGTCATCGCAGAGCTCAGCAGTGTGGCATTTTTTTTGTGTGTCTGCCTCTGACAACAGCGATGCCATTTTCAACCTGTGCCAAAAGAAACTGAGTCGTGGGAAGTCCAACACCCACCTAGGTACAACTGCTTTGCGACGGCACATGATCGCACATCACAAATGCCTATGGGATCAACACATGAGTACAAGCAGCACACAAACTCAAAGCCGCCATCCTCCTCCTGGTCCAGCATCTTTAGCTACGTCAACCACTGCTGTCCTCCTTGCCCCCTCTCAACCATCCGCCACTCCGTCTCTCACCTTGAGCAGTTCCTGCTCATCAGCCCACAGTCAGGTGTCTGTCAAGGACATGTTTGAGCGTAAGAAGCCAATGTCACAAAGTCACCCCCTTTCCCGGCGTCTGACAGCTGGCTTGTCTGAACTCTTAGCCCGCCAGATTTTACCATACAAGCTGGTGGAGTATGAGGCATTCAAAACATTTGTAGCTATTGGGACACCGCAGTGGAAGGTACCCGGCCGAAATTTCTTTGCGCAAAAGGCAATCCCCAACCTGTACTCGATTGTGCAAAAGGAAGTAATGGCATGTCTGGCACACAGTGTTGGGGCAAGGGTCCATCTGACCACTGATACCTGGTCTGCAAAGCATGGTCAGGGCAGGTATATCACCTACACTGTGCATTGGGTAAACCTGCTGACAGCTGCCAAGCATGGAATGCGTGGCTCTGCAGAGGAGTTGGTGACACCGCCACGACTTGCAGGCAGGCCTGCTGCCACCTCCTCTACTCCTCCTACTCCATCCTCTTCCATAACCTCCTCGGCTGAATCCTCTTCTGCTGCTGCGTCTTGCTCCACATCAACGGCACCCCCCCCATCTTCCCAGGTACTATTCCACATACCGGATACGGCAGTGTCACGCTGTCTTGGGGTTGACTTGCCTGAAAGCAGAGAGTCACACCGGACCAGCACTCCTGTCCGCCCTGAACGCACAGGTGGATCAGTGGCTGACTCTGCACCAACTGGAGATCGGCAAAGTGGTTTGTGACAACGGAAGAAATTTGTTGGCGGCATTGAATTTGGGCAAGTTGACACATGTGCCATGCATGGCACATGTGTGTAATCTGATCGTACAATGCTTTGTGCATAAGTACCCAGGCTTACAGGACGTCCTGAAGCAGGCCAGGAAGGTGTGTGGCCATTTCAGGCGTTCCTACACAGCCATGGCGCACTTGTCCGATATCCAGCGTCGAAACAACCTGCCAGTGAAGCGCTTGATTTGCGACAGCCCGACACGGTGGAATTCAACACTCCTAATGTTCGACCACCTGCTCCAACAAGAAAAAGCCGTTAACGACTATTTTTATGACCGGGGTGCTAGGACAGCCTCTGCGGAGCTGGGAATTTTTTTGCCACGTTACTGGACACTCATGCGCAATGCCTGTAGGCTCATGCGTCCTTTTGAGGAGGTGACAAACCTAGTCAGTCGCACCGAAGGCACCATCAGCGACATCATACCATTTGTTTTCTTCCTGGAGCGTGCCCTGCGAAGAGTGCTGGATCAGGCCGTAGATCAGGCGTGAAGAGGAAGAGTTGTGGTCACCATCACCACCAGAAACAGCCTTATCAGCATTGCTTGCTGGACCTGCGGCAACGCTGGAAGAGGATTGTGAGGAAGAGGAGTCAGAGGAGGAATGTGGCTTTGAGGAGGAAGAGGAAGACCAACCACAACAGGCATCCAGGGTGCTCGTTGTCACCTATCTGGTACCCGTGGTGTTGTACGTGGCTGGGGGGAAGAAGATACCTTCAGTGAGATCACTGAGGACAAGGAAAGGGACATGAGTAGCTCGGCATCCAACCTTGTGCAAATGGGGTCTTTCATGCTGTCATGCCTGTTGTGGGACCCTTGTATAAAAAAGCTGAAGGAGAACGACCTGTACTGGGTGTCCACGCTACTAGACCCCCGGTATAAGCATAAAGTGCCTGAAATGTTACTGAATTACCGCAAGTCAGAAAGGATGCAGCAGTTCCAAAATAAATTAAAAAGTATGCTTTACACAGCGTATAAGGGTGATGTCACAGCACAATGGGAATCTAACAGGGGAAGAGGTGAAAGTAATTCTCCTCCTCCCACGACCACGCCGGCAAGGACAGGATGCTTTACAGACGTGTTGTTGATGGAGGACATGCTGAGCTTTTTAAGTCCTATGCATCGCCACAGCTCTTCGGGGTCCACCCTCAGAGAACGACTCGATCGACAGGTAGCAGACTCCCTCGCCTTAACTGCAGATCTCGACACTCTGAGGAGCGATGAACCCCTTGACTACTGGGTGTGCAGGCTTGACCTGTGGCCTGAGCTATCCCAATTTGCGATAGAACTTCTGGCCTGCCCCGCTTCAAGTGTCCTGTCAGAAAGGACCTTCAGTGCAGCAGGAGGTATTGTCACTGAGAAGAGAAGTCGCCTAGGTCAAAAAAGTCTAGATTACCTCACCTTTATTAAGATGAATGAGGGATGGATCCCGAAGGGACTGACATTGGGCGATACATTCGACTAAAAAAGACCTGATGAGATGAGCTGCCTTGGGCTAAAAATGGTCTACACGCTGCTGTTATTTATCTCTGAATGCCGGATGACTTGCGTGACTTATCCGCCACCAACTAGGGTTCAAGCCGCAATGTTTTAGGGCACTTTCTGCCTGGGAAACAAACATCAATTTTTCTGGCCGCTGCTACAGCAGCGGCTGCAACAATACCTAATTTTTCAGGCATGTGTACATGCCTAATTTTTCTGGCCTCTGGTGCAGCACTGTGGCTTCAAAAACCAAACCAATAAAAAATGCACATAACAGGGATTAAACTGATAGGAATAGTACTACTTAACACACCACTCCTATCTGGTGGCACATTAGATTGCACGTGCAGTGCCCCAAATTTGAAGTAGGAGGACCAACCAAGAATCTTTTTCCATCTCTCGGTTCCTAAAATCCATGCCATATACACGTCCCCTGATAGGGGACGTAACAGGGATTAAACTGATAAGAATAGTACTACTTAACACACCACTCATATCTGGTGGCACAGTAGATTGCACGCGCAGTGCCCCAAATTTGAAGTAGGAGGACCGACCAAGCATCTTTTTCCATCTCCCGGTTCCTAAAATCCATGCCATATACACGACCCCTGATAGGGGACGTAACAGGGATTAAACTGATAAGAATAGTACTACTTAACACACCACTCATATCTGGTGGCACAGTAGATTGCACGCGCAGTGCCCCAAATTTGAAGTAGGAGGACCGACCAAGCATCTTTTTCCATCACCCGGTTCCTAAAATCCATGCCATATACACGTCCCCTGATAGGGGACGTAACAGGGATTAAACTGATAAGAATAGTATTACTTAACACACCACTCATATCTGGTGGCACAGTAGATTGCACGCGCAGTGACCCAAATTTGAAGTAGGAGGCCCGACCAATCATCTTTTTCCATCTCCCGGTTCCTAAAATCCATGCCATATACACATCCCCTGATAGGGGACGTAACAGGGATTAAACTGATAAGAATAGTACTACTTAACACACCACTCATATCTGGTGGCACAGTAGATTGCACGCGCAGTGCCCCAAATTTGAAGTAGGAGGACCGACCAAGCATCTTTTTCCATCTCCCGGTTCCTAAAATCCATGCCATATACACATCCCCTGATAGGGGACGTAACAGGGATTAAACTGATAAGAATAGTACTACTTAACACACCACTCATATCTGGTGGCACAGTAGATTGCACGCGCAGTGCCCCAAATTTGAAGTAGGAGGACCGACCAAGCATCTTTTTCCATCTCCGGGTTCCTAAAATCCATGGCATATACACTTCCCCTGATAGTGGACGTAACATGGATTAAACTGATAATAATAGTACTACTTAACATACCAGTCATATCTGGTGGCACAGTAGATTGCACGCGCAGTGCCCCAAATTTGAAGTAGGAGGACCGACCAAGCATCTTTTTCCATCACCCGGTTCCTAAAATCCATGCCATATACACGTCCCCTGATAGGGGACGTAACAGGGATTAAACTGATAAGAATAGTACTACTTAACACACCACTCATATCTGGTGGCACAGTAGATTGCACGCGCAGTGCCCCAAATTTGAAGTAGGAGGACCGACCAAGCCAAAAAATTGGAGAAGAGAACAAAAAGAATTGGCTTTCCAAAAAAGTTGGATTCTATAGATGTGGAGGCAGACCCTGCAAATGTTGTGAATTTGCTAAAATGGGTGATACTTTCACCTCAACCAATACAGGCAATACGTATAAGATTAGGAATAGAATAGATTGTAATTCCACTTATGTGGTATATCTCATTACTTGCCAATGTTGCAAGTTTCAATATGTAGGATTTAGCTCTAGATTATTGAAAGACAGGATTAGGGAACATATTCTTTCCATAGAGGCTGAAATTCCTAAAACACCGGTTGCAAAACATTTTGCACTACATAACAGCAACTTGGGATATTTCAGCTTCCAGGGAATAGAATATGTTTCCTTAGGACCACGGGGAGGTGACAGGTACCATGCATTGAGCAGGAAAGAAATATATTGGATTTATACTCTGAAAACAGGTTTCCCAAAAGGTATAAATAAAATCAGTGACGTAAAACTGTTTATTGATAGAGATTAGAACTTGATACATTTTACTATCCAATACTAGTTTGCTGTTCAAGAAATAATACTTGAATGTAAGTTAAAGATAGTCTATATACACTTCAAACTTCACTATTTATCAGATAATGACTAAAGTTCCAATTACAAATAATATAATTCTATCTTTATGTCTGAACTTAAATAACCTTATGTTGAAACCTAGGTTAGTACACATTTATGTGAATGAGACTGATGTGTAATTTATCACATGAACATAACAATGATAATGAATTAATTGCATTTAACTTATATACAGTATACATATCGTTGTTTGTTTGAAACGTGTTCTTTTGCATATTAGCCGTGTCACAAATTTGAAATAATTGTGTAGAACTACTATGTATTAATAACGTCTAGTTATTTGCAATCTTTCCCAATTCTAAAATTAGATTTAACAAATTTTATTATGTTTTTAGCAAGTGACCATGTAGCTGTTATATATTTAGGTTAGTGTTTCACACAAAATGAATATATCTTTGCACTTAGGGAGTGTTAGAGTTAAACGTGATAAGTGGAGAAAGCGCCTACTTTGTACCTCAGCCCGGGATAAGGTGCACCTAGCTGACACCGAGAGGCAAACCAATTTGAGGAGATAGCCCAGGCGCCTACCAAAAGGAGGCGGGTACTAAAACAATCGAGGGTGTTGAAACTGATCTGATTATAAATTCAATTTAATTACAAAAATGACATAAAATACATACTAACATGGATCCATGAAAGCTAACAATAATAAGTTGAGATAGTAGACAATATAAAAACATAAACAATAAAAGCGACAATTTGCAGAATTCAATATAAAATCATCACAGTGTTGGTGGCTGGTGAGAGGTAGGTACGCTAACTGAACTGTGTAGAGCTCTGGTGCGGTGCAAGGTAATGTGGATAAGGAGGGGGGTGTGCTTCCGCCCTTGTGTATCAATAAGTGTTGGAGGATAATGAGGAAATTGTGTAAAAGAAATAGAAATGGGAATAAAAATAGAATCCTAAGGGTGATGCTAAATGGTCAGATTTACTTAAAAACAGACATGAAGTGGCATAGAAAATCAATCTCAAATATAAAAAATAATAAATAAAATCATGTACGTGGTTAAACGTATCTAACTTGGTCCAAATACAATGGTGGAAACGTTATAGCTCCAAAGTGAAAAATGGTAGTGTCCAAATAAACAAAAATTGAGTGGTAGTCTCCAAATGAAAAAATGTAAAAATGTAAAAATGTAAAAAAAGTGAAAAAGTGTGAAGGTTTCCAAAACAAAAAAATCCAAAACTCAAATAATCGAATAGTCAATCCAAAGTGGTGGTATCAAAAAGAAAAAAAGGATAAAAAAGATAAAGTTACGTGCACTGTCCACAACAGACAGTGTCTGCTGTGTAACTTGATTGTAGGGATCACCACTACGGTGTGTGTTGCTAATAGGGCTTGGGGTGTGACGATCTCTTCCTAAAACAAGAAAATAAAAATAGTGTAGGTTGTATAACAATGTGGAAAAAATAGAAATGATATTTTATAGATAGATAAACAGCGAAGGCTTACGACCAGATTTAAACTCCCCACAAGAAAAATTTTTTGATTTTTGATTTTGGTCTATTTATTATTTAAAATTTAAAATACCCGTGCTTAATTCATATATTAAAAGTAATACTCCCCCCTTTTTTCCTCGAATAATTTACGTTTAAACACAAATGGTAACAAATAATGACAAACACCTTTTAAGCAAGGTTTGTTTTAGGCAATTTTATTACTTTTTTACATCTTTTAACATTATTTTAACATTATTTATATTTTTAAACTGAAGAAATTCCTCGCTCAATTAAAGGTGCACCTACTCGTGACGTCATGACCAATCAGAGCTGGTCATTTACGGAACAGCAGTAAATAGGTTTTTCCTATGCAAAAAGCTCCATCTTAATTATCACACAAGTACCAACATAGTGAATCTTTGATACGGATTTAAAATACAAGTAAAAAATACTCTAAGGAGATTATTACAAGTTGAAGCTCAAGAACGTCTCTAACCGGAAGTGACGTCACGGCTTACATGTTTGAGAGAGACAAACTATGCCCTCCCTGTACCTAATCTGTACAAATATACAAGAAAAAATAATCGAAATAATTGGAATGAAACACACAATAGATACAATGTATATATATATAAAAACAAGTGCAAGGGTTTGTAAAAACAAACGAATGCCGCTAGTTCCCCAACCAGAAGTAATTAAAGATCACATCCGGGGCAAAGTTCCTTTATAAGGCACCATTCCAGAATGAAAAAACCAGTCTTGAGAAAGGCCTGATACGGGCCGAAACGCGTAGACACTGGTAAGCCTTATTTCTATTTTTTCCACATTGTTATACAACCTACACTATTTTTATTTTCTTGTTTTAGGAAGAGATCGTCACACCCCAAGCCCTATTAGCAACACACACCGTAGTGGTGATCCCTACAATCAAGTTACACAGCAGACACTGTCTGTTGTGGACAGTGCACGTAACTTTATCTTTTTTATCCTTTTTTTCTTTTTGATACCATCACTTTGGATTGACTATTCGATTATTTGAGTTTTGGATTTTTTTGTTTTGGAAACCTTCACACTTTTTCACTTTTTTTACATTTTTACATTTTTACATTTTTTCATTTGGAGACTACCACTCAATTTTTGTTTATTTGGACACTACCATTTTTCACTTTGGAGCTATAACGTTTCCACCATTGTATTTGGACCAAGTTAGATACGTTTAACCACGTACACGATTTTATTTATTATTTTTTATATTTGAGATTGATTTTCTATGCCACTTCATGTCTGTTTTTAAGTAAATCTGACCATTTAGCATCACCCTTAGGATTCTATTTTTATTCCCATTTCTATTTCTTTTACACAATTTCCTCATTATCCTCCAACACTTATTGATACACAAGGGCGGAAGCACACCCCCCTCCTTATCCACATTACCTTGCACCGCACCAGAGCTCTACACAGTTCAGTTAGCGTACCTACCTCTCACCAGCCACCAACACTGTGATGATTTTATATTGAATTCTGCAAATTGTCGCTTTTATTGTTTATGTTTTTATATTGTCTACTATCTCAACTTATTATTGTTAGCTTTCATGGATCCATGTTAGTATGTATTTTATGTCATTTTTGTAATTAAATTGAATTTATAATCAGATCAGTTTCAACACCCTCGATTGTTTTAGTACCCGCCTCCTTTTGGTAGGCGCCTGGGCTATCTCCTTAAAGTGTTAGAGTTAAATGAAGGTGTGGATAGAGAATGTATTTTGATTGGTTACACCCACACTCCTCTATGGCAATTTAACAGCTGCCTAGGACGCTTGTCCATCAGCTCTGATGAACTGCCGTGGAGGCAGGAAACGCGTCAGCTGTAACTACTGAATTGCTGTGTTCTGTCACTGCTTTTAAATTGATTCAATAAATCGAAGTTTTATATTCCATACTTCTCCTCTCCTTGCTCATTACTACCGTAAGATCGTAATTACCTTTTTGGAAGTCTTTTCTGCATCAGTTTCTGCTCTGGGGGTGTGGAGGATCCCCACGATCTTACAGGTTCAGCCGTGCTGGATGACGTATTACACAGGGAAGTTTGGCGATGCACGCCACAACCAAAGTGCTTGAGAATTACACACTACCAGAGGAGGATTACATTGCGGCACAGTCCGTACTCCCGGTAACAAGCGAAGGAAATGGTAAGCCTTATGTTCTTATATATTTTCAATGCACTTGGAATTAACATTTATTTGAACTTTCGCTTATACCCCATATGTGAACCCGTGATTGTGGGACTCCAATGAGAGTGTTACTTGTGGGGCTAATTACAAGTAGGATACTGTGTGTAACCGCATATGTGGAACTCTAGATTGAGGAATGCACACAGGATAACCACATATTAACCAAAATACACTTTGAATGATTAACAAATTTGGACATTATTTGCATTTGTTTTACTCCGTTGGTCATTTACTGTGTTAAAGATTTATATCCAAGTACGTTTTTTGTCTATGGCTAAAATGGATAATAAGAGCAGGAGAGAGAGGTTTCAGCAACTATTTAAAGGCACAGCAAGGGAACATGTTAATTTGGAATTGGGAACACTTTTTGCAAATAAAGAAAAAATTCACATTAAAGAATTAAAACTTTGGTGGAACATAGAGTTCTTGGAACATTACCTAGAGGAAAAAAAAGTACCGCCAGGTCTAAGGTTGAAAAAGTTTCCAGCATTCTATAAAGAATATCCAGAGTTCATGACAGATTGGAATGAATCATTGTCTGATTGCTCACTAACACTTATGGAGAAACTAGTAAAATTTAAGAAAGAACAAAGAAATGGAGTTTTGAGTGAAATTGAATTAATGGATAAACAATTGGAGGAATTTACTGAGGATGAGAGAATGCCATCATATCAGAAACAACTAGATGAGACACTTGAAAAAATAAGTGTGGAACTATCTGATAATAAGTATAAAAAATATGAAAGAGATTGTAGAGACTATGATCTAGGCATAGTATATAACTGGAATATTGAAAGAAGAGAACAAAGACAGAAAAAGAACAAGAGCAAAGGGAATAAAAAACATCAAAAGAAGGTGACATTCTCAAGTTTTGAGAATACTACAGACACTAATGAATCAACAGCAGAAATTACAACTGCCACAGAAACACCAAGTATGTCTACTTCTATCAATCCTACAACCTCAACACCAATCAGACCACAGATAGAATTGGGAGCAAAGTCAAAAAACGAGATAAGTCACAAGAAACTAACCGAAAAAATAAATGGAGGGATAAAAGAAGTACCCCCAGAGGACAATGCCACACAGATGCCCCGCTATCCAAGTCGCAGGACACAGTGGAAAAATAAAAACAAGAACTAGAAATAATTAATCTATCTGGTATACCTTTGAATCATCATGAAGAGAGTGTATTGTCCAAAGGTTTGGGATTCTCACCCACTAAGGACATCAATCTATTTGATACTATATTGGACATAAATAAGTTTATAAGAAAAATAACTCTCAAAAAGCATTTTAAAGATCATAATGCCTTAGATGATGTGAATGAGAATTGTGATAATGTGCCAAGTCTTAATGATAATTGTGATTTTGAAACATTATGTGATATTGTTGCTTTGTGTGATCCACAAGATGGTAGCTCAAGGGCAGTTGGTGTAGGTAAACAACAGCGTATTAAAGACAGTAAAAGAAGCGGTTTCTACCCAATAAACTCACGTAATGAAACAATAGAAATATTTCATTCTATATTAGAACAAGATCTTATAACATTGGCTGAAGAAGTCAATAAAAGAAATCACACTGAGTAATACAAATACAGTAATTTGACTAAGAAAGAGAGGGATGCACTTAGCACATTAAAAGATAACTCTGATTTGGTAATTGTCAATTCGGATAAAGGTGGATCAATATTGGTGTTGAATAAGAAACAGTATCTAACAGAGGTATATAGACAATTGGGAGATACCCAAACATACAAAAAGTTGACATTTAATCCAACTGACAAATACCAAAAAGAGTTAAGACATCTCTTAGATATAGGAATGGAAAATTCTATACTTACTACAAAAACTGGAGAATTTATCTATGTGGAATCACCCAGAGTCCCAGTATTCAAGATATTGCCCAAGATACATAAATCTTTGGTGAATCCCCCAGGGAGACCAATTATTTCAGCTATTGGCTCCCTGGGGGAGAAACTGGGACAATGGGTGGACGCACAATTACAACCAGTAGTACAATCACTTCCTGGTTTCTTAAGGGATACAAAACACCTTTTGAGACAATTAAATAACTGTACATGGGAAGATGGTTACAAGTTTGTAACCATTGATTTTATTTCCCTATACTCGTGTATTCCACACGAGTTGGGGATTATTGCAGTTAAGACAATGTTGGAGAAATACTCTGAGTATGATACTGATTTGATTACTTATATTGTGGAAGCAATTTCCTTTCTACTGGACCATAATTTCTTCATCTTTAATGGAGAATTTTTTTTACAACTTAGGGGCACTGCGATGGGGGCGAAATTCGCGCCATCGCATGCAAATTTCTATCTTGCCAATTTTGAAATGGAGACTATATTTAATCAGGACAATGAATGTAGATATAACATCAAAATGTACACCAGATTCATTGATGATATCCTGATAATTTGGGATGGTTCTAGTCAGCAATTAGAGAAATTCTTGCATTATCTCAATGACAACTTAGGTAATCTAAAATTTACAAATGAAGCCTCAGAAAATAAAATATCTTATCTAGATGTGTCAATCTATCATTTAGGTAGTAGAGTATTTACAGAAGTACACAGAAAATAAATAACGGTTAACACCATATTGAGAGCAGACTCATTACATCCATCTCATTTAAAGAAAGGTATACCCAAGGGACAATATATCAGATTAAGACGCAACTGTACAGATCTAGATAACTATTGGAAACATGCTAATGATCTAACAGCAAGACTGATAAATAGAGGCTATGAAGGAAACAAGCTTAGACAGATATCTGAACAAGTCTCACATTTTAATAGAGAAAACTTACTGAAAGATAACTCCAAAAATAATGTAAGGAATACTGGTATAAATTTTATAACCAGAAGAATTGGCTTTCCAAAAAGTTGGATTCTATAGATGTGGAGGCAGACCCTGCAAATGTTGTGAATTTGCTAAAATGGGTGATACTTTCACCTCAACCAATACAGGCAATACGTATAAGATTAGGAATAGAATAGATTGTAATTCCACTTATGTGGTATATCTCATTACTTGACAATGTTGCAAGTTTCAATATGTAGGACTTACCTCTAGATTATTGAAAGACAGGCGCAGTGCCCCAAATTTGAAGTAGGAGGACCGACCAAGCATCTTTTTCCATCACCCGGTTCCTAAAATCCATGCCATATACACGTCCCCTGAGAGGGGACGTAACAGGGATTAAACTGATAAGAATAGTACTACTTAACACACCACTCATATCTGGTGGCACAGTAGATTGCATGCGCAGTGCCCCAAATTTGAAGTAGGAGGACCGACCAAGCATCTTTTTCCATCTCCCGGTTCCTAAAATCCATGCCATATACACGTCCCCTGATAGGGGACGTAACAGGGATTAAACTGATAAGAATAGTACTACTTAACATACCACTCATATCTGGTGGCACAGTAGATTGCACGCACATTGCCCCAAATTTGAAGTAGGAGGACCGACCAAGCATCTTTTTTCATCTCCCGGTTCCTAAAATCCATGCCATATACACATCCCCTGATAGGGGACGTAACAGGGATTAAACTGATAAGAATAGTACTACTTAACACACCACTCATATCTGATGGAACAGTAGATTGCACGCGCAGTGCCCCAAATTTGAAGTAGGAGGACCGACCAAGCATCTTTTTCCATCTCCCGGTTCCTAAAATCCATGCCATATACACGTCCCCTGATAGTGGACGTAACATGGATTAAACTGATAATAATAGTACTACTTAACACACCACTCATATCTGGTGGAACAGTAGATTGCACGCGCAGTGCCCCAAATTTGAAGTAGGAGGACCGACCAAGCATCTTTTTCCATCTCCCGGTTCCTAAAATCCATGCCATATACACGTCCCCTGATAGTGGACGTAACATGGATTAAACTGATAATAATAGTACTACTTAACATACCAGTCATATCTGGTGGCACAGTAGATTGCACGCGCAGTGCCCCAAATTTGAAGTAGGAGGACCGACCAAGCATCTTTTTCCATCACCCGGTTCCTAAAATCCATGCCATATACACGTCCCCTGATAGGGGACGTAACAGGGATTAAACTGATAAGAATAGTACTACTTAAAAAAACACTCATATCTGGTGGCACAGTAGATTGCATGTGCAGTGCCCCAAATTTGAAGTAGGAGGACCGACCAAGCCAAAAAATTGGAGAAGAGAAAAAAAAGAATTGGCTTTCCAAAAAAGTTGGATTCTATAGATGTGGAGGCAGACCCTGCAAATGTTGTGAATTTGCTAAAATGGGTGATACTTTCACCTCAACCAATACAGGCAATACGTATAAGATTAGGAATAGAATAGATTGTAATTCCACTTATGTGGTATATCTCATTACTTGCCAATGTTGCAAGTTTCAATATGTAGGACTTAGCTCTAGATTATTGAAAGACAGGATTAGGGAACATATTCTTTCCATAGAGGCTGAAATTCCTAAAACACCGGTTGCAAAACATTTTGCACTACATAACAGCAACTTGGGATATTTCAGCTTCCAGGGAATAGAATATGTTTCCTTAGGACCACGGGGAGGTGACAGGTACCATGCATTGAGCAGGAAAGAAATATATTGGCTTTATATTCTGAAAACAGGTTTCCCAATAGGTATAAATAAAATCAGTGACGTAAAACTGTTTATTGATAGAGATTAGAACTTGATAAATTTTACTATCCAATACTAGTTTGCTGTTCAAGATATAATACTTGAATGTAAGTTAAAGATAGTCTATATACACTTCAAACTTCACTATTTATCAGATAATGACTAAAGTTCCAATTACAAATAATATAATTCTATCTTTATGTCTGAACTTAAATAACCTTATGTTGAAACCTAGGTTAGTACACATTTATGTGAATGAGACTGATGTGTAATTTATCACATGAACATAACAATGATAATGAATTAATTGCATTTAACTTATATACAGTATACATATCGTTGTTTGTTTGAAACGTGTTCTATTGCATATTAGCTGTGTCACAAATTTGAAATAATTGTGTAGAACTACTATGTATTAATAACGTCTAGTTATTTGCAATCTTTCCCAATTCTAAAATTAGATTTAACAAATTTTATTATGTTTTTAGCAAGTGACCATGTAGCTGTTATATATTTAGGTTAGTGTTTCACACAAAATGAATATATCTTTGCACTTAGGGAGTGTTAGAGTTAAATGAAGGTGTGGATAGAGAATGTATTTTGATTGGTTACACCCACACTCCTCTATGGCAATTTAACAGCTGCCTAGGACGCTTGTACATCAGCTCTGATGAACTGCCGTGGAGGCAGGAAACGCGTCAGCTGTAACTAGTGAATTGCTGTGTTCTGTTACTGCTTTTAAAAATGATTCAATAAATTGAAGTTTTATATTCCATACTTTTTCTCTCCTTGTTCATTACTACCGTAAGATTGTAATTACCTTTTTGGAAGTCTTTTTTGTTTATTGTTGTGCCTGTTGCACTCTTTTACCTTGTCAAATGGCTCTAATGGGTCTGTGTTGGCCCTTGTCAACTCCCTCCAAGGACTGTGATGCACTCTTTTACCTTGTCAAATTGCTCCAATGGGGCTATGCTGGCCTTTGATGGCCCTTGTCAACTCCCTCCAAGAACTGTGATGTACTCTTTTTCCTTGTCAAATGGCTCCAATGGGGCTGTGTTGGCTCTTGTCAACTCCCTCCAAGGACTGTGATGCACTCTTTTACCTTGTCAAATGGCTCCAATGGGGCTATGATGGCCTTTGTTGGCCCTTGTCAACTCCCTCCAAGGACTGTGATGCACTCTTTTTCCTTGTAAAATGGCTCCAATGGGGCTGTGTTGGCCCTTGTCAACTCCCTCCAAGGACTGTGATGCACTCTTGTACCTTGTCAAATGGCTCCAATGGGGCTATGCTGGCCTTTGTTGGCCCTTCTCAACTCCCTCCAAGGACTGTGATGCACCCTTTTACCTTGTCAAATGTCTCCAATGGGGCTATGTTGGCCCTTGTCAACTCCCTCCAAGGACTGTGATGCACTCTTTTACATTGTCAAATGGCTCCAATGGGGCTGTGTTGGCCCTTGTCAACTCCCTCCATGGACTGTGATGCACTCTTTTACCTTGTCAAATGGCTCCATTGGGGCTATGCTGACCTTTGTTGGCCCTTGTCAACTCCCTCCAAGGACTGTGATGCACTCTTTTACCTTGTCAAATGGCTCCAATGGGGCTGTGTTGGCACTCTTTTACATTGTCAAATGGCTCCAATGGGGCTGTGTTGGCCCTTGTCAACTCCCTCCAAGGACTGTGATGCACTCTTTTACCTTGGCAAATGGCTCCAATGGGGCTATGCTGGCCTTTGTTGGCCCTTGTCAACTCCCTCCAAGGACTGTGATGCACTCTTTTACCTTGTCAAATGGCTCAAATGTTTCCAATGTTTCAACATGTTTTTGGTCAACGTTATCTTGTTTGTTTATGTTTTATGACATAATAATAATAAAATACATGTCATTCCACTATTCTTTGTCCTCTTTATTCATGTCATTGTTTGAAATCTCTAGTTTATGTGGTTAATCCTTAAAGGGACCTGAAACCAAATAATGGTCTTTCCTGATTCATAAATATAATACAATTGTAAAAGACTTTAATATTTACATCTCCAATTTAATGTGAATCATTTTCTTGATATACTTTTCATCAAGGTTTATCTTTTCAAGATTATGCTTAGCATAGGAATGAATTTATATATATATATATATATATTTTTCTTTTTCTTTTTGTATATATATATATATATATATATATATATATATATATATATATATATATATATATATATATATATATTTTTTTTTTTTCACATCCATGTGTTCATTTGTAAACTATTCGTGAATTGATGCACCTTTAACAAATGATCCCCGGATTGATACAATAAGATAATTTCTTACATTTATAAATTTTATGTAAATAGTATCCTCTCTGTGAATCCGGAAAACTGAATAGTTTTTATTTCATGTCCCTTTAAGTGATGCTGAGCACAATTGTTAAAGGGACACTGTACCCAAAAACTTTATTCCGTGATTCATATTGAGCATGAAATTTCAATCAAATTTAAAATTTACACCTATGATCAAATTTTCTTCATTCTCTTGGTATCTTTATTTGAAATAAAACTTAGAACTTTATTTATGACTATGAGTACGGCTCTCCTAGCCGAAACGCGTTAGTCTTTTTTTGGGGGTTACCCATACTCTCTACCGCTTAAATTCTCTTTTTAAATGTCATAAATAAAGTTCTAAGTTTTATTTTTACCCTTTGGTGCTTGGCTTGTTTCCTGATTTTTTTGATAATGCCATTTTACCACTAGCCAGCACTTTCTGCATAAGCCCACCGGATCTACTATCTGTGAGGAGGTAAAGGAAAGTTTTTTCCCTCTTCGGAAGTTTCACCTATGGTAATCTGAAACCCTGCCTACACAACCTTGCCAGTAAAATATGACTTTTTAAACCTTCCATTTATGCCCCCCCTTTTACTGTCAATACAAGTTCCTTGACTTTGGGGATCAGTCGCAGCCTTTGGGGTACTGCAGGATAACTCCAGTATGCCCCTGATACTTTGAACACGCCCCTGGCCCGTGCCGGTGGTGACACGCAGGATACGTCACTATACTGGGCGTTCATTGGACAGGAGCCGGGTGTGACACGCTGGATACGCCACGGAACTGGTTTGTTTGAACAACCGAGCGCTACAAGCCACAGGTACTCCCCGTCTGCAGGAGGACACCGCTCGATCCGCGGTGGTGGACAGACTGAGGTCTGGAAGAGCGTGCGAATAACTGGTGAGATATGTTTAGCTTCTCCTGTTTTATTTCTGGGGTGATATAAAGCCGTGGAGTGGTGTTTGAACTGTTGATTGAAGAAATTTTGTTATATTGGGAGTGTGCATTACGGAAAGGTTTATAGAACTGGATACTTTATCTATATTCGTTCTCACTATCATCTGGCGGTTGTAGGTATAAAGACATTTAACCTCTATCAAAGAAATGCAAATTGGGCATGAATTGGAATATGTCAACAGTTTACTTATGAATCCTAAGGTGTAACTACTTGATAAAATCCAGAGGTTCACATTTAAAGTTTGTGTTTCCGGTCTAAACCTTAGTGGGGCTTTATATAAAGTCTAGTTGGGACTCTCTTTTTTTGTTTTGATCTTTATTTGAAATGCAAGAATGTAAGTTTAGATTCCGTCCCATTTTTCTTGAACAACCTGGGTTGTCCTTGCTGATTGGTGGATAAATTCATCCACCAATAAAAAAGTGATGTCCAAAGTACTGAAACCAAAATAACGGTTAGAAGCCTTCATTTTCAAAAAAAGATAGCAATAGAATGAAGATAAATTGATAATAGGAGTAAATTAGAAAGTGGATTAAAATTGCATGCTCTTTCCGAATTATAAATGAACAAATTCGGGTTCAGTGTCCCTTTAAGTAATGGATATGCATTTTGAATGCGTTTATTTCATTTTTACATGAACATGGACATCGAATATTTTTTAAAAATTAATATTTGAATGTTGACAGCAGATGTATTACAATTTCACTTATATCCTATTGTAGTAGTGTAACAAAATCTATCACTGCGTGTACATATTTGAGATGATGAATATGTTTCTCTTATTAATGTTTATATTTAATTATGCAACGATATATGGTCATAGATAGGCTGACCATATCTAAACTTGAATAAGTGACACGTTTGATCAGTACATGTCATTATTGTTATTTTTTTAAAAATATAAACATATCTGAAAACATCAATGACATATGTATTCCTCATGTGTACCTTTGAAATGGTAAAGATGGACACCATACCTATAGGTAACATATAATTTATAACACATCCCTATTTTCCGAATGCATCTCCTAGCATTATAAAGCAGTTAAAGTGACATGAAACACAACAATACAAAGATTTACATTTATTGCGAAAATGTATTTCAAATTGCAATGTCGTACATAATCGTGTAACCTAAAATGTTGTTTTCATGTCTATTTAAACCATGCTGCTTGCCAAAAAGTTGAGTTCATAATCCTCTGCTTCTACTGAAATATCTCTTTATTTTCAATAATGGATTCTATTTCATATATCACAGTATTACGTTATCTCGCGTGACATTCATAGCTAGCAATATAGCACATACTAGTTTCTAACATATAAATAAGTTTCTTATTGATATGCCAAGCTTTCAAATGAGTCCTTGTATTTGCTGATGATTTTGCTCGATCAAGGATGCGCCATGTTGCTTAAGACGTCACCTGCCAGGCTGTCCAATGAGTCTTTGTATTGGCTGACATTTTTACGCGATCAAGTATGCGCCTTTGATTGTATTGCGTTTTTACACGATCAAGGATGCGCCTTTGATTGGATGGCGTTTTTACGCGATCAAGGATGCGCCTTTGATTTGATGGCGTTTTTACGCGATCAAGGATGCGCCTTTGATTGGATGGCGTTTTTACGCGATCAAGGATGCGCCTTTGATTGGATGGCCTTTTTACACGATCAAGGATGCGCCTTTGATTGGATGGTGTTTTTACGCGATCAAGGATGAGCCATGTTAGTTAAGATGTCACATGCCAAAGTTGAAAAACCGTCTGATTGTATTACGTAGTCCCGCAATATTAGATTTTGCACGTAACCCACGTTTGTAAATGAGAAGACAAGTTTAAAACCATGGCGAGTATGGATTGTGTGAATCCTGTAACATTGTTGACCCATAGCTGATAAAGAACACAACATTCTCTTTTGATCAGCATATGTGTAACAATAACACCAAAGACTTATCGTCTCATGCCGGCATCCTTCTGTGTCACAAAGATGTCAGAGTTAGTGTGTCCCTCCACTGCCTTCCAAGTGTGGCCAAATCCAGGTTGTCAGAGTGAGTCCGTGAGAAGTATCTCCAAACAAAGTTCATGCGATAGCATAAGACATAAGCCACAGTTATTATGCCTGTGTGTGAACACTAGGATATGAAGCAAGGAGGATGGCAAGCTAAATGAATTGTATGGCTGTGTATTAACGTTCCTCTGCTCTTATACCTCCAGGCTCGTAGCTGCAGACTTAGAGCTGGGGCGGCTTCACTTGTATAGGTTCACATTTTGTTCTATATATATAGTTTTTTAGTATTTGAATGTTTATTTATTTCAAGTATATCGATATTAACTTATTTATATCCCCGTTTTTTATCTTATCGTACTACTAGCATGTTTGTATTATATATTAATTAATATGTATATGTTTAATGTATTCATCATTGTGATATTTTATATAATGTAATGTTTCTCTTTTTAACACAATGCTTTTAAATTACATACTAAACACTGCCGTTTTTCACCTTATGGGATTGGTCAAAGAAGAGGGTGTGTGTAGTGACACTCCCCTTCATATAGCCTCTCCTTCCTCTTTACTTATCACTCTTGAGGAAGTCACGCCGAGACGTGACGAAACGCATAGAGACCCGCCCACCGCCCACCCCCTGAGCCATCCGTTCCTGTGAAGCTGCCCCAGCTCTAAGTCTGCAGCTACGAGCCCGGAGGTATAAGAGCAGAGGAACGTTAATATACAGCCATATAATTCATTTAGCTTGCCATCCTCCTTGCTTCATATCCTAGTGTTCACACACAGGCATAATAACTGTGGCTTATGTCTGATGCTATCGCATGAACTTTGTTTGGAGATACTCCTCACGGACTCACTCTGACAACCTGGATTTGGCCACACTTGGAAGGCAGTGGAGGAACACGCTAACTCTGACATCTTTGTGACACAGAAGGATGCCGGCATGAGACGATAAGTCTTTGGTGTTATTGTTACACATATGCTGATTTTATACTTTTATCTTGTGAGTGGCCATTTGTTGTGTGTGTTATATTAAACTGTTATTACTCTGCATTTGAGTCCGCACTCTTCTCTTCTCTACTTTCAGAGAAAAACGTGTTTGCAATCAAGGTCTGTGGAATCACCTGTTCCAGAGGAGCTGCTGGAGTCTTTTGCTTTATTTTGATTATTTTGGAACCAGTATAAAGAACTTTCTTTGTATTTACACTACTGGACTTTATGTTATTTTTTATTTTGTGAATCTACATATTTATGTTAGGTATTGCTATATATTTTTAATATATGACATTCAATTGGTAACTTTCAGGTTCATTGCGCTGCTTTGGTGTGTGTGTGTACACACACCTCATTTTGTGTTATATTCTCTTTTGATGGCTGTCTCGTTGAATAAACGAATGAAAGCAAAATGTTTTCCTGCATAAGATATTTTGAGGCAAGTGCGAATCCATGGATATAGTCCATCTTGTTTAATATGTTTATCAACAATATGTTCCTTTATATGAATAATGACTGTGTTGTGTATAATTTTAAACATATCGAATTCAGAAATATGCCCTATTGTATTTGAATCAAGTTATCAATAGTGATGTTGCGAACAGTTCGCCGGAGAACAGTTCCCGGCGATCTTAGCTTGTTCACGTTCGCCACGGCGGGCGAACATATGCGATGTTCGATCCGCCCCCTATTCATCATCATTGAGTAAACTTTGACCCTGTATCTCACAGTCTGCAGACACATTTCAGCCAATCAGCAGCAGACACTCCCTCCCAGACCCTCCCAGCTCCTGGGCAGCAGCCATTTTAGATTCATTCTGATCCTGCATTCTTAGTGAGAGGAGTGATAGTGCTGCTGCTGGTGATTTTATAGGGAAATTGATAGCTAGGCTAGTGTATTCAGTGTCCACTACAGTCCTGAAGGACTCATCTGATCTCTGCTGTAAGGACAGCACCCCAAAAAGCCCTTTTTAGGGCTAGAACTTCAGTCGTTTTTTTTTTTTTTGTAATCTAATTGCATTTGCCTGCCTCTCAGTCTGTGTGTGAGGCTCACAGCATATACTGTGCCTACTTGCTCACTGCCACCACTCATATCTGGTGTAACATTAGTGTAAATTTAAAAAAAAAAAACTTTTACATCAGTTTGCTAGTGTAATCTAATTTCAGTTGCCAGCAGGCCTGTGTATCAGGCTCACAGCATATACTGTGCTTAATTGCTCTGTTCCACCACTCATATCTGGTGTAACATTAGTATAATTAAAAAAAAAAAAAAAAACTTTTACATCAGTCTGCTAGTGTAATCTAATTTCAGTTGCCAGGCCAGCCTGCCACTGCCAGCCTCAGTGCCACCACTCATATCTGGTGTAACATTAGTGTACATTTTTTTTAAAAAAAACTTTTACATCAGTCTGCTAGTGTTATTTAATTTTAATGAAAAGAATATGAGAGAGTAGGTAATATTGCTGAACCAAAAATGAATAACTATTCGCTGGTGCCACCCTTGATAATGAATTTTATAGAAGTCAAACAGAGAGAATGTAGTCACAACATATAATACTGTTGTGAAAAAAGCAAGGGATAAAACAAGGCACACAGAATTTTGGTAAAAAATCAAAATTTATTAATTCCTATTTAAATCCCCAACCACATTAATGTGGATCACACAAATGACAAGGTCAATCATACTCTGAAAGTGAGCATTCTTAACTAAAAAAGCAAAATTCGAAGACTAATTGCTACTAAACGGCCAGGAAGCTCTAAGCATACGTATGCTAATTGACTAGGGGTTAGGCCTAACCTACTATCTATTACATAGACAGGTATCTATAACATAGGCAGGTAACATATAGTGAGCAAAAAGCGTAAATGAAATCTAGCATAAGCATAGACAAATTAGTAACAAGTTAACTCATAACAAAGACATTTTCATTTATACCAAACAGATCAGAAAAAATGAACGGCAAATGTCTTATTATAGCGTCTGAAAAGCAGGCAAAAGATAGATGCTGCTGGAGGTACAAGTTCACTTGTTTTACTTAGCTGCTGTGTTTGGATCCGTAATTCCGATTCAAAGGAGATGCAGCATTCAGTGCGTGTGACGTCACTTGCAGCCTAAGGTGTGGTTATGAGCCTGCTGGCAATAGGTTCAATTGCAGGAGGTGTGTCCCAAAAGCCGAGAATTCGTCCACTGGATTGGCCAGTTGCACAAGGTGAAAGAAACCAGGCTTCCACCGATGTTATGTAGCTGAGCACATACCAGGATGCACCGTATACTCAGGAAAGTATATTGAAACTGCAACACACCAAGCGATTTCTCAGCAACGGGGTCTCTTATCTTTAGACACCTTCAGGTAGATGTTGCACGCTCAGTCCAGCGCAAGAGAGGAAACCACATTCTCCAGTAGTTAGCCGCTTTTAGACAAACACGCTCTTTCTCAGCATGCAGTATCAACATTGGGTTGGTTCCAAGGCAGAAATAAACTTGTACCAAAGATGTCTTTTCTTTGCTTTCTTTGAAAATTGCTTACAAGAAAGACAGGAGTTGGTCGACCTCACTCCTGGCTAGTATAGCACATAGGTGCTAAAGTTACACAAAATGCCAACGCACGTTTCACCCCTGCAGCAAGATTTGTGTCTAAGGGGTTCATCAGGGCATACTATTCCATACCGGATATCCTCTTTATATAGACCTACCTGTGGCTCCACAGGTGATCAACTTGCTATTACACCTGCTAATCTCTTAAAGCTGTATACAGCAAGATGCCCTATTCAATAATACATGTGTTCATAGTTAAAAAGGACCAAAATAAGAAAGCTTTGTTATTTCATACATTTTAAATGGAAAAGCTAAATTCCTAAGCCTTTCAAAGCAAAGCTAACTACGGCCTTTTAATGATCACTTCCAGATAACGGCGCACACTCTATCTGAGAACCATTTATTTAATTTTAGTTGCCAGGCCAGCCTGCCACTAGTGCCAGCCTGTATGTCAGGCTCACAGCATATACTGTGCCTACTTCCATCCTCAGTGCCACCACTCATATCTGGTGTAACATTGGTGTAAATTAAAAAAAAAATACTTTTACATCAGTCTGCTAGTGTTATTTAATTTTAGTTGCCAGGCCAGCCTGCCACTAGTGCCAGCCTGTGTTCAGGCTCACAGCATATACTGTGCCTACTTCCATCCTCAGTGCCACCACTCATATATGTTGTAACATTAGTGTAATTTTTTTTAAAAAAAACTTTTACATCAGTCTGCTAGTGTTATTTAATTTTAGTTGCCAGGCCAGCCTGCCACTAGTGCCAGCCTGTGTGTCAGGCTCACAGCATATACTGTGCCTACTTCCATCCTCAGTGCCACCACTCATATCTGTTGTAACCTTAGTGTAAATTTAAAAAAAAAAAAAAAACTTTTACATCAGTCTGCTAGTGTTATTTAGTTTTAGTTTCCAGGCCAGCCTGCCACTAGTGGCAGCCTATGTGTCAGGCTCACAGCATATACTGTGCCTACTTCCATCCTCATTGCCACCACTCATATCTCTTGTAACATTAGTGTAAAAAAAATTTTTAAAAACTTTTACATCATTCTGCTAGTGTTATTTAATTTTAGTTGCCAGGCCAGCCTGCCTCTAGTGCCAGCCTGTGTGTCAGGCTCACAGCATATACTGTGCCTACTTCCATCCTCAGTGCCACCACTCATATCTTTTGTAACATAAGTGTAATTTTTTAAAAAAAAAACTTTTATATCAGTCTGCTAGTGTTATTTAATTTTAGTTGCCAGGCCAACTAAAGTTTAGTTGCGATCAAGGATGCGCCTTTGATTGGATGGCCTTTTTACACGATCAAGGATGCGCCTTTGATTGGATGGTGTTTTTACGCGATCAAGGATGAGCCATGTTAATTAAGATTTCACATGCCAAAGTTGAAAAACCGTCTGATTGTATTACGTAGTCCCGCAATATTAGATTTTGCACGTAACCCACGTTTGTAAATGAGAAGACAAGTTTAAAACCATGGCGAGTATGGATTGTGTGAATCCTGTAACATTGTTGACCCATAGCTGATAAAGAACACAACATTCTCTTTTGATCAGCATATGTGTAACAATAACACCAAAGACTTATCGTCTCATGCCGGCATCCTTCTGTGTCACAAAGATGTCAGAGTTAGTGTGTCCCTCCACTGCCTTCCAAGTGTGGCCAAATCCAGGTTGTCAGAGTGAGTCCGTGAGGAGTATCTCCAAACAAAGTTCATGCGATAGCATAAGACATAAGCCACAGTTATTATGCCTGTGTGTGAACACTAGGATATGAAGCAAGGAGGATGGCAAGCTAAATGAATTGTATGGCTGTGTATTAACGTTCCTCTGCTCTTATACCTCCAGGCTCGTAGCTGCAGACTTAGAGCTGGGGCGGCTTCACATGTATAGGTTCACATTTTGTTCTATATATATAGTTTTTTAGTATTTGAATGTTTATTTATTTCAAGTATATCGATATTAACTTATTTATATCCCCGTTTTTTATCTTATCGTACTACTAGCATGTTTGTATTATATATTAATTAATATGTATATGTTTAATGTATTCATCATTGTGATATTTTATATAATGTAATGTTTCTCTTTTTAACACAATGCTTTTAAATTACATACTAAACACTGCCGTTTTTCACCTTATGGGATTGGTCAAAGAAGAGGGTGTGTGTAGTGACACTCCCCTTCATATAGCCTCTCCTTCCTCTTTACTTATCACTCTTGAGGAAGTCACGCCGAGACGTGACGAAACGCATAGAGACCCGCCCACCGCTCACCCCCTGAGCCATCCGTTCCTGTGAAGCTGCCCCAGCTCTAAGTCTGCAGCTACGAGCCTGGAGGTATAAGAGCAGAGGAACGTTAATATACAGCCATATAATTCATTTAGCTTGCCATCCTCCTTGCTTCATATCCTAGTGTTCACACACAGGCATAATAACTGTGGCTTATGTCAGATGCTATCGCATGAACTTTGTTTGGAGATACTCCTCACGGACTCACTCTGACAACCTGGATTTGGCCACACTTGGAAGGCAGTGGAGGAACACGCTAACTCTGACATCTTTGTGACACAGAAGGATGCCGGCATGAGACGATAAGTCTTTGGTGTTATTGTTACACATATGCTGATTTTATACTTTTATCTTGTGAGTGGCCATTTGTTATGTGTGTTATATTAAACTGTTATTACTCTGCATTTGAGTCCGCGCTCTTCTCTTCTCTACTTTCAGAGAAAAACGTGTTTGCAATCAAGGTCTGTGGAATCACCTGTTCCAGAGGAGCTGCTGGAGTCTTTTGCTTTATTTTGATTATTTTGGAACCAGTATAAAGAACTTTCTTTGTATTTACACTACTGGACTTTATGTTATTTTTTATTTTGTGAATCTACATATTTATGTTAGGTATTGCTATATATTTTTAATATATGACATTCAATTGGTAACTTTCAGGTTCATTGCGCTGCTTTGGTGTGTGTGTGTACACACACCTCATTTTGTGTTATATTCTCTTTTGATGGCTGTCTCGTTGAATAAACGAATGAAAGCAAAATGTTTTCCTGCATAAGATATTTTGAGGCAAGTGCGAATCCATGGATATAGTCCATCTTGTTTAATATGTTTATCAACAATATGTTCCTTTATATGAATAATGACTGTGTTGTGTATAATTTTAAACATATCAAATTCAGAAATATGCCCTATTGTATTTGAATCAAGTTATCAATAGTGATGTTGCGAACAGTTCGCCGGAGAACAGTTCCCGGCGATCTTAGCTTGTTCACGTTCATTGAGTAAACTTTGACCCTGTATCTCACAGTCTGCAGACACATTTCAGCCAATCAGCAGCAGACACTCCCTCCCAGACCCTCCCAGCTCCTGGGCAGCAGCCATTTTAGATTCATTCTGATCCTGCATTCTTAGTGAGAGGAGTGATAGTGCTGCTGCTGGTGATTTTATAGGGAAATTGATAGCTAGGCTAGTGTATTCAGTGTCCACTACAGTCCTGAAGGACTCATCTGATCTCTGCTGTAAGGACAGCACCCCAAAAAGCCATTTTTAGGGCTAGAACTTCAGTCGTTTTTTTTTTTTTTTTTTGTAATCTAATTGCATTTGCCTGCCTCTCAGTCTGTGTGTGAGGCTCACAGCATATACTGTGCCTACTTGCTCACTGCCACCACTCAAATCTGGTGTAACATTAGTGTAAATTTAAAAAAAAAAAACTTTTACATCAGTTTGCTAGTGTAATCTAATTTCAGTTGCCAGCAGGCCTGTGTATCAGGCTCACAGCATATACTGTGCTTAATTGCTCTGTTCCACCACTCATATCTGGTGTAACATTAGTATAATTAAAAAAAAAAAAAAAAAAAAAACTTTTACATCAGTCTGCTAGTGTAATCTAATTTCAGTTGCCAGGCCAGCCTGCCACTGCCAGCCTCAGTGCCACCACTCATATCTGGTGTAACATTAGTGTAATTTTTTTTTAAAAAAAACTTTTACATCAGTCTGCTAGTGTTATTTAATTTTAGTTGCCAGGCCAGCCTGCCACTAGTGCCAGCCTGTGTGTCAGGCTCACAGCATATACTGTGCCTACTTCCATCCTCAGTGCCACCACTCATATCTGTTGTAACATTAGTGTAAATTAAAAAAAAAAATACTTTTACATCAGTCTGCTAGTGTTATTTAATTTTAGTTGCCAGGCCAGCCTGCCACTAGTGCCAGCCTGTGTTCAGGCTCACAGCATATACTGTGCCTACTTCCATCCTCAGTGCCACCACTCATATATGTTGTAACATTAGTGTAATTTTTTTTTAAAAAAACTTTTACATCAGTCTGCTAGTGTTATTTAATTTTAGTTGCCAGGCCAGCCTGCCACTAGTGCCAGCCTGTGTGTCAGGGTCACAGCATATACTGTGCCTACTTCCATCCTCAGTGCCACCACTCATATCTGTTGTAACCTTAGTGTAAATTTAAAAAAAAAAAAAACTTTTACATCAGTCTGCTAGTGTTATTTAGTTTTAGTTTCCAGGCCAGCCTGCCACTAGTGGCAGCCTATGTGTCAGGCTCACAGCATATACTGTGCCTACTTCCATCCTCATTGCCACCACTCATATCTCTTGTAACATTAGTGTAAATTTTTTTTTAAAAAACTTTTACATCAGTCTGCTAGTGTTATTTAATTTTAGTTGCCAGGCCAGCCTGCCTCTAGTGCCAGCCTGTGTGTCAGGCTCACAGCATATACTGTGCCTACTTCCATCCTCAGTGCCACCACTCATATCTTTTGTAACATAAGTGTAATTTTTTAAAAAAAAAACTTTTATATCAGTCTGCTAGTGTTATTTAATTTTAGTTGCCAGGCCAGCCTGCCACTAGTGCCAGCCTGTGTGTCAGGCTCACAGCATATACTGTGCCTATTTCCATCCTCAGTGCCACCACTCATATCTGTTGTAACATTAGTGTAAATTAAAAAAAAAATACTTTTACATCAGTCTGCTAGTGTTATTTAATTTTAGTTGCCAGGCCAGCCTGCCACTAGTGCCAGCCTGTGTTCAGGCTCACAGCATATACTGTGCCTACTTCCATCCTCAGTGCCACCACTCATATATGTTGTAACATTAGTGTAATTTTTTTTTAAAAAAACTTTTACATCAGTCTGCTAGTGTTATTTAATTTTAGTTGCCAGGCCAGCCTGCCACTAGTGCCAGCCTGTGTGTCAGGCTCACAGCATATACTGTGCATACTTCCATCCTCAGTGCCACCACTCATATCTGTTGAAACCTTAGTGTAAATTTAAAAAAAACAAAAAACTTTTACATCAGTCTGCTAGTGTTATTTAGTTTTAGTTTCCAGGCCAGCCTGCCACTAGTGGCAGCCTATGTGTCAGGCTCACAGCATATACTGTGCCTACTTCCATCCTCATTGCCACCACTCATATCTCTTGTAACATTAGTGTAAAAAATGTTTTTAAAAACTTTTACATCAGTCTGCTAGTGTTATTTAATTTTAGTTGCCAGGCCAGCCTGCCCCTAGTGCCAGCCTGTGTGTCAGGCTCACAGCATATACTGTGCCTACTTCCATCCTCGGTGCCACCAGTCATATCTGTTGTAACAGTGTAATTTTTTTAAAAAAAAAACTTTTACATCCGTATGCTAGTGTTATTTAATTTTAGTTGCCAGGCCAGCCTGCCACTAGTGCCAGCCGGTGTGTCAGGCTCACAGCATATACTGTGCCTACTTCCTCAGTGCCAACACTCATATCTGTTGTAACATTAGTGTAAAAAATTTTTTAAAAAAACTTTTACATCAGTCTGCTAGTGTTATTTAATTTTAGTTGCCAGGCCAGCCTGCTACTAGTGCCAGCCTGTGTGTCAGGCTCACATCATATACTGTGCCTACTTCCATCCTCAGTGCCACCACTCATATCTGTTGTAACATTAGTGTAATTTTTTTTTTATTTTTTTTACATCAGTCTGCTAGTGTTATTTAATTTTAGTTGCCAGGCCAGCCTGCCACTAGTGCCTGCCTGTGTGTCAGGCTCACAGCATATACTGTGCCTACTTCCTCAGTGCCACCACTCATATCTGTTGTAACATTAGTGTAAATTTTTTTTACATTTTTTTTACATCAGTCTGCTAGTGTCATTTAATTTTAGTTGCCAGGCCAGCCTGCCACTGCCAGCCTGTGTGTCAGGCTCACAGCATATACTGTGCCTACTTCCTCAGTGCCACCACTCATATCTGTTGTAACATTAGTGTACATTTAAAAAAAAAAAAAACTTTTACATCAGTCTGCTAGTGTTATTTAATTGCAGTTGCCTGCCTGCCAGCGTGTGTGCCAGGCCCACTTGCCAACTAGGGCCACCAATCATATTTGTTATAACAGTAGTGTAAATATTTAAAAAAAAAAAAACTTTTTTGACTGTGAAACATCAGTCTGCTAGTGTAATCTAATTGAAGTTGCCTGCCTGCCAGCATGTGTGCCAGGCCCACTTGCCAAGTTAGTGGCACCACTCATATTTGTTGTAACAGTAGTGTAAATATTTAAAAAAAAAAAATTTTGACTGTGAAACATCAGTCTGCTAGTGCAATCTAATTGCAGTTGCCTGCCTGCCAGCGTGTGTGCCAGGCCCACTTGCCAAGTTAGTGGCACGACTCATATTTGTTGTAACAGTAGTGTAAATATTTAAAAAAAAAAATTTTTGACTGTGAAACATCAGTCAGCTAGTGTAATCTAATTGCAGTTGCCTGCCTGCCAGCATGTGTGCTAGGCCCACTTGCCCACTGGTGCCACCACTCATTTCTCACACTCTTTTTTTCCCCTCAAAAAATTGGAGGCAGACTAGCTCTTTATTTAAAAAAACTGGCTTTTAATCATGAGAGATCCTTGGATCATTTAAACAATTTCAGGTTTTCACCTTGTTTTTTCTTTCCCTCCTATACAAAATTATCTTCCTTGTTTCAATTGTTTTTTACCAGTCAGACTCCAGACTTCTAGACATAGAGATTTCAGACCTATTAAGTAAAGAAACAATAGAACAAGTTCTAAATCCTACAGACTCTTTTATCAGCAATATGTTTCTAGTAAAGAAAAAGAAGGTTCCTATCGCCCAGTTATAAATTTAAGACAGTTAAATCTGTGTCTGGAATACAATCATTTCAAGATGGAACGAAATCATCTTTTGAGGGATTGTCTTCTGGACAGAGATTGGTTAGTTTGTTTAGATCTAAAAGATGCTTATTTGACTATTCCAATTCATTCAGATTTCAGAAAATGTCTCAGTTTCTTTTGGCGTGATCAAACTGGGAAGTTTACATGTCTTCCTTTTGGTCTATCTTTTGCCCCTTGGGCTTTTACAAAAGTTTTAAAACCAGTAGTTTCCTGGTTGAGAATGAGAGGTATTCCTTTAATAATTTATTTGGACGATATCCTCATCTTTCATCAGGATCCTATTATCCTTTCAGACCAGTTAAATACTACTATTAACCTTCTCCAGAATCTAGGTTTTATTATCAATCTTATTATCAATCTCAAAAAATCAATACTTCCTCCTTCTCAAAATTTAATTTTACTGGGTTTTGTTATAAATACATGTATCTATCTATGTACTGCATACATGGCTCTATGAATGATCACTGTGTATATAGACAAAGGCGAAATATATGCACTAAACAAACAAAATTGGCCAAGGCCCAATATTTCTGTGAAAATCTGAAAAATAACATATCTAACCCTAGAATGTTTTGGAAACTCGTAAATAACTTACAAAATCCACCAATCCACTCCCAACCCTCGACTGTCAATGTGGATAACCAAAACCTGAAACTCCCATTAGAAGTAGCAAATGCCTTTAACAATTATTTTGTTGGATGCTCCACCACCCTGATTGACAAACTAATAAATGGCACGTATCCTGAAGCTACAAATGTGGATCAGGCCTGACTAAAACAGCAAAGACCCAATATAGAGAAGTTCAATTTTAGACCTCAATGTCATTAAGAAACACCTTAATAATCTAAAAATGAAAAACCAGTCTGGACCTGATCAAATCCCAGCAATGCTGTTGAAGCTCAGTGCGCCGGCAATTGCTAGGCCTGTCACAACCCTAATTAACTAATCCTTGGTGTCTGGATACATACCCAAACTCTGGAAAACTGCAAGAGTAGTGCCTATTCATAAAAGTGGGGAGTTAACCTTGGTAACTAACTATCGCCCTATATCATTGCTCCCAGTATTGTCAAAAATCTTAGAAAAATGCGTCCATACACAATTATGCGAGTATTAGCAACTTTCTAACTATCTGACCCCTGATCAATCAGGTTTTCGACCAAATCACTCCACTACAACTGCCCTCCTAAAAGTTTGCAATGACATCCAAACTGGCATGGAACAAGGAGACCTAACTGGAGCTATTTTCCTTGATTTTGCTAAGGCTTTTGCCACAGTGGACCATGACATACTACTGCTTAAGCTAAAAAACTCTGGTATTGCTGATCGTCCGTTAACCTGGTTTAGATCATATGTATCGGATCGATCACAATATGTCTCTGTTTCTAACAGTGACTCCTTCCCTCTCCCAGTCATGTGTGGTGTTCCCCAAGGTTCCATTCTCGGCCCCCTACTATTCACATTATTTATAAATGATTTGCCTAATGTCTGCAAATCCTCAACTGCACACATGTACGCAGACGACACGATAATCTATGCAAACAAATCTGATCTGCCGCAGCTTGAAGCAGTGCTCCAAGACCAGTTCACAGAGGTAGAAAAGTGGATTTCAAAAAACAAACTCTTCCTAAACACTGACAAAACTGTCATAATGATCTTTGGAACTGGGCCTAAGTTACACAAATTACAAAATTCCCATCTACGCATCAAAACAAAATCCGATTGCACGCTTACCGCAGTCCACTCTTTCAAATACTTGGTAATGATGTTAGACCCTAATCTATCTTTTGGCCTCCACAAAGAAAAACTTGCATCTAAACTTTATCCAAAATTAGGTGCCCTGTACAGAAACAAATCCTGCCTCAGCCCTACAGTAAAGGAAAAGATTGTACAGCAAATGCTGATGCCTATCATGGATTATGGGGACGTAGTATACGCACCTGCAGCGCAAACTCACCTTAATAAACTTAATACATTGTATAACTCGTTCTGCCACTTTGTGCTACAATGTAACTACAGGACCCACCATTGTGACATGCAAAAGAACTAAACTGGCTGACGCTGGAATCCAGACGCACCCTCCATCTTTCCTGCCTTGTGTTTAAGTGCCTTTCTGGGAAGCTCCCACCCTACCTGAGCAGAATGCTCTCCCCGGCTATTCCTACTTCCTATAAACTCCAATCCAGTACCAGCACATTATTTAGCTTGCCTCAATACAAAAAGAAAGCAGCTCGATCCTCCTTTTCCTACAGAGCACCACAGTAATGGAATGACCTCCCGCTTTCAAACCTTCCCCAAGCCTAATATCCTTTAAGAGATCCCTCTCTACATATCTCAAAACAGAATGCACCTGTCATGGTTGATTATATATTTCTTACCTGTTCTATGTAAAAAATTTTGCATCTATTGTGTATTATTATTGTACCCTATTGTATCAATGCAATGTTTTGTGGTCCCAGGACATACTTGAAAACGAGAGAAATCTCAATGTATCCTTCCTGGTAAAATATTTTATAAATAAATACTGCTTACACACTGCATACATACAAACACACTACATACATACTGCATACACATTGCTTACTTACACACACACTACATACATACATACTACATACACCCTGCATACACACACACACACACTACATACATACTGCATACACACTGCATACGCACACACTTTAGAGTAATGTAAATGCTTGTTTGCTGGCTTAGATCCAGGAAAAGCCAACTGATGGTTATTGGTTAAAACCCAAGGCCTGTACACTAAGCACCCACCTCATTCCCCTCAAGAATATTACTATACACCTGGGCCCAAGGTCACTGCACATACAATTATCTGGGTACACTGGCACTGTATTTACATACCAGAAGCAGAAGTACAAAAAAGCATCACAACACAAAAAAGTGACCAGAATGAAAGAACTAGTGGGTAAATAGCCACACAACATTAGGAAAATGTCTACATGAACATTAGCAGATAGCACATGAGCATAAGTATTGAGAACACCCATTTAAATGGGCTGGGCTCTCTCCCTCCACACACTGGGAGGTTGATTTCAGTGGCCGCCTCTGGTGTATATAGCTTTTCTATAACCAATACTACCTTTGCAAGCCTGGGAAGAATTTTTTTTTTCTGGATAGGAACATGCATACAAAAAAACTGTAATTTTAAACCTACAATGCCAATTTAAAGAAAGCATTTGGTATTTGGTTGAACCTTCCCGAAACATGAACCATATCTAGCAAAGGTTCTGTGGGAGAAACTGTGTAATAATAGATTTGCCTGCAGTTCAGTAACTGTTTGTTTCGCATAAAATTGTAGAAAATCAGAAGTTGTCACTCTGTGACCCTAAATGACAAAATTTATAAACTCCACATTTGTTTATAGGAGCCAAAAGTGTGTTACCTGTGTGCTTAGTAAAGAGTTTGTTATTGGAATAGTTACCCCCCACACAGACACACACCACCAGACACCACGTTTCCTGCAAGTGGTGTGTGTGTAATATCTTGTTGTTTGAGAAAATAACATGGACCTTGCTTGACCTGTGCTCTCTAAAGTATTTTTTTTTATACCAGAATGTCTTTGTTTAGTGTTGCTACTCCGTTTATTAGAACAGTTTATAGTGTGACAGGTCCTGTAATAGGGCAGCAATAGGTACAAGTAGTTATAGGGAGAGGATTTGTGTAATAGGCCAGTTATAGGGTAAGGGGTCATGTAACAGGGCAGTGATATGTACAGGACAGTTATAGGGTCAGGGGTCATGTAACAGGGCAGTGATAGGTACAGGACAGTTATAGGGTGAGGGGTCATGTAACAGGGCAGTGCTAAGTACAGGACAGTTATAGGGTAAGGGGTCATGTAACAGGGCAGTGATAGGTACAGGACAGTTATAGGGTGAGGGGTCATGTAATAGGGCAGTGATAAGTACAGGACAGTTATAGGGTGAGGGTCATGTAATAGGGCAGTGATAAGTACAGGACAGTTATAGGGTGAGGGGTCATGTAATAGGGCAACTATAGGTACAGGGCAGTTATAGGTTGAGGCATCATGTTCTAGGGCAGTAATAGGTACAGGGCAGTTATAGGGTGAGGGGTCATGTAATAGGTCAGTGATAGGTACAGGGCAGTTATAGGGTGAGAGGTTATGTAATAGGGCAGTGATAGGTACAGGGCAGTTATAGGGTGAGAGGTCATGTAATAGGGCAGTGATAGATACAGGGCAGGGCAATTATAGGGTGAGGGATCATGTAATTGGGCAGTAATAGGAAATATACCTGTCTTTAGTTGCCATGCCAGTAGCTAATGTTGTTTTTACACAGATTGTTTGGCATTTATAAGCCTGTTAGTAAACAAGAGAACAAATCAATAATGCTTCAGCGCAAAAATATACAGTTAGGTTATTAGATCACCAATTATTATTGTTCCATATAAATCCTCAAAAAACTTTTAAGAGTGTGTAATGCATATAGAGTCCAAAATGTATTTATACAATAGCATTATTAGTAGATGGTTTTCTTCTTACCAGAAATTACCCCAATCATATGATGTAATGTATGTTCATAGGAAAACCAATACTGGTCCAGCCCTTGGTCTGTAGTTGTTATCCTCCGTAGCACCTTTTGAGTAGGACATTTTTCTGAGCCTCTTAATCTGTATATCTCTGTAGTCTTTTTCAAGCCGCTTTGCTGGTAGAAACTTCCCGTTTTCTCTCTGATGTATTGTCTTGGTGTCTCATAGGAGTATGGTATTTCTAATAGATATTCTCTGGTCACCAATTTTCAGCAAGATATAGAGAAAGAAACAAAGAAAAGGCACATAGCGTAATTCTGTTGAGTAAAATATTTATTATAAAAAATGCAGCGATATGCACTTACATTTATTGCCCTCAATCCTTGATGAGGTAAGCATTCAGACTTATATACATATATGAAGTTATGCTTGACTGATGTTGCAGATAATTCTCCACTTTTTCAATTAATGTAGCAACAGACCCAAACACATGTATCTTCTTTAAAATTCAAGTTTGTTTTAAAACCAGTAATATAAAACTTGCACCATATTTCTGTGTTTATACAAAACTGCAGATATCTTATTCTAAAAAGGGTGCAAACTTAACAGCAATACAATGCATTCAGAATTAATCTCTCATTACCCTGTTTCTATTGACTGTGATGCAGTGCACTTGCAAACAAGTCCTAAGCAGTATTCAAAGAGATCAAGCTAGGCACTGATTGCGGTATGAAAGCTTGCTGTTTAAAAGTGACAAAGAGTCCAGTAATGCCGGTATCACTGTCGTGGAAGTTAAAACTGTACACCCACTAATAAATTATTCCTTACGCGTTTCGAAGTATTGGATTACTTCTTCATCAGAGGTAAGTACAAGCCTGTCACTGTGCTTTATACAGCTCATGTGTATTATAGTATTTACAGATCGCCCTTTTAACATATACAAAGGGTTTAACACAGGTTATGTTTGTGGCATTGTGCAACCTGCTGTTATACAAAGGGCTGTCTGTAGGTTCTACCAGTATGGGCTTCTGAGGGTAATATGCGGGTAGCGGTCATGTTTACATTTGAACTGAGCTCAATTGCTCAGTGCAACACAGACCTGCAACTTAGTTCTAATTACTAGTAAACATGACCAGTGAGTGACGGTGTATAATAGTAAAGACTTTTTACTATTATACACCGTCACTCACCAGTCATGTTTACTATCAATTAGCACTAAGTTGCAGGTCTGCGTTGCACTGAGCAAATGAGCTCAGTTAATGGTTTCACACACTAAATCACGGTGCCATAAGCCATTAGTTATGGCTGTTTCCTGTACTGCACCAGTAAAGTATGGGCGTTGTTACATTAGTGTACAGGTCAGTAAGGCACTCGCACTTTACTCACTGTGACCATCTATAGCTGCCCTCAGGCCCCTCATTGCTAAGCTTGCTGCCTCCGCACGGTTGCACTGCTCTCTCTCACTGACTGACTACACGTGCAGTCAGTCAGAAGCGGAGGAGGCGCCAACCGCCAATGCACCAGACGTCACAGTTAGGGAATGGGATCATTCATGTTCCATGCAGCCTGTATCATAAAAGTTTAACAGCACTTTCTAAACCCCTAGTCAGAGAGAGGACACATTCTGAACGTGCACACTGTGGCAGCCAGGTCAACGTTGTGCTTAAATTAAAAAAAAAATGTTTTTTTTATAAAAGTTAAAAAGAAAAAAAAATTCTGAGGCTGCCCCTCCTTTAAGGGGGAGCTCACGGGCTCTGTCACAGTCACAACCGATGCATGCCCGGTAGTTCCGCCCCTGTGATACACTACTTCATTTCATGTCCACTCGCACATTGATAAATATGCTCCATAGTTGGGATCCTGCACCATTGGGACACCCTCTTTGTTTTCTTATCTTTCATGATAGTAGTAATGTTTTTATTACTGGGGAATAGTGGCAATGCACCTGGTACTACAATTTATTTTGGCTCAAGAATGATTCTGGCCAGCTGCTAAAGGCTTTTATTTATGCTATAACTCTTTTATTATTATTAGTGACAACCATAGGATCTATGCCAAGTTTACAATTAATTTTTTGAGGCCATTATTAAGTGGAAAACTAATGTAGACAAGATAGCTTGAGAGATAGAGCAACTAACGCCTATAGTGTGTGTCACAGGCTCAAATCGCAAATATTTTTTTCAAGGCTTATGCTGAAATATTTTACATCCTTTTTGACAAATAGGGTAATGTAAGTCTTTGTGTATACCTAATGTTAGGGACCATAGTGTCCATCCAAGAAGGGACCTTATGGCTGGGAAGTGACTCTGAACACTGACCTTGTATGAGACCCAGGAAGTGACCAGGAGAGTGGCCATAGCAAAGTTGACTAACAGAGTTGACAACAGGTTGGGAGAGCAGGTACAGAATCAGTATCCAAGAAAATAGTAAAGTCCAGGCCAAGGGTCAGCAACAGGCAGGCAAAGACAAAAACAAAATCAGGATCCAATAGAGAGGTGAGATTCAGGCCATAGGTCAGTATCAATCAGGCAGTAAAAACAGAAAAATCACAGTCCAAAATCAACGTGAAATTTAGGCAGTAATCAGTATAGATGAAGGTAATTCATTCATTCAGAAAAAGTGCACCCAGAATTGAATCTAATGCATGTTTGCTAATTGGAGCAACAAGTAGCCTTAAATAGTGCTACCCGCAGGAAAGTTAGTGCAGCAAGCTGATACTAGGAACACCAGGAAGTAGTGCACGGCAGATGGGGGATTAGGGTGCCCTAGAATTGGTAAAGCAGACTATATTCATACAGGAGATTAATGTGTGCTAAATAACATTATAGCAAGGACACTTTTATAAGTAGGTTCTTGATTTGAATACCTGCCAATGGGTACATTGGCTCCAACCATTGCATCTTAATAATTCCAATTGTGCTGCTTATCAGTAATGTGCTAAAGTAGCTTGAAAATATTTTTATACACAGCACAGGACTACACCTTGGGCAGTGCAAGAAAGGCACCAATCCAGGACCCTGTGAATCAGGGGGCCCTGCACTGTCAGTAGGGGTGAGAATATAAGAGGGTGCAATGTACCTCCTGTATATAGTTTATGAAGAAGTGTTTATAGTATCAGGAGGTGTAATATATAGTGTTATTCTTTATTTAGGATATACTGAATTTAGGGACAGGGATGGGCCATACAGGGGAATGGGCATACAGGGTGTGAGGGGGCTGGGTTATTGTGCCTTACAAATTTGTCTTGCCCAAGACTCTGATAATCCTACGGGTGGCACTAACATTCCATAACTGCTTTAAAGGGTTAAATATCCTTTTAAATATAGATACTATGATTAGCCAATTAACTGTAAGTATGGAAATCTGATTTATGGAATGAAGAAATAATCATTTTATAAATGTACTTACATAGTTTACCTTTCTTGGACTTGGGATAATGTGCTGGGTCACAGAACAATGTTTATATGAGACAAATGGCTTAATACGTAAAATGCACAATTTTAGTTCGAATTTTGCTATATAATTTGAGTTCAATTTTCGCTATATAATTTGAGTCATTAGGTTTGAATTGAAAGCACAAAAACTATTATTCAATTCCATTGAAAGAGACAAAGAAGTTAATTGTTAAAATCAGTTTGTCAAATAGAAAATTATATTTTGGAGGCTAAATCATTACAATAAATGTATTCAAACTAAATGCAAGATGACAAAGACGTGACTAAAATGAATGCATGTAAAAAAAATATTAAATGAGGGATCTAATATAGTTGATATTTATTAGACAAAGAAAAGTGTCAGGCATTTGTGAATGTTCAGTAAAATTTACTTTCATTTCAATACAATTTTTAATATCATGCCACACAATTACTTTGCTAATGATCAACATCTATTATTTTCTTTTGCTATTGAATCAAATCTTTTGAGACTGTGGGTTTTCAAGAACATACTAATAATTATTCAAAAACTTATCATAAATGAAAAATGTTATATTCGGAAGTAATGTTGGGATTGGGATGGTTTAGATATGACCCGTCCATTTATGTTAAAGGAGAACTGAGAAATTAATTACCTCAGTAAAAGAATGTTTCACAGCATGTAACACTGTAGTATATCATCAAATGCTCTGTTTAAATGGATATTAAACTCACCCTGCATTTTTGTAAAAATTGTGCTTTTCTCACACTCCCTAGAGAAGTCAAAAAGCAAATTCAAAATGCTGCAAATCAGATAGCTGATTCAGGGAATGTATAATATTTTGAAGAAAATGTAAACTACAGACATTGCTTCTTTTGACTTCTCTAGGGAGTGTGGGACAAGCACAATTTTTACACAAAAGTGTATATGTATAATGTTTTAATTCCATTTTTTTTATTATTATTTACGTTTTGTTCTGTTTTAGCTAGCTCCTGCTTCTTACTAATTAAAAAGAAATTATACTGAAAAATAAACTTTCTATTTTGTAAGATATTTTTAACAAGTTATTTTTTGTAATTTTTGCACTGATCTGACACACAAAACAGCATTTAAGAATATTGGCTATAAAGCCATGGGATCCAGGCTGGAATTGATGGCGGTAGCTGGGTTTAGATTGTAGTGCATGTAGAGTTGGGGGAGCCACATTTCATTTTTGGATCCAGAATGCCTTGAGCTGGAGCTGGGTGAAAATACAGCAACATGGTTCTATTGGCTTATTCAACAAAGATAACATGATAGCTAAACACAATTCATATGACATCAGAAAAAATAATAATAATTAATAATGTATAAAAAAAACAGTATTTCACGTTCAAAGAAAACTGCACAATGCACAACATGGAAAGTCTGGTGAATCAATGATGTGTTTCTGATCTTCAAAAGAAATAGCATTCAGTGGAATTAAAGTGCAATTGAACTAATGTAGAAGAAGAATAAAAATATAACTTTCTGCATATCATTACTACATCAAAGCTTTAGTTATACACTAGAGTTTGGTATCTGGGAAGTAGCATTCAATATAAAATTGAACACTCACAAGTAACATAAAACCATTATGTCATCTGAGAGTACAGTAATGAAATAAGTGAACTACTCGTGTTTTGTGCTCAATACAAGTAAACCCTACTGCCTATGTTCTCAATACCTGTATTTTTCACACAGATATAGAAAACATAACAAGAATAACAAAAAATAGAAAATGTGCTCAAAGCTAGGGATTACACAACCTACAAAGTGATATTAACTTATTTAATTTAAAAGACTACTGTTAAAAACAGTAAACAAATGAATTAACAAAAAAATGCTGTGTGTCTCCCTACATGAATCCAAACCTTCAATATAAACCTTATAAGTCGAATTATTTATACATTAAAAATAGTCATCTGTTTAAGAAATGCCCATTTAGTACAAATAACTATATTTAACTATATGTAGACATTATCCAATTGTAGTCAAAGTTTAATAGTTGATTTATAGAGAGTTGAAAACTCTTTACAGTGTTAGTATGAGCAAAGGAACATAGGAGTGTGACTTGCATAATGTGACTGACAGCATGCATTAGAACAAAGGAAGTGACAAACCCATCTATTCCTTTATAGAGCAGCCTTGTATGTGTATAGCCATCATAGTTATACTCTAGGTCCCACACTACAGCATTCCATCTAAGTGCAAGTGGGGGACCTTATCTTGTCCCTCCTTTACCTCTCTCCTTGCTCTACAATGGTGAAGTATCTCACACGCCGGCCATCTGTAGCGCTTGTGCTTCCATGGCTGAAAGAGTGAGGGTCTATCCAACAGTAGTGAGACCACACTATTTCGACATGCCTGACTGCCTCCTATAGCCCAGGAAGCACTATCAATGGCTGAACCCCTGCAAATGGGTTAAAACAGTGGTGCATAAAAGGCAGCACCTTATCAGATTCAAGGCAAATGGAACCTAATCGGGGGTGCTACAGTAATGAAACTGCATGCACAAATGGGCTTTCCTCAAATTTAATTAGAGAATACTGATAATTGTTTTAATTTTTTTTATAGTTTTTACATGTCACAACATTAAGTTTACCACTAGTTACTTTTTTAGAAGAAAACAAAAGATGGTCCCTTTTTGCTGGGACTAAGAGTTACAACTTTTGCTGGACAAAATACCAGCTATAGAAATTTGTATAATTAAGTTTGCAACATCTACATCCCACAATGAAAAAAGTGGTATTAATGACTTAACAAATCTTTCAAAATGGATTGCCTCAATCTTAAAGGGCCATAATACCCAAATGTTTAAACACTTGAAAGTGATGCAGCATAGCTGTAAAAAGCTGACTAGAAAATATATCCTGAACAACTCTATGTAAAAAAGAAAGATATTTTACCTCAAAAGTTCCTCAGTAGCCACCTCCCATTGTAAAGGATTTCTAAGCAGCATTTTAGTGTGTCTGTCCTAGGACAGCTGAAAGGATGAGCCTCGTGAACTCTCATATTATTTCACCAATCAGGTAAAGGAAGCTTACTATGAAATCTCATGAGAGTTAAGTCAAATCTCATGAGATCACAGTAAGAGTTCATGACCTCAGCACTGCTGATGCTGATTGGCTGCAGTTCATTTCTTCATTTTTTTTTTTATTTTTACCTGCAGCTGGGAGCAGGTGAAGAATAACTTTTTACACAGAACTTACTCTGCTGAGCTGAGGAGATTGTGAGGTAAAATATCTTCCTTTCTTATATAGAGATGCTCAGGTGATATTTTCCTGTCAGCTTTTTACAGTTATGCTGCATCAGTTTCAAGTGATTTAGCATATGAGTATTATGTCCCTTTAAGAGAAGTTGTAACTGTGTGTTATTGTATAGGCCCATAAAAGAACCTGTAATACATATAATATCTACTTTTATTATCACACACCTTCTTAAATGGTGAACATTTTTAACACATACTAACACACTTTAATATATTGTCTCATTTTATTTTAGCCTTCTTTTTTACCTTCCTATTGTTTTAATTCATAAAAAAAAATGTAGCCAAACATATTCTTCCAAATGTCATATTTAAAATGTGTCAAATTTGTGTTAACTCTCAGCTGCCAGAGAGGGTGGCAATGAATTGTGCAGCATCTTTTTTTGGCAGCCATTGGATAATTATAGCCCATTTTGATTCCAAAATTTTAAAGCTCGCTACATTCTGAATGTGACTTTTCAATACGATACAACATAAAACTGTTGGAATGTAATGTAGCTGGGTTATAACAGTGTTTCTCAGCTCCAGTCCTTAAAGGGAGCATGACATTTTAAGCAACTTTCTAATTTACTCCTATTATCATTTTTCTTCATTCTCTTGCTATCTTTATTTTAAAAGCTGGAATGTATATCTTAGCAGCCAGCCCATTTTAGGTTCAGCACCATGGATAGTGCTTTCTTATTGGAGGCTTACATTTACCCACCAATAAGCAAGCATAACCCAGGTTTTTGTTAACAACCTGGGGTGTTCTTGCTGATTGGTGGATAAATGTATCCACCAATAAAAAGTGCTGTCCAGAGTTCTGAATAAAAAAAAGCTTAGATACCTTCTTTTTCAAATAAAGATAGCAAGAGAATGAAGAAAAATTGATAATAGGAGCAAATTAGAAAGTTGCTTAAAATTACATGCTCTATCTGAATCAAGAAAGAAAATAATTTGGGCTCAGTGTCCCTTTAAGTAAGCTAACAT
Organism: Bombina bombina; assembly: GCF_027579735.1. NCBI lineage: Eukaryota > Metazoa > Chordata > Amphibia > Anura > Bombinatoridae > Bombina > Bombina bombina. The sequence continues at coordinate 626,805,392 of NC_069503.1, read as the reverse complement.
GACAAATTTTCAGGATACTGTAACTAGAGCACAGATGAAATAATCAGCTGATCAGTAATCATGGTTACAAATATGCACTCTCCTGTCAGCTGATTATTTCACCTGTGCTCTAGTTCAGATATTAGGGTCAATTTATTAATGTGCTAGCGGACATGATACAATGTAGCGTATCATGTCCGCTGCACATCGATAAATGCCGACAGCGATTTATCATTGCACCAGCAGTTCTTGTGAACTGCTGGTGCAATAGTGTACCCTGCAGATTCACGGCCAATCGACCACTAGCAGGGGGTGTCAATCATATTTATATTTGAAAGGATTCTATGGGACTCATTTAGGGACCATTTCCATACGGCTGGATCCTTGTGAAGTTATTGGGTAGCATTAAACTCTTGATGTTTGTACTTTCTTACTAGATCATCTAAGTCAAAATAAAAAGAAAAAAAATAATACGGCCAAAATGGCTATTGTCTCACATTCTTCTCATATATCATCTTTTTTAGTTTTGTCCATTCTTATGTTATTCTGTAGAGCTTATTTGCTAAAGAAATATATATATTTAAAGGGACATGAGACCCACATTTTTTCTTTCATGATTTAGAAAGAGAATGCAATTTTTTTTTTTTTTTTATATTCTTTTTTATTAATGTTCATTACTTTTACATTCAAACAATTATTTACATCATACAAGACACATTTTAATCATAAACATTATTTAGATCCAGAGTTAAGTACAATATGAATTAAACCTGATTAAGTTAAATCGCAAGGAAAAGAAGAAAAAAAAAAGGGAAGAGAAAAAAAAAAAATAAATAAATAAAAAAAAAAGAAGAAGAAAGAAGAGAGAGAAGAGATTATTGGTATATGTAACTTATCATCTAGCCGATTATTACTTTTACCAAAAAAAAACAAGTTCGGCCCTCTGCTTGGCTATCTTGTAGATACAAAGAAAAATTCTTAATTAAATAGTTGCCAATTAAATCCCTTCATCTTCCTCTCGACGTTTCCCCGCTTATAGTCAGCCTAAATTTTATTTGATTATATCCTTAATTATAGCTTGTGCTTACTGAACCTACCTCCCTACCAAAATATCCCTCTGCTCATACCTACCTGACCCTTCTATAAACCATAAACCAAGACAACAAAAACAACAACCAACAAAACAAAACAAAACAAAACAAAACAAAAAAAAAAAAAAAAAAAAAAAAAATGAGGGAGAGGGAAGGGGGGGAAAAAGTTCCCCTCCACCCTCATCCCCTCCTTCCTCCCGACCCTCTCACCACATCCCCAAAAGTACTAGTTCTGAATTTTGGAAAGGGAATATTATAGAGTCAATTTCTGGGGCCGGGAGTGATTTAATAAATGCTGCCCATTTACTAAAGAATTGTCTAATATCAGACTCCTTATCTATATTAGTATCACGCTGTTCTATTATACATTGCCTTTTAAGAAAGTTTTTAATCTCTGAAATGGTTGGTAGGTCTCTTAGTTTCCATTTCTTGAAGATTGCATACCTGGCTGCCAGGAGAGATACAGTTATTAATTTTTCATTGGGCTGATATGCTTCCTGTTCTTTTAAAAAAAACACAACCTGGCCCAGTGAAAGGTCCAGAGGAGAGATCTTGAGTGATATTTTCATCCAAAATTCTAATTTACTCCAGAACTGCCTAATCAGTGGGCATTTCCAAAGCATGTGCACCAAGTCTGCAGCCAAAAGAGAACACTTAGGGCACTTATTAAAGTTTGGATTACTTAATTTATACCCTTTTTCGGGGGTGTAATAGAATTTATGAAGAAGTTTAAGATGTGCTTCCCTCCAGGTGGCTGAAAGAGTAGCCTGTGACACTTTGCAAATAGAAGTTTGTATAAGTTTGGTCTCTAGATTCTCTTGTGGTAGCATTAAATTCCACTCCTGAGTAATTTTTTCCAAAAAGAGGTTCCCTTTTCCAGCTCCCAAGATATGGTAGCATGGAGTGATAGACATGAGCCCTTTTTTTACCAGAGTTAGCCAACCCTCTAGGCTGCCTATCTCCCAATTCCACTTTGCTGCCCTCATTAACTCTAGAGTAAAATGCCTTGCCTGCAAATATGCAAAGAAGTCCTTGTTAGCAAGGTTAAAATTATTCTTGAGTTCCTCAAATGTTTTAATACATTTTCTCTCCCGGTCAACAAGATTTACAACCCTATTCAATCCTACTAAATGCCAGTTTTTAAAAACTGGGGAGTCCAAGCCTGCCTGGAATTTTGGATTCCCAATGAGAGGTAGGTATTGCGAAGCCTGACAGTTAATTGATAAAAGCTTTCCTATCTTCCGCCAGGCCTTTAATGGGTTAAAAAACATTTTAAGTTTTCTGATGCCAGCCGGCCACTCTTTTGGCTCACAATGTATCAGTGCTCGTGGCAGATATGGATCGCAGATGTTCTCCTCAAGAGCGTTGTTCAAGACATAATCATTGCCAAACATCCAGTCTGCCACGATTCTTGCCAAGAAAGCCAGATTATACCGGCGGATATCAGGAAGAGCAAAACCTCCAAAGTTCTTTGCGAGTGATAGCTTAGCAAGAGAGATCCTAGGTTTTTTATTCTGCCATATGAATCTACTAAGCATACTATTCAATGCTCGGATATCTCTCTCTAACAGCATTAGTGCAGTGTTCTGTAAAATGTAGAGTAACTTAGGAAAAAGCACCATTTTAAATAACGCTATTCGCCCCGAGATAGACAGTGGTAAGTTTTCCCAGGTTCTAAGCTTATCCTTAAAGTTTGATAAGATTGGAGGTATGTTAAGATTATACAGGTCCTCTGGTTTACTTGGGATAAAAATCCCTAGGTATTTAAATGAGTCTTTGACCACTCGAAAAGGAATATGAGAAGAAGAGCTATTAGTTCTTCTAAGCCATAGAAGTTCTGATTTTGTGGTATTTACTTTGTAGCCTGAGAATGAGCCAAATTGGTTAATAATCTGAAGAAGTTTAGGTATATTTACCTCAGTGTCTGACATATAAATGAGGATATCATCAGCGTAGAGGGCTATTTTAAGCTCCGATTTGCCTATTTTAATACCATCTAGTTGTTGCCTGATCATAATTGCTAGTGGTTCAATACAGAGATTAAAAAGGAGAGGGGAGAGAGGACAGCCCTGACGTGTTCCTCTACCCAGCGTGATTTGTGGAGACAGTATGTTGTTAACAATTAATTTCGTGTAGGGCTGATAATATAGTTTTTCAATGAAACTAGGAAATCTTCCACTAAACCCAAAGTTAACTAACGTGGAGAGAAGGTGTTCATGTTGAACTGAATCGAACGCCTTCTCAGCGTCGATTGAGATCACAGCTAAATCATGGACTGACTCTCCTCTCCCCTGTCCTGCCAATTCCACATTGTAAAAATATTCTGATATAACCAGCACCTCTCTTATTTTTGCTGATGAATTCCGGGCATTTAAAAACCCTGCTTGGTCTTTATGGATGATATTAGATAATAGTGTTTGCAGTCTTTGAGCTAAAATTGACATAAAGATCTTATAATCAGAGTTTAATAGGGCTATTGGCCTATATGACTCTCTAAGACTTGGATCTTTCCCGCTTTTAAGAATTAAGACTGTATGTGAGGCTGAAAAAGATTTTGCCACAGGCTCTCCTTGGATGTACATATAATTATATAAATTACACAGATGGATTATGATTTCTGGAGATAAGATTTTATAGAGTTCATTAGGTAGCCCATCCGGGCCAGATGCCTTATTCAAAGCTAAATCGGCAATCACTTTTTTTATTTCTTCTTCAGTAATTGGAGCATTAAGAAGCTCCACTGAGTCCAACGGTATTTTAGGGCAGGAAATTTTGCTCCAAAAGTCTTCCGCCTGGGCTGGATCAAGATTTCTGGAAGAGTAGATTCCTTGATAGTATTTAACCATTTCCTCAACTATATCTTCATGTTTAGAAAGGTGTTTCCCTCCCAAGGATAGTTTCTCAATTAACGATGACTTTTTGTCATTTTTGACCAATTTGGCCAGTAGTTTCCCGGACTTGTTTCCATATTTATATAATTTCGACTGTAGCTTTAAGTCTTTCTGTGTTTCTCGATATAAAGCAAACGCATCTTTATTGCTTTTAGCCCTGATATATTTCGCCCAGTTAACCGAATTTTTATCCAGAAGAAGTCGGTTATATGAATTAATTACTGCGTTTGTTAACTCTTTCTCTCTCCGCTTCAATTTCTTGTTTAGGATGGCGGTATATGCAATAATTTCGCCCCTTAGCACTGCTTTTGCGGCTTCCCAGAATAGAATAGGGCGATCTCTGTATTCGTGATTATAGTGATTATAATCATTGAATTTATTTCTAAGCCAGCTCTTAAATTTTAAGTCTGATGCTAGAAAAGAAGGGAAAAAGAACCGCGTTGTTTTTAAATTAAAATCATTCGGTTGGAGCTCTAAAGAAATTGGCCCATGATCTGATAAAAAGATAGGCAAAATTTTTGCTTTAACCTTTGGTGTACATAGCCTCTCATCAATTAGGAACAAATCGATTCTTGATAGTGTTTTGTGGGCTTTAGATAGACATGTAAAATCTCTGGAGTCAGGATTCTGTATCCTCCAAATATCTCTAATACCTAGGTTTTTCATAATTCTGGCAAGTAGTTTGGTTTCCAAATGATCTTTTTTATGTTTTTTCTGCTTCGCGTCTTGCCTTAGTCTATCAAGAGGACAGTGTGGGGCCATATTGAGGTCTCCCCCTAGAATTAAGAAGCCCTCAGAAACAGAGAGGATTTTAGTCTGCATCTGGTCCCAAAATTCGAGATCCAAGATATTAGGTGCGTATAAATTACAAAGCGTAAAAATCGTTTTATCTATTTTTATTTTTAAAATCACTGATCTCCCCTCCGGATCCGTCTTCACATAAAGCACTTCTGCGTTAAGCTTCTTCCCTAACAAAATAGCCACCCCTCTCTTTCGCCCGGGGCCTGGAGAAGCATAGACCTCTTTAACCCAAGATGTTTTTAGTTTTAGAGTTTCCCCCATGTTTAAATGTGTTTCCTGAAGGAATGCTATGTCTGTGTTGATTCTCCTTAGATAAGTAAGAATCGATTTCCTTTTAATGGGGGTGGTGATACCTCCAGTATTCCACGATACTACTTTGAAATTAGCCATAAGGTTTTATCTTATCTAGGGGAGGAAAGGAGAAAAGAGGGGGTGAGAGGCGGAGGGGAGAGAGAAAGGAAGGAGAAAAAAAAAAAAAACAAAAAAAAAAAAAAAAAAAAAAAAAAACCCAGACAGAAAAATTTACCCCCTGAACTATCTAATATAAGTCCCTGCAGTTTGTTATTAAATTTAAAAAAAAGAAAAAAAGAGATGAGCAATAATTCTTTAAACTGACCCATCTTTACTCAGGAGAGTTTAGCTGCCGCAGGAGCTTTTCTGCATCCTGAGCATTCTCAAAGAAGTAGGCTTCTCCCTTAACCAGGACCTTCAGTTTAGAGGGATAGATAATTAGTGCCTGAAAGCCTTGTTGAATGAACTTGGTGCAGATTGGGGCCAAGTTCCTTCTTTTAAACGCTGTTTCAGCTGAGTAGTCCTGGAAAAGGAGAATCCTACCTTCCTTAAAAATGATGGGCTGATTCTTACGAAAATGATGGAGTAAAGTTACCTTGTCCTGAAAATTAAGAAGTTTTGCAATAATTGGCCTAGGTCTGTTAATTCCTCTATTATCATCCTGCAGTTTCCCTATCCTGTGTGCTCTCTCCACGACTATCTTATGATCAGTAGAGGGGATCTTGAGGAGCTGTACTAATGTCTCTGAAATGAATAGACTTAGATCTTCCCGTTGTTTCCCCTCAGGGACTCCTATGATTCGTATGTTGTTTCTTCTAGCGCGATTCTCAAGATCCTCAATTTTAATCTGCATTTTGGATATAGTTGCATTAGTAGATTCTAAACTTGAGCTATGGGTGACTGTGAGATCCTCAAGATCAGAAACCCTCTGTTCTACCTCGTTGATTCTGTTGGTGAAGAGTCTCATTTCTTGTGTTAGCAAAGTGATATCTTGTTTAATCTCTGTTCTAAGTGCGTCGAATTTAGGAGTTAGGGCCTCCGAAATACTTGTTACCAGTACCTGTATGTTAGTCATCTCGTTGGCAGCTGATACATTTACAGGAACTGACTGGATGTCTATCAAGGGATCTGTTGTGATTTTGGTTCTTCTATCTCTTGGCTTTGCAGCCATGGCTGGTGAGGGAGTCCGGGAGTGACTGTGAAGGAATTTATCCATATACCGTGATAGTTTAAGTGAATGACCAAAAATAATTGGAAAATGAGTGACAAACCTATTAAGGGAAAAAAGAAAAAAAAAAAAAAAACAATGTGCCGTGAAAAAAAAAAAAAAAAAAAAAAAAAAAAAAAAAAGGGGGGAGAAAGCCTCAGTGAGGGAGGGGGTGAAGGAAACGTATATCGAGTGCCTAAATCAGATACTTACAATTTGACGTGATGTGAAGTGCGCAATTCACTAGTTTAGGGAATCACTAAACCAGCCACAGGTGCATCTGCGTGGAATCTCCTAAGTTACAATTAACTGTTTGTAAACTCTAACTAAGGGTTGTCAAGAGAAAATGTATCGAGAAGGAGGGGAAAAAAGGGGGAAAGGAGAAAGAAGGAAAAAAAAAAAGGAGAAAAAGGGAAAAAAAAAAAAAAAAAAAAAAAAAAAAAAAAGATGAAGAAAGAGGAAGAGGAGATAATTCTCCCTCCCTCTCCCCTATCCCTCTTCCTGGGGTCTTAGCTTCCAACCCCTTCCCTCCCTTCACTTGAACAGACCTATGTTCTTAGGTAAATGTTACAGTTTTATAAAAATATAGTTTGCTTCACATAAGGCATGGCTTAAAATTAAATAGCCCCTTCAGTATCTTTTACCTTTAACCCCTAAACATATGAAATAGGAACTAGAGTGTTAAGAAATTCACTTACTCTACTCAGGGTTTCACAAGTGTAGATTATAGTTAAACAGAGAATTGGTTAGCAGAAATATATTGTACAATATAGCCAGACAATCCAAAACCTCTCATTGATGTTAATAACACTGATTTTGTTTCAGCTTCTCACTTTGGATAGTGCACTTACAGGAATCTTAGAGGGCAGAATAAATTACAATATACACTGTAGCAAAATAATAGCTCTACACGATTTGTTATCACTAATGGCAAAAGTTATATCAAAGTTTTGGCTGTAGTTACTTCAGTTTTCCCTTTCTTGCCCTCTCGCAACAAGAAACCTAATGGGGACAAAAGGTTAACTACTTTTTATTTGCAGAACAGAGTTAGTCTTTTACTCTTCTTTCCACCCTCTCCTTAGGTAGAGGTCAAGAACAGCCAAAGTCCCAGAACTTCTCTCTTCCCTTATTCCCAGCAGCTTAAGAGCCCCCTTAGTAAGTAAATGGACTTTTGAGGCAAAAATCAGCTTTTACTGTTAGTATGGCAGAAAAAGGAGAAAAGACTTTTGTTGCTTCCCTTTCCCAAAGGTACCTTGGCAAGATGACTCCTGATTCCCAGGACAGCAAGTCTTCAGGGCAGAGAAGGAAGGGGCCTCACACGACTTTGTCCGAATAGATAAAGGAAACAGAAAGACCCCCTCTGGGACTCCCTCGGAACTCCCCTCGCAGCACCGGTGGGGGGAGGATCCGAGACGCCGTCCGTTACTTTCCCGACTTTGCTGTGCCTGCTCTGGAATACTGTGGAGCCTCTCCGTGGCCGCGCAACTCAGGCGCTCAGACTTAATCTGCTCTGGACGTCGGCGCAGCTAACCCACGTCACTCTTAGGGCGCAGGGAACTTGAGGAGCCGCAGACAGCCACTGCAGGGATACAGAGTTAGCGGCCGGGTCCGCCCGGCGGGTTCCCTCTTCAAGTCAGCCGCAAGGATCAGAAAGCAAGATAAACGGCAGGAGCTCCCTCAGACAATGAGGTAAGATTTATGCTTCCGTACAGCCACCTGTTATGGAGATGGTCCGGTGAGCGGGTCGCTGCCCCACGAGCAGCTCTTCCTTCTTTCTGCCTTCTTTAAGCTCTGCAACAGGGTTTGGGAGCCTTCAGATGTCAACCCTCTCCTGTAGACTACTCATGTCTTGCGGCAGACACCCCCTTCCCGCGCAACACCGGTGGGAGAAGGGGGAGAGTCAGGGAGAGAGAGGAGTCTCTTTAGTTACACCGACCAGGGAAATTGCACTCTTGGTTTAGGTTTATTAGGGTACTCCTTTGGCGCGTTGTTAGGGCACCAGCACGGTTCCAGTGACACTTTAATGGTCTAATATTAGCCACCCCAGGTCTCAGGGTTTGAGCACGGCTATTCCCGCCAACAGCAGTAGTAGGAGCTTAGAGCTAGAGCACGACCTGCAGACCTGTGCTCAGACTCCTCCTCCGGAACCTCACCCTTCAAGAGAATGCAATTTTAAACATCTTTCTAATTTACTTATATTATCTAATTTGTTTTATTCTCTTGATATTCTTTGCTGAAAAGCATATCTAGATATGCTCAGTAGCTGCTGATTGGTTGCTGCACATAGAAGCCTTGTTTGATTTGCTCACCATGTGCATTGCCTTTTCTTTAACTAAGGATATCTAAAAAATGAATCAAAATAAATAATCAGGGCCGTCTTTAACACACGGCAAAAGGAGCAGCTGCCCAGGGCCCAGTCTCTGTTGAGGGTCCTAAGAGTCCTAAAAAAAAAGAGTCCTAAAAAACGGTGCCAGTGTCATGTGACATGCCAAGCTATTGCCATGTGCTGTTTTAGATGTGCACTGTGCAGCACTGAATGCAAAGCCCTAACTTGGCATCCAGCCATTCCCACTGCATCAGAAAAGGTCCTACTGGGGTTACCACTGTTACCAGGCAACTGCTCTGGTGGTGGGGATTGTTTCTGGGTAGGGCTGACTGTAGGCGCATGCAGCAGAAAGCTGGAGCAGCAGACACATGAGGATTTGAGCATCTGTGCAGCTGCATACACTGCTCTCTTCGGTCTTGAGGCTGTATGACACATCTCTCACTGTATCCATGCAGCCTTGGGCAGACAGCATCCAGTCTGCTGGTCCCATTAGCCCTGCTCTTTCTGCCGTGGCCCTAAGATCAACTAACTGAAGTTTGTTAGGGGAACAGTGCTTTGTAGAAAGGTGTCAGTGGGAAGAATAAGTGAGTTCACACACGCCCCTCCCCATGCAGCATTGTCTAGTGCAGGGTGAGAGGGAACTTGTTCCTAGCAAAGAAGTGACATGTGCTGCTGTGGCTGATGTATAGTGTCATGCTAATACTTCACACATTAATGTAAAGTTTATTTTTATAGTTTTTGTTTTCTCTCTGTCTCAGATTTTACAGCATCCCATAGTAGTTCTGCTGTTTCAGTCAGTAAACTTATATTTGTCTGCACCTCCATGCTTCCTCCTCAGTCTTTAACTTGCTTTGCTCCTGTTGGCTGCCCTAAATCTCTTTAACCAGCTAAACTCACACCAGAATCACATTCAAAAGAATATTAAATGATTCCACAGTGGAGGAATTTATATATTTATTTACTTATTAATACTGCTTAGGTCCAGTTTCACATATTGCAATTTATTTCATTTTTTTAAAATGATTAGCCCAGCAGTGATGATCCACTGCTGGGCTAATAATTTTGAAAACAATTTTAAAATAAATTGATTTAGTTGTTTTTTGGGATGTTGGGGTGGAGAGCGAAATTGCATGGGGTGGGGGCAAGAACATTTTTGCCCAGGGTCCAGTCAATATTAAAGACGGCCCTGTAAATAATAGAAGTAAATTTTAATATTGTTTAAATTTCTATTCTCTATCTGAATCATGAAAGAAAAATTTTGGGTTTAGTGGCCCTTTAAGAGCTTAAGTAAAAGGTTTCCTATAATAACAAGTTTATTTTAACACAAAAGAGTTAAGGAGACATGAAGCTCAAAATATTTTTTTCATGATTCAGACTGAGTGTACAAATTAAAAAAATGTACAATTTTACTGCTATTATAAACATATTTTGATATCTTTTGATGAGGGGCATACCTAGGTAGGTTCAGGAGTGTGATTGTGTCTGGAGGGGTTTATTATATTTTTAAATTATATTTTATGGCAGGAATTTTATAACAATGTTTTTAACGATCTTATACATTTTGAGCACTAGATGGCAGCAGTGTTTGCACAATGTATAGCCTTGTTGCAAAACTACTTCTTAAATATGCTCTTCAACAGAGAATACCAAGAGTACAGAGTTAATTTGATAGGAGATGCATATTGTAAAGTTGCTAAACATTACATGCTCTATTTGAATAATTAAAGTTTAATTTTGACTTTCACATCCCTTTAAGTGTTAAAATATACATGCACTTTGTCCTTACTTTTAACATTGCTCTATCTGAATCATAAAGGGAAAAAATTTGAAATGTAGGTCCCTTTAAATAACTCCAACCCTAGAGCTGTAACACATTGTAACATCTGAATATGGTCCATGAGCCTATAAGGAGTGACATACACATGTAACCTTCAATCACTGGCAAATGTCCTGCTAATTGTGTTGAGGCTCCCCAGTATGACTTTCCTTTAGAATATTCTAATTTAAATTAACATATCATACTGCTTTCATATTCACAGAAATGTCTGCCCATAGAATTGTTGGCTTTCAGAAATATTATCATTACAGCTTAGTCCCAGTAATACTCTGTCATCTAAAAAAAAAAATAGGTATGGTAATAGCGCACATTAAATGGACTGATGGACTAAGATCAATATATAGTAACATTGAGAAGATGCAATCAAAGGCAGAATGCTGTCATATCTTGTCAAGCAAAAATTCTTCATAATTAAGATTTCAATTGAGCCCAAACCAATTCCAAATGAACTTTAGAGTGAGGTACTGGAAAATAAGAATTTAGTGGAAACATTAAGCTTACTGATAATGCTCTCACTTTTCCCATAATAAAGATTAACTGGTCATTTATAGAGTTTCAAAATTGTCTATAAATGCTGTACAGCAGGCATCAATTACAAAAAAAAAAAAAAGCAGTAATCAAGCAAAAGTTTTATCATTCTGCAGTGGTTTCTGGTGTCGTTATTTGGTGCACTCATATGCAGTTATTCCTTTCTAAGATGATGTTTTTTTTATATAAGAATAATTTCTAGAATAACCGAAAGTATAAACTCTTTTTGTATAGTGGCTATACAACTTAATGAGTATGAGTACATTCATCAGGGTATTTAAGTTAGGCTGACCAGATGTCCCATGTTTAATGGGATTGTCCCATTTTTTTAACACACTGTCCCTTTGTCCCCAGAACTTTATGAAGAGATGTCCCTTTTTTTTCATGACTGTTTACTTATTAATTTTTTTATTATATATGTGCAACACTTGTGCTGGTATTGCTATTATATCCATCACAGCACTATGGCATGCAATATCTGAAGCTGTTAGCTGCTCTGCAGCCGGGGAACTACAGTTCCCTGCATACTGTGATGGTGGACATATGCAAAAGGAGGCGGGAAAAGTTGGTTCACAGTTTTAGCAACGTATGATTGGGAGTGGGGGCAGCGACTTGTAAACAAAGAGAGTTAAGTAGCAGAGACAGAGCTGATCTGAAGAAAGAGAGCAATTTAACTTTAGAGAGTAGCTGGACATCAGAGAGAGAGTTGAAGCAGAGACAGGACGGTAAGTTTATGGTTAATAACTACTAATTTATTGTGAAGTGATATTATTTGGGAATTATATTTAAATTACCAGATGTGTTAGGGTGTGTGAGAGATAGAAGAAACACCTTTTTAAAATGAAAAGGACCATGAATAGATGTAGTCTTCTGCCTAAACAACTTAAAACAGTTTAATCTTTCTGCTATTTTTAAGTTGTGAGTTTTTGTGTGTTACATGATGAATATTATCTAAACATCAAACTTTAATATTCCATATTATAATATAGAGTAGTATATTTATGAAGTACAATAAGGAAATGCATATTGAATCATGTACCTGTCTATTATATTATAGACATTATCTAAGATGGTTTGTGATTGTGTGTGTGTATATGTATGTGTGTGTTCGTACATCTCTATGAGAGTATATTTATGCATGTATGTGTTAGTGTTTGCATGTGTTTGAGTGTGTGTACATCGCAGACACCTTTACCTCAACTGTCACACATAAGACATATGACATAAACTACTGTCTAAACTGCACTTCACATCATGTGATTTATTTAATAACTTGTGTCCTTTGCAATGTCCAATATGTGGGTCTCACTACAGGAGACATCAGGTCCTGTATTAGGGAACACTTGTCCACTATTAATGTGGGCAAGTCTACCTCACCTATAGTACAGCCTTTGTAAATAGTCTCTTAATGATTTTTACTCCGCACTTGGCTAATCCATTCCCTTGAGTATATTTGGGACTTGATGTTCTGTGAAGAAATCCAAACTCTTCAGAAAATGCCTTAAAGTACCTGCAGGAGACTTGGGGTCCGTCGTCTGTTTTTAGGATTGTAGGGATGCCAAACCTTGAAAATATAGCTCGTAATTTCCTGCATACATGCTCTGATGATGTATTCCTGAGTTTGAAAACCTTTGGGTAAGAGGAGTAAGAGTCCAGCATTGCTAGGTAATCATGTCTATCAAGTGAAAACAAATCTACTCCCACTGTATGCCAAGGAATCTTCACCATATCTTCCTGCAGTAAATGTTCTTTTGGACTGGCTGGCTGAAATGACTGACAGGTGGGACATGAAAACACTGCAGCTGCTATATCACTCATCATTGAAGGCCAGAAAAGAACTTCCCTTGCTCTCCTCTTGCATTTTGTATCCCTAAATTTCCTTCATGTATTTTTTGTAGCATTTCCCGTCAGAGACTGGAATTACCAATCTCCTGCCTTTCAAAAGTACATTGTCAAGCATGGATAGTTCATCCCTGTGTGCAAGGTATTGTTTGGCATGTATATTTTCTTATTTGTTGAAAGTATGGCTTGCATCACATTTTGAAGAGTTTCATCTTCTGCTGTAGCCTGTTACAGTTTTTTCCACATGACTGGTGAAATCACTCCCAACATCACAATGCTGTTAATATGCACATCCACATCAGCATCCCTGCCATCATCTGGAGACCTGGTCCGCTCAGACCAAATTCTTGACAAGGTATCTGCGATTAACAGATGTCTGCTAGGGGAAAACTCCAATATATAGTCATATTTTTGCAGCTTGAGCAGCAGTCTCTGAATTCTAGGTGGAGCTTTCCATAACTCTTTGTGAGAAAAAAATGAGGGGCTTATGATCAGTTTCAATTACAAATGAAGTCCCATAAAAAAAATTGTGAAATGCTTCACAGCCAAATGCTATGCCAAGTGTCTCCTTTTCTATCTGAGCATACTTGTATTTAGTTTCTGTAAAAGCCCTGGCTGCATATGCAATAGGCCTCCACCCTGTCCCATCATGTTGTAACAGGACTGCACCAAGTCCATCTTTGGATGCATCTGTGGAAATTTTTGTTTTACCTGAAGCATCAAAAAACTGTAGTGTAGGTGCTGTCATTAGCAATCCCTTTAGTAATACAAATTCAGCCTCATGCTCCTTTCCCCAATGCCATTCAACAGTCTTTACCAGTAAACCTCTCATGCGTTTCGTTTTGTCTGAGAATTTTGCAATGAACTTGCCCAAGTAGGTTACCATTCCCTGGAATCTTAGTAATTATTTTTTGTTTTCTGGAATTGGCATGCTATCAATAGCCTTGACCTTGGCAGGGTCAGGCTTCACTCCAGAATTTGAGATGATCTCACTCAGGTAAAGAATTTCTGATTGAAGGAATCTATACTTTTTTTGGTTTAACTTTAACCCTTAGTCATGTGCAATCTGTAATACTTTCTCAAGTCGTTCATTATGCTCAGCTTCATTAGCACCCCATATCAGAATATCATCTATGTACACTTTGGCACCTTCTACCCCATCAAACAGTTGCTGGTTTGTTCGGTGGAATATTTAGGGCGCTGAACACAGACCAAATGGAAGACGATTGAAACAGTGCCTTTCAAAGGGTGTATTGAAAGTACATATGCGCCTGCTTCTTTTCTCCAGCCATACCTGCCAAAATCCATTAGAGGCATTGAGAACAGTAAACAGCTGGGCACCAGCCATCTCCCCTAGGATTTCCTTTTGTGTTGGTATTTGATAGTGTTCCCTTTTAATACTGGCATTCAAATCTTTGGGGTCCAGACACAACCTTAGGGAACCATTCTTTTTCAAAACAATAACCAAAGAATGAACCCATTCAGTTGGTTCATGTACCTGTTCTAGGACATCCATCTTTATCAAGCGCTGTAGTTCTTTTTTAAGTTCTTATCATAGGGCTACAGGTACTTTGCGTGGAGCATGAATCACTGGCAATGCTCCTGGCTTTAATGCAATTTTATATTTAATGGGGAGTTTACCAAGTCCACTGAAAACATCCTTGTACTTTTCAAGTAAGGTATAGATGCCCTTGTACTTCTGTTCTGTAATCTCAAAAAGCTTGGTGAGCAGCCCTAGTTGTTGTATAGATTGTAATCCAATTAAAGGAACCTTTTATCCAGGAACCACAACAAACGGGTGTTTTGTAACTGTGGAGTTATGCTTTAGGGTGAGTATGCATTGACCCACAGTTGGAATGTCAAGTCCATTATATGCTTTTAGTACTTTAGTTTGTTTCTGAAGTTTAGGTCTAGGTTGTAGTTTTTTCCATAGAGCCTCTGGAATAACATTGGGATCTGCTCCAATATCTACTTTAAATGGTATCAGTGCACCATGTGCTTTCACCTCTACAATATATTCCTTACCTTTTGTAGGTACTTGTTTGACCATTTCCACATAAAAATCATCATCACTACTGCTAGAGGTATATGTTTTAACAGCATGTAGTTGTCTAGCTTGCTTACACTGTGCAGAAAAGTGATTATATTTTTTTGCAGATCCTACATTTCTGCCCATAGGCTGGACATTTGTGAAACTCATGAATTTTTCCACATTTCCCACATGACATATTTCCATGCTTTGCATGCATCTTGTATATCCACTTTATTCTTATGTATCCTCTCTGACAGGTATGGAGTGGACTTTACTATTGACGGTCTGTGTTTTCTTACATCATTAACCATTTCCTGACTATTGTGCTTACATAAGACACCTCATTGTTTTTTGGTTTGCTCTGCAGACTGACACAGCCTTCTGCAGAGTCAAATCACAATCCCTTAGTAGCCTCTCACATGTTTTATTACTATTGCAGCCTATCACAAGCCTAGCTCTGATTAAAGATTCTTGCAGAGGACCAAAGTTACAAGACCTGCTTTTTAATTTGAGGTCAGTGACAAACTCCTCCACTGTCTCATTTGGTAGCTGCACCCTAGAGTTAAACACAAAACGTTCATATGTCTCATTTTTCTTTGGTGTGCAATATGCAGCAAGTCTTTCCATAAACATCCTATAATTCTCACCATCAGCTTCAGATAATGGAAAACTTTTACATATGTCCAATGCTCCTGCCCCAGCAAGAGTTAAAAGCAATGCTACGTTCTGATCACTTGGCAAAGTGCATGTGTTTGTTGCTTTATAATCTGTGTCTAAATGATCTCCACACTTCCTCCAGATTACCCACACACCTGATTTCAGGATGTGGCTTCAGACTATCTGATCTCATAGGTAAGCTCTGTGAAGTTAGCTGGCCATGCTGTGTGAGATTCTTGCTTGTACCTTGTTGCAGATCCATGCTGCTTTATTTGCTTGTGGTTGTAATAACTGGAGAAACATCCACTTCTGGTACCATGTGTTGTTCAGCTGTGTGATGTACTGAAATTATCCACAAGGTTCTTTTTTTTCTTTTTTTTTCTTTTCCTTATTTAGAGAAAAAACAAACCAAATACAAAAATAAAATAAAAATGCAAGTACAGATACATCACAGGGACCACAGTATCCAACAACAGCTAATACAGAGAATTGTCAATGATCAGTACATAAATAAATCAATAATAGTACACGTCAGGAAGATATACAATAAGCAAGAAATTACATATTTAAAGATTGTTCACCAGTTCTTGACCAGCATTCCACAGCATTTTATGATTAACAGACATTGCAACAGGAACAGTCTCTATCTCTGTGATATGAATACATAGATACATTACTCACCCGACTTACAATACTCATCCCATATGAATTGTATGTTCAAGAAGTCATCTAACCTTTTTGTGATTACATAATGATATTTTTCCAGTGATAAAGTTTGGGAGACTAGCATTTTCCAATCAGAAAGAGAGGGCACCTTTATTGATTTCCAGTTTCTAGGAATTAATCTCCTAGCGCAGGGGTGTCCAAACTTTGCTCTCCAGAGGTTTTGGAACTACATTTCCCATGATGCTCAGCTAGATAAAATGCTGCCTGAGCATCATCGGAAATGTAGTTCCAAAACCTCTGGAGAGCAAAGTTTGGACACCCCGTCCTAGCGCAATTAAGCAAGATTATTAGTAACCTAAATCGCAATTTACATTTAATCTTTGGGGTATTACTCAGTAAAAATATTGTAGGATTTAATGGTAAATTTATGTGTAGGGCCTGATCTATTGCCAAACGAATATCTTGCCAATATTGAGTGATGCTTGGACAAGTCCACCAGATATGATGGTGATCCCCCCTTTCACTGCATGCTCTCCAACACAAGGGGTTACTGTGCTTGAAAATAGTAGCTAATCTAGGCGGAGTATAGTACCACCTGCAAAGCAGTTTTAAGTTAGTTTCTAGTTGTGCAATGGAGGAGATATGCCCATTCATATACTCAAAAATCCTTGACCATTCTTGGGGCGAAATTGATATCTGAAGTTCATCCACCCACTTTTTTGTGAAAGACGGTGGATTTCTAGAATGAAAGTCAATAAGCAGTTTATACATAAGGGAAAGTGAGCCTTTTGTATATACAGTGGAATTGCATATATATTCGAAAGGTGTTAGGGGCCGATATATTTGAGAATGATTATTGTGAGAGGAGATATAGTGGTGCACTTAAAAATATTTAGACCAAGGAGCAAAGAAATTTCCATATTTTTCCTGTAAGTCTTTTTTAGGTTTAAGTGCCTTATGTTCCAAGACAGAGCAGCATGGGATTGCATCTTGTAACGACCCCATTTTAACATATGCATGAGGGTGAGATGCACAAAATTCTGGGTTATTTAGTAAGGGGGTCAGTGGTGAGGGTATGGAGGAAAATGAGGGGCACTTAGCAATGCATATGTCCCATATTTTAAGTGTTAGTTTAGTTATTGTGCTTGTTAAGGGGTGTAACATTCTATGAATGTGAGGAGTCCAGCAGCATGCCCCTAATTGGGCATTTTGTGCTAAATCATGGTCTATTTGAATCCATTCCTTATGGCTGGTGTGTATGCACCAGTCAATAATGCGGACTAACGTTCCAGCCGTATGATAATATTGAAGGTTAGGCATACCCAGCCCTCCTTTAAGTTTAGGTCTATATATAGTTGGCTTAGCAATTCTAGGGTGTTTGTTGTTCCAAAGATAAGTATTCAACACATTTTGAAGTTTGGTGATAAAGGTTTTGGGGAGTACAACTGGAATTGTTTGAAAAATATACAAATTTTTTGGGAGAATGGTCATTTTTATTGCATTTAGGCTACCCATCCATGATAAAGTTTTATTGCGCCAGGAGTGTAACTCCTGTTGCACATCCTTCAGCAAGGGAATATAGTTTGCCTCAAATAACAGAAGGGGTTCACAGGTGATATGAGTTCCTAGGTATTTTAGTGAAGATTTTTGAAATTTATATGAGTATGTTGAGATTATATGGTTAATGATAGAGTCAGATATGCCTATTCCCATAAATTCTGATTTAGAGGCATTGATTTTAAAGTTTGAAAATTTGCTATAGTCCGTAAATTCTTTATGCAGTTCTTTTAAGGACGACATTGGATTGGTAATAGTCATAAAAATGTTATCCGCGTATAAGGAGACTTTATATTCCTTCTGTGCTATATTTATACCCGATATATTTTGGTTATTTCTAATTCTCGCCGCCAACGCTTCCATGGCCAGAGCGAACAAAAGCGGGGAGAGAGGGCAACCTTGTCGCGTTCCATTGTAAATATCAAAGTGAGAAGAGAGGGAGTCATTTAATTTTATTTTTGCATTTGGATTACTACTGTATATAGGGACATTATTTTTAATATAAAGGACTCTGGAAATCCGAATTTAACCAAAATTTGCTGTAGAAAATCCCAATTTAATCTATCAAAAGCTTTCTTCGCACCCATGGACGCGAAGATAGTAGGAGTCTGAGAGCGTGCTGCAAATTCCATCAAATCGATAATTTTTATGGTGTTATCCCTTGCCTCTCTGAAGTGCGTAAAACCTACTTGATTATAATGTATTAAGTGGGGGAGTAGTCTGTTAAGACGGCCAGCTATAATTTTTGCAAAAATTTTTACGTCTAAATTAAGTAAAGAAATGGGACGAAAGTTCGGTGGATTATCTGGTGGTTTACCTGGTTTGGGCAGAACTATAATGTGTGCTTCTAGCATTGAAGATGGGAAAGGGTTAGTAAAAGAAGTATTATTATAAAGTTTGTATAAAATAGGGGTGAGAATTGGAGCAAAAATCTGATAATATCTGGCAGAATATCCATCCGGACCTGGGCTTTTTCCTGGCGCCAAATCCTTTATAGCCAGATTGATTTAGTCAGTTGTTATTGGGGTTTCTAATGAGTCACACTGCTCCTTTAGGAGAGTGGGTACCACAAGGTTCTTTTAAATAAACTTCTTTATTATATCTGAGCCCTAACACCTTAGCTGCTTTCTGTCTGCTGACTGCTGAGCTCTTCCTGACGGTGTTCTGACAAAATGCAGAAGGACATTTGGCAGAAGGACATTTGGCAGATGGACATTTGGCCGACGGACATTTGGCTGACAGACAGAAAGCTAAAGAATGTTCCGATTTCGGCCGAGGGCAGATACGTTCCAGAGTGCTCTGTTCTAATCAGAGCCTCGGGCGCCGCAACTGCCTCTGGGAACCTTACCATGGGTAAATATAAAAATGGGCCCAGTACTCACCATCCAATTAAGGGTGCACGCTACAGGGGTTTCTGCACTAACCCCCAAAAATAGACAATATTGTAGAAAAGAGCAGCAGCACCACACTTTATGAACTTTTAACTGCTTTTAATGATGAAACATACAGGAAAGCAACGACGTTTCGGTCATCAACTGACCTTAATCATGTTGTATACAGAAGTAGCTAAACACACTGCTTAAATAGCTATATGGGGAGGGGTCACAGATACCTGTGTGGGTGTACACCCATATAGTTAACACTTTCATATATCAAACATAGTATTGTTCTCAAACTCCCTCTAGTGGATAGAGATACTTCATTCTAAACTTCTATAGTGACCTATAAGACAAAACATAAATATGTATATATTATAAAAACATCAATTTACAATAATTAAACATTGCAAAAAGAAAATATTGCAGCACCAATAAATGTACATAATTACCACATTTATTCCAATATATCCAGATAGCATATCAATGCAGTATATTCACAATGTTACTTGCCAGTCTATTTCCTTATTCATTCCTAGAGGGGCAAGAGCTTGTAATGTATAAATCCAGAATGTCTCTCTGCTTTTGAGTATGGATTGTCTATCACCACCTCTCCTAGGCCTCTTGATCTGTTCTATGACCTGGAACCTTAGTTGGGAGATGGTATGCCCTGCCTGCAAGAAATGGTTAGAGACTGGAGCGTCCCTATTCCCACATCTTATATTGGATTTGTGTTCTACAATTCTGTCCCTTACCCTACGTGTAGACTCACCTATATAAATCTTTGAGCATGGACACTTAATTAAATAAATCACATACTCTGAGTTACATGTAAAGTAACCAGGGATTTTAAATTTCTTGCCGGTCAGGGGATGCAAGAAACAGTTACCTCTAATTACATTATTGCAATTACAACACCCTAAGCATGGGAAGCAGCCTAATTTTGGTGTAGATATATATGTTTGTGTCTGTTTCTTACCTGGGCCTAAATCTGCTCTTACTAATTTGTCCCTTAGGTTTTGACCCCTTCTATAGGCTGGCATAGGTGGTAATTCAAAATCTTTAATTTGAGGGTTAAGGTCTTTAATGACAGACCAGTGTTTCCTGATAATATTGTTAATATTCTTACTAAGGGGGTTGAATTGTGAGACAAAAACCATACGCTTATTGTCTTTTTTCTGCTTTACATTGCCTCTCAGGATAGAATGTCTAGGAATTTCACTGACTTCTTCTATCTGTTTCTGGACGAGTTGTTTGGGAAAACCTCTCTCAATAAACAGTTTACCCATTTCTAGTAATCTGGTATGTGCTGTGTTGTCATCTGAGACTATTTTCTTGACCCTCAGGAGTTGGCTCCTAGGAAGGCTATTGATTAAATGGGGGGGATGGGCACTTTCATACCTTAGGAGACTATTTCTGTCACTCTCTTTCCTATATAGGTCAATTTTTAATGTCCTCCCATCTTTGATTACCTTAGTGTCTAGGAAAGCCACTGACTCCTCACTGAAGGTCAACTTAAACTTAATGTGTCTAGTGGATATATTTAAATCAGCCACAAATTTCTGCAAGGAGTCAATGTCGCCCCCCCATATGCCAAACACATCATCGATATATCTGAACCAACACAGTCCATATTGTTGAAATAACTGGTTAATGTATACAAATCTCTCCTCATATACATTCATAAAGATGTTGGCATATGTGGGGGCGACATTTGACCCCATCGCAGTACCTTGACATTGTAGGTAAAATTGATCCTGAAAAAGGAAAAAATTGCAGTAGAGGATGAGTTGTAATAATCCTAAAATAAATTCACAATGAATGTTAGAAAATCTATCATTACTCTGGATAGCCTGTCCAACAGCCCCTAGGCCACTTGTATGTGTAATGGATGTGTAAAGGCTATTTACATCGAGGGTAAAGAGGATACATTTCTCACTTGACATACTTAATTCTTCTAATTTCACAAGAAAATCACCTGTGTCCTTAATATAGGACATAGATTCCATAGCTAATGGTCTAAGTAGCTTGTCAAGATATTTGGATACATTTGTCATGATTGAATTAGTGCTGGCAACAATCGGACGGCCAGGGGGAGCCTCTCTGTTCTTATGTATTTTGGGTAATGTATAAAATACAGGTGTAACAAACTCTTTAATCAACAGAAATTTTTGTTCTTTTTCAGTTATTACCCCATTACATATTGCTTTATTGATGTATTGAGTCAGCTCATGTTGTACTTCAAATGTTGGGTCCCTGTCTAGTAATCTATACACTGTATTATCTTGTAGTTGACCCCTAATCTCTTGAACATAGTATTTCTTATCAAGAATAACGGTGGCCCCACCCTTATCTGCTGGCTTGCAAATAATCTCCTTATTATTTTTCAAACTTAGTAGTGCCTCATTTTCAGATCTAGAGAAATTACTCTGTAGAGTTTTCCTGTCCCTATCCGTGACTAGCTGTTTATGTTTAAGTACATCTATGTCCCTCAAAACTAACTGTATAAAAGTTTCTATGCTGTTGTTATGCACCTGAGGATTAAAGTTACTTTTGCATCTAAGACCCAAATTTTTAAGAGACAAAGGTTTATCACCATACTCAAAGTCCGCATTAGTATTATCTCCTTGAACAGTCTGTAATTGTCCAAAATATGCCTTTAATTCAATATTGCGGAATAAAGTATGTAGTTCCCTTTGTAGCTGAAAAAAGTCACATCTTGGTATGGGACAAAATGACAGTCCTTTGTTGATTACCTGTTTCTCTAAGTCTGTAAGAGTATGTTTAGAGATATTCACCATCAGTTCCGCTTGGTCTTGTTCCGTGCCGTTCTCTGTGGCCTGGCTTCTTTCGTTTTGGTATCCATTGGTTTTCCGGCGGTGTTTCCGACCGCCCCTACGTCTCCTTCGGAGTCCCTCGACGTGTCGCTTGTGGATGACGTGGAGGATGCGCCCGTGTCGCGCATCCGACGTTGCCGTCTCCAATTGGTCGACCCTTGTCGCCTCCTATCGTCGTAATTGGGATCCGTCGCCCATCGATACACCATACCACTGCGATAATCATCTTCGTCCCTCTGGAACTTTTGGCGTTTTCGTGCCTCGATGACCTTCTTCATTTCTGCAATATTACTGTTCACAGATTGCAGTAATTTATCCATATCTTCAGCTGTCATCATCGCTCTCAATGCTGTTTCCAGGCGTGATAATTCCTCTTTCTGCGTGTCAAGGTCCCGCTGTAGATAATCCACTGTGAGTACCAGGAGATCAAAAGAACATTTATTCAGAATATAAGTGAACTTTTCACAATATTCCTTGTTGTCACGCATGAGTGTTGGTCTCACACTCATGCGGAGGCCCCTCGGTATACGTCTCACTCTGTGGTATTCCGCTAGAGTCGTGGCATGTAGCCCATATGCCAGATTCTTCTTTTATAATTTCTCAAATTCCTTAGTTGATACCTCTGTTGGAGGAGTTTGGAGAAAGTTACGTGAGCCTCGTACTAAGGTGGTAATTCGTGCCGCCTCAAGGTCACTATAGGTGAAAGTCTGTGGTTCTGTTCCATCATTCTTGTTCTCCATGTTTTGTTAAGAAGCAGGGAGTGCACGAAGCCCAGTGCAAACAGTCAATATGTAAATATAAAAATGGGCCCAGCACTCACCATCCAATTAAGGGTGCACGCTACAGGGGTTTCTGCACTAACCCCCAAAAATAGACAATATTGTAGAAAAGAGCAGCAGCACCACACTTTATGAACTTTTAACTGCTTTTAATGATGAAACATACAGGAAAGCAACGACGTTTCGGTCATCAACTGACCTTAATCATGTTGTATACAGAAGTAGCTAAACAGTTTGTTTGTTACACCTGTATTTTATACATTACCCAAAATACATAAGAACAGAGAGGCTCCCCCTGGCCGTCCGATTGTTGCCAGCACTAATTCAATCATGACAAATGTATCCAAATATCTTGACAAGCTACTTAGACCATTAGCTATGGAATCTATGTCCTATATTAAGGACACAGGTGATTTTCTTGTGAAATTAGAAGAATTAAGTATGTCAAGTGAGAAATGTATCCTCTTTACCCTCGATGTAAATAGCCTTTACACATCCATTACACATACAAGTGGCCTAGGGGCTGTTGGACAGGCTATCCAGAGTAATGATAGATTTTCTAACATTCATTGTGAATTTATTTTAGGATTATTACAACTCATCCTCTACTGCAATTTTTTCCTTTTTCAGGATCAATTTTACCTACAATGTCAAGGTACTGCGATGGGGTCAAATGTCGCCCCCACATATGCCAACATCTTTATGAATGTATATGAGGAGAGATTTGTATACACTAACCAGTTATTTCAACAATATGGACTGTGTTGGTTCAGATATATCGATGATGTGTTTGGCATATGGGGGGGCGACATTGACTCCTTGCAGAAATTTGTGGCTGATTTAAATATATCCACTAGACACATTAAGTTTAAGTTGACCTTCAGTGAGGAGTCAGTGGCTTTCCTAGACACTAAGGTAATCAAAGATGGGAGGACATTAAAAATTGACCTATATAGGAAAGAGAGTGACAGAAATAGTCTCCTAAGGTATGAAAGTGCCCATCCCCCCCATTTAATCAATAGCCTTCCTAGGAGCCAACTCCTGAGGGTCAAGAAAATAGTCTCAGATAACAACACAGCCCATACCAGATTACTAGAAATGGGTAAACTGTTTATTGAGAGAGGTTTTCCCAAACAACTTGTCCAGAAACAGATAGAAGAAGTCAGTGAAATTCCTAGACATTCTATCCTGAGAGGCAATGTAAAGCAGAAAAAAGACAATAAGCGTATGGTTTTTGTCTCACAATTCAACCCCCTTAGTAAGAATATTAACAATATTATCAGGAAACACTGGTCTGTCATTAAAGACCTTAACCCTCAAATTAAAGATTTTGAATTACCACCTATGCCAGCCTATAGAAGGGGTCAAAACCTAAGGGACAAATTAGTAAGAGCAGATTTAGGCCCAGGTAAGAAACAGACACAAACATATATATCTACACCAAAATTAGGCTGCTTCCCATGCTTAGGGTGTTGTAATTGCAATAATGTAATTAGAGGTAACTGTTTCTTGCATCCCCTGACCGGCAAGAAATTTAAAATCCCTGGTTACTTTACATGTAACTCAGAGTATGTGATTTATTTAATTAAGTGTCCATGCTCAAATATTTATATAGGTGAGTCTACACGTAGGGTAAGGGACAGAATTGTAGAACACAAATCCAATATAAGATGTGGGAATAGGGACGCTCCAGTCTCTAACCATTTCTTGCAGGCAGGGCATACCATCTCCCAACTAAGGTTCCAGGTCATAGAACAGATCAAGAGGCCTAGGAGAGGTGGTGATAGACAATCCATACTCAAAAGCAGAGAGACATTCTGGATTTATACATTACAAGCTCTTGCCCCTCTAGGAATGAATAAGGAAATAGACTGGCAAGTAACATTGTGAATATACTGCATTGATATGCTATCTGGATATATTGGTATAAATGTGGTAATTATGTACATTTATTGGTGCTGCAATATTTTCTTTTTGCAATGTTTAATTATTGTAAATTGATGTTTTTATAATATATACATATTTATGTTTTGTCTTATAGGTCACTATAGAAGTTTAGAATGAAGTATCTCTATCCACTAGAGGGAGTTTGAGAACAATACTATGTTTGATATATGAAAGTGTTAACTATATGGGTGTACACCCACACAGGTATCTGTGACCCCTCCCCATATAGCTATTTAAGCAGTGTGTTTAGCTACTTCTGTATACAACATGATTAAGGTCAGTTGATGACCGAAACGTCGTTGCTTTCCTGTATGTTTCATCATTAAAAGCAGTTAAAAGTTCATAAAGTGTGGTGCTGCTGCTCTTTTCTACAATATTAACCTTACCATGGGTCCCAGGCCACACGTTTTGTAATTCTCTGTCTTGGAAATTATCTATCTATAAAATCTATCTATTTATCTATCAAATCTATCTATCGTATCTATAAAATGTATCTATTGCATCTATTGATCTATCTATCTATCTAATCTATGTATCTATCTATCTATCAAATCTATCTATCTCGTGCCGGACTGTTATCTGACAGCCACTTGTGTTTCGGCCAAATGTCCGTCGGCCAAATGTCCGTCAGCCAAGTGTCCATCGGCCAAGTGTCTGTCGGCTAAAAGTCCGGCCACGCTTCCTGACTGCTCCAGAGCTAATCACTTCCTGGGGCATCAGCTCCCTTCCTGTTATCTGACCCTTATGCATCTGCATTACAGGCTCAGATCAGCACACTTTTCTTTTCATGATTCAGATAGAACATACATTTTGAAACAACTTTCCTATTTACTTCTATTATCAACTTTGATTCATTCTTTTTGTATCCTTTAATAAAGGAACAGCAGTTCAATACCGGGAGCTAGCTGAACACACTGGTAATCCAATTAATAGAGACATGTATGTGCAGCCACCAATCAGCAGCTTGCTCTCAAGTCCCAAGCTTATCTAGATATGTTTATCGGCAAAGGATAGCAAGAACACTAAGCCAATTAAAAAACAGAAGTGAGTTTAAAGTTGTTTAAGATTACATGCTGCTCTATCTGAATCATGAAAGAAACATTTTCGGTTTCATGTCCCTTTAACAAAAGCATGACCATCTGGGTGGAGAAGGCCATGAGAAATGTAACCAGAGCACACATTTGTAAGCAACTTTTCATTTTATTTTTATAATCAATTTTACTTCATTATCTTGGTATCCTTTGTTGAAGGTACAGCAATGGACTACTTGGAGGGAGCTAGCTGAACACATTGTTAAGCCAATGAGAGGAGGGATATATGTGCAGCCGTTAATCATCCACTAGCTCCCTTCCTGCTTCTGAGCCTCAGCCTACTTGTAGGTATGCTTTTCAACAAAGGATACCAAGAAAAAGAAGCAAATTAGATAAAATAAGTACATTGGAAAGCTGTTTAAAGTGCATGCTCTTCCTGTCTCTCTGTCTAGCTGCCATAACTGAAGGTGCGGTTTTAGAGTGAGGGTGTAGAAATGTATCCATGGGCTCTTGGCAGTGCGTGGTAAAGTCAGTGAAATAAAGATGAATCGTGAAGTGAATAAAGGGGGAAAACTCCCCCAAGGAAAGAGAGAGAAACAAAAAGAGAAAGTGAAGCCCCTTGAAAAGGGGAAGAGAGGGGGTGGATATCCCGCAACCCTACAAAGTGAAATAGGGAGAGGAGAAATAAGCCCTCTCAAGAAGTGAAGGATAAAGGGGTGATAATTTGTTGTACGTGAGTCGCAAGTGAGTGCAAGAAAAAAAAAGTGCTCTTTGGCAGCGAAAAAGATCAGGCCACAGGAATGAATTCCCTAAGGAAGACAGTCATGGGGGGAGGCAAAAAAAACTCATTGTGGAACAATAACTGGTAAGATGAGACCTTCGCAGGGGTGGAGGCACCTAGATCAAAATTACAAAGAATCAGCCGTAGAATGAAGAGCCTCTAGTCAAGCCCTAAGCCAGCGTTAAACTGTATATTACAGTCTAGTTAAAGGTAGAGCTATAAGAATATAAGGACTCAAACACCATCAAGACCTTGACAGAAGTGCAGGCACCTATTGTCAACCCTGTTATTCCAGTGGAGCCTCTTGATATCCAGTCCCTAGTCCTCAATATATCTGAAGCCCTCTCCCCTAAGTTTGATATTCTCAAAAATGAGATCAAGCAAGATATCGCACACTTATCTAGTGAAATTAAACAATTTGCTGGTAGGCTCTCTGAAGCAGAACAAAGAATATCTGATCTTGAAGATCTCACTTTGGGCCAGAATGTTAAGCTAGAAGCCACAAATATTACTCTCCTTAAACTTCAGAACAAATTGGAAGATTTAGAGAATCGCACAAGAAGAAATAACTTTAGAATAATAGGGGTCCCTGAATAGAAGTAGTAAAAGGATTTGAACAAATTACTTACAATTACATTTCAACAGCTCCTAAAGATCCCGGAGGCTCACTCTAAAATATTCATAGAAAGGGCACATAGGATAGGATCACCCATCTCGGCTAAAACTAATATGAGGCCTAGACCAATTATAGCCAAAGTCCTGAATTATCAAGACAAGATTATATTTCTACAATCCTTTCGTAAACACCAACCCATTTCTCTAGGAGATGCCAAAATACTGTTATTCCAGGATTATTCTGCAGAGACGGCGGAAAAAAGGAGAGAATTAGCCCCAATGTATACGTAGAAAATGTATACGTCAGGGCCTGAGGGCAACCTTATTATATCCAGCTTGGCTTAAACAACAACACACATTTCTTTGATACTGCTAAAGAGGCAGAAAGCTTTTTTGCTAAGATGTATCCTCCAGAATAATTCTGGATATAGTCTGTAAAAGATGGTATAGCCGGGTCCTTTGAGTATAGGGTAATAGAGGGCTCAGGTGGTATAGTCACTCTATTTATCTGTTTTTTCTCTTTCTTCTTCCCTTCTCCCTTTCTCTAAATGATGGCTACAGCAGTTAGATTTAAATTTACCTCTTGGAACATAGAAGGTCTTACATGCCCTATCAAAAGAAAAACAATAATATCTCACCTCAAAAAAATCAACACTTCTATTACTTTTTTACAGGAAACTCACTTGAAAGCTGATGAGGTTCTTAAGCTTAAATCCTCTTGGGTCAAAGAAGTCCCGTTCTCCCCCAATGTGAGGAGAAAAGGTGGGGTGACTATTCTTTTGAGAATTATGAGATCCTTTCTGTCGATGCAGATCACTAGGGGAGATATTTGCTGGTAAAAATCAAAATTGCTAATGTATTATATACGTTATGTAACATATACGCTCCTAATGTTTTTAATCTATCCTTCTGGGAGGCTCTACAGGCTAGGCTCGTAGCTTGTGCAGATGGTTTTTTAGTTATGGGAGATGATTTTAACATGGCCTCACAGTATCCCCTAGATAGACTGAGACAGGATCCTGTTCCTAAGAAATCTAAAAGAGACAATCTAGAATCAAAACTCTTTTCTAGGCTTTTTCGTAATCTGAGAGTATGTGACATATGGAGATCACAAAATCTTGATACTCCCGATTTCACCTGCCTTTCAAAAGCACATAAGTCACTCTTGAGGATAGATCTTTTTCTGCTGGATGAAAGGTTATGTAAATCGAGAGTTCTAGTATATAACCCTGTATTGGCCTTAATAGTTTAACACAAGATCCAAGTATTAAGCACCTACATACGCTTCCTTCTACAGAGCCTACTTAGGCTAGTATTTTCATATGTTATCCATTTAAGGATCTATAAAGCGTTGGTTCAGATAATAACAGTTTTAGTACCTTCCCTCTTATATTTCCTTATCTAAAGCAGGACAGTATTATATCCAATATGCAGATGTTTCTAATATACTAGGGTTATAACATTCATTCTAATGCCTATATTTTAGAGTATTTTACCACAGTCTCCTTCAAATAGCCCAGAACTTAGTCTAGCTAACTCAATTTATCTTATTACTGCAGGCATTTTATAGTCATATGTTATCTGTGGTCTTTTTACCCTATTAGCACTTTAACGTGTAAATTATATAGAGACAGCCTGCGTCAGATGTCTATCAATGATTCTAAATTTCCAGACTTCTCTGGGTATCTACATCAGGGTATAAGCTCATAACTTATATCAGTATAATCAATCTGTCATAGTATTTTCAAACGCTAACAGGCAAACATATATACAGATTCAAATTTACAAAATAAACTATAAGGCAAACAAGCAACAGTTTCCAGATTATATTGCCACAATATATATAAAATGACCTGCTTCCCACTTATTATTGTATCTGTGAAAAAAAGAAACAATTTGTTGCCATCCAGAAAACAACTGTGAGTAGTCTAAAGAATCTTGTTATAATATAATGGTTGTTACATGGAAATTTATAGGCAGACGGATTAAGGCAACATTTGTATATCTGCAAGCAGAGTGTTATAACCTTAAATAGAAGCTTCATTGAAGAAAAAAAAGAGTACTTGCGTGGTGGAGATTTTGAATAGTTTTTTTTCTCCTTGCTCAGAATAGATCTAGATGTAGTAGCTTGGCCAAGTATAGGTAACTGTAGGCCCTGGGCAGAACTCCTTCAGAAAAAAAATAGGCTCTATGTTCAGCAGTTCACTCTGCGATAGTCTCTGCAACCCAGGATTTTGCTATTAGGGGTAGGTCCCGGTGTTTCACTCTGATAGGACTTAGCTCTAATTACCCCCTCGGTTCCACCTACGGGAGGTCTTCTTTTCCCACAGCAGCAGCGACCTCGCCATCCGGTGCTTCCTATCCTTCTGGCAGGTGCGCTGCCGCCTCACTCCTCGCGAAAGGGAAATCCCCGGGCTCCAATGCAGCAGGGCAGCTACCGCACTCCTGTTTCGATCAGTACTCCTCTGCTCTGTAGGGGAGCCGGTCTACACTCTCAGCCAGGTGAGATATCAGTGCTGTCAGGGTTTTATTTCCTCGGCATTCCTCCGTAACAGAGCCGGTCTGAGTGGACCAGATTAACCTCCTCTTAGCAACAGATCTCCACCAGGTAAGAGAAACCAGGACAGGCAAGATTTTTTTTCTTTTCCTTGGCGTTTCTCCACAGCAGAGTTGGTCAGTATGAGCAAAGACAGTCTCCTCTCTGTATCTGCTCTCAGCCAGGAGAGGAGGATCAAGGCAATCAGGGTTTCTTTCTTGGCGTTCACCTCCGCCGGCGCAGGGGCAGAGCGTGAGGACTTGTGTTAGACTGGGTATTAGTTCAAATCTCTGCCAGGTAAATACAGTCTCTGGGTTTTGTTGTACATTGCTCACTATTTAAGAAAAATAATAGTGGCTTGGCTGTGGCTCTAGCGAGTGAGCCTCCGGCGGCTAGTGGCGGACTTCCAGGTCGCACCCTAATTAAAATAGGGCAGTGTCCTAGGGAGTACGTTTGCAGACTCCAGCAACGGACCGTGACCGGTATTGGTTCTTCATTGAGCTCCTGCAGGTAACACGCCGCTTTCGCGTGCTCTGTCTAGCTCCTCCTTCTCGGAAGTCCAAGTCGAGAGTTCTAGCCGAAATCTTAACCATTAGCATTTCTGATCACGCTCCTATTTTGTCTTGATTTCCAGTCTGATGACTCGACACATGGGAACAATTGGTTCTTTTTTCCTACATTCTTAGCTTCTGATTTTAAATTTAAAAACTGGCTTGAAATCAAATTTAGGGAGTTTGCTTCATTTAATCATGAATATACTTCCCGTCCTGCGCTATTCTGGGAAACAGCAAAAGCGGTCTTGAGGGAGAAAATACTAGCATATACTATCTCGAGGACTAAGAAATTTAAGCAGAGTGAGTGAGAACTTTTGAGGGCAGTCTCAAATGCATATAACCGTTATCTAACTGAAAAAACACCACAGAATTGGACCAAGTATACTCTGCGCTTGGAGAGAGAGATTCTTTTTTACTATACAAGTCCGGGCAGAGGGACACCAGATTCCAAGCAAAATTGTATCGCTATGGAAATAAGACAGGGAAACTCTTAGCAAAACTTGTTAACTGGGATAAAGGCTCTCAGTTGATAGATTCCCTACATCTCAAAGTTAAAACTCTTAGGGCTAGATTTAGAGATGGGCGGTAGCCGTCAAAACCAGCGTTAGAGGCTCCTAACGCTGGTTTTTACCGCCCTCTGGTATTTGGAGTCAGTCATTAAAGGGTCTAATGCTCACTTTTCAGCCGCAACTTTTCCATGCCGCAGATCCCCTTACGTCAATTGCGTATCTTATCTTTTCAATAGGATCTTTCTAACTCTGGTATTTAGAGTCGTGGCTGAAGTGAGCGTTAGAAATCTAACGACAAAACTCCAGCCGCAGAAAAAAGTCAGTAGTTAAGAGCTTTCTGTGCTAACGCCGGTTTATAAAGCTCTTAACTACTGTGCTCTAAAGTACACTAACACCCATAAACTACATATGTACCCCTAAACCGAGGTCCCCCCACATCGCCGCCACTCGATTACATTTTTTAACCCCTAATCTGCCGACCGCCACCTACGTTATACTTATGTACCCCTAATCTGCTGCCCCTAACACCGCCGACCCCTATATTATATTTATTAACCCCTAACCTGCCCCCCACAACGTCGCTGCCAGCTACCTACAATAATTAACCCCTAATCTGCCGACCGCCACCTACGTTATCCTTATGTACCCCTAATCTGCTGCCCCTAACACCGCCGACCCCTATATTATATTTATTAGCCCCTAATCTGCCCCCCTCAACGTCGCCTCCACCTGCCTACACTTATTAACCCCTAATTTGCCGAGCGGATCTCACAGCTACTATAATAAAGTTATTAACCCCTAATCCGCCTCACTCCCGCCTCAATAACCCTATAATAAATAGTATTAACCCCTAATCTGCCCTCCCTAATATCGCCGACACCTAACTTCAATTATTAACCCTTAATCTGCCGACCGAATCTCTCCGCTACTGTAATAAATAGATTAACCCCTAAAGCTAAGTCTAACCTTAACCCTAGCACCCCCCTAAGTTAAATATAATTATTAACGAAATTAATTAACTCTTATTAAATAAATTATTCCTATTTAAAGATAAATACTTACCTGTAAAATAAACCATAATATAGCTACAATATAAATTATAATTATATTATAGCTATTTTAGGATTTATATTTATTTTACAGGTAACTTTGTATTTATTTTAACCAGGTACAATAGCTATTAAATAGTTAAGAACTATTTAATAGCTAAAATAGTTAAAATAATTACAAAATTACCTGTAAAATAAATCCTAACCTAAGTTACAATTAAACCTAACACTACACTATCAATAAATTAATTAAATAAAATACCTACAATTACCTACAATTAAACCTAACACTACACTATCAATAAATGAATTAAATACAATATCTACAAATAAATACAATGAAATAAACTAACTAAAGTACAAAAAATAAAAAAGAACTAAGTTACAAAAAATAAAAAAATATTTACAAACATCAGAAAAATATTACAACAATTTTAAACTAATTACACCTACTGTAAGCCCCCTAATAAAATAACAAAGACCCCCAAAATAAAAAAAATGCCCTACCCTATTCTAAATTACAAAAGTTCAAAGCTCTTTTACCTTACCAGCCCTGAACAGGGCCCTTTGTGAGGCATGCCCCAAAGAATTCAGCTCTTTTGCCTGTAAAAAAAACACATACAATACCCCCCCCCAACATTACAACCCACAACCCACATACCACTAATCTAACCCAAACCCCCCTTAAATAAACCTAACACTAAGCCCCTGAAGATCTTCCTACCTTATCTTTACCATACCAGGTTCACCGATCGATCCAGAAGAGCTTCTCCGATGTCTTGATCCAAGCCCAAGCGGGGGGCTGAAGATGTCCATGATCCGGCTGAAGTCTTCATCCAAGCGGGAGCTGAAGAGGTCCATGATCCGGCTGAAGTCTTCTATCAACGGCATCTTCAATCTTCTTTCTTCCGGATCCATGTTCATCCCGCCGATGCAGAAGATCCATCTTCACCGACGACTTCCCGACGAATGACGGTTCCTTTAAGGGACGTCATCCAAGATGGCGTCCCTCGAATTCCGATTGGCTGATAGGATTCTATCAGCCAATCAGATTGAGCTTGCATTCTATTGGCTAAAATCCTATCAGCCAATCGGAATTTGAGGGACGCCATCTTGGATGACGTCCCTTAAAGGAACCGTCATTCGTCGGGAAGTCGTCGGTGAAGATGGATGTTCCGCGTCGGCGGGATGAACATGGATCCGGAAGAAAGAAGATTGAAGATGCCGTTGATAGAAGACTTCAGCCGGATCATGGACCTCTTCAGCTCCCGCTTGGATGAAGACTTCAGCCGGATCATGGACATCTTCAGCCCCCCGCTTGGGCTTGGATCAAGACATCGGAGGAGCTCTTCTTGATCGATCGGTGAACCTGGTATGGTGAAGATAAGGTAGGAAGATCTTCAGGGGCTTAGTGTTAGGTTTATTTAAGGGGGGTTTGGGTTAGATTAGGGGTATGTGGGTGGTGGGTTGTAATGTTGGGGGGGGGGTATTGTATGTGTTTTTTTTACAGGCAAAAGACCTGAATTCTTTGGGGCATGCCCCGCAAAGGGCCCTGTTCAGGGCTGGTAAGGTAAAAGAGCTTTGAACTTTTGTAATTTAGAATAGGGTAGGGCATTTTTTTATTTTGGGGGTCTTTGTTATATTATTAGGGGGCTTAGAGTAGGTGTAATTAGTTTAAAATTGTTGTAATATTTTTCTGATGTTTGTAAATATTTTTTTATTTTTTGTAACTTAGTTCTTTTTTATTTTTTGTACTTTAGTTAGTTTATTTCATTGTATTTATTTGTAGGTATTGTATTTAATTAATTTATTGATAGTGTAGTGTTAGGTTTAATTGTAGGTAATTGTAGGTATTTTATTTAATTAATTT
This sequence comes from Bombina bombina, assembly GCF_027579735.1. NCBI lineage: Eukaryota > Metazoa > Chordata > Amphibia > Anura > Bombinatoridae > Bombina > Bombina bombina. The sequence continues at coordinate 626,771,803 of NC_069503.1, read as the reverse complement.
ATTGATAGTGTAGTGTTAGGTTTAATTGTAACTTAGGTTAGGATTTATTTTACAGGTAATTTTGTAATTATTTTAACTAATTTAGCTATTAAATAGTTCTTAACTATTTAATAGCTATTGTATCTGGTTAAAATAAATACAAAGTTACCTGTAAAATAAATATAAATCCTAAAATAGCTATAATATAATTATAATTTATATTGTAGCTATATTAGGATTTATTTTACAGTTAAGTATTTAGCTTTAAATAGGAATCATTTATTTAATAAGAGTTCATTTATTTCGTTAGATTTAAATTATATTTAACTTAGGGGGGTGTTAGTGTTAGGGTTAGACTTAGCTTTAGGGGTTAATACATTTATTAGAATAGCGGTGAGCTCCAGTCGGCAGATTAGGGGTTAATGTTTGAAGTTTGATGTCGGCGATGTTAGGGAGGGCAGATTAGGGGTTAATACTATTTATTATAGGGTTATGGAGGCGGGAGTGAGGCGGATTAGGGGTTAATAACTTTATTATAATAGCAGTGCGGTCCGCTCGGCAGATTAGGGGTTAATAAGTGTAGGCAGGTGGAGGTGACGTTGTGGGGGGCAGATTAGGGGTTAATAAATATAATATAGGGGTCGGCGGTGTTAGGGGCAGCAGATTAGGGGTACATAGGGATAATGTAAGTAGCGGCGGTTTATGGAGCAGCAGATTAGGGGTTAAAAAAAATATGCAGGAGTCAGCGATAGCGGGGGCTGCAGAATAGGGGTTAATAAGTGTAAGGTTAGGGGTGTTTAGACTCGGGGTACATGTTAGAGTGTTAGGTGCAGACGTAGGAAGTGTTTCCCCATAGCAAACAATGGGGCTGCGTTAGGAGCTGAACGCGGCTTTTTTGCAGGTGTTAGGTTTTTTTTCAGCTCAAACAGCCCCATTGTATTCACGAGCACGTTTTTGAAGCTGGCCGGTAAGCACTGCTGGTATCGAGAGTTGAAGTTGCGGTAAATATGCTCTACGCTCCTTTTTTGGAGCCTAACGCAGCCATTCTGTGAACTCTAAATACCAGCGGTATTTAAAAGGTGCGGCCAGAAAAAAGCCAGCGTAGCTAACGCACCCCTTTGGCCGCAGAACTCTAAATCTAGGCGTAGGAACGGCTGAAGAACTCTTGCAGGCTTTTTCTGAGTATTACAATAACTTATACTCCTCTAGAACGTCAACCAATCTTGATTGCGATGACTTCTGGCGTAAAATCTCTTTACCCTCATTAACATCTGTCCTACTTGAAGACTTTTATTCTCCCATAACTGAGCCAGAAGTTGTTAGTGCAATTCAAAACTTGTCCCATAATAAAGCACCAGGCCCGGATGCTCTTCCTAACGAATTCTATAAAATGTTATCTTCCACTATAACAGCTTATCTAACGTTGTTATTCAATGACATATATTCAGAAGGTAATGAGCCTACAGATAACTTTGCCACTTCTTATACTATCCTGATATTAAAACAAGGGAAAGATCTGACTAAGAAGGAGTCCTATAGGCCCATTACTCTTCTGAACACAGATTAAAAATTGTTAACCTATATCCTAGCGCAAAGACTTCAATTTCTCCTTCCTTCCATTATTCATGAAGACCAAACCGGCTTTTTGTAGAATCAAAATTCTGCTGCTAAGATAAGGGAGGTTTTTCTCACTATAGATCACTTTAAAACAAGGGACGGTAAATTGCATTTGTATTACAAGTAGAAAGTAAACACAATCACTTGTGAGCAATCCAAGATAATGTCAGGTTAGCATGTACTCAGAGCTGTGGTTAACTGTTTCGCGAAACAAAAAAATCTCACAAAACACATCAAAAATACTTTACAAAGTACACTTACACTTATAATAACACTGTCTAATAAAACATTTAAAAAAAATATTGCATATAAAAGTTATAAGTGCTAAAAGATATGATGTCTCAGGGGTTAGAAAAAAAAGGCAGGCAAAGAAGGGCTTTAACATAGAGATCTCTTCATGTCGAGTTAGCTCCCTCGAGAACATGAGTAGGGTGTTAGTTTTTTTTTTTTTTTGCTCCATTGACTTTTATGGGGAATACGTTATTGCATGCGCAGTGATCTAATTGTGCTAAAATTAAGTTGTTTGCGCGTGTCGGGTTAGCGCAGGCACAATTAGTTTTTACTTTCAGCTTGTAATACGAGCACAACCCTGCATGGTCAAATAGTATACTTCTAGTGCAATTAGTGCTCTAGTGAAAGAGCTAAATAGTGCCCCACTTGTAATCTGGCCCTGTATAGGTTTACTCCGTCTCTGATACGTTAATCAAATGTTATCACATCACTGAGATTAAAGTAGTGCTCACTTTAAAATTGTTACAGTGGCTTCTATTTATCAAGCTGTCAACCGCAAATATGCTGGAATTCCGCAGCGTATTTGTGGCGAGCCTGATTCGCCTTAGTTATCAAAGGCTAGAGACCGGCAAAAGTAGAATTTTGTGACGTAAAATACGATCCGCTGGACTCAGTCCGACACAGATCGATGGTTACGTCACTCCAGATGTTCCGAACGCAAGTTCGGCACAATCTGACTACTTTTGGAAGTTATCAAGATCCTACCGGGTACGCTCGCCACTTTTCCGGCCCAGCGTACCTGGTTTTCAATCCACCGCCCTGGAGGTGGCGGATGCCATAGGAATCAATGTACCCTGAGTCTAAACACCCCTAATCTGCCCCCCCTACACCGCCGCCACCTACATTATACATATTAACCCCTAAACCGCCGCTCCCGGAGCCCGCCACAACTAAATAAAATGTTTAACCCCTAAACCACCGCTCCCGGAGCCAGCCGCAACTATAATAAATATATTAACCCATAAACCGCCGCTCCCAGAGCCCGCCGCCACCTACATTATACATATTAACCCCTATCCTGCCCCCCTACACCGCCGCCACTATAATAAAGTTATTAAACCCCTAAACCTAAGTCTAACCCTAACCCTAACACCCCCTAACTTAAATATAATTTAAATACATCTAAATAAATATTACTATTATTAACTAAATTATTCCTATTTAAAACTAAATACTTACCTATAAAATAAACCCTAAGATAGCTACAATATAACTAATAGTTACATTGTAGCTATTTTTAGATTTATTTTTATTTTACACGCAAGTTTGTATTTATTTTCACTAGGTACAATAGTTATTAAATAGTTATTAACTATTTAATAACTGCCTAGCTAAAATAAATACAAACGTACCTGTAAAATAAATCCTAACCTAAGTTACAATTACACCTAACACTACAATTAAATAAATTAAATTAATTAACTACAATTACCTACAATTAAATACAATAAAATAAAAAAAGTACAAAAAAACAAACACTAAATTACAGAAAATAAAAAATTACAAGAATTTTAAACTAATACACCTAATCTAAGCCCCCTAATAAAATAAAAAAGCCCACCAAAATAATAACATTCCCTACCCTATACTAAATACAAATAGCCCTTAAAAGGGCCTTTTGAGGGGCATTGCCCCAAAGTAATCAGCTCTTTTACTTGTAAAAAAAGAAATACAACCCCCCTCAACATTAAAACCCACCACCCACACACCCAACCCTACTCTAAAACCCACCCAAACCCCCCTTAAAAAAACCTAACACTAACCCCCTGAAGATCACCCTACCTTGAGCCGTCTTCACCCAGCCGGGCACAAGTGGACCTCCAGAGGAGCAGAAGTCTTCATCCAATCCGGGCAGAAGAGGACATCCAGACCGGCAGAAGTCTTCATCCAGGCGGCATCTTCTATCTTCATCCATCCGGAGCGGAGAGGGTCCATCTTCAATCCATTCGGCGCGGAGCATCCTCTTCCATCGATGTCCTAACGAAGAATGAAGGTTCCTTTAAATGACGTCATCCAAGATGGCGTCACTTGAATTCCGATTGGCTAATAGGATTCTATCAGCCAATCGGTATTAAGGTAGGAAAAAACCTATTGGCTGATGCAATCAGCCAATAGGATTGAAGTTCAATCCTATTGGTTGATCCAATCAGCCAATAGGTATGAGCTTGCATTCTATTGGCTGTTCCAATCAGCCAATAGAATGCAAGCTCAATCCTATTGGCTGATTGGATTAGCCAATAGGATTTTTCCTACCTTAATTCCGATTGGCTTATAGAATCCTATCAGCCAATCGGAATTCAAAGGACGCCATCTTGGATGACATCATTTAAAGGAACCTTCATTCTTCGTTAGGACGTTGATGGAAGAGGATGCTCCACGCCGGATGGATTGAAGATGGACCGCTCCGCTCCGGATGGATGAAGATAGAAGATGCCGCCTGGATGAAGACTTCTGCAGGTCTGGATGTCCTCTTCTGCTCAGATCGGATGAAGACTTCTGCCCCTCTGGAGGTCCACTTGTGCCCTGCTGGGTGAAGACGGCTCAAGGTAGGGTGATCTTCAGGGGGTTAGTGTTAGGTTATTTTAAGGGGGGTTTGGGTGGGTTTTAGAGTAGGGTTGGGTGTGTGGGTGGTGGGTTTTAATGTTGGGGGGGTTGTATTTCTTTTTTTACAGGTAAAAGAGCTGATTACTTTGAGGCAATGCCCCGCAAAAGGCCCTTTTAAGGACTATTTGTAATTAACTATAGGGTAGGGAATTTTATTATTTTGGTGGGCTTTTTTATTTTATTAGGGGGCTTAGATTAGGTGTAATTAGTTTAAAATTCTTGAAAAAATTTTTATCTTCTGTAATTTAGTGTTTTTTTTTTACTTTAGTTTATTTTATTTAATTGTATTTAATTGTAGCTAATTGTAGTTAATTAATTTAATTTATTTAATTGTAGTGTTAGGTGTAATTGTAACTTAGTTTAGGATTTATTTTACAGGTACTTTTGTATTTATTTTAGCTAGGTAGTTATTAAATAGTTAATAACTATTTAATAACTATTGTACCTAGTTAAAAAAATAAAAACTTGCCTGTAAAATAAAATAAATCCTAAAATAGCTACAATGTAATTATTAATTATATTGTAGCTATCTTAGGGTTTATTTTATAGGTAAGTATTTAGTTTTAAATAGGAATAATTTAGTTAATAATAGTAATATTTATTTAGATGTATTTAAATTATATTTAAGTTAGGGGGTGTTAGGGTTAGACAGGTTTAGGGGTTAATAACTTTATTATAGTGGCGGCGGTGTAGGGGGGGCAGGATAGGGGTTAATATGTATAATGTAGGTGGCGGCGGGCTCCAGGAGCGGCGGTTTAGGGGTTAAACAATTTATTTAGTTGCGGCGGGGTCCGGGATCGGCAGGATAGGGGTTAATAACTTTATGTAGGTGGCGGCGGTATAGGGGCAGCAGATTAGGGGTTAATAGGTATAATGTAGGTGGCAACGGGGTCCGGGAGCGGTGGTTTAGGGGTTCATATATTTATTATAGTTGCGGCAGGGTCCAGGAGCGGCGGTTTAGGGGTTAATAAGTTTATTTAGTTGCGGGGGGCTCTGGGAGCAGCAGTTTAGGGGGTAAAACAGTATAGTATAGTGTGGGTGTTTAGTGACAGTATAGCAAGAAAGTTGCGAATAAGCCGAAGACCAGCGAGATCGATGACTGTTAGTTAACAACAGTTCGCTTCTCATCGCCCCGTACTTGGTGCGCTGCTTTTTGACAGCTTTCTTGATAAATTTGGCGAACGTATTCAGGTCCGCGGCGGCGATGTTAGGCAATCTTAGGCGAGCGTATTGGGGCCGTCGAATGCAGGTGAGTAGACAGCTTGATAAATAGAGGCCAGTAAGTTATCCAAATAAGCGGCATATATTGTGTAAGCACCCTACTAAGGTAAAGCTGACTGAAATTCAATTAGTATAATGGCAGTTGCCCTGTAAAAACAATGACAATTACCAGATAAATATAGTGGCTGTGTATATAATCCCAGTATCTCTTACTCGTGATCGCCAATATCGCGGCTTACAGAAATTAGTACAATCAAGCATCTGCTGAACTAGCATGCGAACACACTGAGAAAATATAACTACTGATACTAAAATAAGGATGCCATGAATTTCACTACCCCAACATGTTTCACCCAAAGGCTTTATCAAAGGGGAAACCGCCACCGTTCTATTCATGTTAAATATTCAAGCTTTCCAGTGACATAATGGAAAGCTCCTTCCTGATTCGCTGACAGAACTGTCCATAATCTGTGTGACTACCTATTGGCTATAATATGGTCAATGTTGGTTATATGATGAAACAGAGGATATGCAAAACTGGAGGTATTGCACTATTGATGTAATGGGTATTGGGCAAATAGGAAATATAATGAGGAGAAATAATATGGAGAACTCCATATCTGGCTAAAAAGAAGGGTAATTATATCCTGAATATAACAAAAAATCAAGAATAAAAACTACGTAATAACCATATCTATTTTTTATAAACTGGTGATCAGCAGTGGATTAGACAGAAAAACAAAAGAAAAAATATAGAAGAAGGTGCTACAAAAGGACAATCCTAATTGGTGATAAAAAATTTATAGAAAAAGTGAGTGTATAAGTGAAAACTTGTGAATGTACATAACTATGAAAAGTCTGAATAAAACTATGTGTTGTGTGAATATGACAATAAAAATAATAAAAATGTTATTTTTGTGTTATGCAAATGATTGATTGTATGAAAAAGTATGATGCAAAATAATAAATAGAGTTCTGGGTTATCCCCTAGAAACCAACATAAGTCCTCTATATTAATAAAACTATAAAGTGACTTAAACAGTGGATTGCCGACCCTACTGTGATTATTGTTGATTTGTAAAGTGAAAAGTGGGTTATAATTTGTGTCTCAAATTGATATCTAACATCATATAAACAATTTTAAACCAGTAATGTACTATCATGTTTATAAATAAATCGGCTAGATTACGAGTTTTGCGTTATGAATGAAAGCTTCATAACACTGCTTTTTCACTACTGCTGCTATTACGAATCTTGTAGGTATAGGTGACCTGCAGGCCTCTTTGGCCGTAACGCAACGTAACTACCGCACCTTTCAAAAAGTCCTTTTTCAATGGGACTTCCATAGCACCAGTATTACGAGTTTTTCCTGTCTGGCCAAAAAGTGAGCGGTACAGCCTATACCGACAAGATTCGTACCGCCATCTGAAGTCAGTAGTTATGAGTTTTACGCTACAAAGCTGTACCATAAAACTCGTAACTAAAGTGTTACAAAGTACACTAATACCCATAAACTACCTATTAACCCCTAAACCGAGGCCCTCCTGCATGGCAAACACTAAAATAAAATGATTAACCCCATATCTGCTGCTCCGGACATCGCCACCACTATAATAAACATATTAACCCCTAAACCGCCGCACTCCTGCATCGTAAACACTAGTTAAATATTATTAACCCCTAATCTGCTGCCCACAATGTCGCTGCCACCTACATAAATTTATTAACCCCTAATCTGCCACCCCAATGTCGCCGCCAGCTACCTACACTTATTAACCCCTAATCTGCCGCCCCCAATGTCGCCGCCTCCACTATTCTAAAGTTATTAACCACTAAACTTCTGGCCTCCCACATCACTAACACTAAATAAATATATTAACCCCTAAACTTAATCCTAACCCTAAATCTAACCCTAACCCTAACACCCATAACTGTAATATAATTAAAATAAATCTAAATAAAAATTACTATCATTACCTATTTAAAACTAAATACTTACCTATAAAATAAACCCTAAGCTAGCTACATTATAACTAATAGCTACATTGTAGCTATCTTAGGTTTTATTTTTATTTCACAGCTAAGTTTGTATTTATTTTTACTAGGTAGACTAGTTAGTAAATAGTTATTAACTATTTACTAACTACCTAGTTAAAATAAATACAAATTTACCTATACAATAAAACCTAACCTGAGTTACACTAACACCTAACATTACACTAAAATTAAATAAATTACATTAATTAAATATAATTAACTAAATTACAAAAAAATAAACACTAAATTACACAAAATAAAAAAGAAATAATCAAATATTTAAACTAATTACACCTAGTCTAATAGCCCTATCAAAATAAAAAGCCCCCCAAAAATAAAAAAACCCTAGCCTACACTAAACTGCCAATAGCCCTTAAAAGGGCCTTTTGCGGGGCATTGCCCCAAAGACATCAGCTCTTTTACCTGTAAAAAAAAAATACAAACAACCCCCCAACAGTAAAACCCCCCCACTCACACAACCAAACCCCCCAAATAAAATCCTCTCTAAAAAAACCTAAGCTCCCCATTGCCCTGAAAAGGGCATTTGGATGGGCATTGCCCTTAAAAGGGCATTTAGCTCTTTTTCGTTGCCCAAAACCCTAAGCTAAAAATAAAACCCTCCCAATAAACCCTTAATAAAACCTAACACTAACCCCCGAAGATCCACTTACAGTTTTTGAAGACCGGACATCCATCCTCATCCAGCCAGGAGAAGTCTTCATCCAAGCGGGCAGAAGTCCTCAACGAAGCTGGGAGAGGTCTTTATCCAAGCGGCAAGAAGTCGTCCTCCAAGCAGGCAGAAGTCTTCATCCAGACGGCATCTTCTATCTTCATCCTTCCGACGTGGAGCGGCTCCATCTTCAAGACATCTGGCACGGAGCATCCTCTTCTTTCGATGGCTCTTGAAGAATGAAGTTTCCTTTAAATGACGTCATCCAAGATGGTGTCCCTTGAATTCCGATTGGCTGATAGAATTCTATCAGCCAATCAGAATTAAAGGGTAAAAAAATCCTATTTGCTGATTTAATCAGCCAATAGGATTGAACTTTAATCCTATTGGCTGATCCAATCAGCCAATAGGATTGAGCTTGCATTCTATTGGCTGTTCCAAACATTTTTTACCCTTTAATTCCGATTGGCTGATAGAATTCTATCAGCCAATCGGAATTCAAGGGACGCCATCTTGGATGACATAATTTAAAGGAAACGTCATTCTTCAAGAGCCATCGAAAGAAGAGGATGCTCCGTGCCGGATGTCTTGAAGATGGAGCCACTCTGCGTCGGAAGGATGAAGATAGAAGATGCCATCTGGATGAAGACTTCAGCCTGCCTTGAGGATGACTTCTTGCCACTTGGATGAAGACTTCTCCTGGCTTCGTTGAGGACTTCTGCCCGCTTGGATAAAGACTTCTTCCGACTGGATGAGGATGGATGTCCGGTCTTCAAAAACTGCAAGTGGATCTTCGGGGTTAGTGTTAGGTTTTTTTAAATGTTTATTGGGTGTGTTTTATTTTTAGATTAGGGACTTTGGGCAACGTAAAAGAGCTAAATGCCCTTTTAAGGGCAATGCCCATCCAAATGCCATTTTCAGGGCAATGGGGAGCTTAGGTTTTTTAGGTAGCTTTTTTTTGGGGGGGGGTTGGTTGTGTGGGTGGTGGCTATTACTGTTGGGGGTTGTTTGTATTTTTTTTTCAGGTAAAAGAGTTGATTTCTTTGGGGCAATGCCCCGCAAAAGGCCCTTTTAAGGGCCCTTGGCAGTTTAGTGTAGGCTAGGGTTTTTTATTTTGGGGGGGATTTTTTTATTTTGATAGGGCTATTAGATTAGGTGTAATTAGTTTAAATATTTGATCATTTCTTTTTTTATTTTGTGTAATTTAGTGTTTATTATTTTTTGTAATTTAGATAAATGTATTTTGTTAATTTAATATATTTAATTTAAAGGGACATAATACTCATATGCTAAATCACTTGAAACTGATGCAGTATAACTATAAAAAGCTGACAGGAAAATGTCACCTGAGCATCTCTATGTAAAAAAGGAAGATATTTTAACTCACAATCTCCTCAGCTCAGCAGAGTAAGTTCTGTGTAAAAAGTTATACTTCACCTGCTCCCAGCTGCAGGTAAAAATAAAAATAAAAATGAAGAAATGAACAGCAGCCAATCAGCATCAGCAGTGCTGAGGTCATGAACTCTTACTGTGATCTCATGAGATTTGACTTAACTCTCATGAGATTTCATAGTAAGCTTCCTTTACCTGATTGGTGAAATAATATGAGAGTTCACGAGGCTCATCCTTTCAGCTGTCCCAGGACAGACACACTAAAATGCTGCTTAGAAATCCTTTACAATGGGAGGTGGCTACTGAGGAACTTTTGAGGTAAAATATCTTTCTTTTTTACATAGAGATGCTCAGGAGATATTTTCTAGTCAGCTTTTTACAGCTATGCTGCATCACTTTCAAGTGTTTAAACATTTAGGTATTATGGCCGTTTAAGTGTAATGTTAGGATTTAGTGTAAGATAGGTTAGGTTTTATTTTACAGGTAACTTTGTATTTATTTTAATTAGGTAGATAATAAATAGTTAATAACTATTTACTAACTAGTCTACCTAGTTAAAATAAATACAAACTTAGCTGTGAAATAAAAATAAAACCTAAGCTAGCTACAATATAACTATTAGTTATATTGTAGCTAGCTTAGGGTTTATTTTACAGGTAAGTATTTAGTCTTAAATATTAATTATTTAAGTAATGATAGTAATTTTTATTTAGATTTATTTTAATTATATTAAAGTTAGGGGTGTTAGGGTTAGGGTTAGACTTAGGGTTAGGTTTAGGGGTTAACATATTTATTTAGTGTTAGTGATGTGGGAGGCCAGAGGTTTAGGGGTTAATAAATTTAGTATAGTGGCGGCAGCGATGTTGGGGGCGGCAGATTAGTGGTTAATAAGTGTTGGTAGGTGGCGGCAATGTTGGGAACGGCAGCTTAGGGGTTAATAAGTGTAATGGAGGTGTCGGCAATGCCAGGGGCAGCAGATTAGGGGTGTTTAGACTCAGAGTTTATGTTAGGATGTTAGGTTTAAACATACATTTTCTTTCCCCATAGGAATCAATGGGGCTGCATTATGGAACTTTACGCTCCGTTATTGCAGGGGGCGGCAATGCACAAGCGTATGCATTTAGCAAGGTCGTGCGGACATGATTTGCTACAGCGATATCATGTCCGCTCGACCAATGTTAAATCTACCCCTATAAATGAAGGCAAAAGTGCAAGAAGTTTGTGCTATTATCCAAGCACTGGCCACAGTGGAAAAACTACACATAGAATTCTGCACACTCCTTAATGGAAGTACAACAATCTCCAGTGGACCAACATAGAATTAGACCTGCACTGTATTGTTTCTTCAATAAAAACATGCACACTATTAAATAAAGAATAGTTTTGACCTATTTTGCCCTATTAAAATTATCTACTTTTACAGAGGAGTGTTTAAAAGTGTGTAAAATTACGAATAGATTGTGTGAAACAATTAGTATAAAACTTTGGGGATTCTGTAAAATAGGTAAGTGATTCTCAACTGTATCACTGTGAGAGATGACACAACATTATCCTCTGCTTTCAATGCTTTGCATTTCTATAAGATTGGTTGTATGACTTGATATAATGTGGTGAGCATTTTGGGATTAACCCGTACTCACAGTTAACTGGTTAAGTTGACGATAGGTATTTTTAAACCCGCTCCTATTCATTGATTGGCTACATTTGTTCAACTTAAAATTTAGAGACACTTAGCTTCATATTGCATGGTCAATTTACAGGGAGTGCAGAATTATTAGGCAAGTTGTATTTTTGAGGATTAATTTTATTATTGAACAACAATCATGTTCTCAATGAACCCAAAAAACTCATTAATATCAAAGCTGAATAGTTTTGGAAGTAGTTTTTAGTTTGTTTTTAGTTATATATCTGTGTGTGCAGGTGACTATTACTGTGCATAATTATTAGGCAACTTAACAAAAAACAAATATATACCCATTTCAATTATTTATTTTTACCAGTGAAACCAATATAGCATCTCAACATTCACAAATACACATTTCTGACATTCAAAAACAAAACAAAAACAAATCAGTGACCAATATAGCCACCTTTCTTTGCAAGGACACTCAAAAGCCTGCCATCCATGGATTCTGTCAGTGTTTTGATCTGTTCACCATCAACATTGCGTGCAGCAGCAACCACAGCCTCCCAGACACTGTTCAGAGAGGTGTGCTGTTTTCCCTCCTTGTAAATCTCACATTTGATGATGGACCACAGGTTCTCAATGGGGTTCAGATCAGGTGAACAAGGAGGCCATGCCATTAGATTTTCTTCTTTTATACCCTTTCTTGCCAGCCACGCTGTGGAGTACTTGGACGCGTGTGATGGAGCATTGTCCTGCATGAAAATCATGTTTTTCTTGAAGGATGCAGACTTCTTCCTGTACCACTGCTTGAAGAAGGTGTCTTCCAGAAACTGGCAGTAGGACTGGGAGATGAGCTTGACTCCATCCTCAACCTGAAAAGGCCCCACAAGCTCATCTTTGATGATACCAGCCCAAACCAGTACTCCACCTCCACCTTGCTGGCGTCTGAGTCGGACTGGAGCTCTCTGCCCTTTACCAATCCAGCCACGGGCCCATCCATCTGGCCCATCAAGACTCACTCTCATTTCATCAGTCCATAAAACCTTAGAAAAATCAGTCTTGAGATATTTCTTGGCCCAGTCTTGACGTTTCAGCTTGTGTGTCTTGTTCAGTGGTGGTCTTCTTTCAGCCCTTTCTTACCTTCGCCATGTCTCTGAGTATTGCACACCTTGTGCTTTTGGGCACTCCAGTGATGTTGCAGCTCTGAAATATGGCCAAACTGGTGGCAAGTGGCATCTTGGCAGCTGCACGCTTGACTTTTCTCAGTTCATGGGCAGTTATTTTGCGCCTTGGTTTTTCCACACGCTTCTTGCGACCCTGTCTGACTATTTTGAATGAAACGCTTGATTGTTCGATGATCACGCTTCAGAAGCTTTGCAATTTTAAGAGTGCTGCATCCCTCTGCAAGATATCTCACTATTTTTTACTTTTATGAGCCTGTCAAGTCCTTCTTTTGACCCATTTTGCCAAAGGAAAGGAAGTTGCCTAATAATTATGCACACCTGATATAGGGTGTTGATGTCATTAGACCACACCCCTTCTCATTACAGAGATGCACATCACCTAATATGCTTAATTGGTAGTAGGCTTTCGAGCCTATGCAGCTTGGAGTAAGACAACATGCATAAAGAGGATGATGTGGTCAAAATACTCATTTGCCTAATAATTCTGCACTCCCTGTATAGCACAACCCATAATCTTATTATCTTATTTATTATCTATATTTTGGGTATATTTATAGAAACCCCTTGATACTGTATGTACTTTATATTACCAGTGAGGTTACTGTAAAAGGAAAATTGTATTGGGCTTAGACCATGCAATACAGATATGCATAGCCGACAGCAATCACCATAATCTTGTTAGGTCTACCAATTTAGTCAATAACTACTGTATTCTATATATATTACATTCAATGTAATATTACATTCAATGGCTACATTAATTCTGCTATAGTCAAGAAATATGGCTACAATTGGTTCAGCTCCAGATATAGAGATACATTGCATGGATATAATAATAATAATCATCATCATCATACTCATATCTATAATATATATATATATATATATATATATATATATATATATATATATATATATATATATATATATTCTTCACTAGCATCTTATTTGGATTCCATGCTTACTTTATATCCAATTCTAGCAATGCTAATTATTAGCTGTAGGCAAAGAAGGGATAGACAATTACTATTGCAACAATGTGCTCCAATGATCATACAGCAGACAAATTGATCAACATAGTCACATTAGGTTTACAATTCTACTGGAAAGCTATACTGTACTTTATTCTACAATCTATACTTCTAGACACACCAGGGGATCTGAATTGCTACATAAATTAATCTAAATAGCATATATGTAGTATCAAATCGCGGTAACAGTCAAAATACATTTTTTAAAATATTAATAGAAATTATGGAATGGTTATTAGTTTTTTAGTATTTTAATTTTTATCTCCCCAATTTAGCAGCGTATTAAACAGATATTAATTTTTTTATTTATTACATTTTGCACATACACTATTACTAGAAAGTGCATTCTCTTGATTATAATTTCAGTATTAGATGTTATTGTTCCCAATGGTTCATTATGTCATACTCTGAGTTAAAGCCTCTAGGAAACCTAGTACACAATTTAAACATCCAGAAGGTTTCTCTATGGCTCAACTCTTTTAATCTCTTGCCCCCCCTTTTGGGACGTAACACATGCTCTGTGGCTTGCCATCTAAAGGTGCTCACTGACATATTGCGCTGATGAATAAAATGTTTTGTAAGAGCTGAGCATTCTCTTTTACAATTAATGTTGCTAAGGTGCTCACGGATCCTGGATCTCACCTCCCTAGTGGTGAGGCCCATGTACTGTAGCTTGCATGAGGTACATGAGGTAAGATATATCACATAAACATGCTAAAATTAATGCATTGTGATGTCTCGTACCTCTCTCCTGTAACATATGATTCAAAATGCCTAGTTACTTGAATGAATTCACATGGTCTACATCTAGAGCTACCACATTTCTACGTAACTTTATGAATAAGCCAATTATTTACAGATTCATGTCTCGGTAAGACAGTGGGGGATAGGATGTTCACTATGGTGATGCTACATCTGTAGGAAAACCTACATCCATTACTCACTACAAATTTCAGTTTGTTATCAGCAAATACAATTGGAAGATGATTCCTAATAATATTGCAGATCTGTGGATATTGGTCTCTATGACTCGTTACGAAAGTCACTGTTGGAACTTTCTCTTTAAGTCTGTTTGTTTTCGTAATCTTATTAGCACCCAAGTCTGGCTCCCTTAGGAGTTGTTCTCTTGGAACTAAATTTACTTCCTTCATTGCATCTATTACTATTGTTCTGCCATTTCCCCTCTGATTTAATTGAGTACATATATGATATTACTCTCCTCCTTGTAGTCTTCCTCTTTCATTGATTAGTGCAACATTATCCTTTGTGGACTTCCTCATTCCTGTTTGTCTCCTCTCCAATCTATCACAAATGCCACTGATAAATTACCTCATTTGGAAATGAGTCACAGCCATTCTGCCATAGATCAAGTTACTGAACTGTTGTTCTTTCCTGTATGTACTTGCAATATAACTCTGAGGAAGTCTCCCTAAAGGTGATGGGAAATTAGATGTGGACTCCTTGCTCTATGTGCTTAGAGGAATATGGCTGCACCTTACTGTTGAGGTCCAAAGAAGGCTGAAACAATCATCTGCTGTGTTCCTTGTTCAGTAGAAAATTGCCTGGTATTTGAGACTGGACTGACCTTGTTAGGCGGGGTCATACTGATATACTTCAAGAAAGTTCATCTCTGTGAAAAGCACGATTTGGCTTAAAGAGGCTGCTTCTAGATGGCAACTCGTCATAGAAAAAGCTATAAAGCTGTTGTTCATTTCTGATAGAGTGTTTCTATGTATTTGCAATATGACCTTGGGGAAGTCTCCCTTAGGATGAGGGCAGAAACCAGACATGGACTACTTGGCCAATGTGCTTAGGGGAATGCAGCTGCACCTCACTGAAGAGGCCCAGAGAAGGCTGAAACAATTTTCTGTTTTGTACAATTTTAAAAGCAGGCAGCAGATGCTGCTCCCTCACCCCAAAACATACGGGGACAGGCTCCCTAGCTGCCCTTTGATTGATAAACGGAGGCCAGTAATTTTATTTATGTTAGTTCAAAATTGTGAGTAAACTTTCAGCACTATAAACTGTTCATTTAGTTCTAAAACATTATGAGGAGAAAAAAATACAATCTGTACAATTCAACACATTTCCTTTGCATAGACAATGGAAAAAAAAATGGATTTTATGCCCGACAAATCAAAATTTAAAGTACAAGGAACAGAGAGAAATCACATCAATGACAACACAGCTGTGATTCTAAATATGACATGCTCAGCAAAGTTCATTCATACTTGATTAATAAAGACAAAAAACAAAACCAAAAAAACTTCCAATTAAAACTATAGGAGCTGAGGATGTGGTATATGAAATATGTATATAGATTGTTTATATTATATGTATTGTATAGTATAGTGTTAGCATATGTATGTAAACATTAGTTGTAACTGTAAAAAACGTGTATTTGTATTTCGCAAAATTTATGTTTCGTAATATTGTAATCACACTGTAGCAAACATTTTCTATATTATCTATCTATTTATGTGAAACATGTTTGCTACAAGGTAATCACAATTTTATAAGTAAAACACGTTTGCGCAATTGTGTTCTCAATATTATGAAATATGAATATTGTGAATGCACAATTGCATTCTAAAAATAAGTAAAAAAACACGCCTAAGGACAAAATACAAGTTTGTTACAATGACGCCTAATGTTTACATTCATATTCTTACATATACATTAAACATTGTGCATAGATATATCATATACTCACAACCCCACTGCTCCTCTATGTGTATAATTGATATGTTTAATTCACTATTGCATTGTAAGAACAGAAGTTGATTTTCTGTTGACAAATATAAATTGTATTGTTATACAGTACTGTGTAAAGGGATCATTTACATTACACCTTCGATATAGGTGGCAATGCTCTTTTGAATATATTGACAGTATTAGAGAAGCATCGTCACCCAACTTACTGTATGGTAAAATGCCTCTCGGCAGTACTGTCAGCCCTTTTGAATATTTTGCCGGCCGTCTCGACATTGCAACAAATCCCTTTTGAGTAACTCCCATCACTTTCGATCTTCGGGGCGTCGGTGAGCACTAGCAGATAGTTCCTACCAATTAATGACAATTAGAAGGAAGTCTATTAGCAGATGAGCACAGCTAGGATATAGTCATAATCCTGTCCGTTCATCACCGTGTCGCCGCGGCTCCCGGATCTTCTCTGTGTGCTGTTTCGTCTCGTTGCCTAGCAATGTGACGCGGTCGTCGGACACGCCCCTCTGACATCATCGGCATCTCTCTCTGCTTTAAAAGATGGCGGAAGATCTTCCTCGGGGCCCGTTTGTTTTCCAAACTTTCCGGTCTGTGCTGTGAATACTCTTAATCTGTTTCCTGAAATTGACCCTTGCCTTCCTGACTTCGCTTTTTGCCTGACTCCTCAACCTGTATTTTGATATATTTGACCTTTTGCCTGCCTGATTATGATTTATACCTGATTCCCTCAAACTGCCTCTTGAAAATACTGACACTTGCCTGCCTGACTACGCTTTTGCCTGAAGTCCTTCAAATCCAGTATCTTGGAAATTAACCCCTTGTCTGTCTGACTTTGTTTTTGCCTTTATCATTTGTTTTATGCAAACCTGCTTAAAGGGACATTTATCATTTGTTTGCTGCAAATCTGCTTAAAGGGACATTATCCCTTGTTTGCTGCAAACCTGCTTAAGAGGACATTTATCATTTGTTTTATGCAAACCTGCTTAAAGGGACATCTATCATTTGTTTGCTGCAATCCTGCTTAAAGGGACATTTATCATTTGTTTGCTGCAAACCTGCTTAAGAGGACATTTATAATTTGTTTTATGCAAACCTGCTAAAAGGGTCATTTATCATTTGTTTGCTGCAAACCTGCTTAAGAAGACATTTATCATTTGTTTTATGCAAACCTGCTTAAAGGGACATTTATCATTTGTTTGATGCAAACCTGTTTAAAAGGACGTTTATCATTTGTTTGATGCAGAACTGCTTAAAGGGACATTTATCATTTGTTTGATGCAAACCTGCTTAAAGGGACATTAATTATTTGCTTTATACAAACCTGCTTAAAGGAACTCTTTTCTTGCAAAACCTGAGTGGGTCACGTCCTGGTTTATTCTCAGTGTGCTAGCGTGTGTGTTACTTTTCACGCTAGCAGTTGGGTAGAATCCTGGGCTGATCCTATACGGCTGACAATTAGTTTCAATTTAAACAGTTTTTACTTCACATTTGTTCATGCATTAAAAGAAGATATTCAACATGTCTAAGTGTCACTCTTTCATATGGATGATAAATGTTTTTAGAACATTGACCCTTTAAACTTAAACAGTGTTAATATGCATTTAGATATTTTTACCTCATTGAATAAAAAAGACCTTCTACATCAATGCACCTTGAGTTTAGGATGTGTTGCCCATGTAGGATTAACATATGTCACATGGTTAGAAGCGCATAATTACTGAGGCCATTTGTGTTTTCATTCACTAACTTGAATCACAAAGCGTTTAATCACATTCTGGTGCAGTATGCAATATTCATCTTGTCATTGGTTGTAAATAAAACAACAAAAGGTTCCATATGATTTTTTTTTATTTCAATGCTGAAATTTTTCGTCATGCAGTACCCTTCTGGAAATGAATGATGGTTTGTGGATTATTCAGACAGATTTTGCTGTTTGGTATATTGTACAGAGAGATGTAATGAGGGAAGGTGCACAAATGTTGCTTGCCTCAATTACAATGTGAGTATTGGCACCTAGCCAATTGAACAGCCTGTTTCTGCATATTAATATCCTCAATCAATAACATGTCTTCTAATATACAGAGAGAGCTGTCAAAATACAAGGACAGCCAGTGCTGTTTGCCATAGGCAATATTGTTGGTGCTCTATAAACAGCTGAAGGCCCCAAATTGCAAAAAGATTTAGAAATAGATCTTTCTTATTTTACATACATTTTTAGTAATTCACATTCTTTGTAATTAATATTTTGGAATAAAATAATTATTTATTTCTGAATGTATGCCCATTTTGTCTTCTTTTATATGACATTTGGCTTTTTTTTTTTTTGTTTCAGAGAGTTTACAAAACGTGCTGGAAATATATTCTATGCATATACTGCTGCCAGATGGAACAAAAACCATTCCACCAGCTGCAGTTTTGTTCTATCCCTTGTTGGTGATTATTAGAGGGCTCTGACACCAGACTTATGGTCCTATTCTTTGTCATTCATCACTTTAGTTAATATGGGAAAAATTGCAATTAAGAATTTAAAGTAACAGTTTATACTGCAGTAGAAATAAGGAAAAAAATGGTTTAGTATCTCAAATGATTTTGAGATACCAACATGTTTTATTGTAAAGTGACAGTAAACTATCGTATCTCATTGTTTTATCTAATAGAGAGCGTGTTAAAATGTAGTGCAGATTTTTTTTTTTTGTAAAATGGATGTCCCTGTTCTGAAAGATAAACATTTTTTGTAATGCTTGTGAGTCGTGTCACTTTATATCACTAACACAGTGGGAATCTTGTTTATCAGCCAGTCAAGATTAAGTCCTTAAGGCCCGGACATGCACTTCCTGTTTGTTTCAAAATCAAAATAAATCTTTAACCTTTTTCATTCAAAATATTTTAACATATATATATTGTGTTCTTTCCTAATCTTATGTTATATGTTACCTATTATCCCTTTAAGTCATTATTAATAAAAAACCTACTTCACAGACTGAGCATATTGCTAAATATAATGCTTATGTATTATAAATACAAACCAGTAACACATATAAAAACATTTTTTTTTAAAATGAGTTATGTGATGATATATATTTAGGAGTATCAGTATATAATATTGTATAAAGCATAATGGATTTTTTCCAGCCTTCTCTGGTTAAAAATGCTTGTTTTCTGCTGTACTTTCCCACAGTAAAAACAATTTGACACAAATGGCTTTAATCACCCATCTACCACACTCATCTCCCTCCAAACACCACTGCATGTATTCACCATTTGCACTTAAGGCTCCGTATTAAATTTTAGATCATTTATTGATTCAAATATACATATATCACATCTTACTTGTTGGCAACATAATACATTTACTGATGCATTTCACGTACATAAACATAAACTGCACTTCCCCAAGATGGAATTCAGTAACAAATAGTACTCAAAATGTTTCTATCACACATGTAAAAAGCAACTGTTTACATTTTTGTATAAAAAAGTTAAAGTGAAGCTGTTTCATTTTTATGTTAAACTAACAGGAAGTGCAGGAATGTGTACAGTTCGGAGACTGGCTGATAATTCCCACTGAAATAATGCTAACAAAAAAAAATAAGCTTTTTTATTCAGCACAACAATATCAATTAAAAAAATAAAGCACTTAATGTCTTTTTAAATGACTAGGTAACAAATAAGAAACAGTTAATGAACTCTAAACAAATAAATATGCAAAATTAGACTATGAACCGCCACAACACGTAGGTCTAGATTACGAGTGGCGCTGTAGATGAAAGTAAATTGTTTGCATTGTTTGCGTTCTCGCGTTCGCAAAGTCGAGGTAACAAATAGACTTTGATAAGTCCTGAATGCAAAATCACATTCCCCCACAGACTTCAAAGGAGCTGAAAATGTTGAAAAAAAAAAACACCCACAAGTTGCTCAATCATAATTACGGTTATTTAAAAGCACAACATAAGAAGATAATATTGCATATTTCGTAATCCAATGTTCTGCACATAGCAGAATATGTTCCATTTATTCATAAAGAGATATTTAAATATATGTCTGATGGATTTTTGCACATATATATACAGTTATGGCCAAAAATATTGGCACCCTGGCATTTCTGTCAGATAATACACCTTTTTGTCCAGAAAATTGTTGTAATTACAAATGTTTAGGCATTCTCATGTTTACTTATTTTGTTTGTATTGGTATAACACAAGAAAGTGGAGAAAAAAACACACACATTCAAGACACATTCAACTCCCTCCTTGACCCACTGCAATCTGGATTTTGCCCCATCACTCCACAGAGACAGAAATAATTAGGGTTACCAATTTCCTATTTACAGCAAAATCCAAAGGCCATTTCTCGCTGCTTATCCTCCTTGATCTGTCTGCAGCCTTTGATACTGTTTAACACCCTCTTTTGCTCCAAACCCTCCAATCCTTCTGCATTTGTGACACAGCCCTTTCGGGGTTCTCCTCCTACCTGTCTAACCGTACATTTAGTGTAGCCTTCTCTGGGGCTTCCACTTTCTGTTGGGGTACCGCAATGCTCTGTCCTTGGTCCACTGCTCTTCTCAATCTACACATTATTAGGTTCCTTAATAAAGTCCCATGGATTTCAATATTATTTGTATGCTGGCGACACCCAAATCTACCTCTCTGCGTCAGACCTATCTCCTTCCTTGCTAACCTGTATCACTAGCTGTCTTTCTCACATCTCTTCCTGGATGTCCTCTCACTACCTTAAGCTAAATCTCTCCAAAACAGAGCACCTTATTTTCCCTCCTTCGAAAATCTCCACCCCCCATCTTTTTATAACTGTCAACAACTCCATCATTACCCCTACCCTGCATGCCCGATGTTTTGGGGTCACATTTGACTCAAATCTTTCTTTCACTCCTCACATTCAGTTCTTGGATAAATCCTGCTGCTTCCACCTTAAAAACAACTCTAAAATTAGACATTTCCTTACGCAAGACACAACTAAGATTTTAATCCACTCTCCCATCCTTTCCTGCCTCGTCTACTGCAACTCCGTCCTCTCTGGTCTCCCTAGCTGCTGCCTAGCTCCTTTACAATCCATAATGAATGTCTCTGCCAGGCTCATCTTTCTTACACATCGGTCTTCATCTGCTGCACCTCTCTGCCAATCCCTTCACTGAATTCCTCTTGCCTCCAGGATTAAACACAACATTCTGACTCTTACATACAAGGCCATCAACTGCACTGCAACCCCCTATATATATCAGTCCTTGTCTCCAGATACCCTCCCACCCATCTTATGGAACTCTCTGCCTCACTCCACAAGACTCTCCCCTAGTTCTGAAAAGCTTCAAGCTCTTCCTAAAGACTCTACTGTTCAGGGATACATTCAACCTACACTAACCTTTCCTAATACCAGTTCCTCTCCTCCACTGCTATCTGTCATGAGCACCCTTAACATGTAAGCCTAGGAGCCCAACTGTTTGCAGATCACCTTCATAAGAGCTAACTGCAACAGTGCAACTCTCATCTCTAATCCCTAAAAATGTTACCTTGTATACCGCCTATATTTATAGCTCTGCATAATCTGTTGGCGCAGATGATTATATATAGGACTGTAAATATATACAGATACTGTATATATAAGAATATCTATTAAAAATAGAACATAACCTGCAATATGCAGAACATTGGAATGTATAATATTTACAGTAAATGCACAGTATAATTTGTTATTAAATATGAATATTGCATAAATCTATTAAACCTTATTAAAAATGACTAAATTACAAACAAAAAAACGCTAAGCTACAAAAAATAAAAAACACTAAATTACGGAAAAAAAAACACATTATCAAAAATAAAAAAGAATTACACGTAATCTAATAGCCCTATCAATAAACTTAGCCTACAATAAACTACCAATGGTCCTTAAAAGAGCCTTTTTTGCCCTAAAGAAATCAGCTCTTTTACCTGTAAAAAAAATACAAAGACCCCCCCAACAGTAAAACCCACCACCCAACCAACCAACCCCCTAAATAAAAACCCTATCTAAAATAACCTAAGCTCCCCATTGCCCTGAAAAGGGCATTTGTATGGGCATTGCCCTTAAAAGGGCATTTAGCTCTTTTACCAGCCCAGACCCTACTCTAAAAATAAAACCCACCCAAAAAACCCTTAAATAAAACTAACACTAACCCCCAAAGATACACTTACAGTTATTGAAGTCCTGCTTGAAGGATCCATCCAGTCGGCAAGAAGTCTTCATCCGGGCGGCAAGAAGTCTTGACCCGGGCGGCCTCTTCCATCTTCATGCAGCCGGCGAAGTCTTCATCCAGATAGCATCTTCTATCTTCATCCATCCGGTGCGGAGCGGGTCCATCCTGAATACATCCGGCGCGGAGCTCCTCTTCAATATGGTCGCCACCGTAAACTGGAACTTGAATGCAAGTGACGTCATCCAATATGGCGTCCCTTGCATTCCTATTGGCTAAAAGGTTTCAATAAGCCAATAGAATTAGAGCTGCTAAGATCCTATTGGTGTTCCAATCAGTCAATAGGTTTTGAGCAGCTCTCATCCTATTGGCTGTTCCAATCAGCCAATAGGATTGAGCTCTCATCCTATTGGCTGATTGGAATAGCCAATAGGATGAGAGCTGCTCAAATCCTATTGGTTGATTGGAAACGTCACTTGCATTCAAGTTCCAGTTTACAGCGGCGACCGTATGGAAGAGGAGCTCCGTGCCAGATGTCTTCAGGATGGACCCGCTCTGCGCCGGATGGATGAAGATAGAAGATGCCGTCTGGATGAAGACATCGCCGGCTGGATGAAAATGGAGGAGGCCACCCGGATGAAGACTTCTTGCTGCCCAGATGAAGACTTCTTGCCGGCTGGATCATTCAAGCAGGACTTCAATAACTGTAAGTGGATCGTCAGGGGTTACTGTTAGGTTTATTTAAGGTTTTTTTTGGGTGAGTTTTATTTTTAGAGTAGGGTCTGGGCAGGTAAAAGAGTTAAATGCCCATTTTAGGGCAATGCGCATACAAATGCCCTTTTCAGGGCAATGGGGAGCTTAGGTTATTTTAGATAGGATTTTTATTTGGGGGGGTTGGTTGGTTGGGTGGTGGGTTTCACTGTTGGGGGGTGGTTTTTTTTACAGGTAAAAGAGCTGATTTCTTTGGAGGAATGCCCCGCAAAAGGCCCTTTGGTAGTTTATTGTAGGCTAGGGTTTTTTTATTTTGGGGGGGCTTTTTTATTTTTATAGGTCTATTAGATTAGGTGTAATTCTTTTTTTTTGATAATGTGGTTTGTTTTCTTCGTAATTTTGTTGTTTTTTTTTTGTAACTTAGCATCTTTTTTTTTGTTGTAATTTAGTAATTTTTTAATAAGGTTAAATAGTATATTTAAATAATTTTAGTATTGTTAGGTTTTTTTAATATGTAATTTAGTTAGTTTAATTGGTAGTTTAATTTAAGTGTAGTATAATAGTTAGGGTAGGTTAATTAATAGTTTAAAAATAGTTTATTTTAATTCTACAGGTAAGTTTAAATTTATTTGAAGATAAGGATGTTGTAATTTTAATTTAAAGTTAGCGGGTTGTTAGGTTTAGGGATTAATAGCTTAATTTAGTTTATGACGATGTGGAGGGCTGGTGGTTTAGGGGTTAATAGGTTTAGTAAGTGGTAGTGATGTGGGAGGCCAGAGGTTTAGGGGTTAATACATTTATTTAGTGGCAGCGAGGTCCGGGAGCGGCAGGATAGGGGTTAATAAATTTTATTTAGGTTGCGGTGATGTCGGGGAGGCAAATTAGGGGTGTTTAGACTCGGGGTTTATGTTAGGGTGTTAGGCGTAAACATTACATGTTTTCAACTATATAAATCAATGGTATATCTGGCAGCATCGAACATAAGCTTTCGCTGCTTTCAGACTCCCATTGATTCCAATGGCATCCGCGGCCTTCAAAGTGGCAGATTGAAAACCAGGTACGCTGGGCCGGAATAGCCGTGAGCGTACCTGTTAACTATTTGATAACTTTGAAAAAGTGTCCAATAGAGCCGAATGTGTATTCTGAACATCTGTAATGACGTAAGCATTGATCTGTGTCAGATTGAGACCGGCAGATCATATGTTACGTCACAAATTTTAACTTTTGCTGGTCTGTAGGCTTTGATAACTAGGTCGGATCAAGTTCTCAACAATTACGCTGCGGAATTCCAGCATATTTGCGGTTGATGGCTTGATAAATATCCCCCTTGATCTCTGTTTTCCCACAACAACACACCTAAATGAAATCCAAAACGGGATCATGGGGTTAATGAAGTGTGTGTGGATTTTACAGTTGGATAGATTAGTGCTTCTAATAAGTGTTAAACAATCTGAATGCCATTTGTATATGGGCATGATAAATATACTGAGAATGTTTGCTCATAGGTTTTAAGTTGTTTTTAAGTTATGTTTACGTTTTTCAGTAATTGATTAAAAAAACGCCAGTATTCAGTTTGGCAAAGTTTTCTCCTGAAATCAAGAAGAACAGTCTGGGAAATTATTTTCTGTAAAAAGAATCTGATCTCATCTTCTAAAATGTGAATTTAACAGTTCTGTTGTGTGACGCGTTTGAAAATATCGGCAAAAGTTCCAAACCTCACTGTACAGAATGCGGTTTATCTTTGTTGATATTCTATTACTGCTTTGTTTACTGTAAAAAATCTGTGCAACGGGTTTTGGCTGCTAATTAACAAGATAGAATGGAAAACTGTACAATTCTGATCACACATATGTGATTACTGATAGAATTCCCATTTAAGAAAGTAAAATGACAATAGCTTATTATTAGGCAAGTATAAAATAAAAACAAACAGTTTGAGAGCGCCATTGCTAAACTACATTTTTTAGATGTTGTGGTTCTCAGTTGCCTGCTGATGTTGTTAGTGATGTGGAAATTTAACCAGGTGGAGAAATAACAGTGACCAGACCAAGATGCAAACAAATGGAAACCTGATTACAGGATGAGCTTTATTACTGCTAGCAGGACTTCCCTTACAGACAAACAAGCAAAGGGACAGTAAGCTCTTCACTATATGCTACAGTTTATACACCCCTTATTAAGCTACTGATAAGAAGAGACAGTTACATTGGAAAGTCTTTACTATGTGTAGCATCACAGCCTAGACGTTGGAGTGTTCGTATAAGGTATTTGGACCTTGCATATTCTGTTACAGATGTTTCATGTCATGCCTAGCAGCAGTAAAGCAAAAAGTGGATGTGACAGGCAGTAAAATAGGAATGGAGTTTTATAGAGCAATATAACACAGGCTAATGGCAAATATCACATAACATTAGCTTTAAAGGGAAAGTCAACTCCAAGTTTTTTATTGTTTGAAAATATAGATAATGGTGCCTGGGGCCATATCAGATAGTATTGCACATGTGCAAGATAAAAGGATTATTCAAAATAATCTTGGCATACTGTCATTCATGTTGAAAAGTCAAATTTTTACACATTATCAACACCTTTTTTTTGTATTGAATTTGATTAGTCCATTTTGTTCCAACAGTAAATGTGCAACTGAGGTCTGGAGGATTTTAATCAAAGCTAATTCTGTTCTGCATTGTATGGATGGTTTTCCTGCTATCTGCTGAGATTTGATCATTATGGCAATTGTGTTTTCCCTTGGATTGTGATTGTTCAAAACATGAAAAATTGCCAATAAACAAGAAGGGGAAGATTATAATCAACTCCTATGTGTTTAATCCTTTTGCAGTTATAAACAAGCAATGGCACAATGATAAAATGCATGAAGATGACTTAGTCCAACTTCTAAGTCTAATTGACCAATTGCTAACAAAACATTCTCATGAAAACCTTTTATCCACTGGATTTCAATGTGATTTTTGTGTTCCTTCTAAAAGTGCCATAAAACAGGTTGAGATCTGTGCATATCCTAAAAGGGATAATTAATTAAAAATGGTTTCATAAAAAATGTTTAAAAATTGCTGGCAGGTATTTAAAATATTTTTCAAAAATACTTGAATAGCCATGCTGTCTGTAGCAGTCTACTCCACCCTACCTAATCAGTGTTTAGACACAGACATTGTATTTCAACTGAGTTCACAGCTTCTAGGCATGCTCCAGCAGATAATCCCTGTTTACTTTTGCGTTCTACCAAAACAACAATAGATATAGATACAGCCATAGAAGGAAATGTGTGGGGGGAGTTAGAACTTTACAATTCGGAAACTTAAAAGAAAGGGTTAATGACGAGGCACTGCAGTATAAATTTGTAGATAAAGTAATTAAAGTACATATTATTATATTTTGTCTCTATCCCAACTTGTTTTATGTCCCTTTAACCTGTTTTTTACCATACAGTACACAGGGATAGATTACAAGTGACCTGCTAAAGTTAGCGTGGGTCTCAACTAGCGTGCATATTATAAATTGAAAGTAAATGGGGGCACTTTAGCTCAAACAACATTTGCACTCATCAGGTTAGTTCGAGTGAAGACTATGGGGCCAATTTATTAAGCAGACATGGTTTGCTAAATTTATTATTGCACAAGCATTTTACCAAAAATGCTTGTGCAATACAACCCCCTGCACATTCGCGGCAATCAGCCGTAAGCAGGGGCTGTCAATCATCCCAATCGTATCTGATCGGGATGATTGCTGTCTGCCACCTCAGAGGTGGTGGATGAGTTAAGGAGCAGCTTTCTTAAGACCGCTGCTTCTTAACATTTGTTTCCAGCGAGCCTGAAGGCTCGCATGGAAACAGCTGCATTCGCGGCTTCTTAAATTGGCCCCCTAGCATAAAGCGTAAGGGGTAAAAAAAAAGTTAAACCAAGCACAACATAGATACATTAAAATAAAGTGTTACAGTCATATATACACCAAATAATAGAAATCATTCATATAATTATTACAAAAAGAATTATACGAGTTCAAACGTATATAGTATATGACAAGGTGTTTGAGTGGAAAAGGCTATTATTTAAATATATATTTATAAGTCAAAATATGTGTATATGTATATCTATATACAGTATGTATATACATTACATGTGTATTTATATATGTATATATGTATATACACACATATTAGCACAAATATACACTTGCATATAATTATATATATATATATATATATATATATATATATATATATATATATATGAAACAAAAAAGCGTGTATGTGAAAAGGGTTAAAAAACCCCTCTTCCAAAACACAGAACTGCGCTCTAAATAAACCTTTTTCACAATTTAACTCAATGTATTATAAATATGTGGATAGTACCAAAATCAAACAATCAAATAATCAGATAATATTGGGTCATGGAAATATACAACAGAATAACCAAAATATGTATATGATAAGGTTATATGTTACAAAAAAAGGATAAATTAATTAGATCCCACGTAATAGTGCAGATCAATTGTAGGTGTCGGCTGCTGTGTCTTATTAATCCTCCGGAATCTCACGGAGTAAGGTAGAAATCTAAAAGAAAAATGAGAAAGAAAGCGCACAAAGGCACCTACATAGTGCAAATCAATTTAATCAAACAATAATACAAGTGTGTATTAAAACAGCTCCCCCGTAGGGTGTCTACTCACAAGAGTCAACCTCAAACTTATGAGGTATGTATGAGCATGTAGTTTAAAAGTTCCGCTCAAGGCCGCTTGCTGTGAAAGTGCTTAGTCCAAAGAGTCAGGACAAATACACCTGAATGCCGGGTATCGCTGTTTGTAACACGAAATCTTGACAAGTATTTCCCCCGGCCTCTTGTTCTACTCACATCCACTATGGTAAGAGTTTTTTTGGAGCACAATCTCTCATTAGCAAATGGTCCGTACAGATTCACCAACAGCTGATCGCTGTTCCACAAAGACAGACGCAAGGTGGGCGTGGCCTTACGCATTTCGCGGTTGTGTCACCGCTTCGTCAGAGGAATATCCACGCCCACTGGAAGCTTCCCTTAAGTACGTTCATAGTCAATGTAGACCGCCCACCTTAGCGTGTCATTTGAAATTCGGTGATGCAAATTTGTAGTCCTGTTATATTATGCGATGGTCATATCTGTGCTCACATTTAGGAAAATGTAAACCTCTAAGATTATAATGTTACATACAATAAATGTATTCTTTTTCAAAAAACCAGACGTACAGCAATAATACAAAATTCAGTAATATTAATAAATAATCATAGATTAAAAAAGAGAAAAGAAAATTTCCTTCCCCCTTTTCATTTAAAAATGTGTTTAAACCTTAATTTTAGTTACATTTCCAATTTGTATTCCCATAAATTCATAAATACAAATATATTAATTTAATTCATCCAGTTCACACATAAATTTTTTTTTTTTTTTTTATATAATTAATATAATATTTAAAAATTATTTAAAAATAAACTAATAAAATATAATTCATGATACACTATGTATCCAGGGGTTGCGTAAGCAATTTTATATTAATGGGAATTCTTGAATTCATAAAAAAGATGTAGGTAAAGAGACTCAGAAGTTATAAATATTTTAATATCATAAAAATGCCTGTATATCTACCTCTCTATTGAGGCCATATGGTTCTAAAGTTTTAAGGGTATGTATCCAATAGGTCTCACGTTTACGTAACTGTAAGAGTCTATTGCCCCTTCTTTTGTCCAGAACCACCTGTTCTATTGCTTTAAATTTCATACCTTCAGGGTTACTCTGGTGTACATCCCTGAAATGATCATATACGCCGTGGGGAACATCACCAGAGGTGATATTATTCAAATGTTCATTAATTCTCCGTTTCAGAGTACGTTTTGTTCTCCCCAAATACTGTTTCCCACAGCTACATTCAAGGATGTACACCACAAATTTGGACTGACAATTTAAAAAAGATTTGATAGCAAAACATTTATTATTTGTATTTGATTTTACTTCTTTATTTTCTGGATCAGTATATTTACATACATTACAATTTTTTCTTTTGCATTTATAAAATCCTTTATGTTGATCTGTTAACCAGGATTTATTTGTTTTAATTTCTCTTAAGGTGCTGGGTGCTAATATGGTTTTTATTGATCTATTTTTCCTGAAGACAACATTTGGTTTATCCTCTAATAAATTTTTTAATACTGGATCTTCTTTTAAGACATACCAGTATCGACGAATAATTCTTTCTATTTCAGTAGCTGAGTTATTATATTTAGTTAAGAATAAATTATTTCTCCTTTTTGACGAGGAAATTTTTCTGTTCTCATTACCTTTTAAAAGAATTTTTCTATCCAGTTTTCTTGTTTTATTCAGGCTCTGTTCAATAACTTCAGTAGAGTATCCTTTTGCCACAAATTTCGTTACCAATTCTTTAGCTTCTATTTCAAAGGCCTCTGCTTTAGTGCAATTCCTTTTTACCCTTTGAAACTGCCCATAGGGTATGTTGTTTACCCATTTTTTGTGGTGACAACTTCTTGCATGTAGGTAACTGTTGGAATCGGTCTGTTTTTTATATAGTGTGGTGATAATTCTCTTTCCCTCATGTTGTAAAGTTATGTCTAAAAAATCAATTTTAATTTTATTACTGTTGTGGGTGAATTTTAAATTTTTGTTGTTAGAATTAAGGTAAATAATAAATGCTTCTAATGTTTCTGCATCACCTCTCCAGATGACAATGACGTCATCTATAAATCTCCGCCAAAGAATGATGTTATTTTTGAATGGGTTATTGTTCCAAATGTATTGGTCTTCCCAACACCCCATATATAAGTTGGCATAATTGGGTGCAAATTTGGTCCCCATTGCCGTGCCGCTAAGTTGAAGGAAATATTCTTTATCAAAAAGGAAATAATTCTTAGTTAGGATAAATTTTATTGCTTCCAATAGGAACCAAACTTTCACTTCTGGCAGATGTTCATGTTTCATTAGGAAATATTCAATACTTTCAATCCCTTCCTTGTGAGGTATGCTGGTATATAATGCAGTGACATCTAATGTCAACCAGATAAATTCTTCATTCCATTCAATTCCCTCCATTATATTTAGCACGTGTAAAGTATCCCTAATATAGGACTGTAATGTTGTCACCATTGGTTTTAAATAAAAGTCCACATATTCGGATAGTTTACAGGTCAGGGAATCAATTCCCGAAATAATTGGCCGGCCTGGAGGTGTCTTTTGATCTTTATGTATCTTTGGTAGATAATAAAAGGTCGCTACCCTGCAGTTATCATTGTACAAGAACTTTTTCTCATCCAAAGTAATTGCCCCCAGATTCTTAGCCTTATTTAATAATTCAAACAGAATTTTAATAAAATCATGAGTCGGATCTCTAAATAATTTTTGGTAAGTTTCCTTGTCATTTAGGATTCTAAATGATTCTTTCAGGTAATCACTTCTATTTAGAATCACAATACTCCCCCACTTATCCGCTTCTCTTATGATGATTTCATTATCTTTTGACAGGTTCTTTAAAGCCTTTAATTCATATTTGTTTAAATTCTGTTTGTCTTTTCTTACCTTATTATCAATTTTTTCACATAAGTTTGTTAAATCCTTTTCCACCAATTTTTGAAATACTGGGATATGATTCCCTTGAGAGTGTAATGGATAAAAAATTTACTTTGGTTTAAAACCACTCTGTATCCCATGAGAGCCTTCAACTTCCAAGGTTTCCAACAGAGACAGAGTGTACTCATCCAGACCTGTTTTCCAACTACTGGCCCCTTCAGTATTAGATTCCAAAGATATCAAATTGGTCAATGTTTCCCAATCTTCAACCTTTAGATTAATATTGTCTTTATTCTTAAGTTTAGTTTTTTCAAAATGGCGTGTTAGAGTTAATTTTCGAATAAATTTATTCAAATCTATAAATAACTCAAATGAATTTGGATTCTCTGAGGGAGAAAAAGAAAGACCTTTTTGGAGTAGACTTAATTCTGCTGGCGTTAATCTCTTATCTGATAAATTAAATATTTTAGTTTTTTCTTTATTTAAAATTATTTTCTTCTCTTTATTTCGTATATTTCGTCCCCCTCGCTTTCCTCGTCTGATTCTATAGGTCTTTTTTGTCTTGTATAAAAGTGAGTTATTGGTACATTTCCTTTTTCCACTATTTGTGGTTTTGTTAATTTCCCTGATTTTCCTAAAAAAGAGGCATTATCTTTAATTTTTCCTGACTTATTATTCTCGTGATTACTGTTTCTTACCTGTGGGTCAGAGAAATGCTCAGAAGAAGAAGGTACCTCTCTGTCCTCTCTCTCATGTGTTGCCATCACTACTTTTGAATTCTGATTAAGGTTTTTTTTATTATTATTATGAAAATTCTGAGCTTTTTTATGGCCCCTTTTTGGTTGACCATTGACATATCTATGATTATCCCTACTATCATTTGGAGTTCTATCCTGGTATGCATGTTCATAGTAATGATTATAATTATAATTATTAGAATCCTTCCTGCGCCAATTATGAGAGTTAGCCCTAGGGCCCTGGGGGTAATAAAAACCCTCATTCTTTGACCTATTGTTTTGGTAATGCCTTGGTTGTTGTACTGGCGCTTTTACAAAGCTTCTTTTTCTATTAGGATATTCAGATCTTATAGGGGTATTAGTACTTTTTGTCTTTGAGAAAACCTCTTCCATGTCATTCCCCTCTTCTATATTTAATTCCTGTTCAGTCTCCTGATTAATTTCTTCTTGTAACTCTATGTAATCCCTCTTGAATTTTTTATGTTTCCTATATTCAATTTCCTTTTCATATTTTTGTACCCTCTGTTTGGTTTCTTTATTAATTTCATCATATAGAGCATCCTCCCTGAATGGTTCTAATTCACCTCTAATTTTATTTATCTCCTCCACTATTTTAGATAATTTCCTGTCTCTATATCTGATTAGAATATCTATAAATTTATTTGAGCAATCCGTTAAGGCTTGCTCCCATTCTAAATGATATTCTACATCAGCTAAATCAAAAATAGCTGTTTTTGACATACGCAACCCCTTCGGTATTAAATTCTTTTTGATATATTTTTTTAAAATTCTTTTATCATAATAATGATTAATTTGTAATTTACTCAATTTTTCTAATTTCTGAAATAATTCCCTTGGATCCACAGTTTCTCTACTCAGATCCTCTTCTTCATCAGACATAGAATCATTTCTTTGTGTATTAAAATAATCTCCATAATAAAAAGTGGTCATTATGTTAGGTTAAAAAGTGCTGCTGTTCTAATTGAGTTAAGAAAATGACAAATGAAACAAAAAAGCGTGTATGTGAAAAGGGTTAAAAAACCCCTCTTCCAAAACACAGAACTGCGCTCTAAATAAACCTTTTTCACAATTTAACTCAATGTATTATAAATATGTGGATAGTACCAAAATCAAACAATCAAATAATCAGATAATATTGGGTCATGGAAATATACAACAGAATAACCAAAATATGTATATGATAAGGTTATATAAAAAATGTAGGGGGTGTGAGAGAGTAGGTAATATTGCTAATTTGCTCTAAATGGTGCCACCCTTATAGTAAATATACAATATATAATAAAGATAGAAAAAATACCAGGGTATATAAGATTACCCTAGAACAGCAAGGGATAAATAAACGGCACACATAAGAGACTTTCAAAAATTTATTAATAATAAGTTCCCAAAATACACTTCAGTATATAGCAATATCTTATCTGTCAATTTCAGTCACCACTAAAGACAGCAAAATCTAAAACATTTAAAGTGCACTGAGACCTAATTCTTTCCCTATACTATAAATCTCAGAAAAAAACATCATAAACAATCAGGGGTTAACCAGAAAACTTATGTTTATAACGAATTGTACATAGAATCTAATGTTTATAGGACATATATAGTAGGTAGGCAAAATACATGTTATATATATGGCTGCAGTCCAAACAGGGGTGAACTATATTGTATATAGAAAAGCGCTGTTCTAGGGTAATCTTATATACCCTGGTATTTTTTCTATCTTTATTATATATTGTATATATATATATATATATATATATATACAGGGAGTGCAGAATTATTAGGCAAGTTGTATTTTTGAGGATTAATTTTATTATTGAACAACATCCATGTTCTCAATGAACCCAAAAAACTCATTAATATCAAAGCTGAATAGTTTTGGAAGTAGTTTTTAGTTTGTTTTTAGTTATAGCTATTTTAGGGGGATATCTGTGTGTGCAGGTGACTATTACTGTGCATAATTATTAGGCAACTTAACAAAAAACAAATATATACCCATTTCAATTATTTATTTTTACCAGTGAAACCAAAATAACATCTCAACATTCACAAATATACATTTCTGACATTCAAAAACAAAACAAAAACAAATCAGTGACCAATATAGCCACCTTTCTTTGCAAGGACACTCAAAAGCCTGCCATCCATGGATTCTGTCAGTGTTTTGATCTGTTCACCATCAACATTGCGTGCAGCAGCAACCACAGCCTCCCAGACACTGTTCAGAGAGGTGTACTGTTTTCCCTCCTTGTAAATCTCACATTTGATGATGGACCACAGGTTCTCAATGGGGTTCAGATCAGGTGAACAAGGAGGCCATGTCATTAGATTTTCTTCTTTATACCCTTTCTTGCCAGCCACGCTGTGGAGTACTTGGACGCGTGTGATGGAGCATTGTCCTGCATGAAAATCATGTTTTTCTTGAAGGATGCAGACTTCTTCCTGTACCACTGCTTGAAGAAGGTGTCTTCCAGAAACTGGCAGTAGGACTGGGAGTTGAACTTGACTCCATCCTCAACCCGAAAAGGCCCCACAAGCTCATCTTTGATGATACCAGCCCAAACCAGTACTCCGCCTCCACCTTGCTGGCGTCTGAGTCGGACTGGAGCTCTCTGCCCTTTACCAATCCAGCCACGGGCCCATCCATCTGGCCCATCAAGACTCACTCTCATTTCATCAGTCCATAAAACCTTAGAAAAATCAGTCTTGAGATATTTCTTGGCCCAGTCTTGACATTTCAGCTTGTGTGTCTTGTTCAGTGGTGGTCGTCTTTCAGCCTTTCTTACCTTGGCCATGACTCTGAGTATTGCACACCTTGTGCTTTTGGGCACTCCAGTGATGTTGCAGCTCTGAAATATGGCCAAACTGGTGGCAAGTGGCATCTTGGCAGCTGCACGCTTGACTTTTCTCAGTTCATGGGCAGTTATTTTGCGCCTTGGTTTTCCCACACGCTTCTTGCGACCCTGTTGACTATTTTTAATGAAACGCTTGATTGTTCGATGATCATGCTTCAGAAGCTTTGCAATTTTAAGAGTGCTGCATCCCTCTGCAAGATATCTCACTATTTTTTACTTTTCTGAGCCTGTCAAGTCCTTCTTTTGACCCATTTTGCCAAAGGAAAGGAAGTTGCCTAATAATTATGCACACCTGATATAGGGTGTTGATGTCATTAGACCACACCCCTTCTCATTACAGAGATGCACATCACCTAATATGCTTAATTGGTAGTAGGCTTTCGAGCCTATACAGCTTGGAGTAAGACAACATGCATAAAGAGGATGATGTGGTCAAAATACTCATTTGCCTAATAATTCTGCACTCCCTGTATATACATACACACATGGGGCCCTTCTCAGACAAATACCTTTAAATATGAAAATGTAAATGTATTCAATTTTAATACTTTTATTATGTTTTAATCTAAATATTTCAAATTCCAATTTTCTTCACATATTTGTATTTTAAATATATATATATATATATATATATATATATATATATATATATATATATATATATATATATATATATATATATATATATACAGTATCTCTATATATCTGTATATATCCATATCTGTAGATATATATATAGCCAAAGAGGTTATTCCAGATTGATAAATTATGCATAGAAATGCAGAATTTAACACAAATCTATGTACTCTCAGCACAGATGAAATTGAAGAGGAATAGTGATAAAAATGAAAAGGTTAAGAGATTACTCTTCACCACGGAATATTCCCCTGATAAAAGAAACTTTTTTTTTTTTTAAACGATTTTTATTGAAGTCAAAAACAAATACAACATATAGGGTATGCCCCAAAACAATTACAGATAAGTGTATACACAGTATGATAATTAGAAAGGTATGGCAAACAAATCCATGTAGAAAAAGCATTATGTATCTATATATCTCAAGCGTTATTATAAAATTTGGGCTATCTATAGGAAGACTTCAGTTTTACAATAGGATATCATAAATGTAATATAAACAGAAATGGTCCTCTCTGTGCCATATAAAAAGTAAATTAGGGTGTCTGCTCAGGTAAGATTAAAGCCAGGGAGGAGTTAGCCCTATAGTTTTATGGGGAGGGGGAATGCAGCTGGCGAGAGCTGCTCAAAATAGAGTAGGGGGGGGAATGGGGGGGGGGGTGGAGCCAGTTAGCATGTCGAGTTTGTAAATGCACTGGGATCTCAGAGCTTTCAAGTACATCACTCATTGGGCCATCCTCTATTTACGCCGTGAGTAAATTTAAGCTAGGGAATGTAAAAATAAGGGTAGCTTCCTATAGAGGATGCGAACAGGGGGAGGTATTTATATATAGAGAGAACAGAGGACCGCTACCTGAGCCCCTCTCCTGGGGAGATGCCAGCTATAGGCGATGTGGGTAAAAGGAGTGGGGGTATGACCCGCAGGTAAAAAATTCCGGTGGGAAAGGGAGGAGAGGGGTCAGATGGAAGAGATAGATGAGTGGGTATAAATGTAAAGGAATTCTATAGCAATAATCAAACAATAGAATAGTGATGTAACTAGGAGTGGGCTACGTAAAATAAATATTCAGTAAAGTGCATAATAATTATGCGGTTAAAAAAGGGGAACATTTTAATACAAGGTATATATAAATATGTGATAAACTAGTCTCTATAACATCTACACTATCTGAGTTCTATATTATAGAAGCTTTAAAGATTGCAAATATACATTGAGATATATGTGGGACTATGTAAGAACATTAGTGAAAACTCCTGAAGCATTATATATGATAAGATAAATATTGATTATAGATTAATTATTCCAAGTTGTAGTGTGCTTTTATGATGCTCACATAAGGTAACATAGATTGTACAATAACCAGTGTAGAGCCTAAATTCCCAAGTGGCAGTGACCCCGGAGTTGTGTTATATACCTCTTAAACATGATGATGTAAACCCAGAATAAAATAGTGAGCCGTAAGAAACCTGAGCCATGGTAGTCCAAGCGACCCCCTCATCTAATATATGCACTGTCCTGGGTAGCGTAACTTGTAACTTCTAATAGCCAGGACCATCTATAAGTTAATTCAAAGGGATTAGCCCCAGGAGCAGAGCACAATGAGCCCAGAGTATATTATGGGGCAAGCATTAACTTCCTGAAAAGCTGTTAGGAGTCCACTTACACATAAAATCCAATGAAATTATTGTATATAGATAGCTATAACATATTTTAATAAACAAAAAGGAACATATTATACTAACCCTCTGGGTCTTGTAGCTAGTGAAGGTAAATGCGGGAATATTGTAAGTGATCATTCAATCCAATAGTAAGTAGCTACTAAGGTAGAGGCAATAGTTTCTCCTAAAGTGCAGCATATTTGGGCTTTTAAGACCTAATATATAGAGCGGACAGTATTTACCCAAGGCCGTGCAACGAATACACTATCGTGGGATAGGTACATATATCTACTATGTAATTATGAGGGGTACCTGCGATGCTATGTAGGGACTCTAGATAGAGTTGATAAATAGCATGTGCTGATGTAAGGATCTATCTGTAGGTGGCTTAAGTGAACCTACTCTTAGAGTAACATCTTGGCAACTTCATGGTATATACAGAGGAGGGACGGATATGGGACTTGTCCTCCTCAGACCTAAAATTGCTATACAAACTAGTAAATTAAAGCAAGTAGAAATTGTACATTCCCTAAATACCTTTGCTATATAGTATACCTAGAAATCATATATACACACAACCAAGATGACAGAGTAATAATATGTTTGTACAAGTTTAGGTTCATCAAACTAGATCTGTTGCTATTAACTACATGTAGCTGTACTTCCATGTTGACATAGTGTTCTTTAACAGCAGGTTTCCATGTCTAAGTAAAGTCCTAGTAGGTGGCATCATTGCGCACTCAGGGTGAACCATATACATAGGTATAAGCAACACAAAAAGTAGAATGTATACTAATTAAATCAAGCAATAAGCTGGTTGCAATCTGAACACCTTAACATGGAATTAGTTATCTATAGATGCATGATTTTTAAGCATCTAGCTCACCTGTGAAATACAATATTTTGTGTAAAAGAGAAAATAGCTGAGAGAGAGGGATTATCATCTTATGCATCGACCCAATAGTGTCATATACACATGGGAGATAAGTCTCAGAACTTATTGAAACTTATAGGAACATGGAGTGTATAAGTCAAGAGACATGTACATATACAACAAGGATACTGCAATACCATTAGTGCTAGTGTCTCCAGGTATACACTGAATTATAAGGTTATAAGGTAATACCACCTAAGTGCACAGCAATATTGTTAGAGCTAGTGGCTCCACTTATATACTCAATTTTAAAGTCACAGATTCAGACAAATTATCATATAGCAGAACTAAAACCCTTTAGTAAGGATCTTAACTATCCTACATAAATATGTAGACATTTTATTGCAATCAATTCTAACTGACACTTTTGGGTATAATCAACGTCCTGAGTAGTGCTATATATGCTAATAATGTGCAGAATTACAGTTCAATGAAGAGTTCCACATTGTTACAACAGGACTAACTGCAAAGCTATAGACTGTCTGACTGCGCCACAGTCTCTCAGCCGAATCCTATAGATCTGTCTGCAGATAATGTAGATAGCCTCCCGGATTGAAAGGGCCTCTCACTAAACCGATGCAGTGTATGACAACCATCTTGTGAGGCCCAGCTGGTAGTATGCTCAGATCATGCGATGCAGACGCAGAGAAGCACTCTCTCGATCCCCCACCACACACTGACAGGCGACCGGGCAAATCCCAACCGTCTAAGGTGAGAGTAGCAAGATAGATGGAGCTATTGCAGCTCCACGGGGTCACAATATCACAAGAAAGGTCTGATGTAATTACACTCATGCTCTCATGTGTGATGTCCCCGAGAGCGATACTGCTAGCTAGCTGCGAGGGCTCATTCAGGCTCCATAGCTTAGTAGATGTGTCCTGCTGTAGAGTGCTCTTGAGGGGATCCTTTTGCAAAATTAAAAGTGTAACTTTCCGACCCATGAGAGTGATCACATCCTCCAGATCAGGGTCATTGCAGGGCAGGGTAGGACCCGTAAGTACACTGGGCATTTTAACAATAAGGTCCACCTTAGGCTCCACAGTCTTCATGCTTCACATACAAAAGAGGCTGATTTCCGCAGGTCAGAATGTCTACATTACTCAACCTGCCTTGTGTCGGGATTACCCGTTGCGCCATAATATTCTTTAAACTGGTTGATATATCATCAAAACTAGCCGACATCTGTAAACTGAGTCCCCGCAGAGCTGCAAAAATAGTAGAGGGCCCTTCCTCCATACTGGATATCAGAGCTTGAGTAGGCCGCAGGGACCTGGGCACATTCTAGTCTGCAACGGCTGTCTGGGGTAAAATCCGATAGGAAAATATAATAAAGACGTCCACTGGTACTGTAAAGGCAGATCTGCACATCCAGGGTTAGTTTTATAGTCAGTTGTAAAAGATTGGTTCCAATTTTCTATTGTATTAAATAAATTTCTGCAGGAGCTCTATGAAACACGTCTTCCCTGCTTAGCTGCTGGCTCCGCCCACGATAAAAGAAACTTTAATGATGACCTTAAACGCCATTGGACAGTAGTGAATACAGATCCAACACTGCCCTTTAAAGATTATGGACCACCTATGATTGCATTCAGAAAGTCTAGATCCCTTAGAGCCAGCTAATAGTGACAGACCCGGATCACTGTTACCAAAAAAACTAGTTGCATAACAAGAAGAAGGGATGTTACACATGTCTAGGCTGCACTACATGCAACTCCATGATCCAAGGGACCCAGTTCAGAGATCCCCACACGAACCAGATATTTGATATCAAGTTCTACCTTACATGTACCACTACACATGTTGTATATCTTTTGAATTGTACCTGTTGACAATTTACGTGGGAAAAAACTAGCGATAATATTCGCACCTGGATGGCCAATTACAGACATTCAATTCGAGAAGCCATTGAAAAACAGAAGAGAGAATGACCAGTGTCTAGGCATTTTATGAAACACAAACATACAGTGTGCGACCTCAGATTCATTCTGATCGACCACATACCGCCTCTAAGGAGAGGAGGGGACAGAATCAAAGTGAATATTTAAATTAAGAACCCTATACCCAAATGGACTGAACCATCAGATAGATGGCAATGCTTTTTGTAACATAGGTTGGTTGTATTGTTTCCATCAGTAGGCTAGATGCAACACATTGAATCTGTCTACAGAATGGCCTCCCTATACATTTTATCTATTTAAAACTTTAGAAAACTCTGTAGTTGGAGTATTCAGTTAAGTAGATGGAGTGCAAAAAATCTGCTCACATAGTGAAGTTCTTCATTTAGTTCTGTGCAATACTATTTCAATGAAACTTAAGCATAAAAGATTTCACATATATACAAACACACACACAAATACACCCATACACCCACATACACCTTTGATCCCAGGGGCGTATTAATGCATAGGCCAACAAGGCTGGTGACTAGCGCAGCAATTTTTTTGGGGCGGCACTTCTTCGTTGATTTAATTTTCTTTTATTTTGACAGGGCGGCGGTCATGTGACCGGCTTTTCACTGAGGTCACGTGACATTTTCGACCAGCCTCCTGCCTTCCTGTCTGTTGACAAGCCATACATGGATGGAGGCAGTAACAAACGTGTGCACATTATCTCCCAAACCAGGCGGTGAGAACTCTTAGAAGAAGAGAAGTGGAGTCATTTCGATGAGTGTGATCGGTGGAGTGGCGGAGCAGAGACTTAGAGCACTGGGGAGTAGAGGGGCCTGACCCGGCTGAGTCTGACTTAACTTAGGTAGGGAGCAGGGCACACCACAGTGAAGCCAAAATTTCACACGCTGACAGCCTGACAGAGTCAGAAGACTCAGTGACTCATGTACTTGTCTTTTTCTGTGCTAGCTGGGTCAGTGGGGCTTAATCTAATGCCACCCTCCTCCTCTATTATTTTATTGCCTAACAATGCCTACAGTTACACACACACACTTGTGTATGTGACTGTGTGTGTATACTGTGTAGCTGGTTGTAGGCTATAAATGGAGTAGGAGTCCGACATTAGATTAAGAACTAAGTCTCTCTTGAACTTAGAATCATCTTAAGAGTGAATTGAAGACAAGACAGTACCTTGAACTAGAATGTTATCTCAGCTGGCCTGGTACTAAGAAGACTCAGTGTACTTTAGTTTCTGTACTAGGCTAGCTGTGAGTCAGTGACAGTATGCAATTAGTGAGCTCTACAGTCTACTTCTACAAATTGATTAAAGGGAGGGAATGGGATCATATAATAAACTAGTTTTGCATTCACAAAATGTTACTGAGCGGTTGCGTAAAGTATTTTTATCTGCCCTTTAATACATAAATGTGCTAGTCTACAATAAATTCTCAATTTAGGCCACACTTATGCAACTGTGTATTAGACGCCTCACCATGCGTAAAAATAAAACATCAGACACAAGCCTCTCCCAAGCTATTTCATTTCACAGAAATTATAAAACAGCCTAAATATAGAAATGGCAAACATAACTAGGCTACTCTAACTGTGGCCAATGAAGAAATGAAATATTTTGCAAATTGAAATAGAAAGTGAAAAAAAAGTCATGTTACTCTCCCTGACCCAAAAAATTATATTGCTAAAAAACGGCCTAAATACGGGGGGGGCAGCAGGATTCTGAGTGCCTATGGCAGCAGAAACCCTAAATACGCCACTGTTTGAGCTCTTCCCTTTCCCAACCCTTGTCATATACCATATCCCTTTAATTCTGCCTCACAAACTTGTTTTCTTTAATAATACTTGTTTTCCAAAATATTAAGAATGAATATAACATAATTCCTTTATTTCCATTGTATTTTCTTATTTGTTTTATTATGCTAGCAAGTGAAAATCATTTAATCCAGGTCTCAAAAAGCATAACATTTGAAAATGGTATTTGGATTGAACTTGAGTGCAATACTTAAATCATCACTTGTAATATGAGCTCAATAAGCAAATCAAATAATATGCAATCCTCTGCCTGCACTCAGTTTCCATCTGATTTAATAGTCCAAAATATAGGGACTTCAACAACTTCAACAACCTTCCATAGTCTGTGGCTGCTCCCTCCCCCTTGTTATGGTCAAGCTCCATTTGCAGACACAGAGGCTGCATCACTCCGGAGACCCAGGTGATGCTTTAAAAACAACCGGCATCACTCACTCCTTCAAGTCAACCTAAAGAAGCACTTGATAGCTTCCTATTCATATACTGGAAGCTTCTTCCTTGATCCATTTAGGGTACACAAGTGAGGAGTGGGCTGATCAATCCATTACCACCTTGTGAGCTTACATTAGTAACAATTCAGCTAAAATGTATCCAAGTCCCCATAAGTGTGTAGACAATACAAAGTTCCAGAATTTAAATAAAAGACCTCTTACTCCTTAAGGAATGTAAAAAAAGAGAATATGGAATGAAAACTCCTAACAATACAAAACTTTATTTCTTTATAATAAAAAAAGCATATACAAGCTTATTTATAAGAGCATGTTTACCTTTTTGTATTGTTTTGTATTGTTTCTTGGTCCCTAATAGTTGAGAAGCAAGGCTGTTGTATTTAAGAAATTAAATGGATGTGAACCAGATTAATTATTGTGTAACCAGTGCGTTAGCAGTATATCGGCTAGATTACGAGTTTTGCATTATGAGTAAAAAAGCAGCATTAAGCCTCATAACGCTGCTTTTTTACTACCGCTGCTATTACAAGTCTTGTAGGTACAGCTGTCCCGCACACTTATTTGGCCTTACCGCAAATCAATTTACGCAATTTGCGTATAGTCTATTTTCAATGGGACTTACATAGCGCCGGTATTACAAGATTTTTGTGTAAATGTGAGTGGTACAGCCTATCCCGCAAGATTCGTAACGCATTCTAAAGTCAGTAGTTATGAGTTTTACACTACAGAGCTGTAGCATAAAACTCATAACTAAAGTGCTAAAAAGTACACTAACACCCATAAACTACCTACTAACCCCTAAACTGAGGCCCTCCCGCATAGCAAACATTAAAATAAAAATATTAACCCCTAATCTGCCGATCCCAACATCGCCACCACTATAATAAAAATATTAACTCCTAAACCGTCGCACTCCCGCCTCGCGAACACTAGTTAAATATTATTAACCCCTAATCTGCCGCCCCTAACATCGCCGCAACCTACATTACAGTTATTAACCCCTAATCTTCCCCCCCCCACGTCGCCGCAACTATACTAAATTTATTAACCCCTAAACCTAAGTCTAACCCTAACACCCCCTAACTTAAATATAATTAAATTAAATCTAAATCAAACCTACTATTAATAACTAAATAATTTATATTTAAAACTAAATGCTTACCTGTAAAATAAACCCTAAGCTAGCTACAATATAACTAATAGTTACATTGTATCTAGCTTAGGGTTTATTTTTATTTTACAGGCAAGTTTGTATTTATTTTAACAAGGTAGAATAGTTATTAAATAGTTATTAAATATTTAATAACTACCTAGCTAAAATAAATACAAATTTACCTGTAAAATAAAACCTAACCTAAGTTACACTAACACCTAACCTTACACTACAATTAAATAAATTACCTAAATTAAATACAATTAACTAAATTAAATACAATTACCTAAATTACAAAAACAAACAAACACTAAATTACACAAAATAAAAAACAAATTAGAAGATATTTAAACTAATTACACCTAATCTAATAACCCTATCAAAATAAAAAAGCCCCCCCAAAATAAAAAAAAAACCCAGCCTAAACTAAACTACCAATAGCCCTTAAAAGGGCCTTTTGCTGGGCATTGCCCCAAAGAAATCAGCTCTTTTACCTGAAAAAAAATAATACAAACACCCCCCAACAGTAAAACCCACCACCCACACAACCAACCCCCCAAATAAAACCCTAACTAAAAAAAGCTAAGCTCCCCATTGCCCTGAAAAGTGCATTTGAATGGGCTTTGCCCTTAAAAGGGCATTTAGCTGTATTGCAGCCCAAAGCCCTAACCAAAAGAAACCCCCACCCAATACACCCTTAAAAAATCCTAACACTAACCCCCCGATGATTCACTTACCGGGAGAAGTCTTCATCCTAGAAGCAAGATGTCCTCAACAAAGCCGGCAGAAGTGGTCTTAGAATTAGAATTCTATCAGCCAATTGTAATTCAAGGGACACCATCTTGGATGACGTCATTTAAAGGAACCTTCAATCGTCGTTAGCCATCGAAAGAAGAGGATGCTCCACATCGGATGTCTTTAAAATGGAGCCACTTTGCGTCAGAAGGATGAAGATAGAAGATGCCGTCTGGATGAGATAGAAGATGCTGTCTGGATGAAGACTTTTGCCCGTCTGGAGGGCCACTTCTACTCGT
Source organism: Bombina bombina (assembly GCF_027579735.1). Classification (NCBI taxonomy): domain Eukaryota; kingdom Metazoa; phylum Chordata; class Amphibia; order Anura; family Bombinatoridae; genus Bombina; species Bombina bombina. The sequence goes on along the minus strand of NC_069503.1, from coordinate 626,727,787 downwards.
CTGGAGGACCACTTCTGCCGGCTTTGTTGAGGACATCTTGCCGCTTGGATGAAGACTTCTACCGGTAAGTGAATCTTCAGGGGGTTAGTGTTAGGATTTTTTAAGGGTGTTTTGGGTGATTTTTTTTTTAGGTTAGGGCTTTGGGCTGCAATAGAGCTAAATGCCCTTTCTTCTGTTAAGTGTGATCAGTCCACGGGTCATCATTACTTCTGGGATATTAACTGCTCCCCTACAGGAAGTGCAAGAGGATTCACCCAGCAGAGCTGCATATAGCTCCTCCCCTCTACGTCACTCCCAGTCATTCTCTTGCACCCAGCAACTAGATAGGTCGTGTGAGAGGACTATGGTGATTATACTTAGTTTTATATCTTCAATCAAAAGTTTGTTATTTTAAAATAGCACCGGAGTGTGTTATTACCTCTCTGGCAGAGTTTGAGGAAGAATCTACCAGAGTTTTGCTATGATTTTAGCCGGAGTAGTTAAGATCATATTGCTGTTCTCGGCCATCTGAGGAGTGAGGTAAACTTCAGATCAGGGGACAGCGGGCAGACAATGGAATTGATGAGAAAATCCTGCCATACCGATATAATGTCATGTATGTATACTTTACACTTCAGTATTCTGGGAGAATGGTACTTCACTAGAATTACACTGTAAGAAAGACATAAAGCTGTTTAATAACTAGAGATTATGTTTAACGTTTTTGCTGGAATGTAAAATCGTTTTCATTTGCTGAGGTACTGAGTGAATAAATGTTTGGGCACCATTTTTCCACTTGGCAGTTGCTTAAATCTGTTTTTTCTGTCAGTTTCTGTTCTCCCTCACTGCTGTGTGTGTGGGGGAGGGGCGCTTTTACTATGCATCAAATATTTCAGTCAGCAACTCATTGTATTCCCTGCATGATCTGGTTCATCTCTACAGAGCTCAGGGGTCTTCAAAACTTATTTTGAGGGAGGTAATTTCTCTCAGCAGAGCTGTGAGAATTATAGTTTGACTGAAATAAAAACTTTTATTCTGTAATTTGTTTCCTGCTTTCAGAAATTGTTATCTTTGCTAATGGGATTAAACCTTTGCTAAAGTTGTGTTGTTTACAAGGATTGAGGCTATAACTGTTTCAATTTATTAATTTTTAACTGTCATAGATCTTCTGTGCTTCTTAAAGGCACAGTACGTTTTAATATTATTCTATTTGAATTGTATTTCCAAGTTGCAAGTTTATTTGCTAGTGTGTTAAACATGTCTGATTCAGAAGATGATACCTGTGTCATTTGTTGCAATGCCAAAGTGGAGCCCAATAGAAATTTATGTACTAACTGTATTGATGCTACTTTAAATAAAAATCAATCTGTACAAATTGAACAAATTTCACCAAACAACGAGGGGAGAGTTATGCCGACTAACTCGCCTCACGTGTCAGTACCTACATCTCCCGCTCAGAGGGAGGTGCGTGATATTGTAGCGCCGAGTACAGCTGGGCGGCCATTACAAATCACATTACAGGATATGGCTACTGTTATGACTGAAGTTTTGGCTAAATTACCAGAACTAAAAGGTAAGCGTGATCACTCTGGGGTGAGAACAGAGTGCGCTGATAATATTAGGGCCATGTCAGACACTGCGTCACAGGTGGCAGAACATGAGGACGGAGAACTTCATTCTGTGGGTGACGGTTCTGATCCAAACAGACTGGATTCAGATATTTCAAATTTTAAATTTAAACTGGAAAACCTCCGTGTATTACTAGGGGAGGTGTTAGCGGCTCTGAATGATTGTAACACAGTTGCAATACCAGAGAAAATGTGTAGGTTGGATAAATATTTTGCTGTACCGACGAGTACTGAGGTTTTTCCTATACCTAAGAGACTTACTGAAACGCCAAGCTTCCTCGTTACGGGTCCAGATCCAGGGATCCAGGAGCAGTCCTGATAGATGCTCTGACAGCACCTTGGGACTTCAGGATGGCTTACGTGTTTCCACCCTTCCCGTTGCTTCCTCGATTGATAGCCAGAATCAAACAAGAGAGAGCATCAGTGATTCTAATAGCACCTGCGTGGCCACGCAGGACTTGGTATGCAGACCTGGTGGACATGTCATCCTGTCCGCCTTGGTCTCTACCTCTGAAACAGGACCTTCTGATACAGGGTCCCTTCAAACATCAAAATATGGCGTAAATACCTACATTGGTGTGAATCCAAAGGTTACTCTTGGAGTAAGGTTAGGATTCCTAGGATATTGTCTTTTCTACAAGAAGGTTTAGAAAAGGGTTTATCTGCTAGTTCATTAAAGGGACAGATCTCAGCTCTGTCCATTCTGTTACACAAACGTCTGTCAGAAGTTCCTGACGTCCAGGCTTTTTGTCAGGCTTTGGCCAGGATTAAGCCTGTGTTTAAAACTGTTGCTCCACCATGGAGTTTAAACCTTGTTCTTAATGTTTTACAGGGCGTTCCGTTTGAACCCCTTCATTCCATTGATATAAAGTTGTTATCTTGGAAAGTTCTATTTTTAATGGCTATTTCCTCGGCTCGAAGAGTCTCTGAATTATCAGCCTTACATTGTGATTCTCCTTATTTGATTTTTCATTCGGATAAGGTAGTCCTGCGTACTAAACCTGGGTTCTTACCTAAGGTAGTTACTAACAGGAATATCAATCAAGAGATTGTTGTTCCTTCTTTATGCCCAAATCCTTCTTCAAAGAAGGAACGTCTACTGCACAACCTGGATGTAGTCCGGGCTCTAAAATTTTACTTGCAGGCAACTAAGGAATTCCGACAAACGTCTTCTCTGTTTGTCATTTACTCTGGGCAGAGGAGAGGTCAAAAAGCTTCCGCTACCTCTCTTTCTTTTTGGCTTCGTAGCATAATTTGTTTAGCTTATGAGACTGCTGGACAGCAGCCCCCTGAAAGAATTACAGCTCATTCTACTAGAGCTGTGGCTTCCACTTGGGCCTTCAAGAATGAGGCCTCTGTTGAACAGATTTGCAAGGCTGCAACTTGGTCTTCGCTTCATACTTTTTCCAAATTTTACAAATTTGACACCTTTGCTTCATCGGAGGCTATTTTTGGGAGAAAGGTTCTTCAGGCAGTGGTTCCTTCTGTATAAAGAGTCTGCCTATCCCTCCCGTCATCCGTGTACTTTTGCTTTGGTATTGGTATCCCAGAAGTAATGATGACCCGTGGACTGATCACACTTAACAGAAGAAAACATAATTTATGCTTACCTGATAAATTCCTTTCTTCTGTAGTGTGATCAGTCCACGGCCCGCCCTGTTTTTAAGGCAGGTAAATATTTTTTAATTTATACTCCAGTCACCACTTCACCCTTGGCTTTTCCTTTCTCGTTGGTCCTTGGTCGAATGACTGGGAGTGACGTAGAGGGGAGGAGCTATATGCAGCTCTGCTGGGTGAATCCTCTTGCACTTCCTGTAGGGGAGCAGTTAATATCCTAGAAGTAATGATGACCCGTGGACTGATCACACTACAGAAGAAAGGAATTTATCAGGTAAATTATGTTTTTAAGGGCAATGTCCATCTAAATGCTCTTTTCAGGGGTTGTGGTTGTGTGGGTGGTGGGTTTTACTGTTGGGGGTTTGTTTGTATTTTTTTTTACAGGTAAAAGAGCTGAATTCTTTGGGGCAATGCCCTGCAAAAGGCCCTTTTAAGGTCTATTGGTAGTTTAGTTTAGGCTAGGGTTTTTTATTTTGGGTGGGCTTTTTTTATTTTAATAGGGCTATTAGATTAGGTGTAATTAGTTTAAAGATTTTGCAATTTGTTTTTTATTTTCTGTAATTTAGTGTTTGTTTGTTTTTTGGTAATTTAGATAATTTTATTTAATTTATTTAATTATATTTAATGTAGGGAATTTATTTAATTGTAGTGTAGTGTTACGGGTTATTGTAATTTAGGTTAGGTTTTATTTTACAGGTAAATGTGTATTTATTTTAGCTAGGTAGTTATTAAATAGTTAATAACTATTTAGTAACTATTCTACCTAGTTAAAATAAATACAAACTTGCCTGTAAAATTAAAATAAACCCTTAGCTAGTACAATGTAACTATTAGTTATATGGTAGCTAGCTTAGGGTTTATTTTATAGGTAAGTATTTAGTTTTAAATAGGAATTATTTAGTTAATGATAGGAATTTTTCTTTAGATTTATTTAAATTATATTTAAGTTAGGGGGTGTTAGGGTTAGGGTTAGACTTAGATTTAGGGGTTAATAAATATAATGTAGGTGGCGGCGATGTCTGGAGCAGCCGATTAGAGGTTAATCAGTACAATGTAGGTGGCGGCGATGTCCGGAGCTACAGATTAGGGGTTAATAACATTATGTAGGTGTCAACGATGTTGGGGGCAGCAGATTAGGGGTTAATAAATGTAGGTAGGTTTCTGCGACATTGGGGGAGGGAGATTAGGGGTTAATAAATATAATATACAGGCAAACATTGAGGGCACAGTAACATAATCGACTTGGTGTAAATAGGAACTGAAGGGAAGCTATTATAGTATTGGCGCCTCTTCCGACACAAACCTGAGTCAGCAGACAAAAGCTGCTTGCAGCTCAAATATGAATAAACACAAGAAGATCCCTTGAGACAAGTTCCCAGACCTATAGTATTTTCCAAAAAAACACAAAGATTGGAGGTGGCGCCTACGGCCGTCTGACAATTAATAAGCAATTGGTTAATGCATTCTGTGTATATAGATATAGACACAAATCTTATTTAAAAATAAACACAAATCTTAATTAAAAATGAAACAAAATGCAAATTGCTATAATTGTAAAAATAATTAAAACTTTATTAACACATTAAAACTACTAATTCGTATATACTATTTGATCAATTCCCTGGTAATAAAATTAATAATAATAGACGATCCCAGTTGTAGGGTCGTTACTAACTAAATGACACCGGTGTCTGGCTAACTGGAAATGAATCCAGAATTGGAATAGTGCTTAGAAGTTTCCAATCAAAATCTAATAATAAAAATAAATACCAGTTCTAAGAAAAGCGTATGTGTATTAGTAATTTTTGTATAACACATATGAATAACAATAAATCTTCTCTCGTTCACAATAAATCTTCTCTCATTCACATTGAACGTTTTTAGTAACTACACAGGCTGGTAGGTGCACCTTAGTTTCGTCACCGAAGGAAGCTGGGAGCAAATGATTATTCACTCAATAGGATAATCTGGCAAAGTCTTTTTGCAAATGCTGATGTATTAAAATCATTGATAAACTCCAATAAAAAAAAGTTCCAAGATTGACAAAGGCTCCCTGGAGAGCTGAAACGCGTAGACCATTATCTGGCTTTGTGAAAAAAAGACAGACAGCAGAGCGACTGCAACTGCAAACTCCCAGGACCGCCACGCCAGCTTGTGATTGAATCTGTGTGTAAGACAAGCAAGGAAGACAGTAGGAGTAGTTATACCCATTGGAATAGAAGACTCTAAGTGTGCACACTGAGAAGAAGATCCAGAATAGAAGATATACAAAAACAAGTCCGGCACCACAACAAAAATAAAGCCCAGTTGGATCTTAGCAGGTAAGCGGATAAATAGAGATACCACCATCACCGCTGAGATACTGGGTAAGTGAAAAACCACACATAGAGACTAACTACTTAAAGTCTGATGCGATAAGGTTTTGCAAGAAGAAAACATTCCAGAGAATATACGTTCACAGTAAGGGATGACCTCAGTTCCTGGAACTTTTGTTATTGGAGTTTATCAATGATTTTAATACATCAGCATTTGCAAAAAGACTTTGCCTGATTATCCTATTGAGTAAATAATCATTTGCTCCCAGCTTCCTTCAGTGACGAAACTAAGGTGCACCTACCAGCCTGTGTAGTTACTAAAAATGTCCAATGTGAACGAGAGAAGATTTATTGTGAACGAGAGAAAATTTATTGTTAGTCATATGTGTTAACGAAAATTACTAATACATATAAGCTTTTCTTAGAACTGTTATTTATTTTTATTGTCAGATTTTGATTGGAAACTTCTAAGCACTATTCAAATTCTGGATTCATTTCCAGTTAGCCAGACACCGGTGTCATTTAGTTAGTAACGACCCTACAACTGGGATCGTCTATTATGATTAATTTTATTACCAGGGAATTGATCAAATAGTATATACGAATTAGTAGTTTTAATGTGTTAATAAACTTTTAATTATTTTTACAATTATAGCAATTTGCATTTTGTTTAATTTTTAATTAAGATTTGTGTTTATTTTTAAATAAGATTTGTGTTTATATCTATATACACAGAATGCATTAACCAATTGCTTATTAATTGTCAGATGGCCGTAGGCGCCATCTCCAATCTTTGTGTTTTTTTGAGCTTCCATTTACAACTGTACATTTTTGTGAGAAGTGCAGTTAGTGAGGTTGGCAAGTCTGGTTTTACCTTGAGTCTCAGTTAACACAAACCCTTGTTGCCTGTCTATAGTATTTTCCAATAGGGTCGGCACTTTACAAGCACATCACACAGGATAGTGTAAAAAATTCATACCTTTATTTTCAGTGTTGCATACAAACACACAGCAAACACATGCAGGGTAATTACCAGGAGACACAGGTGCTAGCAGATTGTGACGTCATCTGACGTGTTTCACGCCCTTCTGGCGCTTTGTCAAAGATGTCGGGGTGTGTGTACGTTAGTTACTTTTAAATCATTGAAACTTCAAGATACCACCCCTATATTGATGTCACAATGTTACAAATATGCAAAGCAAGCATAATAAAAAGTTTTAAGTAAAGTGCAATTAAAATGTGATAAAAGTCATTACATATGTTGTTGCTTCATTTATAGCTGGATAAGCATATTTATAGCTATTTTGTATGCAACACTAAAAATAAAGGTATGAAACTTTTACACTATCCTGTGTGATGTGCTTGTAAAGTGCCGACCCTATTGGAAAATACTATAGGTCTGGGAACTTGTCTCAAGGGATCTTCTTGTATTTGTTAATAAATATAATGTAAGTGTCGGCGATGTCGGGGGCGGCAGATTGGGGGTTAATAAGTATAATGTAGGTGGCGGCGATGTCTGGAGCGGCAAATTAGGGGTTAATAAGTATAATACAGGTGTCTGCGATGTCGGGGACGGCAGATTAGGGGTTAATAAGTGTAAGATTAGGGGTGTTTAGACTTGGGGTTCATGTTAGGTGTAAACATAGGAATCAATGGGGCTGCGTTACTGAGTTTTATGCTGCTTTTTGGCAGGTGTTAGACTTTTTCTCAGCCTGCTCTCCCCATTGATGTCTATGGGGAAATTGTGCATGAGCAAGTATAACCAGCTCACCGCTCACTTAAGCAGCGCTGGTATTGAAGTGCAGTGTGGAGCGCAATTTTGCTCTACGCTCACTTCTTGCCTTTAAACACCGGGTTGATAATAACCCTTAATATTGCGCTGCAGGAAAGTGAGCAGTGAGAATAAACTGCAAGTTAGCAACGCACCCCTGTTAATGCACAACTCATAATCTAGGCGCTAGAGTTTATATAAAAAGAATACAAAGAGCTGCACTCAACATACACACTTCAAAAAATAAATTCAAACTAGATGGAGATATAAAATCTAATGGTTTTATTATATGATGTGACATTTTATAATAATAATAATAATTAGACAAATATACATACGCACATACTGCTTTAGAAAACTGTCTCGTCTTGCCATTTAATCATATTACCCTAGCAAATCTTAGCAAGTCTATATACTGGTATTGACTGTTGCCCTTGATAACCATTTCTCAAAGGCTTCTGATTAAGTATTTTAAAAGCATGTTTTTTAATTTGAAATATCTTTTCTAGGGATTATCAATCAATACTGAAATACAAAATATCTGCCAAACGCTAGTCTAGAGTTATAAGTGATTGAACAATAAGATTTATAGTGGAAACCGATAGCCAAAGGAGCGTGGAAAAGGTGAGAAGAAATGATGAAATTTTTTTTTATGAGAGCCTCATTTGCTAGCAATGATGAAACAGATGTAGCATACCTTATATTTTCTTTTAATAAAATGAAAAAAAAAACTAGATAAGATTAATTTCCATAGAGGAGATTGTCCCTTTCCAAAAGTGTTGCAATAAAGAATTGAATCCTCAAAATCATTAATCAAGAAAAGCAAGGCCCAAATTAACAAAGAGGTATGGACAACAACAGTTAGAAAATACAAAGTAGGATCAAAGACCATTAAAACTGAATGATTTAAAAAAAAAAAAGGTAATAGGAAGAAAATAATGGCTGAAATAACGGTATTAGAGCTGTAGAATCAGAAAATAGAGACAGAATGTGGGGATGCTTTAGAGGTGGCGAAAGGTAAGAAAAGCAGCGGTCTGATGACCGCTGCTTGTTAAATACGGCATGCAGGTTCGCTTGTGAGAACCTGCAGTTGTAGGGGGTTGAAAGGCTTGCTTTTTTTAGGTTAGTTAAGCAGGGAGAATTTGTGCTGAAGGATCTATGAATGGTGGGTCTTAGTTTTTTTAAGGCATAACATGCTATGGGCTCCAATTAAGAGACTGGGGCATATTTATCACGCTCCGTATGTAGCTTGATGCCCCCTGTTTCTGACTTGCCTTCAGGCTTGAAGGAAACACAAGTTATGAAGCAGTGGTCTAAAGACTTAGGTGCTCTTAGGTGGCGGACAGACATCCAGAAATCAATCCGATCGAATACAATTGGGTTGACTGACACCTCCTGCTAGCGGACGATTGGCTGCTAATCTGCAGGGGGCGGTATTGCACCGGCAGTTCACAAGAACTGCTGGTGCAATGATAAATGCTGAGAGCGTATGCTATTGGCATTTATCGATGTGCAGCGGACATGATCCGCAATAGCAGATCATGTCCGCTCACACAATGATAATTCGGCCCCAGTGTAGCCAATAGTTAAGAAACAGTGGTTATTTTTTATTGTCTTCACTAGCTCAAACTACTTTGTCACTACTACACTCATGGGTCTCCCTAACAGTAAGAAGGGAAACCAGAGATAGACTCCTTGATCCCTACAGAGATTCAAAATGCAACGCTTATTGCGTTCTCACTTTCATAGGAGGACTCCTAGTATTTTTAGACTGGACTGGACTGAACTGTATATGAGGAAAGATCATACTGATATCCTACAGGGATCCTGTAAAAGGCATATTGATCTGAAAGAGACTGCACCTTAGTGGCACTGGAATGACGAGCAAGCAAGAATGTTTTTCCAGCTCATGTTCATTCTCAGTTGTGTGTGTCTCTCTTTTTTCATTTCTTTCTCTTTAACACTTACATCACAGGTTGAAGGACCTGCATGTTGACAGATCCCTTGTAATATTGTGTAATGATGCTAATAGGAGATGTGTGCAATAAACCTGTTGTGCTATCAACCCAAACCTATGATTGACTCAGCTGATTAACTCAGTACAGTAATACACTGTATATACACACATAAATGGTAGGAACTGCACTCTCTCTAGCCAAAAATGACAACAACCATGTTTCCGGCATGGGCGATAAATAGAAAGTATACAGACTTCAGTATTTCTTTATTCTGGTCAATACCAGAAATTCTGACTGGTTTGTCTGAAACCCAGTGAATGCAGTCTATATACATATATATATATATATATATATATATATATATATATATATATATATATATATATATATATATATATATATATATATATATATTTATATATATATATATAAACATATATATATATATATATATATATATATATATATATATATATATATATATATATATATATGTATTGTAAAATTGTAAGATAAAGGACAGATTGGACGAAACAAACATTAGCTCACTAAGGGCAAACATTCAGGAATAAACCAGCATATAAGAAATTCATAGGAGGCTCAGAAATTCAAACAGATTATATGTTTATTGATCATGGATGTTAATCTCAAAAACACACACAAAAATATACATATTCACAAAAATAATACAGTGAGCAATCCTATTGAAGGAGGGTATTGAGGACACATATATAGCAGGTCAGGGGGTAAATATCTACAAAAATCCCAAATATGATTAAGCAAAGCTTTGCAGGATGTCCTTAGAACAATGGCACAGTCAGTTAATTAATGTGTGTAAAGCGTTGACAATAGGACGTTAGTGCAGGTCCAAGTTAAAGCCAATAGCAAAAATGCGTCATGTAGCAAAGCACAAACAAACAGATAAAGCAAACCAAGTTGAGAGTTAACATAACAATCCTCCTAGAGTGATGGCAGGTATAGGGGAAAGAACGATTCAGAAGTGTATCACTTCCTTAGCTCACCGGACCCAAAGTAATTCATTGCCAGTTTCAGGTCCTCCCAGAGCTGTCCCTTCTTTCATCCATTCACCGGATCGATGCAGTTGCAATTACCGTTATAGAGAAATCTTCAAGTCTTGGCTGTTGTTGGGCTCTCCCACGTCCTGAGTAATTGCTTAGCGTGCTGCTGTTTGTCTGCATACACGTTCCCAGGTATCCCAATAGGAAGCTTAATCTCAAAGACTCCTCAAAGGCTCCTCCACATGTTGCACGCCACCTTCAGACAGAAAAGGGGGCGTGTTCGTGTATCACATACCCTCACAAAATGGAGTGGGCGAAATAGACCAGTCGGATTGCTTATTGGACATTAAATTCACATTTCATTTTCTTTCTTATACTTTATTATATACCACAAATATGTGTGTAATTCTATACACTTCTTATCTAACACTGGCTACTATTCTTTATATACGAGAGAGAGTGGGATTTTTACCAGCTATATTCATTTAATAATTTTTAAGGCTTATATTCAACTCAAAAAACATATATATACATCTAGAACTGAAACAAAATTAAATCTATTTGTTGGCTCTAAGTCCATCCACTTTAGACCCTTTTCCTCACTGTTATGATATTCCATAAAGTGTCTGGCTATTCCACTGCTTTTAATTATTTCTTTAAGTATATCTCTTCTATGCTCCTTTATCCTTTCATGGATTTCCCTATAGGTTTTCCCAATATAGAACTTGGGACATGTGCATGTTACTAAATATACTACCCCACTGCTTTTACAATTAATGTGTCTTTTGACTTTAAATTGTTTTCCATCCAAATTTGTTATTTTGTTTCCTTTCATCATAAATTTGCAAATTACACATTTGCCACATTTAAAGGAACTATTTTCTTGCTTTCTCTTGGCCAGCTAATTGATATTAGGATTTGAGTCCACAAAATGACTATTAACTAGCTTGTCACTCAATGATGGTGCCTTTCTCACGGTTAGAGATGGGAATTTACCTACTATATCAGAAAGTTCAGAGTCAATAGTATTTCCCAATGCCTTTTAAGGATAACCCTAATATAATTCCATCTATCATTATATGTAGATATATGTTTTACTATAGGTTTTTTGGGCTCTTTTTCCTTATATAAAAGGATTTCATGCTCCATCTCCCTTGCTCTAGGGTATCCTTGTTTTATACACTTAGTAGGGTATGCACTGGCTTTAAAACACTTAGTCTGATCAAGAGCATAGGCCTTAAATCCCTCCACTGTGGAACAGTTTCTGCAATGTCTCAGAAACTGTCCCACAGGGATGGACCCAATTTGTGTCCTAGGGTGATGACTACTAGCTTCCAGCAATGTATTTGCTGCAGTTGGTTTTCTGAAAGATTCAGTCACCAGTCTATATACCACCTTCGGAATTCTTACGTCTAGGAAAGTCAAATCATTCATGTTATACTTGTATGTAAATTTCAGATTCCAGGAATTATTGTTACGAGTTTCAATAAATTTGTTTAATTCAGATACTGTGCCATCCCATTAGAGAAAGACATCATCAATATAACGTATCCATAAATCAATTGAATTTCCAAAGTTCTCTGAAATGTCAATGATGTTCACAGCTTCCCCCTTTCCCAGATAGAGGCAGGCATGGGTGGGGGCACAACATGCCCCCATTGCTGTGCCTATCAACTGTCTGTAGAATTTTTTTGTTAAAGGTAAAATATTTATCTTCTAATAAGAACTGAAGCAACAATAGAACAACATTGGTATGTTGTTTATATTGCTGACCCTTTTTACATCAGAAAATATTTCACAGCTTCAATTCCTAATGCATGTGGGATGCATGAGTATAAAGACTCCAAATCTATTGATACCAGGAGAACTGTTAAAGAGACACAAATATTGTCCAATTTCCTTAGGACATCTCTAGTGTACTGTACATATGAAGGTAATGACAATAGATGTGGACGCAAAAACCAATCAACATATTTGCCCAGATTTTTACTGAGGCCATTGATTCCAAATACTATGGGTCTACCGGAAGGGGGGATTTTATTTTTGTGCAATTTAGGAATTGTACAGAAAGTTGGTACTACAGGGAATTCATTTTTCATGAACCAATATTCATTGTTGTTAATTATGCCATCTTTAGAGCAATCCCTCTCTGAATAAGACAACCCCAAATGATCGTCTCAGTCTTCATTGGGCTTTGTCAGTGAGATGTAGACATATTTCTCTAAGCATATTGGGCAAGTAGTCCATGTCTGGTTTCCCCTTTTCCCCTTAGGAAGACTAAATACATACAGAAAGAGAAGCACACTCTCAGGAAAGAACAACAGCTCAATACTTTGTTAGCTTGTTCTATGCAACAAGCATAACAATAATAAATTAAGTAATAAATTATCTTAATTATCTTTTTTCGTTGTTCCTTATCTCTCCCCTATAGAGAGATGGAAGAAAACAAAATTGAAATCTTCTCCACTCCCACCCTCAAGTAATTGCTTTAATCAATTTCAAAGAATGCTTTTCAAAAGCACCTAATTTCATACATTGTTAGTTATGGTACAGTTTTAGTTATTTTTTAGCCTTAGGATATGCCCAAGGACATGTTTTCAACTACAAGCTATGATTTCTGATCAGTTTCATGTAGGTCTCACCAAATAAATATATGTATTTTTTCATTACTGTTTTTCTTTTACAAAGTAATGGCAATTTTACTGGGTTTTTTTTTCTAAACAAGTAAAATAGAGAAGGATGGTAATATACTAAGTGATTCATATGAGTAACATCTAATATTATACTATTGGAAAAATAGGACTGAATTGCATTCTTTAGGTAGCATAATTATTTGTAATGTAAATTTCAATGTGTTTAATAAATTGCATTTGTCTATCAATTATGCTTTGCTCACTCTAAACTTATTTTTCTTTACAGAAAATTAAATAGTATATTACATATCCTATTATATAAAAGGCCAAGTGTGTTTGTCCGAAGCTGTTATACGCAGTAGAAACTGCGTGAGGACAAACACACCTGGCGTTGCATGGGCGGGGACGGGCGTGAGGTAGGCGGGGCCAGGAGGATGTCAGAGAGAGAGAGAGAGAGATCAAAAAAAGAGGGGGGTAGAGAGAGAGAGCTCAAAAACAGGGGGGATAGAGAGCAAAAGAGAGGAAGAGAGACAGCAAAGCGATAAGGGGAGGGAGAGCAAAAGAAAGGGGAGAGAGCAAAATAGGGGAGATAGATAGAGCAAAAGAGAGACAGAAAAAGAGAGGGGGGAGAAAGGGGAGAGAGAACAAAAGAGAGGGGAGAGAGAGCAAAAGAGGGGAGAGAAAGAGAGTGCAAAAGAGGGGGGAGAGAGTGAGGAGAGAGCAAAAGAGATGGGAGAGAGAGCAAAAGAGAGTGGGGAGAGATAGAGCAAAAGAGAGGGGGAGAGCACAAAAGACAGGGGAGAGAGAGCGCAAATGAGAGGGGGGAAAGAGAGGGGAGAGACGTAGAGGGAGAGAAAAAGAGAGGGGAGAGAGAGAGGAAAAGAGAGGGTGAGAGAGAGCATAAGAGAGGGGGGGAGAGAGAGCAAAAGAGAGGGGGAGAGAGACAGCAAAAGATAGGGGGAAAAAGAGCAAAATAAAGGGGAGAGAGAGCAAAAGAGGGGGGATAGAGAGAGCAAAAGACAGTGAGAGAGACAGCAAAAGTGAGGGGGGAGAGCAAAAGAAATGGAGAGAGAGCAAAAGAAAGGGCGAGAGACAGCAAAAGAGATGGGGAGAGAGAGCAAAAGAGAGGGGAGAGAGAACGAAATAGAGGAGAGAGCACAAAAGAGAGGGGTGGAAAGAGAGGGGAGAGAGAGCGCACAAAAGAGAGGGAGAGAGACAGCAAAAGTGAGGGGGAGAGAGAAAGCATAAGAGAGGGGGAGAGAAAGAACAAAAGAGAGGGGTAGAAAAAGAGCAAAAGAGAGGGGGAGAGAAAGAGCAAAAGCGAGGGGGAGAGAGACAGCAAAAGAGAGGGGGAAAGAGAGCAAAACAAAGGGGAGAGAGAGAGAGCAAAAGAGGGGGATAGAGAGTTCAAAAGAGAGGGTCCTTCGATCTCCAATTAATAATCTAGCTATGAAGCTAAAATTCCAAGCTTTCAGGCTCGCCGGAAACAGGAGTTAAAAAGCAGCGGTCTTAAGACCGCTGCTCCATAACTCGTCCGCTGCCTCTGATGCTGCGGACATCAATCAGTACGATCGGGTTGATTGACACTCCCTGCTAGCGATCGATAGGCTGCGAATCTGCAGGGGGCGGCATTTCCCTAGCAGTGCACAAGCAGTTCATGTCCGCCTGGCATTGATAAATCGGACCCTAAATGAACACATTTACTTCATAATTAATAATTATATTAACAGCAAATCTCTTAATAAAGACACCATTTAAGAAGCAGTATTATCTGAGGTAGAAGATTGTATTTCTTTTGATATGTGGTTTAAAATGCAGCCATCATTTTAAAGGAATAAACATTTGTGCTTTATAGCATTTTCAAACAATACAAAAAAATATACAGTCCACAAGGATGTTATTATTCTCAATGAAAATAAAAGTGACTCTTTTTGTACTATGACAAGAGGTGATTGATACTTTTTATAGTAGTAATCTTAAAATTGTGAAAACAAAATTATTGTTAGAGAAAAAAAAAGTATGGTTTCCCTCATGAACTAGAATTTAGAAGCTAAAACTCAGAAATGTACGTGTGCTTTTGTTTCCTAGCAGCAAAAATAAAGAAAAGAAAAATCCACTAAAACGACTTATTAAGCTGTTTATGTCAGGAAGCCTGTGGATCTTGAACTATATAGTCTATTATATAAAAGGAAAATATATGCTAGTTGCTGTGGATGAATGTTCATGGACATATAGGGGCCTATTTATGAAAGCGTCAACCAAAAATACGCTGGAATTCTGCATTATAATTGTTGCGAGATTGATCCAACCTAATTATCAAAGCATCAAGATCGACAAATGTTGAAATTTGTGACAACATACGATCCCGCAATCTCAATCCGACGCAGATCGATGCCTACGTTATTACAGATGTTCGCCTCTATTTGACACTTTTTCCAATTTATCAAACTTTTAACATGTATGCTCTTGGCTATTCCGATGCATCATACCTGGTTTTCAAACCGCCACCCTTGAGGCCACGGATGCCATAGAAATCAATTGGAGTCTGAAAGCAACGAAAGTTTATGTTCGATGTTGCAAGAGAATGAAGCATACCCCATTGATTTCTATGGTTGAAAAAAAGTTATGTTTACACCTAACATAAACCCCAACTCTAAACACCCTTAATCTGCCGCCCCCGACATCGCCGACACAAATAAAATGTATTAACCCCATCCCGCCGCTCCCCGACACCGCCGCCACTAAAACTCTGGACTCCCACATCACCACCACTAACTAACCCTATTAACCCCTAAACCATCAGCCCCCCACATCACCAAAAACTAAATAATGCTATTAACCCCTAAACCTAGCAACCCCTTAACTTTAAATTAAAATTACAAGATCCCTATCTTAATATAAATTAAAACTTACCTTCAGTATAAAAAACCTAATTTTTAATTTAATTTTAGAGTTAGGGTTTTTATTTTGGGGGGTTGGTTGGGTGGTGGGTTTTACTGTTGGGGGTTGTTTGTATTTTTTTTGCAGGTAAAAGAGCTGATATCTTTAAGGGCCATTTGGTAGTTTATTTTAGGCTAGGGTTTTTTTTTATTTTGGCGGGGCTTTTTTATTTTGATAGGGCTATTAGATTAGGTGTAAAAAAAAATTATTTTGCATAATTTCATTTGTTATTTTTCGTAATTTAGTGTTTGTTATTTTTTGTAACTTAGTGTTTGTTTTTTTGGGTAATTTACGACGTAATAATGTTTAATTGTATATTTAAATAATTTTAGTAGTGTTAGGTTTTTTTAAAATGTAATTTAGTTTATTGAATTTGTAGTTTAATTTAATTTCAGTATAATAGTTAGGGTAGGTTAATTTATAGTTTAAAATTAGTTTATTTTAAGTCTACAGGTAATTTTTAATTTATATTAAGATAGGGATCTTGCAATTTTAATATAAAGTTGAGGGGTTGTTAGGTTTAGGGGTTAATAGCTTAATTTAGTTTTTGGCGATGTGGGGGGCTGACAGTTTAGGGGTTAATAGGTTTAATTAGTGGTGGTGATGTGGGAGGCCAGAGGTTTAGGGGTTAATAAGTTTATTTAGTGGCGGCGATGTCGGGAAGCGGCAGAATAAGGGTTAATATTTATATTCGTGGCAGAGATGTCGGGAGCAGCAGAATAGGGTTAATAGGTTTATTATAGTGGCGGCGATGTGGGAGGGCGGCGGTTTAAGGGTTAATAGGTAGTTTATGGGTGTTAGTGTACTTTGTAGCAGTTTAGTTGGTATAAATAAAGTTGGGAAAAACACGAATAGCATCGTCATCGATGACTGTGGGTTAACAACAGTTCATCACCCCATACTTGGTGCGCGTGTTTTTGACTGCTTTTTTTATAAATATGGAGATTGTATTTAAGTCCGCGGCCACGATGTTAGGCGAGCGTATTGACACCGGCAAATGCACTGAGATTGACGCTTTGATAAATATCCCCCATATTGTTATTTATTTTTACATGACACTTTATCTTTTAGAAATACATTTTTGGATGATATTTAAAGCTTTCTGAACATATTTGGACTCTTATTTTTTTTCTTTTTAACATTGGGTCCTCCCCATCTATCTAATATATGTACATACTGTATATATTAGTTAATATATAGTTAGCTTTAATAGTCTTAATAAATTGATGTGTATTTATATGTATTGTAAAATTGTAAGATAAAGGACAGATTGGACGAAACCGACATTAGCTCATTAAGGGCAAACATTTAGGAATAAACCAGCATATAAGAAATTCATAGGAGGCTCAGAAATTCAAACAGATTATATGTTTATTGATCATGGATGTTAATCTCAAAAACACACACAAAAATATACATATTCACAAAAATAATACAGTGAGCAATCCTATTGAAGGAGGGTATTGAGGACACATATATAGCAGGTCAGGGGGTAAATATCTACAAAAAACCCAAATATGATTAAGCAAAGCTTTGCAGGATGTCCTTAGAACAATGGCACAGTCAGTTAATTAATGTGTGTAAAGCGTTGGCAATAGGACGTTAGTGCAGGTCCAAGTTAAAGCCAATAGCAAAAATGCGTCATGTAGCAAAGCACAAACAAACAGATAAAGCCAGACAAGTTGAGAGTTAACATATCAATCCTCCTAGAGTGATGGCAGGTATAGGGGAAAGAACGATTCAGAAGAAGCTCACCGGACCCAAAGTAATTAATTGCCAGTTTCAGGTCCTCCCAGAGCTGCCCCTTCTTTCATCCATTCACCGGATCGATGCAGTTGCAATTACTGTTATCGAGAAATCCTCCAGTCTTGGCTGTTGGTGGGCTCACCCACGTCCTGAGCAATTGCTTAGTGTGCTGCTGTTTGTCTGCATACACGTTCCCAGGTATCCCAATAGGAAGCTTAATCTCAAAGACTCCTCAAAGGCTCCTCCACATGTTGCATGCCACCTTCAGACAGAAAAGGGGGCGTGTTCGTGTATCGCATACCTTCACAAAATGGAGTGGGCGAAATAGACCAGTCGGATTGCTTATTGGACATAAATTCACATTTCATTTTCTTTCTTATACTTTATTATATACCGCAAATGTGTGTGTAATTCTATACACTTCTTATCTAACACTGGCTACTATTCTTTATATACGAGAGAGAGAGTGGGATTTTCACCAGCTATATTCATTTAATAATTTTTAAGGCATATATTCAAATCAAAAAACATATATATACATCTAGAACTGAAACAAAATTAAATCTATATGTTGGCAAAGAAAAAGTGTATATATAAATATAAATACACATACCACAGTAATTCATTTACAAATAGGATGGGTATTTTATCTATTTAAATGCATTAGTTAAACACATGTTGTTATTACGTTAATACCTAAGAGAATGGTACATATTATAAAGAGACCTCAGGTGGATTTTATACATTTAAATAACTATTAATTGAAGAAGTGGCTAGAAATATTAGCAGCAGATAGCCATTTGTATATAGAGGGAAATGTTAAACAGATTGCAAAATTAAGTTAAGAAAGGGGCATAGTTAATTTCCTCATTACTGGCTGTTATGAATTCAGATTGTATATCCATTTACACTCTGCCTTTATTAACAGTTTATCGATGTCACCTCCTCTAAACATTAAATCAGTAAGCTCTAAGCCCATCCACTTTAGATCCTTTTCCTCACTGTTATGATATTCCATAAAGTGTCTGGCTATTCCACTGCTTTTAATTATTTCTTTAAGTATATCTCTTCTATGGAACTTGGGACATGTGCATGTTACTAAATATACTACCCCACTGCTTTTACAATTAATGTGTCCTTTGACTTTAAATTGTTTTCCATCTAAATTTGTTATTTTGTTTCCTTTCATCATAAATTTGCAAATTACGCATTTGCCACATTTAAAGGAACTATTTTCTTGCTTTCTCTTGGCCAGCTAATTGATATTAGGATTTGAGTCCACAAAATGACTATTAACTAGCTTGTCACTCAATGATGGTGCCTTTCTCACAGTTAGAGATGGGAATTTACCTACTATATCAGAAAGTTCAGAGTCAATAGTATTTCCCAATGCCTTTTAAGGATAACCCTAATATAATTCCATCTATCATTATATGTAGATATAAATTTTACTATAGGTTTTTTAGGCTCTTTTTCCTTATATAAAAGGATTTCATGCTCCATCTCCCTTGCTCTAGGGTATCTTTGTTTTATACACTTAAGCCTAGATTTAGAGTTGGGCGGTAGCCGTCAAAACCAGCGTTAGAGGGTCCTAACGCTGGTTTTTACCGCCCGCTGGTATTTGGAGTCAGTCAGGAAAGGGTCTAACACTCACTTTGCAGCCGCGACTTTTCCATACCGCAGATCCCCCTACGCCATTTGCGTATCCTATCTTTTCAATGGGATCTTTCTAACGCCGGTATTTAGAGTCATGGCTGAAGTGAGCGTTAGAAATCTAACGACAAAACTCCAGCCGCAGAAAAAAGTCAGTAGTTAAGAGCTTTCTGGGCTAACGCCGGTTTATAAAGCTCTTAACTACTGTGCTCTAAAGTACACTAACACCCATAAACTACCTATGTACCCCTAAACCGAGGTCCCCCCACATCGCCGCCACTCTATTAAAATTTTTTAACCCCTAATCTGCCGCTCCGTACACCGCCGCCAGCTACGTTATCCCTATGTACCCCTAATCTGCTGCCCCTAACATCGCCGACCACTATGTTATATTTATTAACCCCTAATCTGCCGCCCCCGCTATCGCTGACACCTGCATATTATTATTAACCCCTAATCTGCCGCTCCGTACACCGACGCAAACTACATTATCCCTATGTACCCCTAATCTGCTGCCCCTAACACCGCCGACCCCTATATTATATTTATTAACCCCTAATCTGCCGCCCCCAACGTCGCCTCCACCTTCCTACAATTATTAACCCCTAATCTGCCGACCGGATCTCACCGCTACTCTAATAAATGGATTAACCCCTAAAGCTAAGTCTAACCCTAACCCTAACACCCCCCTAAGTTAAATATAATTTAAATCTAACGAAATAAATGAACTCTTATTAAATAACTTATTCCTATTTAAAGCTAAATACTTACCTGTAAAATAAACCCTAATATAGCTACAATATAATTTATAATTATATTGTAGCTATTTTAGGATTAATATTTATTTTACAGGCAACTTTGTAATTATATTAACCAGGTACAATAGCTATTAAATAGTTAATAACTATTTAATAGTTACCTAGTTAAAATAATTACAAAATTACCTGTAAAATAAATCCTAACCTAAGTTACAATTAAACCTAACACTACACTATCAATAAATTAATTAAATACAATACCTACAAATAAATACAATTAAATAAACTAACTAAAGTACAAAAAATAAAAAAGCTAAGTTACAAAAAATAAAAAAATATTTACAAACATTAGAAAAATATTACAACAATTTTAAACTAATTACAATTTACACCTACTCTAAGCCCCCTAATAAAATAACAAAGCCCCCCAAAATAAAAAAATGCCCTACCCTATTCTAAATTAAAAAAGTTCAAAGCTCTTTTACCTTACCAGCCCTGAAAAGGGCCCTTTGCGGGGCATGCCCCAAAGAATTCAGCTCTTTTGCCTGTAAAAAAAACACATACAATACCCCCCCCAACATTACAACCCCCCACCCACATACCCCTAATCTAATCCAAACCCCCCTTAAATAAACCTAACACTAAGCCCCTGAAGATCTTCCTAGCTTATCTTCACCTCGCCGGTTATCACACCGATCCGTCCTGGCTCCGATGTCTTGATCCAAGCCCAAGCGGGGGGCTGAAGATGTCCATGACCCGGCTGAAGTCTTCATCCAAGCGGGAGCTGAAGAGGTCCATGATCCGACTGAAGTCTTCTATCAATGGCATCTTCAATCTTCTTTCTTCCGGATCCATGTTCATCCCGCCGACGCGGAACATCCATCTTCACCGACGACTTCCCGACGAATGACAGTTCCTTTAAGGGACGTCATCCAAGATGGCGTCCCTCGAATTCCGATTGGCTGATAGGATTCTATCAGCCAATCGGAATTAAGGTAGGAAAATTCTGATTGGCTGATGGAATCAGCCAATCAGAATCAAGTTCAATCCGATTAGCTGATCCGATCAGCCAATCAGATTGAGCTTGCATTCTATTGGCTGTTCCGCTTGGATCAAGACTTCAGCCGGAGGATGGACGTCACTCTTCAGCCTCCGCTTGGGCTTGGTTCAAGATTTTGGAGGCTTGGATCAAGATTTCGGTGGACGGATCGGTGAACCTGGCATGGTGAAGATAAGGTAGGAAGATCTTCAGGGGCTTAGTGTTAGGTTTATTTAAGGGGGTTTGGGTTAGATTAGGGGTATGTGGGTAGTGGGTTGTAATGTTGGGGGGGTATTGTATGTTTTTTTTTACAGGCAAAAGAGCTGAATTATTTGTGGCATGCCCCGCAAATGGCCCTTTTCAGGGCTGGTAAGGTACAAGAGCTTTGAACTTTTTTAATTTAGAATAGGGTAGGGCATTTTTTTGGGGGGGGTCTTTGTTATTTTATTAGGGGGCTTAGAGTAGGTGTAATTAGTTTAAAATTGTTGTAATATTTTTCTAATGTTTGTAAATATTTTTTTATTTTTTGTAACTTAGTTCTTTTTTATTTTTGTACTTTAGTTAGTTTATTTAATTGTAGTTATTTGTAGGTATTGTATTTAATTAATTTATTGATAGTGTAGTGTTAGGTTTAATTGTGACTTAGGTTAGGATTTATTTTACAGGTAATTTTGTAATTATTTTAACTAGTTTAGCTATTAAATAGTTATTAACTATTTAATAGCTATTGTACCTGGTTAAAATAAATACAATGTTGCCTGTAAAATAAATATTAATCCTAAAATAGATACAATATAATTATAATTTATATTGTAGCTATATTAGGATTTATTTTACAGGTAAGTATTTAGCTTTAAATAGGAATAATTTATTTAATGAGTTAATTTATTTCATTAGATTTAAATTATATTTAACTTAGGGGGGTGTTAGTGTTAGGGTTAGACTTAGCTTTAGGGGTTAATACATTTATTATACTAGCGGTGAGCTCCGGTCGGCAGATTAGTGGTTAATTATTGTAGGTAGCTGGCGGCGATGTTTTGGGGGGCAGATTAGGGGTTAATAAATATAATATAGGGGTCGGCGGTGTTAGGGGCAGCAGATTAGGGGTACATAACTATAATGTATGTTGCGGCTGTGTACGGAGCGGCAGATTAGGGGTTAATAATAATATGCAGGGGGCGGCAGATTAGGGGTTAATAAATATAACATAGTGGTCGGTGATGTTAGGGGCAGCAGATTAGGGGTACATAGGGATAACGTAGCTGGCGGCGGTGTACGGAGCGGCAGATTAGGGGTTAATAATAATATGCAGGGGTCAGCGATAGCGGGGGCGGCAGATTAGGGGTTAAGAAGTGTAAGGTTAGGGGTGTTTAGACTCGGGGTTCATGTTAGGGTGTTAGGTGCAGAATTAGGAAGTGTTTCCCCATAGCAAACAATGTAGCTGCGTTAGGAGCTGAACGCTGCTTTTCTGCAGGTGTTTTTTTTCAGCTCAAACAGCCCCATTGTTTCCTATGGGGGAATCGTGCGTCCGTAAGCACCGCTGGTATCGAGAGTTGCAGTGGCGGTAAATATGCTCTACGCTCCCTTTTTGGAGCCTAACGCAGCCCTTCTGTGAACTCTAAATACCAGAGGTATTTAAAAGGTGCGGGAGAAAAAAAGCATGCGTAGCTAACGCACCCCTTTGGCCGCGGAACTCTAAATCTTGCAGTTAGTAGGGTATCCACAGGCTTTAAAACACTTAGTCTGATCCAGAGCATAGGCCTTAAATCCCTCCACTGTGGAACAGTTTCTGAGATGTCTCAGAAACTGTCCCAAAGGGGATGGACCCAATTTGTGTCCTAGGGTGATGACAACTAGCTTCCAGCAATGTATTTGCTGCAGTTGGTTTTCTGAAAGATTCAGTCACCAGTCTATATACCACCTTCGGAATTCTTAACTCTAGGAAAGTCAAATCATTCATGCTATACTTGTATGTAAATTTCAGATTCCAGGAATTATTGTTACGAGTTTCCATAAATTTGTTTAATTCAGATACTGTGCCATCCCATTAGAGGAAGACGTCATCAATATATCGTATCCATAAATCAATTTAATTTCCAAAGTTCTCTGAAATGTCAATGATGTTCACAGCTTCCCCTTTTCCCAGATAGAGACAGGCATGGGTGGGGGCACAACATGCCCCCATTGCTGTGCCTATCAACTGTCTGTAGAATTTTTTTGTTAAAGGTAAAATATTTATCTTCTAATAAGAACTGAAGCAACAATAGAACAACATTGGTATGTTGTTTATATTGTTGACCCTTTTTACATCAGAAAATATTTCACTGCTTCAATTCCTAATGCATGTGGGATGCATGAGTATAAAGACTCCAAATCTATTGATACCAGGAGAACTGTTGAAGAGACACAAATATTGTCCAATTTCCTTAGGACGTCTCTAGTGTCCTGTACATATGAAGGTAATGACAATAGATGTGGACGCAAAAACCAATCAACATATTTGCCCAGATTTTTACTGAGGCCATTGATTCCAAATACTATGGGTCTACCGGAAGGGGGGATTTTATTTTTGTGCAATTTAGGAATTGTACAGAAAGTTGGTACTACAGGGAATTCATTTTTCATGAACCAATATTCATTGTTGTTAATTATGCCATCTTTAGAGCAATCCTTCTCTGAATAAGACAACCCCAAATGATCATCTCAGTCTTCATTGGGCTTTGTCAGTGAGATGTAGACATATTTATCTAAGCATATTGGGCAAATAGTCCATGTCTGGTTTCCCCTTTTCCCCTTAGGAAGACTAAATACATACAGAAAGAGAAGTACACTCTCAGGAAAGAACAACAGCTCAATATCTTGTTAGCTTGTTCTATGCAATAAACATAACAATAATAATTTAAGTAATAAATTATCTTAATTATCTTTTTTCGTTGTTCCTTTAATTATCTTCTCTCTCCCCTATAGAGAGATGGAAGAAAACAAAATGGAAATCTCCACTCCCACCCCCAAGTAATTGCT
Organism: Bombina bombina; assembly: GCF_027579735.1. Classification (NCBI taxonomy): domain Eukaryota; kingdom Metazoa; phylum Chordata; class Amphibia; order Anura; family Bombinatoridae; genus Bombina; species Bombina bombina. The sequence goes on along the minus strand of NC_069503.1, from coordinate 626,703,710 downwards.
TTAATCAATTTCAAAGAATGCTTTTCAAAAGCACCTAATTTCATACATTGTTAGTTATGGTACAGTTTTAGTTATTTTTTAGCCTTAGGATATGCCCAAGGACATGTTTTCAACTACAAGCTTTGATTTCTGATCAGTTTCATATAGGTCTCACCAAATAAATATATGTATTTTTTCATTACTGTTTTTCTTCTACAAAGTAATGGCAATTTTACTGTTTTTTTTTTCTAAACAAGTAAAATAGAGAAGGATGGTAATATACTAAGTGATTCATATGAGTAACATCAAATATTATACTTTTGGAAAAATAGGACTGAATTGCATTCTTTAGGTAGCATAATTATTTGTAATGTAAATTTCAATGTGTTTAATAAATTGCATTTGTCTATCAATTATTCTTTGCTCACTCTAAACTTATTTTTCTTTACAGAAAGTTAAATAGTATATTACATATCCTATTATATAAAAAGTGTGTTTGTCCGAAGCTGTTATGCGCAGTAGAAACTGCGTGAGGACAAACACACCTGGCGTTGCGTGGGTGGGGTCGGGTGTGAGGTGGGCAGGGCCAGGCAGATGTCAGAGAGAGAAAGAGAGAGAGAGCTCAAAAAAAGAAGGGGGATAGAGAGCTCAAAAACAGAGGGGGGATAGAGGGAGCAAAAGAGGGGGGATAGAGAGAGCAAAAGAGAGGAAGAGACACAGCAAAGAGATAGGGGGAGGGAGAGCAAAAGAAAGGGGAGAGAGCAAAATAGGGGAGATAGATAGAGCAAATGAGAGACAGAAAAAGAGAGGGGGAGAAAGGGGAGAGAGAACAAAAGAGAGGGGAGAGAGAGCAAAAGAGGGGAGGGAAAGAGAGTGCAAAAGATGGGGAGAGAGTGAGGAGAGAGCAAAAGAGATGGGAGAGAGAGTTGAATGTAAAGTTGATTGATTGTAAATTGATTGCAAGTCCTTCGATCTCCAATTAATAATCTAGTTATGAGGCTAAAATTCCTCTGAATAATTTAACCTTATGTATAGTTGATTTTATGATGATGCAGTGGTTTTCCATTTGCTAGTTATAACTTTTTAAATATTGTTCTGCAAAGAGCCAAGAAGTTCAACATAAAGTATAAAACAACTCCCTTACTACTTTTGAATTTGTACTTAACTAAAAGTAAAATGTGTTAATGATTTTGTACATATATCCAGTGTTTGCTTTTAACAGGCTTAATAGCTATTCAGATACACTGGAATTACTTAGAAAACAGATGTAAAAAAATCACTGAGCTGCTATACACTATTTTTTTTCTTCACTCCAGTTCAAATGGATTAGAATAGAGTCTAAGGGCCCGATTTATGAAGGCCTGTATTCAGCCTAATGCTGCTGTTTCCACGCAAGCTTTCAGGCTCGCCGGAAACAGGAGTTAAAAAGCAGCGGTCTTAAGACCGCTGTTCCATAACTCGTCCGCTGCCTCTGATGCTGCGGACATCAATCAGTACGATCTGGTTGATTGACACCCCCTGCTAGCGATCGATAGGCTGCGAATCTGCAGGGGGCGGCATTTCACAAGCAGTGCACAAGCAGTTCATGTCCGCCTGGCATTGATAAATCGGCCCCTAAATGAACACATTTACTTCATAATTAATAATTATATTAACAGCAAATCTCTTAATAAAGACACCGCTTAAGAAGTAGTATTATCTGAGATAGAAGATTGTATTTCTTTTGATATGTGGTTTAAAATGCAGCCATCATTTTAAAGGAATAAACATTTGTGCTTTATAGCATTTTCAAACAATACAAAAAAAAATGTACAGTCCACAAGGATGTTATTATTCTCAATGGAAATAAAAGTGACTCTTTTTGTACTATGACAAGAGGTGATTGATACTTTTTATAGTAGTAATCTTAAAATTGTGAAAACAAAGTTATTGTTAGAGAGAAAAAAAGTATGGTTTCCCTCATGAACTAGAATTTAGAAGCTAAAACTCAGAAATGTATGTGTGCTTTTGTTTCCTAGCAGCAAAAATAAAGAAAAGAAAAATCCACTAAAACGACTTATTAAGCTGTTTATGTCAGGAAGCCTGTGGATCTTGAACTATATAGTCTATTATATAAAAGGAAAATATATTCTAGTTGCTGTGGATGAATGTTCATGGACATATAGGGGCCTATTTTTGAAAGCGTCAACCAAAAATACGCTGGAATTCTGTATTATAATTGTTGCGAGATTGATCCAACCTAATTATCAAAGCATCAAGATCGACAAATGTTGAAATTTGTGACAACATACGATCCCGCAATCTCAATCCGACGCAGATCGATGCCTACGTTATTACAGATGTTCGCCTCTATTTGACGCTTTTTCCAATTTATCAAACTTTTAACAGGTATGCTCTTGGCTATTCCGATGCATCATACCTGGTTTTCAAACCGCCACCCTTGAGGCCGCGGATGCCATAGAAATCAATTGGAGTCTGAAAGCAACAAAAGCTTATGTTCGATGTTGCAAGAGAATGAAGCATACCCCATTGATTTCTATGGTTGAAAAAAAGTTATGTTTACACCTAACATCCTAACATAAACCCCAACTCTAAACACCCTTAATCTGCCGCCCCCGACATCGCCGACACAAATAAAATGTATTAACCCCATCCCGCCGCTCCCCGACACCGCCACCACTAAAACTCTGGACTCCCACATCACCACAACTAACTAAACCCCTTAACCCCTAAACCATCAGCCCCCCACATTGCCAAAAACTAAATAATGCTATTAACCCCTAAACCTAACAACCACTTAACTTTAAATTAAAATTACAAGATCCCTATCTTAATATAAATTAAAACTTACCTGTAGAATAAAAAACCTCATTTTAAACTATAATTTAAATAACCAATAGAATTTCAGTAGCTCTCATCCTATTGGCTGATTTGAACAGCCAATAGGATTTCAGAAGCTCGCCTCCTATGGGCTGATTTGAATTTAATACTCAAATCAGCCAATAGGAATGCAAGGGACGCCCTCTTGAATCGCGTCCCTTGCATTGAAGCTTCAGTTTACAGTGTCCACTGTAAGAAGAGGAGCTCCGCATCGGATGGCTTCAGGATGGATCCGCTCCACGCCGCAGGGATGAAGATAGAAGATGCCGCTTGGATGAAGACTTCTTCCGCCTGGATAGATGAAGACATCGCCGCCTGGATGAAGACTTCTCTGCCTGGATGTCGGGACTTCAGAACTGTAAGTGGATCTTCGGGGGTTAGTGTAAGGATGTTCTTTACATTTTTTTGGTGTTTTTTTTTTTTAGATTATGGTTTGGGCTTGTAAAAGAGCTAAATGCCCTTTTAAGGGCAATGCCCATCCAAATTCCCTTTTCAGGGCAATGGGTAGCTTAGGTTTTTTTTTAAAGTTAGGGTTTTTATTTTGGGGGGTTGGTTGGGTGGTGGGTTTTACTGTTGGGGGTTGTTTGTATTTTTTTGCAGGTAAAAGAGCTGATATCTTTGGGGCAATGTAAAAAAACCAAATACAGGGTGCGCTATTGAAAGCTGCTAATCAAGAGGATTAAGTAGAACTAATAATGGCAGAATATGTGAAGAACAAGTGGATAAGATAATATCATAAAAAATATTTTAATACATTAAAATAAACCCTAATACAAATGAACTAACAATGAAAATCTTTAGGAATGTACTCTAAATGAAAAGTATGAAAATATATAGATAAAACATAAAATAAAATAAAATAAAATTAAATTAAATATAAAACCACCGGTGGAAAAAATCAGGAAGAAAAAATGGAAAAATGAAAAAAATGGAAGTCCGTTAGAGGCTTAAAAATATATCCAAATAAACACAGTTCATAGGTTAAAATTGTAAATGAAAAAATATATAAGTAGTGGAAATCAAATGAGAGCACGGAAAGCAGCTAAGTCAGTCTGTGTGGCTGTATCAATGTGATTTTGCATCAATGTAACATTCGGGTAGAAAATTCCGTCGATGGCTACAAAGACGATCTGCATTCAAATGAAAAAGTCAGTGACATAAATGGTTCATCTTACAAGTTGGACTCACCCAGAATACGAAGCTATTTTCTATTTGCTTCTCCGTGTGTTAGAGTAGTAGGTCCGAAGTAAACACGTTAGACCCTTGGTGGTTGAGAAATTACCTTTCAGGTGAGTAGTATCGCTCCAGCGTGTACTGTGGTTTGCCGGATTGTGCAGCGTGTGCGGGGTCACGTGATATTTTGTTCCAATTAGATGCACGGATTACCGGGTGGTCTGTGATTCAGCGTGTAAGTGATGTCTGCAGATTCTGATCGTCACAGCTAGCCAAACTTGTTGATGAGATGGAGAACAATGTTACATAGCATTTAGGATTGTTTACGAAGAGTTCCAAAGTGGAAAACAACAGAGCGCTCTGTGTGTTATATAAAACTTGGTAGTAAAACAATCTCGATGTTGCGGATCAACGCGTTTCAGCTGATGTAGCCTTTTTCAAGAATCAGAATCTGCAGACATCACTTACACGCTGAATCACAGACCACCCGGTAATCCGTGCATCTAATTGGAACAAAATATCACGTGACCCCGCACACGCTGCACAATCCGGCAAACCACAGTACACGCTGGAGCGATACTACTCACCTGAAAGGTAATTTCTCAACCACCAAGGGTCTAACGTGTTTACCTCGGACCTACTACTCTAACACACGGAGAAGCAAATAGAAAATAGCTTCGTATTCTGGGTGAGTCCAACTTGTAAGATGAACCATTTATGTCACTGACTTTTTCATTTGAATGCAGATCGTCTTTGTAGCCATCGACGGAATTTTCTACCCGAATGTTACATTGATGCAAAATCACATTGATACAGCCACACAGACTGACTTAGCTGCTTTCCGTGCTCTCATTTGATTTCCACTACTTATATATTTTTTCATTTACAATTTTAACCTATGAACTGTGTTTATTTGGATATATTTTTAAGCCTCTAACGGACTTCCATTTTTTTCATTTTTCCATTTTTTCTTCCTGATTTTTTCCACCGGTGGTTTTATATTTAATTTTATTTTATTTTATTTTATGTTTTATCTATATATTTTCATACTTTTCATTTAGAGTACATTCCTAAAGATTTTCATTGTTAGTTCATTTGTATTAGGGTTTATTTTAATGTATTAAAATATTTTTTATGATATTATCTTATCCACTTGTTCTTCACATATTCTGCCATTATTAGTTCTACTTAATCCTCTTGATTAGCAGCTTTCAATAGCGCACCCTGTATTTGGTTTTTTTATATTTATTGTTTAGAGGTCTTCTGGAACTTACCTCTTTTTTCAGGGTAGCCATTCTTGTGCTAATTCACAGACCTCCTTTTTTCCTTATATGTATCTTTGGGGCAATGCCCCACAAAAGGCCCTTTTAAGGGCCATTTGGTAGTTTATTTTAGGCTAGGGGTTTTTTTTTTATTTTGGCGGTGCTTTTTTATTTTGATAGGGCTATTAGATTAGGTGTAAAAAAATCTCATTTGCTTTTTTTCGTAATTTAGTGTTTGTTATTTTTTGTAACTTAGTGTTTGTTTTTTTGGGTAATTTACGACATTGTAATAATGTTTAATTGTATATTTAAATAATTTTAGTAGTGTTAGGTTTTTTAATATGTAATTTAGTTTATTGAATTAGTAGTTTAATTTAATTTCAGTATAATAGTTATGGTAGGTTAATTTATAGTTTAAAATTAGTTTATTTTAAGTTTACAGGTAATTTTTAATTTATATTAAGATAGGGATCTTGTAATTTTAATATAAAGTTAAGGGGTTGTTAGGTTTAGGGGTTAATAGCTTAATTTAGTTTTTGGCGATGTGGGGGGCTGACAGTTTAGGGGTTAATAGGTTTACTTAGTGGTGGGGATGTGGGAGGCCAGAGGTTTAGGGGTTAATAAGTTTATTTAGTGGCAGCGATGTCGGGAAGCGGCAGAATAGGGGTTAATATTTATATTAGTGGCAGCGATGTCAGGAGCAGCAGAATAGGGTTAATAGGTTTATTATAGTGGCGGCGATGTGGGATGGCGGTTTAAGGGTTAATAGGTAGTTTATGGGTGTTAGTGTACTTTGTAGCAGTTTAGTTGGTATAAATAAAGTTGGGAAAAACACGAATAGCATCGTCATCGATGACTGTTAGTTAACAACAATCCAATGTTCATCACCCCATACTTGGTGCGCGTGTTTTTGACTGCTTTTTTTTATAAATATGGAGATTGTATTTAAGTCCGCGGCCACATTGTTAGGCGAGCGTATTCACACCGGCAAATGCACTGAGATTGACGCTTTGATAAATATCCCCCATATTGTTATTCATTTTTAGATGACACTTTATCTTTTAGAAATAAATTTTTGGATGATATTTAAAGCTTTTTGAACATATTTGGACTCTTATTTTTTTTCTTTTTAATATTGGGTCCTCCCCATCTATCTAATATATGTACATACCTGAGTACTGTACCTTTGATCTAAGAATTTGCACATTATCGGCAGTTGGAGAGAACTGTTAGGTGAGAGATGACCCAGTGAGAGACATAGGGGCTTTGAAGTAGGTTTGACCATATGAATGGATGTCGCTCTTCAGCCTGAGAAAAATTATATATTTATTTATACATATATGCTCTGAACTTGAGGTCTCTAATCTCACCAGTGACTTTCCTTTTTTAAAGCACAAGTATGTTTGGGCTCCTCTCTTGAATTATATGTTTTACATTATCGCTATTTTGAATAGCTATCCTTTAGTTTAAGTTGTTTCTGAAAGATTTCCCTGATTCAAAACATTTTTGCAGAACTGTTATAGTTTTAAAGGGACAGTCAAGTCCAAAAAAAACTTTAATGATTCAAATAGGGCATCTAATTTTAAACCTCTCTAATTTACTTTTACCACCAATTTTGCTTTGTTCCCTTGGTATTCTTAGTTGAATGCTAAACCTAGGAGGTTCATATGCTAATTTCTTAGACCTTGAAGGCTGCCTCTAATCTAATTGCATTTTGAAAGTTTTTCACCACTAAAGGGCGTTAGTTCATGTGTTTCATATAGATAACATTGAGCTCATGCACGTGAATTTACTGAGAAGTTAGCACTGATTGGCTAAAATGCAAGTCTGTCAAAAGAACTGAAATAAGGGGGGAGTTTGCAAAGGCTTAGATATAAGGTAATCACAGAGATATAATGTGTATTATTATAACTTTGTTGGTTATGCAAAACTGGGGAATGGGTAATTAAGGGATTATCTATCTTTTAAAACAACAACAATTCTGGTGTTGACTGTCCCTTTAAATCAGTCTCTCAGGCAGCACAGGTCAGTTCCTCATTTTACTACAAATCTACTTCCTTAGACTTTACTGTTTCAAAATATTTATTAAAAACAGTTCTTTTAGAAGTACATGTAGATACTAGCAATATTCAGAGAACTGTGAACAAGCAAGACGCCATACAATATACTGATTAGAAAAAAATTGCTTTTTCTACAGTAAGACATTGTGTTCTAGTAAAACAAAAGGTGGTGAGCACATACATGACTTCTTTTCATCCTAGTTTAGTGACTGATCTAAAAACAAAACAAAGTTGGAAATGAGAACCATGTGGTGCAAGAAAAATGTTTCATACGTCAAGGAGTTATTTCAATGTCTCTGCTGAGAGCACAGTATAAGGTAAGGTAGTCACAGGTCAAGCTCCAAGTGTTCTCAAATCTGAGGAAAATTCTGGGAAAGAACTACATAAAAAGATTAAATCAGGTTAAGCTATAAAGCCTCCTGAGAGATATATAGAGAACATTTAAATTAAACAGAATTTCCACATTGATCCTTAGCTGTTTGTTCTCTATAGTGATGGGTTCTCAAAACACTTGAAAGAGTGTTTAAATGAATAGACACTGGGAATGTATTGAATGGTTTTTTTTTAACATTCAAATGTCACATGCAATATAGAAATGTTACATTTGATATTCAAAATATATTGTAAGTAACTGTAAGTACCACTATTACTAATGAGTATTTAGGCACAATATTATGTACAAGCATTGAGTATCAATACATTTTGGTACTGACCCATCTTTAGGCCTATTTGTGTTAAAATGTACGTATGTTCCTTTGTATTTGTATTATCACAACTTTAAAGTACTGTTCACACGTATGACACTTTAAAAACAGGACATACATTCATTCATTACTCATAATCTTGTACCTCTTATTTTATTACTGTCACCTGTCATATTTTTTTCCCTTTGCCATCCATCCACATATGTTTCTGTCTGAATATCTTCACCATCTCCAGATTTAATAATTATGTATGGTATTCTGCTTGTCTGTCACACTTTCTGCTATGTTGATTCTCCTTCTGCACCATCAATCTGATTCTTATTTGCAGCAGAGGTTACAATACTGACAGCTTTTAATTGAATTTCATCAATATTACCAATTAACTTTTTCTAGTTGTAACAAACTACCATATTCTCTTCTGTTTTAAGAGTATGATTTATCATTAGGCAAACAAAGCAACTGCAATAGTACTCATTTAGGGCTAGATTACAAGTGGAGAGCTATTATGCACTCCCCCTTGAGCGTAAAAAGCAATAGACAGAGGTTTTTTTGTGCTCGTCGGGTTGCACTTGTATTAGGAGTAAAAAGTTTGCACACAAGTGCAAACGTGAGACTTGAAAAAAGTGGAACTTAGAATATTTTGCAAACGTGTTTACGTCTTCCCCCATAGACTTCAACGGAGTGCAAAAACACCTATACTCGAGCGCTAACCCGATCGCAGTTAACCAAGTGTGTTCAACCCGACTTGAAATATGAATAATTCACATTCCGATGTTCTTTGCATAGAAGAATATGTTTGATTTATTCTTAAATATTTCTATATATATATCTGATGGATGTTTGGTACAATATACATCTATACCTATATATATACTGTATATATATATATATATATATATATATATATATATATATATATATATATATATATATATACTGTATATATATATATATATATATATATATATATATGCGTTAGTGCAAATGTGTAGTTCAAAGGAGTACAAGTAGTTTTCAGTAGGCAGGAGAATTACTCCGATGTCTACTCCAGAGCCTATAAACTGCCTAGGAGGATGCTAGCGGTAATACATTAACTAAAGAAAAGTCCCCTTAAAGCATAACCAAAAGGAGCAATGAAAGCGTGAAGTACAGGCACAAAACTACTATGAGCTTAAAAAGTAAAACATACCTTTATTCGAAAAGTTTAAAACAAACAGGACAGTCTAAGAAGCAAGATAGTGACCTGGAACGTAGGTACTAATGGAGCGTAGGTACTAATGGAGGGTGACGTGATCTGATGCGTTTCATGTCCTTCTGTCGCTTTGTCAAAGGTAGGTGTGAGGATAAACTAAGCCTCCTTATTCACTATTACAGTAAGGTAAGGCTATTACAGTAAGTACAGGTAAGGTATGTTTTACTTTGTACCCTTATAGCAGTTTTGTGCCTGTATGTCACACTTTCATTGTTCCTTTCGGTTACGCTTTAAGGGGACTTTTCTTTGGTTTATATATATATATATATATATATATATATATATATAATTGTGTAGAAATAGGTGCACTCCCACTAACAAACAATCTTCTTATGCCAGGGTGCTAGGAATGGTTGATAGAGCTGATGGACTATGCACTCTCTGGTCTTATCAAGTGTACAACACAATTTTATTTAAAGTGACATTTTGGGGTGTTCACCCCATTCATCAGAGCACCCCCACTTTATTAGGTACACCTGTTCAATTGCTTGGTAACACAAATTGCTAATCAGCCAATCACATGGCAGCAACTCAATGCATTTAGGCATCTAGACGTGGTGAAGACGACTTGCTGAAGTTCAAACAAAGCATCAAAATGGGAAAGAAAGGGGATTTAAGTGACTTTGAACGTGGCATAGTTGTTGGTGCAAGAAGGGCTGGTCTGAGTATTTCAAAAACTGCTGATCTGCTGGGATTTTCATGCACAGCCATCTCTAGGGTTTACATAGAATGGTCCAAAAATTTCCAGTGAGCAGCAGTTGTGTGGATGAAAATGCCTTGTTGATGTCAGAGGTCAGAGGAGAATAGGCAGACTGGTTCGAGATGATAAAAAGGTAACAGTAACTCAAATAACCACTTGTTACAACCAAGGTATGCAGAATACCATCTCTGAATGCACAACACGTCAAAATTTGATGCATATGTTCTACAGCAGCAGAAGACCACACCGGGTGCCACTCCTGTCAGCTAAGAACAGGAAACTGAGGCTACAATTCGCACAGGCTCACCAAAATTGGATAATAGAAGATTGGAAAAACATTGCCTGGTCTGATAAGTCTCAATTTCAGCTGCGACATTCAGATGGTAGTGTCAGAATTTGGCATAAACAACATGAAAGCATGGATCCATCCTGCCTCGCATCATGGATGTGCACCCGACAAATCTGCAGCAACAGTGATGCTATTATGTCAATATGGACCAAAATCTCTGAGGAATGTTTCCAACACCTAATTGAATCTATGTTGTGAAGAATTAATGCAGTTCTGAAGGCAAAAGGGGGTCCAACCCGGTACTAGCAAGGTGTAACTAATAAAGTGGCTGGTGAGTATATATACTGTGTATATATATCTATATATATATATATATATATATATAATCTCACTTAGCCAGTGGCCCAGCACTCCAACCTTGGTGATATATACCGGACCTGGGTACAATCCTCAAAAAAATATAAAAGTAGTTGTATATCAAGAAGGGCACTCGCAGGATTTGTAGTCAAACTATAAGTTTATTTATTCCAATACTATTATAATGTTGATGTTTCGGCTCCTTCTTCTGGACTAAATTAATCTAGAAAAAAACATGAGAAAAAAAAACAAAACTAACAAAATATATAAAGATAGTGATGACAAACAACAGAAACACCCAGCACCAAAATGTATATATTAACTTTAAAATTAATATTGGATAAACATTATCTCACTCCAACTGAAAGTTCAGGCATAAAAACAGACAAGTACATATTTTACAACCAGTACTATCACTCACTCTGCCAAATATGTACCTGTCCTGGGATATATATTAAATGTTCCAGCGCTAGTACAAAGGATAGAAAATGGATTGTCAAATTGCATCAACCCCCAAATGAATTATTCAGAAAGTAGAATACCTGAGACTGAATGCTAAACTGTATAATTGTGGCAATATAAGCCTCTAATGACCAACATGTTATGTGGCTATGACTTACTAAACCACAGCTTAGAGACAAAAAGAAAGAAAGAACAGTAAAAGATTCCAACCCGTTCAGAACTACTTCCGGACAGAACTCAAACAGTGCGAAAATGCAACATTAGAGTACCGATCTATGGAGCCACTCGAATAGAGCATATAACGAGTTAGTCTAACAGACAATCTGAATCAACTATGTAATAAGATCAATCTATAAGAACAGGAGAAGTGGACCGAGCGCTACACCCAGGGCCTTAAGCTTACTAACTATATAGACTCCTAGTAGGCTAACAATATAAAAGTTAAGATGGGGAGAGAGTAAGCGCTAGAAAGCTTAAAAGGCTAGTAAAAAGTACATTTTAATACATATAAAAATTTACAAATGGCAGGGGATAGTTGGACATGGCTGCTTTTTAGAAAAGCTCTGATGTCCCTGTCGAGCTTACGCTAAAATAAGTACATTCAAAGCTATAATTATTTGCAGGAAATCGCATTTTTCATCACCCGAAATATAACACCCAGACTTACGATACATTTAGAGGCTAGGTGACCTATCAGAGGATCAATTTGAGGAACCGGGAATCCTCGTCTCAGAAATTGGGCTCGGTCCCACCCGAGGTCATCAGACACAGGGGATAACCCCTAACAGAAGATTTACCCCGCTGTATCAATAGCCGGTTGCGGTCTGACCGAGCGGTACACCACAAAAGCAGTGGGGGCTACTTGAGAGATCCCGGTGTCTGTCGGAGCCAGCGTGGGCCTTTCCATTTTGGGGCAGGAAGTGCTGGGCCCGGCGGTTGCGCTGAGTAAATTTACCTACAGGCTGAATCTGAAAGGATCTGTTTACCTGACACTGGCCATCCAGGCGGTGGGATAGAATAAAGCGGACAGGTCAATCACTTAGCACAGAGTGGTGTGGGCCCTGTTGGGGTCGCGGTGTCTGAATCACAAAGGTAAGAAGAACCCATGTGGTGGGTAGAGACACTGCCTGGTAGGGGCTTATAATTGGGGAACACATCTGCCTGATTAGCACCGGAATCTAACCGGATTACTCCCCTGCACTAACTGAAGGTAGGGACAAAGTAGATAACTGCCTGATCAACTAGCAGCCTAGTTTGTGTGATTAGAAGCTGTAGTGCACACGGGAATATTCCCAACATAGCCTTTCAGTCAAACACAGCACTGCCTTTTTAACACAGAAGGGTGCTTTAAGCGACACCCTTATATTTTTGTTTTTTCTCTGTGTCCCTGGCCTTGAGAGTCCCCTGGGGAGTGATCTAGCTTCAGACAGAGTTATATAAACTGCACTTAATTTCTCTCAGTTCTACTCCTGAGGCATACACAGCCATAAGACCTCAGTCATAGGATTAGAACTGCAACTACCACTGCCTTACATTCAAAGCACCTATATATGTGTGATGTCGAACAAAAGACACCCCAAACCACCTAAAAATTCCCAAACCACCATGATGGAAAACTATTTAATAACCAATGATCCTACAGCACCAATAGGGAAACATGAGATACACCAGAAGGCCACAACTGCACAGATGCATAACATTGAAACAACGTCTGTTCATCAGAACTGTGTTACCAAAGAGGATCTCAGGCTCCTTTCTTCAAAAGAGGATATAAAAGAAGCTATGAGGGATTTCAAATCTGTTTCATGAACTTAAAAGAGATATATCAGCTGTTGACCGCAGGGTAACGCAAGTAGAGGAAAAACATGAGGCACAGGAGAGCACTGTTCACACATTATTGGAGAGAATCGAGGATCTTGAAAACCGCAGTAGGAGGAATAACCTTAGACTGCGTGGTGTTCCTGAGTCTATAGAACCTCCTGATATTCAAGTGTATATCCAAGACTTTGTCAAATACCTCAGAAACGAGGACATGGGCCCTGAGATCCAAATAGAAAGAGCACATAGGGCACTACGTCCTAAGCCCCCGGGAAGGGCCCCACCCATAGACATCATAATAAAGCTGCAATCTTTCAAAGAAAAAGAAGAAGTGCTACGACTGGCCAGAAATAAACAACAGATAGAATTCAAAGGAATGGAAATACAGGTTTATTCTGATTTAAGCCCAACTACTCTCCAAAAGAGAAGGGACCTCAGATTTGTCACATCTACTCTGAAAGCCAACAGAATCCCATACAGGTGCGGCTTTCCCACAAGCCTCATAGTCACCAAAAATAATGTCACACATGTCCTCAAAACCCCAGCGGATCTACCTTCTTTCAACCAGGCCTTAGGCCTAAACATCAGGCTTCCTGCGGCTCCGGAGGGTCCAGCGGAGGAGGAACCCAATGGCCCGCAACATGTCCCAGTCTGAGCAATATGAACATTCTCCTATGGGTGTTTGCAGTGTTCTGACTTACCTGGACCTTGAATGGGACCCAAGTAGGGGCCTCAGCTAATCGGACATCGAGAGACTTCTCAGATAAGTTTGTTTATTGATGTTGAATTTTGTGTAATGTTCAGTTGAGATAACTGTTATGGTTATTTAAAACCTCACTTAGGTTAAAAGTTACTAGGTAATATAATACTTGTACTAACTTTGTTACGATGCAACCATACCGGCTTGGATCATATCCAAGAACCAATTCACAGTTTAGAACAAGATATGGATATTGCTCTCTGAGTGACCAGTTCATTCTAAATCCATAGATACCACCGTAAAAGGACCATTACCTAACCCCTATAACTTTTTACTACAGACTGAAATGGCTATGGCCTCCTGCCATCAATGATAACAACATACTGCTCTTCATGTGTGTATTTAAGGTCCATTGTATATGTTTGCTCTTAAATATATAGAGGGTAAGTCGTGTAAAATGAAAAATGCTTCTTTCAAATGTACTTATTACTGTTTATTGTTTTTCAAAGAAAATATATTTAGTGTAAGTAGGCAGGGAACACTACCCCTGCTTTAGTTGCTTGTTGTTAGTAACTGTTATTTCCCAAATCAAACTGTACCTGTGTGTGACAAGATACAGGTTAAAGTAAGTATTAAGTGTTTAACAAATAGGTTTGGTACTGCTCACATTTATTGTACGGTGAATTAAGTCACCTTTTTTCTTTTCTCCCGCTTTCTACCCTTTTCTGTAGCTCCGTACCACTTCTTCCCCACCCTTCTTTCTCTTCCCCTTCTACTTTCTCGCCCCCTGCTCCCCCCCCCCTTTTTTTTTTCCCCCTCTCCTCCTGAGACGTTAAACATGTTAAATCCACTTGTAGGAGTCACGTCCCGACCTGTCGAGATGATTTCTATAAATGTAAAAGGCCTAAATAGCCCAGCTAAACGCTCTATGGTTTTGAGAGACCTACATAGGCAAGGAGGAAATATTGTCTATCTGCAGGAAACGCACTTTGCGTCAGGCCATGAGCCTAGATGGTTTAGTCAGCAATATCCCTCAGCTTTTTTTGCGTCGGGCCCTCAAAAAAAAAAAATGGGGTGGGCATCCTCTTTAGTACTGACATACCGTTCCAACCAACACAAACTTACAGAGATCCTGAGAGTAGATACATGATTCTCGTAGGCTTAATATATGGTAGACCTGTAACGTTGGTTAATGTCTATTGCCCCAATCAATCTCAACAGACCTTTTTTCAAAGGTACTCGAAATACAATCTGGCATTTTATTCCTGGGAGGCGATCTAAATGCTTCTCTAGAACCTGCCTTGGATACCTCTAACGGAGTCTCTAGCGTCCCCCTTAGAACTCTTAAGCGTATATCATCTTCATTTAGGGATGCAGAACTACACGACATATGGCGGTCACAGCACCCCACCTCCAGGAACTTCACATTTTACTCCCACCCCCACAAAAAATACTCCAGAATAGACTACTGGTTTACAGACGCAACAGGGCTTACAATTACCACGAGCAGCAACATACTTCCCATCACATGGTCAGACCATGCCCCGGTGACATGCACTGTATTATGGCCTAATGCCCCGGTCACACCTCACATTTGGAAGCTAGATGATCTTATGTTCGATGATCCGGTTTTCAAGCTCGAAATAGAAAAAGCACTAACAGAATACTTTCAAATACATAGAGGATCGGACTCCCAACCCGAAGTGATATGGGAGGCTCATAAATGCACAATAAGAGGCATATTCCTCAAGCAGAAAGCCAGATTAGTCAAGAAGAGAAGGGAGATGTACAGAAATCTACTGACCAGAGTAGAGAAAGCGGAAAAAGCGCATAAGTTTGCACCAACGGACGATTTGCTAAGCAAGACATTAGCGCAGGCGAGAGCGGAACTTTTGAAGTTCCTTCAAATCGATTACCAAAGGGCGGCCTTGATCTTAAGGCAACAATTTTTTGAGCAAGGGGATAGGGCAGGGCGGATGTTGGCCAGGGCTATAGCCCGGAAAAAAAAGAAACATTACGTGCACAGCATGATCCATCCTGATGGAGGACCAAGAGAGGATGGGAAATCAATTGCTGAGATCTTTGGATCTTACTATGAAACCCTCTATAACATCCACGGTGTTGATGGGATGGGGGGCAACCCTTCCTCTCGGGCACGAGAAACGCAGAAGATTTGTGAGTATCTGTCTAGCGTTGAGGTCCCTAAACTTTCAGAGCAAGATTCAGAGGCTCTGGAGTCTCCATTTACCCTGGCAGAAATCAAACAAGCCATCAAAGACTTGGCATCCGGGAAGAGCCCAGGCCCGGACGGATTTGGGGCCAAATACTATAAAGTATTTGGGGATATATTAGCACCCGAAATGTTGCTCCTCTTTAATCAACTTTCAGATGCCCTGTCTTTACCTGGCTCGATGCTAGAAGCCCATATCACGGTGATTCCCAAACCAGGCAAACCAGAAAACAAACCAGAGAACTACCGCCCCATCTCGCTACTAAAATTCGGACATCAAGATTCTAGCGAAATTAATAGCCAATCGCCTCAATAGATATCTCCCCCAACTGATCTCTACTGATCAAGTGGGTTTTATTCCGAGACGGGAGGCCAGGGATAATAGCCTTAAAGTCCTCCAGATAATAACGTACGCTCGTAACAACACAATCCCGCTGGCCCTGGTTTCCACGGACGCCGAGAAGGCGTTTGACCGGGTCAGCTGGATGTTTATGCAACACACCTTAGGGAAATTGGGTTTTGGATCTTAAATCATAAATAGGATCATGTCCTTATATTCATCACCAAATGCTAGAGTAAGGGTGAATGGTATGCTTTCCAATGCCTTTACAATTCGTAATGGGACCAGGCAGGGTTGTCCCCTGTCCCCTCTTTTGTTTGCATTGACAATTGAAATCCTAGCAAGTAGGATCCGAGCAAATGCCGAGGTGAGTGGAATCCATATTGAGGGCTCCGAACACAAGCTTGCCATGTATGCCGACGACGTCTTATTACTGATATCAGACATAGGACAATCCCTTAGAGTGGCCTTGGAGGAGTTTGCGTGCTTTGGCAGCGTGTCAAATTTCCTCCTGAACCCCTTAAAGTCTGAAATTATGAATGTCACAACTCCCCAAACTGAATTTAAGATATTTGAGGACAACTGCCCGGTAAAGGTTGCACATGGCAAGCTGAAATACCTTGGTATCTATCTGACACCTAGTACAAAAGAGACAGTTGACTTGAATTATAAACTCATCAGAGATGAGATCCTCAGAGATCTATCGAACTGGAGAAATAAAACCATCTCTTGGTTGGGCCGAATTGGGGTGGTCAAAATGAATGTTATCCCGCGGGTGCTTTATATCATGCAGACCATCCCGCTGACTGCAGCTTCCCACATCATTTACCAGATACAATCAGCTATAGAGTCCTACATTTGGAGAGACCTGAAGCCACGAATTAACAGAAAAACTACTTTTCTACCACGAGATAAAGGTGGATTGGGAATACCAGATTTAAGGGTATATCAGAAGGCAATATCCCTCCAAAGATTGGTGGATCGGTGTCAAAACTCAGCTCAAAAGGCCTGGATTCAGGTCGATAACGCAATCTTGAGGAGAGGAAATGTGGGAGCCCTGGCGTGGATCACTCCTACTAATAGGCCCACTGCAGTCAAGCTCTATCCGATGATAGAGGAAATATTCACGAGCTGGGATAAACTGATTAAAAAAGCTCCTTATATTTCAACCTCGTGTTCACCGGTTACCCCTCTTAGGGAAAACCCGGATATGAACTTCCTATCAAGGCCTAATCTCTCGATCAAGACCTGTGGTCTCGGGGAAACGGCCATATATAACATACTTCAGCGAGATAAATTGAAGTCCCAAACAGAGCTGTGTCGGTGGGATGGTGAGGTTTTTGCATCATGGTTCACAGTGGCCCAGATCAGACACTACCTTGACACTCACAAGGCAAGACCAGACTTGACGAGAGGCAGAACCCACTTTGAGATCTTGTGCACGATGACTCAGCACCCGACTCACTTGATTTCACAATTATACAAACTATTGCAACAGGGGGGGACCCTCATCTTCCAAATTATACACAGACATGGCAGGACAAACTGGGCCTAGTGATAGAACACAAAGATTGGAACAAAATTTTTGATAGGACAAAGCGGGCCTCAGTTTCAGCCAGGATCCAGGAATCACAATGCAAATTGCTAAGCAGGTGGTATCTAACCCCCCAAAGACTGAAACACATATACCCACATTCGAATGGGGGATGCTGGAGAGGCTGTGGAAATGAGGGTACCCTCTTACACATTTGGTGGACATGTCCCCTAATACTGCCCTACTGGAATGACATAATGGCCGAAATGAGTAGGGTCCTGGGAACAATCATCCCCCCTAACCCCTGCTACCTACTATACCACCAATTACCTAAGATTGTTAGGGAGGACAAATACCTTCTTCTACTTTTAATGCTTAACAGTGCAAAAAGCTTGATTCCCCTATACTGGAAAAAACAGACTATCCCTAGTATACAAGAGTGGAAAAACAAAGTAGCTGACCTGTTGAGACTTGAAAGATATCACTATCTTAAAATCGGGAAATTGTGCACACATGAGTTGATGTTGCTGACTTGGGAGGGACGAGGAATTTGTTCATGTGGTATGAGACTGGCGGTAGATGTGATGAAATGCAATAATACCTATTAGCCCCCCCCTCTCATTTAAAAGGAGGAGAGGGGAGAGTAATCTTTTTTATAATTTTTTTTTTTCTTCTACTTAATTCTCTTTCTTTATTTAGATAGGAACCTTCATACCGAGTACATCCTTATCTACAGCTGTGTGTAGTAAGTAAGCTGTTAAAACGTTATCTTATCCAACAGATCCGTACTCGATGACTTATATTTTTCTTTATGTCCACTTTGTCAAGTGTAAGATGGAATATCAGAATTAATCTTATATATCACTAAACAGCTGAAGTTAGATGTTTATGTAGTATAGTCAGTATACATTTTTATAGTAACTGATGGAGTTTTTTATGCTGTTTGATTTGATCTTTTTACTATTCGTGAAATGTCCTGAACAATATGTACAATTATATAGTGTCATGTAAGACTGAAGGATATGTTGTACCTGCATTATCTGTATGCCTATTCACATTTCGCTAATAAAGCCCATTGAAAAAAAAAAAAAAAAATTACAAATGGCAATCAGACGCATGGATCCATGTCTGACTTAACAAAAAAATATATAATAAACAAAAAAAAATATATATAATATAAAAAATATATATAATAAACAAATCTAAAAGTATCTAAAAATATCCAATGGAGTAAAGCATGTGACGCTGACATAGTGAGCCAGTGATGAGGAGTTAGAAGGACATGTACATTCAATAATATAAACAACCTAAGTGAGTGATTGAGTGCACACAATAGCTGTCAACAAAGAAAAATAGCATTCACAAAAAATAGTGTTCACAAAAATTGGCGTACATAAAAAATGTTCAAATGTTCAACCGGTTATATGTAAGTGAATCCAGTAGTGTTTCCTCCAAAGTGACGTGTAGAAATATAACGTGAAGTCAATAATAGTAGAATGTAAACGTTGAGTGGGTCAAATTATTGTGGTTCAGCTTCTAAATTAAAAAATTGTAAATCCGTGAGGTGTATAAAAATAAAAATAAAAATAACTTGTGAAAAAATCCACGTGAAAAACTTGAATTCAAATAATAAACAAAGGTCAAAAATCAAAAGTCAAAAATAAAAAGACAAAAATATCAAAAGACAAAAATAGAAAATCAGTGATAATATTAAAAAGCACTAAAGATCTAGTGAAAACAAATCCTTAATTCAGATGTTAAAAATCCTTGGTAAGATCCATAACAAACAAATATATCGATAAAATACCTAAAAGAGAACAAAAGAGAAACAAATAGTGCAACAATGTATATGATATATATTATAGGTAATTAAAACCAAGCTCACCAGTATGCCAATGCGTTTCGGCCTAGACTAGGCCTTTCTCAAGACCATAGTCTCAAGACTTTCTCAAGACCAGTATGCCAACGCGTTTCGGCTTAGACTAGGCCTTTCTCAAGACCATAGTCTTGAGAAAGGCCTAGTCTAGGCCGAAACGCATTGGCATACTGGTGAGCTTGGTTTTAATTACCTATATTATATATCATATACAGTGTTGCACTATTTGTTTCTCTTTTTTTCCCTTTTAGGTATTTTATCAATGTATTTGTTTGTTATGGATCTTACCAAGGATTTTTAGCATCTGAATTAAGGATTTGTTTTTACTAGATCTTTAGTGCTTTTTAATATTATCACTGATTTTCTATTTTTGTCTTTTGTTATTTTTGTCTTTTTATTTTTGTCTTTTGATTTTTGACCTTTGTTTATTATTTGAATTCAAGTTTTCCACGTGGATTTTTTCACAAGTTATTTTTATTTTTATACACCTCACGGATTTACAATTTTTTAATTTAGAAGCTGAATCACAATAATTTGACCCACTCAACGTTTACATTCTACTATTATTGACTTCACGTTATATTTCTACACGTCACTTTGGAGGAAACACTACTGGATTCACTTACATATAACCGGTTGAACATTTGAACATTTTTTATGTACGCCAATTTTTGTGAACACTATTTTTTGTGAATGCTATTTTTCTTTGTTGACACTATTGTGTGCACTCAATCACTCACTTAGGTTGTTTATATTATTGAATGTACATGTCCTTCTAACTCCTCATCACTGGCTCACTAAGTCAGTGTCACATGCTTTACTCCATTGGATATTTTTAGATACTTTTAGATTTGTTTATTATATATATATTTTTATATTATATATATTTTTTTTTGTTTATTACATAATTTTTTGTTAAGTCAGACATGGATCCATGCGTCTGATTGCCATTTGTAAATTTTTATATGTATTAAAATGTACTTTTTACTAGCCTTTTAAGCTTTCTAGCGCTTACTCTCTCCCCATCTTAACTTATGTAATAAGATCAAACCTCAAGCTGTATATTGATACAAAGTTCATGGCACATCACTTAATCCTAAACACAATGTGAATCCTTAAATGCCCATATAATCCAAACGCATGCTATGTATCTACTCAGGGCCAACTAAGAAAATCAACACAGTGGGCAAACAAACCTGAAACACAGCTATCTACAATTATGGGAGGATCTCTATAAAATTCCCCGTGTTAGACGATGGGAAACAACAACCACTATCATCTTAGTGTACTTAACAATGTGCACATAATATTGCATTTTATTCAGCCTGCTTACCACAACATATGTATACATACTCTATTATAACAGTGTGTTGCAGCTCATAACCACCTGATCAATTTAGAATATGCTATAGGACAGAAGAGAAAGACAATTGTTGCAATATGAAAATTAACCTAAGTTATATCTAAAAGACACTGTCCCTAGACTTGTAACTTTAAAACCCAAATATGTAACTTAAAAGCCACACGGTTACACTGACATTCACTGTTAGATACATAAAAAACAAAAATTGCAAGAACTACCTTTAGTCGGCTGTGAAGCCGTACTCCCAAAGGAAGAGAAACATGGGTGGTGGATAGGCCACCTGAGCTTGCTTAAGTACAACACATCACGTTAGTTCGAAAGCAAAAATAGCAAATCAATAGAAGCACTGCCATCAGTGTAATTTATTACAACTAAAACCCCGATGTACATACAATACGGCCATACAATGAAGGCTCATAAAGGAGCCGAAACGACGACATTATAATAGTATTGGAATAAATAAACTTATAGTTTGACTACAAATCCTGAGAGTGCCCTTCTTGATATACAACTACTTATATATATATACGTGGTATGTGTGTGTGTGTATTAAAAAGGAAATTATCCTGTAAGTGAAAAACTTTGGAGTCTGAAATATGTACGGTAAATATACAATAAAACGCATAAACGCATATGTACACACAAATACACATATGTATATGCATACATACACATATTTACACTTGTATGTATGTATCTCAATGTTAAAGCCTTTTTGCATACCTTTTTCTGCTAACACCTGAGACCTCATATCTTTTTACCCAATTTTTTTAAATATAATTATTATCAGACAGTGTTATTATGAGCGTAACTGTACTCTTACAAGTATTTTTGATGTTTTGTGCCACGTTTTGTCTCGCATTACAATTAACCAGAGCTCTGAAGTCACACTAACGGGATGCGCATTCAATTCAGTTGTGCTCAAGAGAACACTTTTACTTTTAGCTCGTAATATGTGAGCTTCTTCCAATGCGCACAAAAAAGTGCAATACACCCCTTATTGCTTGTGTACAAATGTTAGCGCTCCACTTGTAATCTAGCTCTTACTCAAATGTATACTTAGCTAATTAAAGAAACACTAAACCCACATTTTTTTCTTTCATTATTCATGTAGAGAATACAATTTAAAACAACATTTCAATTAACTTCTATTATCTAATTTACTTTAATCTTTAGATATCCTTTGTTGAAGAAAAAGCAATGCACATGGGAATGAAACAAATTAGATAATAGAAGTAAACTAGAAAGTTGTTTAAAATTGCATAATCTTTCTATATCATGAAAGACAAATTTGGGGTTTCATGTCCCTTTAAGTAATGCAGTTTTCCATTCTAGTTCCTCTTTTTAAATTTATGCCTGCTGTAAATTTGACTACACAATTAAATCAATTAACCTTTTAACGCCGTTATGCCGTTCTATTCCGTCATATTTACACTGGGCTTTAAAGCCGTTATGACGGAATAGAACGTCATATCAAACGGCTGTCCTGAAGCCTTCTGCGCTTCAAGGACTTGATCGCGGTCTGGAGGGCGTTCCTAGGGTTGTAGGGACGCCCCCCAGATGCGATCCAATAATTGAAATCTCGTGATCGTATGCACGATCGCGTAGTTTCAATTTGTCTACATCGGAACAGGTGTTCCGATGTAGACACTTTAACCCTGTCACGAAAGGGTTAATCAAATTGATTAATCAAAGTGTTAACAATATAATTTAGAATGCGCTTTTTTAAGCAGGCATGTGTCTAAAATTGGCCTGTATGCTCTTGGTGATGTCGCTGGAAACTAAGGGCCAACCGTCCTTCTGTGCTTAGTGGCACAAGAAAAAATGGAATTTACTTTTTAATTTTTACTTTTTATAGATTCTATTAAACAGCAAATCAGGAAGTTATACTAACATTTTTATTAAATACTGTATGTACGCAATATCTAAGAAATATATCATGCCTATTAAATAGCATGTTTAAAATTCTAGTCATGACACATAACTCTAATGTCATATTTTATATGTAAGGCTACACTAGCAATTTCTGGCTTGATACTTCTGTATCACTGAATGTTTCTCTCTTTGCTTTTAAACTTACATATTCATCTTCCAGGAGCCATTATTCCCTGATAGTTACTGTATTAATGTTCATTTTTTGCAAGCAGAACTATAAAAAGCTATATGTCTAATGACTTTGAGAGGTTTATGGTGAAAGATTTAGATTTTCCCAAAAAGTTTTCTTCAAAGGAATAATAAAGATGGTCTAATTGTCACAAATATTTATCTCCGATTATCCAAAACATGTGGATATTGGTGCTTAGCTAGAAGCTGCTGAGATAACAAACTTTATTTTTTTTACTTTGTCAGATAATTTCAAATGAAGAGGGTGTATTGAGAACAAAACACTAAGGATAGGGTTGAGAAGAAAAGAAAAA
Source organism: Bombina bombina (assembly GCF_027579735.1). Taxonomy (NCBI): domain Eukaryota; kingdom Metazoa; phylum Chordata; class Amphibia; order Anura; family Bombinatoridae; genus Bombina; species Bombina bombina. The sequence continues at coordinate 626,680,314 of NC_069503.1, read as the reverse complement.
TGAACGCACAAATACCAAAATATGCAAAGATAAATACATTTATTGAGGCAGCCTATTCTAGGACAGTCAGGATCATAGGAGGAGAAACTACAACTATAGTACCATATAAGTCAGAATTCAAAAATTAATTTCAAGCTCCTTGAAAAGTATAAGGGTCTTAGATCTAATCATGATGAAAACATATGCTAAATTAAAGGTATCGGAGGTTGGATATTAGACATTGACATGGCAAGTGAGTGCAAAGGGTACCGTGACCACAACACGCTAATCATACAGGAGAGCATCTGCACCTTTACCCCAGTCCACCTAGTGTAGTGGCAGAGAGAGATCAAATACTGAAGCTCAATAATGCAAGACAGCCTCAGGGAAGGTTGTGTGGTCTATAAAGAATGCATTCCCCAGTAAGGAAGGTGCAGGGTTGAGCATTCTTTTCTTGTTTCCTACCCTGAGTTTCACATTGGGTACATCTGATAGAGAGGCATCATATATTGTCTCCCAGTCCTATATGAATAGGCTGCAGAATCTGTTGGCGCTCTACAAATAACCAATAATAATAATAATACGAATACTGTGCTAAGCCTTATGATGTGTGAGCCGGCCTGAGTGTCAGGAAATCTTCAAGTATTTAAAGATTGGATTCTTATGTGAGTAACTGATATTGTTGAAAAGCAAAATATTTACGTTTTGAATATTGCGTATATAGATGGAGGTACTCTTTTCCTAATAAAGCTGGACTCTGTTTCAATATGTTATAGTTTTTATATCTAGTATACCTTGGCTGGACATTCTGAGACACTCTTAGAGGTAAATGTGCTATATGCTTTATAGTGTGTGAGACAGTGCTAAGGTTAAATATTTTTTATGGGCTGATTTATCATTAATTTTTTATTATTATACCCACATTTGGGCTAGATTACAAGTGGAGCACAAAAATACTAGCACTATTGAGCACTAAAACTGCTGAAGTGAAACATCTGGACGTCAGACAGCACGCTTGTGCTATCTCCCTTTCTCCATTGACTATTCTGGCTTTTGCTGATGAGCTAACTCAAAGGTGCGCTAGGAAAACTGCTCTAAAGCCGTAGTTGCATTAAGAAATACGTCAAATATTGTTTTTTCTTCACTTAGAAGAAAAAAGTATTTTTATTATATATATATATATACTAGCTGTTGCCCGCGGCTACACTCGCATTGATTTTGTGATTTGTAAAAAAATAGTGAAAAACCTGACCACTCGCAAATAAATGTGCCCTCATGTGTATGCCGTTCAGGTTGCACACTTGCTGACATGAACTTCTTGAGTTTTTGTTAATTCTTGGTGTTTCTCGTAAGTTAAATACCAATTTCCATGTCTGTAACATCTTTCGTTTTTGAGATATAGGTATTCTCATAAATCATCCCCCACCTTTTGACTCCCTTAAATACTAGTTTGTGAAATGGTAAAACACATGTTCCTTTATTTTTAAAGGAGAATGTAAATACCAATTTTCACATCAGTAACATCTTTGGTTTTTTAAAATATAGGTATCCTCATAAATCAACCCCCCTCTTTCGACACCCCTTAAGTGGATTTTCGGGAAATGTTAAAACACGTGTTTCTTTATTTTTCAAGGAGAATCTAAATACCAATTTTCAACTCTGTAACATCTTTGGCTTTAGAAATTTAGGTATCCTCATAAATCACCCACCCCCCCTTTTGATCCCCCCTAAAGTGGATTTTCAGGAAATGTTAAAACAAGTATTTCTTTATCTTTCAAGGAGAATCTAAATACCAATTTTACCAAATAAAATATTATTGTTATTATGTGTGTGTATATATAGATCCACGCTGGATGGTTCCGCAGCCGCTTTTCCTGCTCTGTGGCCGCTTTCTCTCCATGCCGTCTTTGTTCCTGATGAAGAAAGAAGATGTCCTCGCGCTGGATGAAGATGGAGCCGCCTTGAAGAAGACCTTCATTGCTGGACTTCAGGAATGGTGAGTACCTATTCTGGGGTTAGTGTTAGTTTTTTTTGGGGGGGGTGTTTTTTTTGTTTTTTTTAAATTAGAGATTTTTTTACTTTATAATGGGCACTAAAGAGCTGATTGACCTTTTAAAGGCAATGAGTGTGCAAGTGGGAGTGAGTAAGGGGCGCCAGGAAAGCTAAAGGTATATGAAAGTAATGTGATAGTGTTTTAGGTCAAAAGTGAAAGAATCTATATAGATATCTAGTGTGTGAGATACTAACCAAATAAACATTCATATAAACATTGACTGAAGATTAAATACAATTTATTAAAATACAATATAATCTAGGAAACATCAGAAAAATGGGGAAAGAAAAGGAGGGGAGTAAATCCAAGATTAAAACGTAGGGACGTCTCCCTAATAAAAGGACACAATCTCAGAGATTCAATAGCATTATATGCATGAAATCTAAAATCACAATCTAAAATAATATGAGCATATAGTGCAAGAGTGGTATGCAATATCAAACAGAAACATATAATTTCAAAATGCATACAGTTGCATTAGTGAATCAGACTGATACAAACAGCTAAAAATGTTCAAATGTTTCAAACAAATAGTAACGGTATGGAATCTCCACAATTCCGTCTTGTGGCAGTTTGAAAGTTCGTAATGAATAGCAAAGGAATCTAGTTACAAAGTAGGCAAAGTATCACTCTAGAGCAAACATATGACTTGTGAGAAAGTTCTGCAACACAGTTACTTGTGATCCTGAATAGGATGGTGCAGTGTGCAAAAAAGAGGAGAGTATTCATTACCTTTAACTTTTGTACCTTTACAGAGTTGTTGCTGTATGTCGGCTGTGGGTTTGTAGATCAACCACGAGTTCACCCCAAGTGACTTTGGTGTCTGATGTCATGGGTGACACTCGGGGGGCTCGTCTCGCCCCAACAAGCAAATACTTCTGCGATGAAAGAAATCCTTGCGTCCACTGAAGGAAGATGTTAACCTCTTAGTGAGTGTGGATCCGTGCTGATGCCTGAACTTAGTGTTTCAATGCGTTTCGCTTTATCAGAGATCTTCATCAAGAACATCTTGATAAAGCTCTCTGATAGAGCGAAACGCGTTGAATGTTGTGACTATCTTCCACCCTCAATACTTCGGCTACACTCTACAGGATTTTATAACCTGGGTTATTAATCTTTTCTTTTGTTTCTGCTTATTATCCACTGCCTGCGTGCATAGCACTAAGTGCAGGCATCAGTTCTGTACCACTGGCTCCACTAGTTGTCTCAATGTTAACAAGTTGGAATCACCAATACGTTTTAAATATGAGTACAGCACAGATACCATACCATTTTTGGATCTTAATTTCATAAAGTATAGATAAGGGGAAGGTTTCAGATTTGCCACTTCATTATATTCCAAACCTACTGATAAAAATTATTTGCTTTTATCAACTAGTTTTCACCCTGAACATCAGAAGAGGAGTGTCATTTCTTCACAGCTCCTGCGAGTTGCACGTAATAATACACTCATTAATACTAGAGCTACACAAGAAGATGATATGAAGATGAAACTCAAGGAGCAGGGCTACAGAACATTGGATATTAATAGAGCACAGGAGAAAGTGTCAACATATGATCAAAGAGCACTTCTATATAAGAAGAACATTGAGAAAGATACTATCAATAAAATTAATCTCATTGTAATATTTACCCCCCTACACAAAGTGTTGGAGCAGTCTGTCTAAAAGAATTGGGATATTGTGAAGTCTGATAAACTACTTCCATTTGCACAATTGGATGCACCCTGTATTGTCTACAGAAAGTCTCCCAACCTGAAGGACATCCTAGTATATAATGACCCAGTAAGGTGGTATCAGAATGGCACTTGAATGGATGGTAAAAAGAAGTTGGGTTGCTATAAATGCGGGGACTGTACCACATGCAACAGCATGCTTAAGGGATCTTAGTTCCATCATCCACGTACTGGAAAAAGGTATAAGATCTTTCACAGATTAACGTGTACCAGTAGCTTTGTGATTTATTCTCCACAATATAAGTATTCACAACCTGTCGCTGTATACACAATACATCAAGATTAAAGTGCAATAATAGTGCAACTCAAATACATATGAAACCAGTGCAGAACCAACTGCAGTATTGTTAAATACCATATATCATATGCAAAACTAACTATGGTGTTACCAAGTATTTTATTACGGTTGGTAATAATTAGCAAGATACATTAGTGGACCACACCACTCAATATAATAATCAATTTATCTTCATATATAATCTTTACCCTGCTCAAGAATATGATACAAAGCCAAATATATTAGATGGTGACAACAAGATATAAATAAAATGTATAGCCCACTTGTTATTTACTATCCCACATAATGGAGACTGTTCATTGGAAATCAGTGAGTCCTGATATTATATTTATGGGATAAAGGCCAGATAAGCATTAAACAGGTCACACTGTTACTCTTACATCTTACCAGCTCAAGATAGAGAACTTTTCATTTGTTTGTGTTCACCCATCTTTTAAGTGTTCAATAAAAGTTATATTTTAAATAAAAAAAAAATCTGCCTCTATGATCAGTCTGGGCAAAGAGTGCTACATAAGCATTTCTTTCTAGGGAATCTAATTCCAATTGTTCAAAAAGTTAATGGATTTATCGTCTAGATACTGTAGGCCCCAGAGGATTGAATGCACAGCTGTACTATAACGTGTTTTTGTAGCTGGATTATTCTATGACTGTTCCGTCTAGGTCTTATCTGCCACAACTATAATAATAGAGTGCTATCTCTGATACTAATATCTACTGCCCGACTGAAAGTATGTTTATATGAATTTGGGCGATTCAATTAATTAGTGTTTAATCCGCCTATGTTTGTTTCTACCATGCTATTATGAACATGAAAGGGAATTCGGTACCACTGTTGTGTGTACGTTTTAAATATAAAGCAGCCTAATCTGAATTGTAGGGATGGGCTAATCTGTGTTTTATATATAAACAATGAGTAGAGTTTTTTTTTTTATGTAGTTAGGATGAACTTCCGTGATTGGTTGCGCCATTGCGAGTCTTTACTGCGGTGTGTAAGCTTGTATTGTGAAGTAGTTGCTATTCGTCCCAAGGGGTGAGGCTATGCTAATTAGCCATGCGCTCTGGGTGCAATAGTAGGTGTATGCTAACATTGACGTGGCAGGACCGCAATGGCTCAGCTGAACCGGAAGTCAGAGCACTTTTGGGTTTAATAGGGACAGGTGTTTGTGTTTTATAGAGAACACTTGGATACAGTTTGACTACCCATTGAGGAAGGTACCAGTCCAGTTTGTTCATTAACATGTGATGTGACGTGATTAAATTGGAATATTCTCAAAATACCGGTGAGTGCAGCGCTTTATTCTCTAGAAGGATAAAGGAAATTTGTATATTTGAACACGCAGCACCCTGGCTGTTGTAATATGGGATTAGTAAGTGCACCTGGAATTGGACTTTTATATATATATATATATATATATATAATCTGTAAAAGTATGAATCGCTTAATTTCCACGATACTTTCTGCAAAACTGTCCGTTAAGTGAGTTAGACACCTATGCAAAGTACTGTATAGATACAGCTAGATTATGAGTTTTGCGGTAAGAGCTGCTCGGTACTAACTTGCAAGTTATTGTCACCGCTCACCTCCCTATAGCGCTGCTATTACAGGTTTACAAAAACCCTGCGTTAGCAGGCAATAAGTGAGCGTAGAGCAAAATTGAGCTCCATACCGCACTCCAATACCAGCGCTGCTTTGAGCTGGTTTTACGTGCTCGTGCATGATTTCCCCATAGACATAAACGGGGAGAGCTGGCTGAAAAAAAGCCTAACACCTGCAATAAAGGAGTGTAAAGCTCCGTAACGCAGCTCCATTGATTCCTATGGGGAAAGAAAATTATTGTTTACACCTAACACCCTAACATAAACTCCAAGTCTAAACACACCTAATCTGCTGCCCCTGACATCGCCGACACCTACATTACACTTATTAACCCCTAATCTGCCGCCCCCGACACCACCGACACCTACATTACACTTATTAACCCCTAATCTGCCGCCCCCAATGTCGCCGCCACCTACCTACACTTATTAACCCGTAATCTGCCGCCCCCAAAGTCGCCGCCACCTACATACACTTATTAACCCTTAATCTGCCGCCCCCAATGTTGCCGCCACCTACATACACTTATTACCCCCTAATCTGCCGCCCCCAATGTCGGCGCCACTATACTAAAGTTATTAACCCCTAACCCTAAGTCTAACCCTAACACCCCTAACTTAAATATAATTAAAATATATCTAATTAAAAATTTCTATTATTACCAAAATAATTCCTATTTAAAACTAAATACTTACCTATAAAATAAACCCTAAGATAGCTACAATATAACTAATAGTTACATTGTATCTATCTTAGGTTTTATTTTTATTTCACAGCTAAGTTTGTATTTATTTTAACTAGGTAGACTAGTTACTAAATAGTCATTAACTATTTACTAGCTACCCAGCTAAAATAAATACAAATTTACCTGTAAAAAAAAACCTAACCTGAGTTACACTAACACCTAACCTTACACTACAATTAAATAAATTACATTAATTAAATACAATTAACTGAATTACAAAAAAAAAAAACACTAAATTACACAAAATAAATTAGATTACACCTAATCTAATAGCCCTATCAAAATAAAAAAGCCCCCCCAAAATAAAAAAACCCTAGCCTAAACTAAACTGCCAACGGCCCTTAAAAGGGCCTTTTGCGGGGCATTGTCCCAAAGAAATCAGCTCTTTTACCTGTAAAAAAAAAATACAAACAACCCCCAACAGTAAAACCCACCACCCACACAACCAAACCTCCCAAATAAAATCCTATCTAAAAAACCTAAGCTCCCCATTGCCCTGAAAATGGCATTTGGATGGGCATTGCCCTTAAAAGGGCATTTAGCTCTTTTTTGTTGCCCAAACCCCTAAGCTAAAATTAAAACCCACCCAATAAACCCTTAAAAAAAACTAACACTATCCCCCGAAGATCCACTTACAGTTTTGGAAGACCCGAAATCCATCCTCAATGTAGCGGCAGAAGTCCTCATCGAAGCCGGCAGAAGTCTTCATCCAAGCGGCAATATCTAATTTGTACTTAACACAGTTGAAGCTTGCAGGGCAAATGTTGATAAATCTGTAGTCTGTTAGAAAATACTGTACTTTACGTACACAATAATACACAGTACAACTGTATGTGCAACAAATACTTTTATTTTTTACAGCTGGGTACAGTAGGTGCTATACATAAGTTTAACTTAGGCTTCTTTGTAAACTTATTTTTAAAGGGATAGTAAACTTTTTTTCTTACATGAATCAGATAGAGCATGCAATTTTAAACAACTTTCTAATTTACTCCTATTATCAAATTTTATTTGTTCTCTTGGTATCTTTATTTGAAAAAAATAGGACTGTAAACTAAGGAGCTGGCCCATTTTTGGTTCTGCACCCTGGCTAGCGCTCATAATTAGTGGCTACATTTAGCCATCCAATAAGAAAAAGCAACCCAGGTTCTGAACCAAAAATGGACCGGCTCTTAAGCTTTCCATTCTTGCTTTTCAAATAAAGATACCAAGAGAAGGAAGAAAAATTGATAATAGGAGTAAATTAGAAAGTTGCTTAAAATTGCATGCTCTATCGGAAAAATGAAAGTTTAATTTTGACTTTACTGTCATTTTAATTTTAAACTTTACTTGTTTCACTTTTTAAACTTTAACAATTTAAACAATTTAACTAAGAGGCGCAAGATTTTCAACATAACTGTCCTCAGCTTCATCATAGTGTTCCACTGTAATAATTTCATGATCTATAATTTCCACTGTTAAATTGTCACAAATAATCTATAAATTATTATAGATATTGTTAAAAATATATATTCTTTTGATTAGATCGCAAAACACGAAGCGTGATATGCATATGTCACATTTCTTTGTTCTTCACATAGAAAAAATATATTATTAATAATATGTTTCTGTATATATCTATAACGATATATCTATAGGAATAGACATTCAAGGTATAGGTATATAAGACATACAATGTGAAGAACATTAACATATTATTAAATATTATTATGGAATTATTATTTAGACACACACTTATATTATACAGTATCCCACAAAAGTAAGTACACCCCTAAAATTTTTGTAAATATTTTATTATATCTTTTTATGTGACAACACTGAAGAAATGACACTTTGCTACAATGTAAAGTGAGTGTACAGCCTGTATAACAGTGTAAATTTGCTGTCCCCTCAAAATAACTCAACACACAGCCATTAATGTCTAAACCGTTGGCAAGAAAAGTGAGTGAAAAAAATAGCTGATTAGCCATTTTCCCTCCCTGGTGTCATGTGACTCTTTATTGTTACAAGGTCTCAGATGTGAATGGAGAGCAGGTGTGTTAAATTTGGTGTTATCACTCTCACGCTCTCTCATGCCGGTCACTGGAAGTTCCACATGGCACCTCATGGTAAAGAACTCTCTGAGGATCTGAAACAAAGAATTGTTGCTCTACATAAAGATGGCCTAGGCTAGAAGAAGATTGCCAAGACCCTGAAACTGAGCTGCAGCACGGTTGGCAAGACCATACAGCGGTTTCACAGGACTGGTTCCACTAAGAACAGGCCTCACCATGGTCGACCAAAAAAGTTGAATGCACGTGCTCAGCATCATATCGAGAGGTCGTCTTTGGGAAATAGACGTATGAGTGCTGCCAGCATTGCTGCAGAGGTTAAAGGTGTGTGGGGGGGTCAGCCTGTCAGTGCTCAGACCATACGCCGCACACTGCATCAAATTGGTCTGCATGGCTGTCGTCCCAGAAGGAAGCCTCTTCTGAAGATGATGCACAAGAAAGCCCAAAACTACAAAACACACTGATTAAACAGCGCTAGCTGCCAGGGATGATTCAATATTTCTATTATGTAAAGCAATAAACACAAATTCAGTGAAGTAGATAATAAAAGATTAATAAAGAGGATTTACGTATATTATTTGAGAGCCACTTGTAATCAATGTCTACTTGTCTTTCTTAGCAAGCATAGATGAGCACATGCATACAGCACATATAAAAAAAGACTAAACAAGCTAACAAATAAAAATTCAAATACAAAAGGGTAAGAGCAATAAAAAACACATGAACTCCTGAAGACAAACAAATGTCCTAAAGAAAAAACATAAGTCAAAAAACACAAAAAGTGCAAACAAGTGCAACTATATAATAATGTTTATACGAGACCTGCTGCTGCAAAATGACCGAAGGTGTCCTGCGTGCCTCCCGGAGTAAAGTAGAATCCCAAATTTCTGAAACACATAAGTGCAAACAGACTCAAGTGTAGGTAAGTACAACAAACACACCACACTTTCTGAATTGTACTTACAAGATTGCAATTTATTCAGGCGGTTTGTTAACACAATATGAGATGTCCAAGAAAAATCATTCATACAGGGTGGATTAAAACATAAGTCTCTGCAAATGAGAATACCGGAACCAGTATGTCCGTCCTTAACAAGTGTCCGTAATAGTGACTCAGATAGAAAAACGCTATGTTTGGAAGTGTCAATGTCAAAGCCGGTATCGTCACTGGAGCACAGTATGGATCCTCAAACAGTCCAAAAAGCCTCAACGCATTTCAACCGCCAACGTGTGGTCTTTCTCAAGACGTGAAGTCGACTTCACACAAAGTTTTCTGTCACTCCTACCCGACAAGCATAAATCATGGTTGCGCTCTTGCATTCGCATTTATTTTCATCTTGTAATACAAACGCTATTTCCGTAGTCCTCAAAAAGCCCAAAAAAATACGATATCACTTGCGTGCAAAAGTTAGAATGCCACTTGTAATCTAACCCTGAGTCTTTTAAGTTGATGATTGGATAAAACTGTCTGTTTTACTTCTTTAAAGGGAAATTACACTTTTTCTTTAACGATTCAGATAAAGGATACAGTTTTAAACAACAATCCAATTTACTTCTATTATCTAATTTGCTTCATTCTTTAGGTATCGTTTCTTGCAGAAATAACAATGCACATGAGCCAATAACATGAGGCATCTATGTGAAATATCCCCATACCGTCCTCTTCGATCAACCTCTGACCTACGTCTCTCCACTCCTGTTATCTCTACGTCCCACTCCCGCCTCCAAGACTTTGCACGTGCTGCTCCTGTCCTCTGGAACTCTCTACCCCGCTCCATAAAACTGTCTCCAACCTTGTATAGCTTCAGACGCTACTTGAAAACCCACCTATTCAGAGAGGCTTACCATCTCTCCTTCATCCCTTATCCGAACCAAACTAATACATGAACTGCCTGACTCACTGCTGCAAATACAACAATGTAACAAGCTACCCCAACCTTATGTCTCTGCACCCTAAACCTGTAGACTGTGAGCTCTCCAGAGCAGACCAGGCCCTCTTTCTCCTGTACCAGATTTGTTTAGCTTTGTTATGTTTTGTATTTTATCAAAAAACTTTGTCATTGTATACCCCTATCATTGTACCCAGCACTACGGAATTTGGCGGCGCTATACAAATAAATGATAATAATAATATTAATAATGTGTAGTAACAAATCAGCAGCTCCTGGGCCTATTTAGAAATGCTTTACAACAAAGGATATCAGGAGAATGAAGCACATTAGTTAATAGAAGTACATTGGAAATGTGTTTTAAATTGCATTTCTAAATCATGAAAGAAAAAGTTTGGGTTTATGTCTCCTTTAAAAATAACTTGTTTAGGAAACCTTTTTGATCTATTAGAACTAGTTCTATAGCTTGGTTTTTTTTAATAGAGAGGAAATCTGAGTTTAATTGATTAACAATGTTTTATGGAAAAAAAATTAAACTAGATTTTGAATTGAATATGGAGGAATATAAAATCTATGAATACCCCTGAAACCCCTGAGATCCAAAAGGTATGAAGAAATTAATTTCCAGAATGGAAGAAATTTGGGAGTCTGCCAACTATCCTATTTAGGGAAAAATTGTGAAAAGCAAACAAAAATTGAGTTGAGCTTGATTTTTGTTGTGTTGGAACCTGGAGTTGTGCGTGGGATGGCCAGGAAAACAGCTCCTACGTTTCCAAGCCCTGTCAAAAAGGTTTTAGTTTTATGAATAAAGTGTCTTTTTTTTCGCTGTGAGATTAGATTTTGATAATTAGGGGAACAGGGGATGTGTTGGCATAATTATTGAGCATATGTAGATAGGCTTCCACAAATAAAAGAACATGTGGGTAATGAGATGTCTCATTATTAGTAAATATGCTAATTTAGAATAAATCCTTCTAAGAAAGAACCTTTGTCTTAAGAAACCTATATCTGTTTTGACATTACCAGAAACTACAATTACTCTCTGAATCTACTCCTAAATAATAGACGGATGCAATTGAGGATTTGTAGAAATGGCCTCTAATGCAAATAATCAGCTACCTCTTGTGAGAAAAAGCTATGGTGCTTAATGTTCCAAAAGAAAAGCTACTATGAATTTTATTATGAGTTAATATATTTTTTATAGGCTGAGCTTTTAAGGTGGACTCGATAAATCAGACTCTGAAGTGATACACCCTGTCTCGTGGCTCTCCAAGATAGCACGTGTTCAGGTGGCCGAAAAAATCTGTTGGCTTGCAGCAGTACTGTCAGGGATAGTTACGGACCAAGGCTATGGCAGACATTTTCCAAGGTACAGACCTTAGTGAAGGACACCAAGGTACATTTCAATTTAAAAAACATCAAAAAACACTCTCATTACTGAGAGAGTAGTGGATGCATGGTGGAATAGCTTCCAGCAGAAGTGGCAGCGAAGAGCAGTACACGAAAAGTGCTGCCCTGTACTATTCTTTATAACAGACACCAATTAACTAGTCAGGGTAGTTTTTTATAATCCCTCCCTCACTGTTTACCCAACCCCCCCCCCCCTCCAGCACAGCAATGATCCATACAGCATGGGCAGCACTTTTCATGTACTGCCCATCAGCATGCAGAAATAAAAACATAATTTATGCTTACCTGATAAATTTATTTCTCTTGTAGTATATACAGTCCACGGATCATCCATTACTTGTGGGATATTCTCCTTCCCAACAGGAAGTTGCAAGAGGATCACCCACAGCAGAGCTGCTATATAGCTCCTCCCCTAACTGCCATATCCAGTCATTCGACCGAAACAAGCAGAGAAAGGAGAAACCATAGGGTGCAGTGGTGACTGAAGTTTAATTAAAATTTAGACCTGCCTTAAAAGGACAGGGCGGGCCGTGGACTGGATACACTACAAGAGAAATACATTTATCAGGTAAGCATAAATTATGTTTTCTCTTGTTAAGTGTATCCAGTCCACGGATCATCCATTACTTGTGGGATACCAATACCAAAGCTAAAGTACACGGATGATGGGAGGGACAAGGCAGGAACTTAAACGGAAGGAACCACTGCCTGTAGAACCTTTCTCCCAAAAACAGCCTCCGAAGAAGCAAAATATCAAATTTGTAAAATTTTGAAACGGTATGAAGCGAAGACCAAGTCGCAGCCTTGCAAATCTGTTCAACAGAGGCCTCATTTTTAAAGGCCCAGGTGGAAGCCACAGCTCTAGTAGAATGAGCTGTAATTCTTTCAGGGGGCTGCTGTCCAGCAGTCTCATATGCTAAACGGATTATACTCCGAAGCCAAAAAGAAAGAGAGGTTGCCGAGGCCTTTTGACCTCTCCTCTGTCCAGAGTAAATAACAAACAGGTGAGATGTTTGGCGAAAATCTTTAGTAGCCTGCAAGTAAAACTTCAATGCACGGACTACGTCTAGATTATGCAAAAGACGTTCCTTCTTTGAAGAAGGATTAGGGCATAATGATGGAACAACAATCTCTTGATTGAAACCACCTTAGGTAAAAACCCAGGTTTTGTACGCAGAACTACTTTATCTGAATGAAAGATCAGATAAGGAGAATCACAATGTAAGGCAGATAACTCTGAGACTCTTCGAGCCGAGGAAATAACCATCAGAAAAAGAACTTTCCATGATAGAAGTTTGATATCAATAGAATGAAGGGGTTCAAACGGAACCCCTTGAAGAACTTTAAGAACCAAGTTTAATCTCCATGGGGGAGCAACAGGTTTAAACACAGGCTTAATTCTAACTAAAGCCTGACAAAATGCCTGAACGTCTGGAACTTCTGCCAGACGCTTGTGTAAAAGAATAGACAGAGCAGAAATCTGTCCCTTTAAAGAACTAGCTGATAGTCCTTTGTCCAACCCTCTTGGAGGAAGGACAATATCCTAGGAATCCTAACTCTACTCCATGAGTAATTCTTGGATTCACACCAATGAAGATATTTACGCCAAATCTTGTGGTACATTTTGCTGGTGACAGGCTTTCGTGCCTGTATTAAGGTATCAATTACTGACTCGGAGAAGCCACGCTTTGATAGGATCAAGCGTTCAATATCCATGCAGTCAGTCTCAGAGAATGTAGATTCGGATGATTGAAAGGACCTTGTATTAGAAGGTCTTGTCTCAGAGGCAGAGTCCATGGTGGAAAGGATGACATGTCCACTAGGTCTGCATACCAGGTCCTGCGTGGCCACGCAGGCGCTATCAATATCACCGATGCTCTCTCCTGTTTGATTTTGGCAATCAGACGAGGGAGCAGAGGAAACGGTGGAAACACATAGGCCAGGTTGAAGAACCAAGGCGCTGCTAGAGCATCTATCAGTGCCGCTTCTGGGTCCCTGGACCTGGATCCGTAACAAGGAAGCTTGGCGTTCTGGCGAGACGCCATGAGATCCAGTTCAGGTTTGCCCCAACGGAGAACCAATTGAGCAAACACCTCCCACTCCCCCGGATGAAAAGTCTGACGACTTAGAAAATCCGCCTCCCAGTTCTCTACCCCTGGGATATGAATCGCTGATAGGTGGCAAGAGTGAGTCTCTGCCCAGCGAATTATCTTGGAGACTTCTGACATCGCTAGGGAACTCCTGGTCCCCCCTTGATGGATGATGTAAGCCACAGTCGTGATGTTGTCCGACTGAAATCTGATGAACCTCAGTGTTGCTAACTGAGGCCAAGCTAGAAGAGCATTGAATATTGCTCTTAACTCCAGAATATTTATTGGGAGGAGTTTCTCCTCCTGAGTCCATGAACCCTGAGCCTTCAGGAAGTTCCAGACTGCACCTCAACCTAGAAGGCTGGCGTCTGTTGTTACAATGGTCCAATCTGGCCTGCGAAAGGTCATACCTTTGGACAGATGGACCCGAGATAACCACCAGAGAAGAGTATCTCTGGTTTCCTGATCCAGATTTAGTAGAGGGGACAAATCTGTGTAATCCCCATTCCACTGACTGAGCATGCATAATTGCAGCGGTCTGAGATGCAGGCGCGCAAATGGCACTATGTCCATCGCCGCTACCATTAAGCCGATTACTTCCATGCACTGAGCCACCGTGGGGCGCGGAATGGAGTGAAGAACACGGCAAGCATTTAGAAGTTTTGATAACCTGGACTCCGTCAGGTAAATTTTCATTTCTATAGAATCTATCAGAGTCCCTAGGAAGGAAACCCTTGTGAGAGGAGATAGAGAACTCTTTTCTTCGTTCACTTTCCACCCATGCGACCTCAGAAATGCCAGAACTATCTCTGTATGAGACTTGGCAATTTGAAAGCTTGACGCCTGTATCAGGATGTCGTCTAGGTAAGGAGCCACCGCTATGCCTCGCGGTCTTAGAACCGCCAGAAGTGAGCCCAGAACCTTTGTAAAAATTCTTGGGGCTGTAGCCAACCCGAATGGAAGAGCTACAAACTGGTAATGCCTGTCTAGAAAGGCAAACCTCAGGAACCGATGATGATTCTTGTGGATTGGAATGTGAAGGTAGGCATCCTTTAAGTCCACTGTGGTCATGTACTGACCCTCTTGGATCATTGGTAAAATGGTTCGAATAGTTTCCATCTTGAATGATGGAACTCTGAGGAATTTGTTTAGGATCTTTAGATCCAAAATTGGTCTGAAGGTTCCCTCTTTTTTGGGAACCACAAACAGATTTGAATAAAACCCCTGTCCTTGTTCCGTCCGCGGAACTGGATGGATCACTCCCATTACAAGGAGGTCTTGCACGCAGCTTAGGAATGCCTCTTTCTTTATCTGGTTTGCAGATAATCTTGAAAGGTGAAATCTCCCTTGTGGGGGAGAAGCTTTGAAGTCCAGAAGATATCCCTGAGATATGATCTCCAACGCCCAGGGATCCTGAACATCTCTTGCCCACGCCTGGGCGAAGAGAGAGAGTCTGCCCCCTACTAGATCCGTTGTTGGATAGGGGGCCGCTCCTTCATGCTGTCTTGGAGGCAGCAGCAGGCTTTCGGCCTGCTTGCCCTTGTTCCAGGACTGGGTAGGTTTCCAGGCCTGCTTATATTGAGGAAAAGTTCCCTCTTGTTTTGAAGTAGATGGAGCTGATCCTGCACCTGCTTTGAAATTTCGAAAGGCACGAAAATTAGACTGTTTGGCCCTTGATTTGGCCCTGTCCTGAGGAAGGGTATGACCCTTACCTCCAGTAATGTCAGCAATAATTTCTTTCAAACCAGGCCCGAATAAGGTCTGCCCCTTGAAAGGAATGTTAAGTAATTTAGACTTTGAAGTCACATCAGCTGACCAGGAATTAAGCCATAGCGCCCTACTCGCCTGGATGGCGAATCCGGAATTCTTAGCCATTAGTTTAGTCAAATGAACAATGGCATCAGAAACAAATGAGTTAGCTAGCTTAAGTGTTCTAAGCTTGTCAATAATTTCAGTCAATGGAGCTGTATGGATGGCCTCTTCCAGGGCCTCAAACCAGAACGCCGCCGCAGCAGTGACAGGCGCAATGCATGCAAGGGGCTGTAAAATAAAAATCTTGTTGAATAAACATTTTCTTAAGGTAACCCTCTAATTTTTTATCCATTGGATCTGAAAAAGCACAACTGTCCTCAACCGGGATAGTGGTACGCTTTGCTAAAGTAGAAACTGCTCCCTCCACCTTAGGGACTGTCTGCCATAAGTCCCGTGTAGTGGCATCTATTGGAAACATTTTTCTAAATATAGGAGGTGGGGAAAAGGGCACACCGGGTCTATCCCACTCCTTACTAATAATTTCTGTAAGCCTTTTAGGTATTGGAAAAACATCAGTACTCACCGGCACTGCATAGTATTTATCCAGCCTACACAATTTCTCTGGCACTGCAATTGTGTCACAGTCATTCAGAGCAGCTAATACCTCCCCAAGTAACACACGGAGGTTCTCAAGCTTACATTTAAAATTAGAAATCTCTGAATCAGGTCTCCCCGATTCAGAGACGTCACCCACAGACTGAAGCTCTCCGTCCTCAGGTTCTGCATATTGTGACGCAGTATCAGACATGGCTCTTACAGCATCTACGCACTCTGTATCTCGTCTAACCCCAGAGCTATCGCGCTTGCCTCTCAATTCAGGCAATCTGGCTAATACCTGTGACAGGGTATTATTCATGATTGCAGCCATGTCCTGCAAAGTAATCGCTATGGGCATCCCTGATGTACTTGGCGCCATATTAGCGTGTGTCCCTCGAGCGGGAGGCGAAGGGTCCGACACGTGGGGAGAGTTAGTCGGCATAACTTCCCCCTCGACAGACCCCTCTGGTGACAATTCTTTTATAGATAAAGACTGATTTTTACTGTTTAAGGTGAAATCAATACATTTAGTACACATTCTCCTATGGGGCTCCACCATGGCTTTTAAACATAATGAACAAGTAGTTTCCTCTGTGTCAGACATGTTTGTACAGACTAGCAATGAGACTAGCAAGCTTGGAAAACACTTTTAACAAGCAATATAAAAAACGTTACTGTGCCTTTAAGAGAAACAAATTTTGGCAAAATTTGAAATAACAGTGAAAAAAGGCAGTTACACTAACAAAGTTTTTACAGTGTATGTAACAAGTTAGCAGAGCATTGCACCCACTTGCAAATGGATGATTAACCCCTTAATACAAAAAACAGATTAACAAAATGAAAAATATGTTTTTTAAACAGTCATAACAACTGCCACAGCTCCTACTTTTGAAGCCTTTTGAGCCCATCAGAGATGTCCTATAGCATGCAGGGGACTGCTGGGGGAAGCTGAATGTCACAGTTTGTAATTTTAACTGCACCAACTGTAACTTTTATACTATAACAGTGGAAAGCCTCTGTTTCTAGGCAAAAATAAAGCCAGCCATGTGGAAAAAACTAGGCCCCAATAAGTTTTATCACCAAAGCATATATAAAAACGATTAAACATGCCAGCAAACGTTTTATATTACACTTTTATAAGAGTATGTATCTCTGTTAATAAGCCTGATACCAGTCGCTATTAAATCACTGCATTTAGGCTTAACTTACATTAATCCGGTATCAGCAGCATTTTTCTAGCAAGTTCCATCCCTAGAAATATGTTTACTGCACATACCTTATTGCAGGAAAACCTGCACTCCATTCCCTCTCTGAAGTTACCTCACTCCTCAGAATATGTGAGAACGGCAATGGATCTTAGTTACTTCTGCTAAGATCATAGAAATCACAGGCAGATTCTTCTTCTAATGCTGCTTTTGATAAAACAGTACACTCCGGTACCATTTAAAAATAACAAACTTTTGATTGAAGTTAAGAAACTAACTATAATACACCACTCTCCTCTTACTACGTCCATCTTTGTTGAGACTTGCAAGAGAATGACTGGATATGGCAGTTAGGGGAGGAGCTATATAGCAGCTCTGCTGTGGGTGATCCTCTTGCAACTTCCTGTTGGGAAGGAGAATATCCCACAAGTAATGGATGATCCGTGGACTGGATACACTTAACAAGAGAAATATGTATCTGTGGGGAAGCAGGACTGAATTCCACCTGAGTACAAGCAGGACAGAATTGTTACCAGCTCTCCTAGATCTATTCCCTGCAGAGAGCCTGTTTTAACACTTCACTCTCCCCTGGGTGGTCTCAGCATGCAGACCCCCTGGCTGCTAAGACATTCACTGGGAGTCCCAGTACAAACAGGGCCCCCTAGGAATAGGGGGAGTCTAGGAACCCTGTTTAAATAGAATTCTGGAGGCTCCTGCTGCTGGGACACATGATACCGTCTGAGAATAATGAGAGTCAGAGCAGCCAGTTTAAAGAGGCTGCTGGGGGGCTCTGCAACTCCTGACCAAGCACACCCACCTTGATGTTACTTGCATAATCATCATGGTTGGTTACTTACTGGTCAGGTAAGGTTTGTCAGAGTAGGGAGCCTCTGCTACTTCTACACAGAGACACCAGCACCAGTCTGCCGCACAGATCAAGGAATTGGTACACGTCACGACTCACGAGTGGTTAACACAGGCTGCACTGCAGGCAGCTTGCTTCTTCCCTCTCTCTCACTCACTTTCCCGCTACTGAGCTGTGTCACGCAGTTGGCCCCAGTCCCGCAAAATTTGGTGCAGCGTACGTTAAGGAGGAGTCAGGACCAGCATTCATCTGTCCTTCTCCTCCCTCCCTGCCACAAAACGGGCGGCGGACACTGCAAGGGCCAGTCATGGACACCAGTATCCGTGTACGGACACCTTGCCTATTCCTGAGTACTGTCTGCATTTAGCAGTGTAGCAGTGTTATGGGTGTCTGAATTTAACAGTCTATGAAGATCTTTATCTTTTTTAGATGGAGGCACCTTAGATAAATGTTTTGTTTTAGCCTTTTATTTTCTAACTTTTTTTATCATTGCCATCTTAAAAAACATAATAATTTATTTTTTTTGTGTGTGGAAGAACTCATGACTAAGAAGAAATTGCAGCAGAAAGAAACAACACAGAATAAAAAATATCTACAGAGAAAAGTGTCTCTGCTGGGGGAAATGTTAGAAAAACAGATAGCCAAAAGTAAGGGGTAGACTAGACTGAGCAAAAGAGAACTACAAAAAAAAAAAAATGAAAAACTAGTGAAACTTGGGTAAATACTAAGAGCAATAGAAAAATAGAAAGGGAAATATATCTAAAAAGTTAGGCTTAATGAAATACAACAAACAGAATAAACAATAATAAGAAAGTAAACAATATCAGCTAGATTACGAGTTTTGCGTTATGAGTCAAATAGCATCATTATGGCCCATAGCGCTTAATTTTCCCTAACGCTGCTATTACAAGTCTTGTCGGTATAGGTTAACCACACACCTTTTAGCCAGTCACGCAACATTAGTACTGCACTTTAAAAAAATTCCTTTTTTCAATTGGACTCCCATAGCTCTGGTATTACGAGTTTGCCTGAGAGGCCAAAAAGTGAGCGGTACACTCTATAACCACAAGATCTGTACTGCCATCTAAAGTCAGTAGTTAAGAGTTTTACGTTACAAAGCTGTAACATAAAACTCATAACTAAAGTGTTAAAAAGTACACTTCCATCCATATACTACCTATTAACTCTTAAACCGCCTTCCCACATCACAAACACTATAATACATTTATTAACCCCTAATCTGCCGCTCCTAACATCGCCGCCATTATTAAAATGTATTAACCCCTATTCCGCCACTCCCCGACATCATCGCCACTATAATAAACCTATTAACCCCTAAACTGCCGCCCTCCCGCATCGCAAACACTATTTAAATACAATTAACCCCTAATCTGCCGTCCTCCCACACCGCCGCTATAATAGACCTATTGACCTCTAAACCGCAAGCCCCCCACAACGAAATATACTTAAATAAACTATTAACCCCTAAACCGAAAGCCCCCACAATGAAATATACTAAAATAAACTATTAACCCCTAAACCTAACGCCCCCCTAACTTTATATTAAAATTACAAATTCCTTTTTTTAAATTAAAACTTACCTGTCAAATTAAATTAATTAATTTTAAACTACCAATTAAACTAAGATAATTATTAAACTACAATTAAACTAACTACCAATTAAATTAAACTAAACTACACATTAAAAAAATCCTAACACTACTGTAAAAATTACAAAAAGTATCTAATTACAAAAAAAATAAAATAACTAAATTACAAAAAAAACAAAACACTAAATTACGAAAAATAAGAAACAAATTATCAAAAATAAAAAAGAATTACACCTAATCTAATAGCCCTATCAAAATAAAAAGCCCCCCCCCCCCAAAATAAAAAAAAAACCCTAGCCTACAATAAACTACCAATGGCCCTTAAAGGGGCCTTTTGTGGGGCATTGTTCCAAAGAAATCAGCTCTTTTACCTGTAAAAAAAAATACAAACACCCCCCAACAGTAAAACCCACCACCCAACCAACCAACCCCCCCAAAATAAAAAATCTAAAATAACCTAAGCTCCCCATTGCCCTGAAAAGGGCATTCGTATGGGCAATGGGCTTAAAAGGGCATTTAGCTCTTTTACATGTACAGCCGATAGGAAAGCAGGGGACACCATCTTGGATGACGTCACTTGCATTGAAGTTCCAGTTTATGGCGGAGACCATATGAAGAGGATGCTCTACGCCGGATGTCTTCAGGATGGATGAAGATAGAAGATGCCGTCTGGATGAAGACCTCTTGATGCCTGGATGAGGACTTCGCTGGCTGGATGAAGATGGAAGAGGCCATCTGGATGAAGACTTCTTGCCACATGGATGAGGACGTCGCCGGCTGGATGGATTCTTCAAGCGGGACTTCAAGAATTGTAAGTGGATCATCGGAGGTTAGTGTTAGGTTTATTTGAGGGTTTTTTGGGTGGGTTTTAATTTTAGATTAGGGTCTGGGCATGTAAAAGAGCTAAATGCCCTTTTAAGGGCAATGCCCATACAAATGCCAATAGGGAGCTTAGGTAATTTTAGATTTTTTTTTTGGGGGGGTTGGTTGGTTGGGTGGTGGGTTTTACTGTTGGGGACGTTTATATTTTTTTTACAGGTAAAAGATCTGATTTCTTTGGGGCAATGCCCCACAAAAGGCCCTTTTAAGGGCCATTGGTAGTTTATTGTAGGCTAGGGTTGTTTTTATTTTGGGGGACTTTTTTATTTTGATAGGGCTATTAGATTAGGTGTAATTCTTTTTTATTTTATAGTGGAGGCGACATCGGGAGCGGCAGTTTAAGGGTTAATAATTTTATTTAGGTGGCTGCAATGTTGGGGGCAGCAGATTAGGGGTTAATAACTGTATGTAGGTGGTGGCGATGTCGGGGGCGGCAGATTATAGGTTACATAGTAGATACATAGTAGATAAGGTTGAAAAAAGACTGAAGTTCATCGAGTTCAACCTATACAAATCTAAAATACTTGCAAAAAGCTCCAGTTAAGCTTAAATAACCCCATTAAAATGTGACCCATTTAATACTAGCAATCATATCCATGAATTTTGTTTATATACAGAAATTTATCCAGACTATTATTAAATGTATCTATGGTATTGGCATTCACTACCTCCTTTGGTAATGAGTTCCACAATTTTATTGCTCTTACATTGAAAAAACGTTTCCGTTGCAGGAGATAAAATCTCCTTTCCTCCAACCTTAAATTATGACCTCTTGTCAGAAACAATTTTCTTGGAATAAACAGAGCTTCTGTCATCTCTGTATATGGGCCTTGATAATATTTATATAAAGTAATCATGTCACCTCTCAAGCGCCTTTTTTCTAAAGAAAACAGACCCAGTTTGGCTAGCCTCTCCTTATAGGTTAATTTCTCCAATCCCCTTATTAGCTTTGTGGCCCTTCTCTGAACTTTTTCTAGTTCTGCAATATCTTTTTTAGCAATCGGTCCCCAGAACTGCACTCCAAACTCAAGGTGAGGTCTTACCAGGGCTTTATATAATGACAGAATTATGCTTTCCTCCCTTGAATCAATGCCTCTTTTAATACATGCTAGAATCTTATTAGCCTTTGAAGCCGCTGCCCTGCATTGTGCACCCATCTTTAGCTTGTTATCTATTACTACTCCCAAATCCCTTTCCTCCTGTGTTTGGCTAAGTCTTGTTACAGGTTAATAACTGTATGTAGGTGGCAGAGATGTCGGGGGTGGCAGATTAGGGGTGTTTAGACTCTGGGTTTATGTTAGGGTGTTAGGTTTAAACTTAACTTTTTCTTTCCACATAGACATCAATGGGGCTGTGTTACGGAGCTTTTTATTCCGCGATCGCAGGTGACTTTTTTTTTGCCGGCTCTCCCCATTGATGTCTAAGGGGAAATCAGGCATGAGCACGTCAAAGCAGCGCTTGATTTTGGTGTGGTATGGAGCTCAACGCAACTACCTCCCGCGAAAGCCTGCTTTTTTAAAACTTGTAATAGCAGCGCTATTCTAGGGAGGTGAAATAACGCCGCTATTGTGGTGGTCATTAAAATACCTATAGCGCTCAAAACTCATAATCTAGCTGTATGTTAGAAGTCAAAACATGTTTATTTTATGGTCTCTTTAGACAGTATATGGTCATTTTGAGAAAGCTCATTGGCTGATTTCCTCTGTTTCTTTTAAAAGCATCCTGAATAGTAAAAAGGAGCGCTAAGCAAAATATAACTATCTGTTCTTGTAATAAAAATATCTATTCAGTTACTAAGAAATATATATTCTTTTTAAATATTAGAAATTTCTGAATCTTTTGCAACTTGAATCAATCATTAGAAGAATAGAAGGTGTAGAAAACACTTGACTAACCTGTGTATGTAAAAGGATTCTCCATTTTACTGTTTTATTGTGTTTAGTGGAAACTGACCTGAGATATGATTGGACAGGTTCTATTGTTGCTGGTAGATGTATGTCTCTCATGTTTTATTTTCTAAGGCTGTGGACTACAGCTGCCCATGTTTTAATAGTAACTTTACATTGAAGGGAACGAAAGAGGATGGTCTAAAAATAACTGCATGGGACAATTTAAAGGGACGTTAAACACTTTGAGATGGTAATTTAAAATGATAAATCGTATATATATATATATATATATATATATATATATATATATATATATATATATATATATATATATAAAGTCTGCAATATACTTTTATTATTTATTTTGTCCCCTTTTCCTGTAATTCCATTCTAAAATTGTGAGCTTTTTAGTTCCTGTTAGAAATGGAAGTGCAGAACACTCTTTGTATTCCATACAGCCATTGGTTGCACACTCTAGTGACCTATTTATAACTGTCTCTAATTGGCCACAGCAGAGAAGGTAACCTAAATTGCAAAATGGCAGCTCCAATTGTTTTATAGACACTAAAACTTTACACTTATTTTCTCAATATTTAAACAGCTAATGAAACTTTCAAAAATATATCTACATGTTATTCTCAGACTAGATAATAATAATATTAATAGTAATAATAATAATAATATTAATAGTAATAATAATAATAATAGTAGGACACTGCCCTCATTGCTCCTATAAACTAGCCACCACTGTTTTTAACCCATTACAGTTGTTAAACACATAGCTATAGGCAACCTACCGTGCATTATTAAAAAACGTATTATTCTTTTATTTTTACATTTTTATATCCCTATAAGTATCAACAATGGTCAGTATGAAATCACTATCATTTAGTTCTGTTAGATATGTGATTTATGAGAACTAGAAGAAAGAAATACTGTTATAGTGCAGTGACACTCAACATCAATGTTGTCAAATGTGGACTATGATGGGTTGATCAAAATAGCTATGTCAATAACAGTGATAATGGTGAAACGTAGGCTCTACTCGTTTCTAAGAAATTCCAACACAAAATGAGAATAAAACCAGAAATACTGATTCAGCATTGTATAATTATCTAGCATCACTGCTGAATTGTTAGCAGATTTAACTAGGAAGACTAATCAGATGCAGACTTAATCAGTGTGAGTACAGCAATTACATTTGTCAAAGGAATTAAATACAATCAAATGTTGCTAAATCATCAGAGATTCTGGACAGAAGAGAGAGGAGAGTCCTCATCAACCAAGTTAATAAAATATTCTGTTTGTCATACTGTAGTTCTCATTTAAAAGTATTTCATGAGCTGGATTAAGCTTATTTTAATAACCAACATATTTTGACTCTATTGTATTTTAATTGGAAGTTATAATGATGTTGCAGTCAAAAGTAACAAAATAAGGATGGCATTTTACTTAAGTAATTGGTTAGAACATGTATGTAATATTTGTATTGCTAATCCTAGATCACATGATTTAAAGCCTACCGATTGTGTCAACTGGCTGATTATCGGCACCCAATACACTTTATTTCGACATCAGATTAATCACAATTCAAACAATAACACCATTTTCATATTGGAAAAATAGTATATTGGATAGGGATGGGCGAATGTGTAAATTTTCGAATTTCGAATGTAGAACGAATTTTATTACCGAAATTCGAATTATAAATCCGAATGTTGATAAGAACGAATATTCTTAAAAATTCTAAAATCGAATGTTATTTACAGTTTTCGAATGTCACTTTCGAATTCCAATGTTTATAATTATATTGAATGTCCACATTCGAAATTTCGAATTTAACATTCTATTTAACAAATACTATTCACAAGTTCAATAGTTCATGTGGTAGGGCGGGAATCTATTAAATTGATACATAATAGAAACAAATATATCATTTCGAATGTTTCTATATAGAATATTGCATAATTTGAATATTACATTTAAAGAAAGCATTAGAAATACTATTACAAACATATAAATTTGAATTTTTCAAATTCGAATATTGCATCATTCGAATATTACATTTAAAGAAAAAGCATTAGAAATACTATTACAATCTAAATTCGAATTTTTCTAAAATAATATTTTCAAATGTAATCATAAAATTCTAAACCGAACATTCGAAAAGCGAATGTTAGAATGTTATGTATACATTTGAAATTCGATTCGAACGAACAAATGTGTTAAAATTTGTGCCGTTTTTCGAATGTTGCGAAACATTCGCCCATCCCTAATATTGGATATGATCGGATATCAGAAGATTTGTCCATACCATGCATGGACAACATTGAAATCGGTGATCTCAATCCACCAGACCACACGTTTTGCACTATATTTCAACAGCAAAATGGGCACTGTTTTTAACAGCCAAAATGTGTTGATAAAGTGCAAAAATTCCAAGACCATTTGTAATAATCCTATTATCTTGCACGTGTGCAATACGCTCTGAAATGGCCATTGACACCATTTTAGATGTTTATATATATATATATATATATATATATATAGATTCCTAAAAACTATATTCAGCAGTTGTGTATGATCTGTAGGTAGTGGGTGGGACTGACATTTGCATATGTCTAAGTCTTGTACAGCACATGTACGTAACATGAGAAAATTAAATCATGACCGCAGTCTCTACAAATGGTGTTTAGTAATCCCTCTCTTACAGAATTTCTTTTTATTTCATACTTGTATTTTAGTGATTGTAAGCTACAGTCACTTCTTCATACTAAACAGGGTTTCTATCAGCAATTGCATATTTGTGATCAGGATTTAACCTTTTGCCGTTCTGTCTTTTTTATTGGCAGAGCTGTCCTCCTATTGGAAAGTGCTATGAGCATTTGTACTTTTTATTATGTGACTACAATAAATTTCAGACTATTATACTTCCACATGCACCTAGAATGAGTTGATTTTGTTTCAATAGTTTATTGGCAACCACCATTGAATATGTTTTTTACAATAAACCTAAGTCCCAAAAATCAAATTTTTAAAAAAAATCACGATTTACAGTATTTAGAACTTTGTGTGGCCGATTTCTTAAAGTAATAGAAATTCAGCAAAGAAAAACCTAGTTCTGTAGAGTGAGGTTTGGAACTTTCATAAATGTTTTCAATCTCTTCGCTTAGAGGTTTCATGATTAACAGTATCAGAACTGTGAAAATCACCTTATAGAAGGTAATACAAGTTGCAGCCATTTTCTTCTTGCACGCTGTTTTTGGTTTTAGATTAAATCAGAAAATAAGGTTTTCTTAATAAATATAATCATTGAGCAAACATATCTCATATACATATCATACACATATACAAATGGCATTCAGACTGTTTAATAAATGTCATAAACACCATCTTATCTAGTTACAAAACACGCACACTAACCCATCTTGTTTTTTTGTGATTGGCATCCATTATCGGTCGGTCAGGGTTTCGGTGTGGGACAATGAAGATCAAATTTCATGGCAGTTATGCAGCTTGAGCTTTTGTTAAAGGGACACTCATGTCAAAATTAAACTTTAATTATTCAGATAGAGAATGCAATTTTAAACGACTTTCCAATTTACTTCCATTAACAAAATGTGCACAGTCTTTTTATATTTAAACTATTTGAGTCACCAGCTCCTAGTGAGCATGTGCAACAATTCACAGAATAAGCGTGTATGCATTTGTGTTTGGCTGATGGCTGTCACATGGTACGTGTATACATTTGTGATTGGCTGATGGCTGTCACATGCTACAGGGGGAGTAGAAATAGACATAACTTTTAAAATTGTCAGACAAAAAATCTACTACTCATTTGAAGTTCAGACTAAGGGGCATATTTATCAATGTGAGAGCGGATATGATACAATGTAATGTATCATGTCCACCGCATATCGATAAATGCAGACAGCAAACGCTCTCGGCATTTATCATTGCACCAGCAGGTCTTGTAAACTGCTGGTGCAATCCCGCCCCCTGCAGATTCGCAGCCAATTGGCCACTAGCAGGGGGTGTTAATCAACCCGATCGTATTCGATCGGGTGGATTTCTGTTCGCCGCCCCAGAGCAGGCGGATAAGTTATGGAGCAGCGGTCTTTAGACCGCTGTTTCATAACTTCTGTTTCCAGTGAACCTAAAGGCTTGCCGGAAACAAGGGGCATCAAGCTCCATATGGAGCTTGATAAATATGCCCCATAGTCTTATTGCATTGTCTTGTTATCGTGTATTTGTTGATTATGCAAATCTATTGTGTTGACTGGTCCTTTAATGAAAAAATGTCCATTCCTGCTTTTTTGGATATTAAAAAACAAAACAAAACAGAAAGATTGGAATCAACACCTATGTGTTTAACTCCTTTATGTGGTTCCATAGGAAAAATCCCACTTGGGAGCTGAAAACATTGCAGCTCCTAAGCAGAACATGGCTGGTGATTGGGGGAATGCTCAACTGCTGCTCGGCCTGCTTTTGTCCTAGAATTAAAACCTTGCAGTGGTTTTGCCTCCCTAAAAGGACTTCACCTATAAATCCATGTTAACCCTTTGTAGGGGTAAATCCCATATTTATCTACAGCCAGTAAATAATATTGTTACAGCGTGTAAGTTTTGCAATACAATGTCAATTTTAGCTTCGGATTTGTCTGCAAAATGCATTTGTGTAAAGTAAACAGAATTGTCTGTAGTACTGAGCTTCATCGTGTCGAGCATTCACAGTCTGACATAACCGTAACATTCTCATTTCTTTTTAATGAATATGATTTCCGCTGTATAAATCAAGTTAACACTTTACTTTCGGTACTAGAAAATGATTTATGTTTAGTATACCCCAAAACTCTCTGCGGTCTCCTTTGATATTGTTAAATAAATTCTGGCAGTGGATTTGGCGAGAAGACAACACCTTCACAACATAAACAGGAAGTTATCTCTGATAATGATTTAGTTTCCAAGCAAAAAATCCATTTTATTTGTTAGAACCTCTATTGTTCATCTGTCGTTTGATCTGATAAAGCCCACATTATCATTCTAAAAGAAGTTTATAATTTTGTTCTTCTTGATGAAACTCCTCTCATTAGCGTTCCTTTGTCAAGACTTCAATTCTTCCCTTGCGTTATTAGCATTTTCTGTTTGACACCATGCATTTTAAAACACTGTATGCCTTTATTCATTTGTGTTCGTCTTTTCATTTGAAATCATTGTGTTCACTGCTAGACAAGGCATTTTTAAGACTGATTTTCAATGTCCTATTGTAGAGAAGTCATTGTTTTTAATATAGTATTAAATGTTAAAAAGATAGACTGATTACCAAACACATTTAAAATGTCTGCTCTGTTTTCTGGTTTGTTTCTTGTTAACTCAATAATGGAACGTTCTGCAAAGCTGCATAAAGCATGATCATTTTCTTTTAAATAATATTAGATACTTGTGTTGTTTGGTTCATGTAAAAAATAGAATTAATTCAATTGTATTATGGAGCTTATGATCCTCCATTAGTTAATGCATTGCTCCTTTATATAAAACCTTCTATAACAATGCTCATCAATTATAATTCTCATTATTTTCATAATATTCATGAAAAGAACACTCCTAAAATACAGACAATTGGTAGATGATGACTGAATAATTAAGAATTAAATGTAAGCAGCTATTAATTAACCCTTCAAACCCAGAAGTATTTTACTTTGCTTTTACATAATACATTTTATTATTTGCAATAGTCCTTTAAACTGATTCTTAAATTCATTTATGCTTTGACTGATTAATCTTCAAGTTGCACAGTGAGTCCTCTATACTAGGACACACGTGTTTTAGACCTATAGTATAACCATAGCAAGGACAGCATATGAAGTTTGTTGTAAGGATAATATAAATGTATTTAAACAACAACTAATACCTGGGTTTTAAATAAAGCTCACATAGTACTATTTCATAAGGTAAAAATAAACGTTGGACTTTTTCTTTATACAGCATACTACAATTGCATTTGTTATTTTATGTAACAGTGGCAACAGTGTACTGTAAAATAGTTTTCCTCTTAATTTGTTTCCAATGATTTGTTATACCAGCAGCAGCATAGAAAGGACCAGATTACAAGCAGTGTGCTACCGATCACATGGGACATGGCAGTATCGCTAAACCGAGCTAACATTAGTGCACAGCTTGATATTGCAAGTCCATGGTAAATCACATTTACCAGAGAATAGCTAGTGCAGCTAATATCGCTCTAGCGCAACCTATACTTTCAATGGATATTGCAACTGTGCTAAATAGTGCTCATAATGCAAGTTGAAAGTTATAGGTTTACGCTCAATCAAAATCCTAAATTCCACCAGAATATTTAGCTTGACTTGAGATTTGAGACCTGAAGTAGAGTGTAAATTTCACAAACCACATCAAATACATATTAAAATAAAGTATTACACTCATATATGTACTTTATAAAAAAGTATCGCCTAGAATTGCGTATCCTATCTTTTTAATGGGATTTGCCTAACGCCGGTATTACGAGTCTTGGAAAAAGTGAGCGGTACACCCTCTCCTGTCAAGACTCCTACCGCATTTAAAAGTCAGTAGTTAAGAGTTTTATGGGCTAACGCCGTAACATAAAACTCTTAACAAAAGTGCTAAAAAGTACACTAACACCCATAAACTACCTATTAACCCCTAAACCAAGGCCCCCCCCCCCACATCGCAAACACTTAAATACATTTTTTAACCCCTAAACTGCCGACCGGACATCGCCGCCACTTCAATAAATATATTAACCCCTAAACCGCCGAAACTCCAGCCTCGCAAACATTAGTTACATTTTATTAACCCCATAATCTGCCGTTGCTAACATCGCTGACACCTACCTACATTTATTAACCCCTAATCTGCCGCCCCCAACGTCGCTGCAACTATATTAAATTTATTAACCCCAAAATCTAAGTCTAACCCAAACCCTAACACCCCCCTAACTTAAATATAATTTAAATACATCTAAATAAAATTACTATTATTAGCTAAATAATTCCTATTTAAAACTAAATACTTACCTATAAAATAAACCCTAAAATAGCTTCAATATAACTAATAGTTACATTGTAGCCATCTTAGGATTCATTTTTATTTTACAGGCAAGTTTGTATTTATTTTAACTAGGTACAATAGTTATTAAATATTTATTAACTATTTAATAACTTCCTAGTTAAAATAAGTACAAATGTACCTGTAAAATAAACCGTAACCTAAGTTACAATTACACGTAACACTACACTATAATTAAATAAATTAATTACCTAAACTAACTACAATTAATTACAATTAAATAAACTAAAGTAAGAAAAATAATAATTACAATTTTTTTAAACTAATTACACCTAATCTAATCCCCCTAATAAAATAAAAAAGCCCCCCAAAATAAAAAAAAATCCCTACCCTATACTAAATTACAAATAGCCCTTAAAAGGGCCTTTTGCGGGGCATTGCCCCAAAGTAATCAGCTCTTTTACCTGTAAAAAAAAAAGACAATACCCCCCCAACATTACAACCCACCACCCACACACCCAACCCTACTCTAAAACCCACCCAATCCCCCCTTAATAAAACCTAAAACTAACCCCTTGAAGATCACCCTACCTTGAGACGTCTTCACCCAACCGGGCAGAAGTGGTCCTCCAGACGGCCAGAAGTCTTCATCCGATCCGGGCAGAAGAGGACCTCCAGACAGCCAGAAGTCTTCATCCAGGTGGCATCTTCTATCTTCATCCATCCGGAGAGCTTGTATTCTATTGGCTGATTGGAACAGCCGATAGAATGCAAACTCAATCCTATTGGCTGATTGGATCAGCCAATAGGATTTTTTCTACCTTAATTCCTATTGGCTGATAGAATTCTATGACGTCACTTAAAGGTATGGTCATATAGTGTTAGTTGTTGGATGGAAGAGGATGCTCCACGTCGGATGGCTTGAAGATGGACCCGCTCTGCTCCGGATGGATGAAGATAGAAGATGCCGCCTGGATGGATTTAATTATAGTGTAGTGTTAGGTGTAATTGTAACTTAGGTTAGGGTTTATTTTACAGGTAAATTTGTACTTATTTTAACTAGGAAGTTATTACATAGTTAATAACTATTTAATAACTATTGTACCTAGTTAAAATAAATACAAACTTGCCTGTAAAATAAAAATAAATCCTAAGATGGCTTCAATGTAACTATTAGTTATATTGTAGCTATTTTAGGGTTTATTTTATAGGTAAATATTTAGTTTTAAATAGGATCTAAATTTTATTTAGATGTATTTAAATTATATTTAATTTAGGGGGTGTTAGGGTTAGGGTTAGACTTAGATTTAGAGGTTAATAACTTTATTATAGTGGTGGCGACGTTGGCGGCGGCAGATTAGGGGTTAATGAGTGTAGTTAGGTGGCGGCGACATTGGGGGCAGCAGATTAGGGGTTAATAAATAAAAAGTAGGTGTCAGCGATGTTGGGGGCAGCAGATTAGGGGTTCATAAGTATAATGTAGGTGGCGGCGCTTTACGGAGCGGCAGATTAGGGGTTAATAATATAATGAAGGTGTCGGCGATGTCGGGGGTGGCAGATTAGGGGTTAATGAGTATAATATTAGGGGTGTTTAGACTCGGGGTTCATGTTAGGGTGTTAGGTGTAGACATAAAAGTATTTTTCCATAGGAATCAATGGGGCTGCGTTAGGAGCTGAACACTGCTTTTTTGAAGGTGTTAGGTTTTTTTTTTCAGCCAACTCTGCCCCATTGATCCCTATGGGGAAATCGTGCACGAGCACGTTTAGCCAGCTTACCGCTACCGTAAGCAGCGCTGGTATTGAGGTGAGATGTGGAGCTAAATTCTGCTCTATGCTCACCTTTTTGCGGCTAACGCCGGGTTTAAAAAAAACTGTAATACCAGCGTTACTTTAGGTGAGTGGTGAGGGAAAACTGTGCGTTAGTCACGCACACCATTACCAACAAAAACTCGTAATCTAACCGTATAATTTTAATATTGATAAAAAGTTTTAAAATGTTAAAAAGGGTTATGGCAAAGTGTTGGACTGGAAAGGACTCCAATTTGTGTGTCTGTGTGTGTGTATATATATATATATATATATATATATATATATATATATATATATATATATATATATACAGTGGGGCAAAAAAGTATTTAGTCAGCCACCAATTGTGCAAGTTCTCCCACTTAAGAAGATGAGAGAGGCCTGTAATTTTCATCATAGGTATACCTCAACTATGAGAGACAAAATGTGGAAATAAATCCAGACAATCACATTGTCTGATTTGGAAAGAATTTATTTGCATATTATGGTGGAATATAAGTATTTGGTCACCTACAAACAAGCAAGATTTCTGGCTCTTACAGACCTGTATCTTCTTCTTTAAGAGACTCCTCTGTCCTCCACTCATTACCTGTATTAATGGCACCTGTTTGAACTTGTTATCAGTATAAAAGACACCTGTCCACAACCTCAAACAGTCACACTCCAAACTCCACTATGGTGAAGACCAAAGAGCTGTAGAAGGACACCAGAAACAAAATTGTAGACCTGCACCAGGCTGGGAAGGCTGAATCTACAATAGGCAAGCAGCTTGGTGTGAAGAAATCAACTGTGGGAGCAATAATTAGAAAATGGAAGACATACAAGACCGCTGATAATCTCCCTCAATCTGGGGCTCCATGCAAGATCTCACCCCGTGGGGTAAAAATGATCAAAAGAACGGTGAGCAAACATCCCAGAACCACACGGGGGGACCTAGTGAATGACCTGCAGAGAGCTGGGACCAACGTAACAAAGGCTACCATCAGTGGGACTGTTTCTCTGCAAAGGGAACAGGACGACTGATCCGTGTACATGAAAGAATGAATGGGGCCATGTATCGTGAGATTTTGAGTGCAAACCTCCTTCCATCAGCAAGGGCATTGAAGATGCAACGTGGCTGGGTCTTTCAGCATGACAATGATCCCAAACACACCACCCGGGCAACAAAGGAGTGGCTTCGTAAGAAGCATTTCAAGGTCCTGGAGTGGCCTAGCCAGTCTCCAGATCTCAACCCCATAGAAAACGTTTGGAGGGAGTTGAAAGTTCGTGTTGCCCAGCGACAACCCCAAAACATCACTGCTCTAGAGGAGATCTGCATGCAGGAATGGCCCAACATATCAGCAACAGTGTGTGACAACCTTGTGAAGACTTACAGAAAACGTTTGACCTCTGTTATTGCCAACAAAGGATATCTAACAAAGTATTGAGATTAACTTTTGAGATTAACTTTTGATATTGACCAAATACTTATTTTCCACCATAATATGCAAATAAAATATTTCCAAATCAGACAATGTGATTGTCTGGATTTGTTTCCACATTTTGTCTCTCATTTTGTCTTCTCTCATCTTCATAAGTGGGAGAACTTGCACAATTGGTGGCTGACTAAATACTTTTTTGCCCCCACTGTATATATAAAATATGTGTATGTAAACATATCTATATATTTATACAGACATACCTCATTGTTCTTTTTTGGACTTCACAGATATTGTTTTTTTTACAAATTGAAGATTTGTGCAACTCTGTGTCAAGCAAGTCTATCGGAACTATTTTACAAACATATATACACATATAGGGCCAGATTACAAGTGGATAGCAAAATTGCGCTTTCACTACCATGATATTTGTGCTCCACTCGTAATACCAGCACACTCAATTGTGCGTTGGTATTAGAGGTGAGGTGCAATGCGAACATAACCTAGCGTTTACATTGCAGGGAAGCTTAGTGCTCATGAGAGCACGCTCTCCTAGGCTCCAATGGGAGGCTCGTTCTCATGCCGTGGGACACGGCAGAGAACCTAGCTCAGCAAAGGGGATAAGTCCCACAGCGATGGGCAGCAAATGTAAAACATATACGTATAAAAATAGTCAAAAGTTCCAGGGAGCGCTCAGACACAGCACTCGATGTGGCAAAGGTTACCAGGAACCCTGCAGTGGCCTTCACACCCCCTCCAATGCGTCGTAATGACGTCACAACTTCACCCGACTGGTGCGCTCCAAATTCAAACAGAAATATTGGTAGTCAGCGCGCCCAGGTAGGTAAAGGAATACAAAGAAAATGGTATTTGATCCAACTCCTTTATTTGTAATGAGTTACATTACAAGTATATAGGCAGGTGTATAGGCATCAAAAGTAATACGGCTGGCAGCTCAGGTCAGGAAAAAACAACAAAGGTCAGACGCGTTTCCTAGTGCATTAAGCACATTATCAGCATTAGCTCCTCAGTGACCATAATGTGCACCCATAATTCCAAGGTTTATATGCACAGGTAAACTCCTCCTGGGTAATTGCCTAACCAATTATGTGTAAGCAACAATGCACATATAGGAAAAATTGGGTGCACACTAGGGGGAATGTGAAAAATAACATGCAAAGTATGCTATAGTCCCTAAAATAAAAATAGCCAAAAATTACAACATAAATATATATATTAATTGATAATATACTAAATATATTTGGGATCTGAGCACTATTAGCATGTGTATAATTATTTACAAAAAAACAATTGAAGACAAATATCATATAGAATGTGATGAAAAATTTAAAGGTACAGCAATGAACAATTAAATTTGAAAATTGAAAAAAGTTTTGAAAAATAAAAAATAAAAATAAAAAGTTATACATAAATAGATGTTCAAATATGGCTTACTATTGATCCACATATAGCTTAACATCCCACTCTGAATTAAGACCAATTGGCATTCGAGTATCTAAATTAAAAATCCAAAAAAACTCTCTTTTACTGAGGGCTATCCCTCTATTACCCCCTCTGGGGTGTCTTGGGATACATTGGATACCCTGGAATGTCAAGAGGGAAATGTCAGAGTTGTGACATTTTTTGAAATGCAAAGATATTGGGGTAGTGGACTCAGGGTCCTCTATAGAGCGTAAATGCTCAAGAAAACGATCTTTCAAGGCTCGTGTAGTTTGACCTACGTACTGCCTCGAACAACCCTTGCATGTCAAAAGATAAATGACATAACAAGAATTGCAAGCCATATGTTCCCGAATTTGAAAACTCTTGTCATTTGCAGAAAATACAAAGCTTGTCCCAAAAGAAGCATAAGAACAATATTTGCACCTCCTGCTGCCACATTTGAAAAACCCTGGCTTAATTGAAAGCCAATTTTGTGTATGTGGTACCCTTGGCAACATGGAAGGAGAGAGAAGATTCCCTAAAGTTGGTGATTTGCGTGACACAAAGCATGTACCATCTCTTGTAATGCTTTTAAGACTCTCATCTGTATCTAAAATTGGTAAAGCTTTCCGTACTATATCACAGATTTGCCCAAATTCAACACTATATGTAGTGATGAACTTGAGTTTATTAAATCTACTCATTTTGGTAGATTTTTCTGATTGAAAGAAAGTTTTCCTGTCAAACTGGTCAACTTCCTGTTTGGTTCGTTCAAGAAGGTCCTTAGAATACCCTCTCTCAATGAGTCTAGCTTTTAATTGTGCAGAAAATTTTGAATAGGTCTGTGGGTTGCTGCAATTACGTTTGACCCTGATGTATTGGGACTTGGGTATGGAATTTATGGTATGTCTAGGATGACATGACCGGGCATTCAAAATAGTATTTCCAGCACTGGAATTGCGAAACAACTGTGTTTCTATAGTGGAGGTATGTAAATTAGCACATCATTCGATGTCAAGAAATGAAATTGAAGATGTATTAACCTCCATAGTGAATTTAAGATTCAACAAATTGTCCTGGAGATAGATTTGAAACTGTTCAAGAAGATCCATTGGGCCCTTCCAGATGAGAAGGATGTCGTCAATGTACCGACCATAATATTGGATAAATTGTCTGAAGGGGTTTCCATCTCCATAGACGTGGGACAGCTCCCACCAACCCATATACAGGTTGGCATAGGAGGGGGCAAATTTAGCCCCCATAGCCGTCCCACGCCTCTGGAGATAGAACTCCCCCTCAAACAAGAAAAAATTGTGTGTCAACAAATATTCCACAGCAGTCTTGATGAACAGCTTCAAAGCCTCATCATAGTTTGAAAAGGTGTTAAAAAAAAATTCAATTGCTTGTATGCCCTGTTGATGTGGTATACAAGTATACAGTGAGGACACGTCAATGGTAACGAAAGTAAATTCTTTATGCCATTGAATACTTTCAACCTGGCTAATAACATCTGACGTGTCCTTAATGTAACTTGTAAGATTCAATACAAATGGTTGAAGATAGCCATCAATGAGTTCCGAAAGTGGTTCATTGAGGGATCCAATCCCTGCCACTATGGGTCTCCCTGGGGGGTTGGTACCTTGCTTATGGACCTTTGGCAAATAGTGAAAAATGGCCATGACCGGATGCTCAGTGTATAGAAAGTCAAAATTAGATTGTTTAATAATTCCCTCATTCAATGCTGTAACCAATATGTTACGTAACTCAGATTTGTAAAAGAAAATGGGATTAAATTTGAGCTTTTCATACACTGTAGTGTCCAACAATTGTCTGTATGCCTCAGTTAAATATGACTGCCGATCCAGAACAACAACCTTGCCCCCTTTATCAGAATTACGTATAACTAACTCACAGTTAGCCTGTAGTTGTTTAATGGCAGAATGTTGTGCCTTAGACAAATTATCTTTATAGGGGTTAAGTGCCTTACCAGACAATTTCTTTAATTCTTGTTCAACAGTTTTTTGAAAAACTTCAATGGCACTAGATCGTGCCTGGACAGGATAAAATTTTGATTTTCTCTTAAGCCTGGTGATATCCTGTACATCACCAGATACCTGAACATCAGAGAAGTCCAAATTTTCTCTATCTAGTGCCAAGAGATCTAATGCTGAACATTCATCTGAAAAATCAAAACCAAGCTTTTTTTTACCATGTTTTCCCCCACTTCTATACTTTGACTAGTTGAGCCCAAAAAATGCTTTTTAAGAACAATAGATCTAACAAATCTATTTAAATCAACTATTGTGTCAAATAATTTAAAGTGTGAAGTGGGGGAGAAACCAAGACCTAAAGATAGTACCTCTATCTGTGTTTTAGTAAGTACTGTGGAAGAAAGATTAATAACATTTTCAGTATCTAAGCATATTTCTGAGATTAAGTGGCCCTCCTCCTCTGTGGGTATCGACGAGACTTCGGTATCAATGTCTCTGAGTCTTGATGTTGGTCTGCCAGACCTTCCTCGGCCCCCTCTGCGTACTTTTTTCTGCGTACATGAGACTTCTGTGGGCGCTGCCCGTTTTTTGACTGTGAAAGAGTGGGTATCACAACATCAGTGCCCAGGGAAAAAGATCCAATTTCTGCAGTAGACCCTTTTATTGAACTTGTGGTCTCAGGATCAGAAGAGTCATAGTCATACTCCGTGTCGGTGTCTGCAAACCTTACTTGCTTATTTTCTGCATTCAAATTTCTGGGATTTCTCCTATACCATCTCCTAGTATCTGACACGGTCCACTTGTAAACTTTATTAAGCTCATAATCTTGCTTATCTCTAAGTATCTTTTGTTTCTTGAAGTACCAGAGATCTTTTTTAAAATCAGTAATCACTTTGTTGAGTTTATTGTCATATTTGTTAAATTCAGGGTTTTCACTAAGTGGGCGCAAATATGATTGCAATTTTTATTTTTCAACAGTCAGCTCTTGACGTAATGTCTTTTTAAATTCAATTATGAGATCAATTAATGCCAAAGAACAAGTTGTCAAAACATTATTCCATTTTTCAATAAACATCTGATTTGTAACTTGGAAAGAAGGGAACTTCCTAATACGCAGCCCACGTGGTATACGCTGGGCTTTTTGATACATCTGAAAGCTCTTAATGTCCAGTTCTATTCTGGTATCTCGCTTGAGTAAAGCATCCATCTTAAAAAACAGATTGTCCAAATTGGTATTAGCCTCCTGTTCCATGATATCAGTATTGAACAAATCCTCACTGTCACTTATTTCATCAGCAAACTGCTGTAAAACATATCCCCCTGCTGCCATACCGTATACTGCAATAACAAATGCCTAACACTGTGCAAATATCAAATACAAAGCAATAACAATCTTCAGGGTGTATCTACGGCTTACAGCACATGCAGTCAATAATAATGCCTTGAAAATCAGACTAGTGTCCGTGCAGCTTACGTATAAAAATATATAAATATATATATATATGTGTGTTTATATGTGTATATGCATTGTTTCGTGAAGGTAAAAGTTAACGTAATATCAAAAAGTACACTAAACTGTTATTATTTACATAACATTACTCTGGTGTAATCGAACCTTTAGTCTGAACATTGGAATGGAATATCAGAGGGGAGAGGGGGAGGAACAAGGAGTAGAGAGAGAAAGAAAAATAAAAAATAAATAAAGGAGGGGGAAGGGAGTGAAGAGGGAGTTAGCGGTGATAATGCGGTAATATTTTTGAGTGTTTGATTTTGGGATTTGTATTTAACAATGTGTGTTTCGCATATATGATGTGTTCGGTTTTTAGTGGGTGTGTATGTTATCTAATTGTTTGTGACTGTGGACCACATTTCCAGCATGAGCTTGTGAATTTCTACTTTTCCCGTCTGTAGGTAATGGTACCTTTTCAAGTGTAGTATATTGGTCACTTGTTGTTTCCATTGGTCCAGTGTGGGTGTTGTGGTGGATTTCCAGTTTTGGGGAATGAGAGCTTTTGCCCAGTTGAGGAAGATATATAGAAGTGAGTGTTTGGCCAACTCCCTGATTTAAGGTAATAAGAGGAAGATCAGAATTTTTGGGTCAGCTGGTATATGAATTGAGAATTTGCTGGTGTATGCGATGATCTCTTGCCAGAATGGGACAATTTGATTGCACCCCCTCCTGATATGTAGGAGGTCTGTCTCATCTCCGCAGCCCCTCCAGCATTTCCCATTTGCCTTTATATATATATATATATGATATATGTCTTATCCTAGTAGGGGTAAGGTACCACCTCAATAATAATTCATAATTCATTTCTTGTATGTGTGCGGAGACAGAAGATGTTTTATGCACCTGAAAAAACTTTCCCCATTCCTTTGCATCCATCTGCATATTTAAATCTGCGTTTCACCTGTATGTTTTACGAAGTGAGGATGTCATAAGATGGGATCAGTTTATATATTATAGAGAGCATGTGTCTTGCTGAGTTTTCAGCCAGGCACAAGCTCTCAAAAGGGGTGGGTTGTCTAATTAATTTGTTTCTCTGTTTGTGTGTTTGTATGTAATGCGAGATCTGTGCGTATGAGAACCAGGAGTAGAAGACACAGGCGTCTCTCCTCTAATTCACTCTGTGGTATCAGTTTGCCATCTCTTGTGATGGATCCTATTGCGCAGTATTTAATATGGTTGGTAGTTGGGTTAAAGTAGTTATGTCTGTGTATTGGAATATCTGGGTTCTCTTTGAAATTTGTCTAGGGAGACGGTATGGAGGAAATATGTGAGGATGTGTTTATTAGTTTATCCCATTGTTTAAAAGTTGGTATTTTTTATTACATGTGGGTCTTTTTTGTGGGGGGGATCCATGCCAGGGAGCCAACATTCTCGAGATGCAGAATATCCGCATCAAGTTGAACCCACTGTTTTTGATCTGCATGGTACATTTTAGCCTACAGAATTCCTTTAAATCAATTGTTCAATATCTCCAATATATGTCATCTTCTGTGTAAAAACTAGCAATT
The DNA here is from genome assembly GCF_027579735.1 of Bombina bombina. Lineage (NCBI taxonomy): Eukaryota > Metazoa > Chordata > Amphibia > Anura > Bombinatoridae > Bombina > Bombina bombina. The sequence continues at coordinate 626,640,945 of NC_069503.1, read as the reverse complement.
AAGGATATCCTGATCAGAATTAATTTTGTAAAATCTATTGGCATTATCAATTTAAGCTAAGCATTGAAGAAAAAATCCTTTTAAAAATGTAACCAAAAAAAGTGCTTTGTTTAAATATCTTCTTTTAGAGGCAAACATGTCCCTGTACATAGCTGTTCTTCAGGGATTAATGTGCTATGCTATAAATTATATGAATAATAGACATTATAATATACTACATATACTACAACTGCATTTGGTTGATATTAAATATACTTTTGTCAGAATGGTAATTTGTGCATTTGGATGACTCCAAATATATAACTAAATTTGTTGTATTTTTAAAAATGAAAAACAAGGTCCCACAAAGTATCAAGTTTTGGTGCAACAAAAAATGAGTTCCTTCCTTCTTGCCATTAAAACTGTAATTCTAAAGGTGAGAAAGGTTTTTCTGAAGGTGGGAGAGGCTCAAATTACACTATTCGGACGGGAAAAGGTTTCAGAAGTTCACATTTACACTTTTCAATAGCCACATCCTGCAGTTATTGTCAGATTATTGATCCCTACATCAACCAACAAGTGTTTAAGCATCACTTTTGCTCTTGGCCATACTGACACCATAAAAAAAAATACTTTTTTTTTAACAAACTTTTTTTTTGTACTGCTGCTGGCTTGTAGCCATAACACTAGCTATGCAATGGCATCTGCTAATCTGCTGCCATGAAGACTTTTTCCATAGGAAATAAGAGGTTAACAAATGTCCATTAACCATCAAACCGAATGACCACAGGAACTAACCAAAAGAACAAACAAAATATATATTTTTTTAGATGATGAATGATTTGTCTGCAACAATTTTTTTGTCTCTGTACATGTTTAGACAGAATAAAACATCATCAAGTACTAGGAAATGCAAGTTTACAGAAGATAGCTGAGAATATCTGTTAAATATGTATCCTCAGGGAGAAATTAAAGGGACAGTAAAGTTAAAATTAAACTTTCATGATGAAGAAAGTACATGCAATTTTAAACAAATTTCTAGTTTACTTATAGTACAAAATTTGTTAAAGAGTAAAATCAGATAAGCTGATAGGAGCTCAGGAGAGTGCACATTTCTTTAGTACTCAATGACAGCAGTACAATGTTATAAGAAATGTTCATCATAAAAACAAGTATATTCTATGGCCCCAATTTATCAAAGGTCTTGCGGACCTGATCCGGCACTGCGGATCAGGTCCGCAAGACCTCGCTAAATGTGAAGAGCAATACGCTCTCCACATTTAACTTTGCACCAGCAGCTCACAAGAGCTGCTAGTTCAACGCCGCCCCCTGCTGACTCGCGGCCAATCGGCCGCCAGCGGGGAGGTGTCAATCAACCCGATCGTATTCGATCGGGTTGATTTCCGGCGATTCCTGTCCGCCTGCTCCGAGCAGACAGACAGGGTTATGGAGCAGTGGACTTTAGACTGCTGCTTTATAACTTGTGTTTCTGGCGAGTCTGAAGACTCGCCAGAAACACGGCCCTTCAAGCTCCGTACGGAGCTTGATAAATATGGGCCACTATCTTAGCCTATAAACTAGACAATACTTACCAAGTGAGATACCCCACCCTTAGAGTGAGTGTGGACAGATTTTAACACCTTTAAAATGATCACCTGACTACCAATCCCTATAGGATGGAAGAATTAGTATTGTTTAGAATATAGACCAAGATATAGGAATGACTTGTTTTTATGATAAAAATGTCTTATTATCTTGGCCTTACTAGACCAATAAATAGAAATTTTCCCTGAAATTTCTATTGACCCACTAGTCCCAGATGACTTTTTCCTATTTTTAACATTGAGTAGACTAGTTTTTTTTTTCCTCTGAGCTAGTAGCCTTTAACCCCTGACTACTAAACCGTAGTGATATTTTCCACTATATATATATATATATATATATATATATATATATATATATATATATATATATATATATATATATATATATATTTATTTATTTATACATTTGGGAAAAAAGAGTAAAGTTAACTGCCCACACTGAAAAGTAAATCATATATAATAGCAATCCAACAAATGGAGGTATGGTACAGAGGCGTAACTAGAAACCACAGGATCCAGGTGCAAGAATCTAAGAAGGGCCACCCTTCAGTGAATCAGATTACATGTCTGCAAAAGGAGGTACCCTGTGCCCACAGTCTGTGAGATGCAATAGTTAACAAATATAACACTGGTCTGGGTATGTGACAGGAACCCAATGAGTAGAAGAAAGGAAGCACACAAAGGTGCTCCAAATAGTGCGTTATCTTTAATCCACAAGTTGAAAAGTTATAAAATATACAAAAAGGAGGCCCCCAGAGGGACCTACTCACAAGATCTGCTCTCAAACAATGTGAAGTATGTATACCTGTAAACGGTGTCCTCTTGGTTTTAACTGTGAACATCCAATCTGAAGTTCTGCAGCAATGCTAAGTGTCTCGGTCCTGTTCCTCTCTCTTTCAATATGGATTCAGGCACTTGTTTTTTGTAGCAAAGCCGCAAAGATACATCAAGTATCCGAGTATCAAAATCAATCAACAATTGATACAAATGCTTGTAGCGTGAGTTGGGCGTGGCCTTCTGCTGGCAATAAATAAGGAATACAAATCGCCGGTGCAGTTATACACTATTCATGACTTACAACAATCCAGGCTTATCGCTAAACACAACATAAACTGCAGCACAAATGCTTGTGACACTGCGCGCCATCTCAGAAACATTACCACATGGAAAATGTGCTCATGCACACACCTGACCCTTACCGGCGGGTCCTAAACCAGTTAAAAAATGGCAGCACCCAAAGAAATGACCCTCAGCATAGTTACCGCCTGCTAACCTGAGCCCCTGTGATAAAAAATCTGCATCTTGGATGCTAGAACTTCCAGTTCCAACTCAGGAGAGTAACATTAGCATAACCTGGTGGGATATCAAAAGCCTTAAAAGATACCTCACTAAACATAAGGATCTAGAGAAGGAATTAGCTCTATCCATCCTGTGGTGGATGTGGTGGACAGAACTAGGAATGGGGATAAGTAGTCAGGTGATCATTTTATAGGTGTGGAAATCTGTCCACCTTGGGGAGGGGGATCTCAATTGGTAAGTATTGTTCTAGGAAGGCCAAGAGACATAAGGGATTAAATGCTTACTGGACCATTTCCAGCAGAGAGGGGGATAACCAAACACTTAGCTTAACTTACTAAACTTATATATAAATATTAAATATGTGGATTAACAATTACAACACTGACAACTTCTTGTTGTTGGGAAATTTTTTGACCGTCATAGGTCAAGATTTATTTAATTTAACTTTATTAGCAAAAAAGAACCAACAGAACAACTAATATGGCGGCATAGAGATCAACTAACCCAATACAGCAGGATATCAACAGCCCAATGGAAACAGCAGCAGAGGGTTCTCTGCTCCAAAAGGAGATGTCGCTGAGGCGTTACAGAGATCATGTGACCACCCCCAAGGGGGAGGAAGAGGGGTTACCTCATGTGCATGTGAGGCCTACCGCCCCTCCCCGGAACTCTGGTCATCACTCACCCCTAGTGACCTTCTCCTGCGTAACAGGGCAGAGGCCTCCCCCACTCTTGCTACCACCAACCCAACCTAACTTACAGGAAGGGTGAAACAGCGCTGAATATCCTTTATAAATAAGTCAAGATCTAAATCAGATAGGGGAACTTTATCTCTCCTATACAGCTCAGTTCTGTCAGCTGTGATGGCTTTGTGCCGTACCACGAAGCCACCGGAGTCTGTGACGGTCTTAGATAAAGAGGCATTAATCTTTTTCCTAATCCTATATGCCCGCTGTATGAGCAAACATATGCCTCCAGTGTAAACGGGGAACAAAATTAGATCACCCAATGATGATCCCGGAAATTCGGACCTTTATCCAATTAATATCTGACTGCATTATTTTTATTAACTGAAGGACCAGGATTGCACCCACATCATTGCCCCCCAGGTGTAGAATCAGGATATGAAGTTTCCCCCATCGTAAAAGGGCCTCAGTGATCACCTATGCTAATTGTTGCCAGCACATACTTCTGTTCCCTAACCATCTAGTAGAGGCCTTATGGGAGGGGAAACCTAAGCTCTGGCTGCCCTCTAGAGAGGAGCATCAGATAGCGGCCCAGTGAACGAACGAGTGACCCACAATCCAGATTCATTTCACTCCTGGGTTAGCTCCTGTGATGACAAATAGTTTAGTATTAGGAAACAAAACAATGCAAATTACACAATCGGGCGGACATAACTTTTAAAATGGTTGGAGCACCACCGACCCATGCATTTGATATCCTCACTCGAGGAACCTAAAAGAGCCACATGTGTAGCTGCCCCTATTCGAAAGGAATGTGGTGCAATTCTACTAGCATCTAGTCCTGCGTTAACTGCCACTTGCTTTAAGACCCTACTAAATTTAAACTTGGACAGGGATCTTCCATCAGCATGTATCAGAAACTGCCCTGATACCTGAGGCCTGCTGGTCAAGTATGAATTAACTATAGTTACTAGGCAACAAGAACTATCTGCCTTTGGCAGAATGGAGAGCCAAACACCATTCCCTGCCTGGTCCATCTTGAATGGGGAATAAATAACAAGATGGAGTCAACTGCAGTCCTGATATGCTCAAATTGAACCCTTATACCTTTCTTCTGCTTTAATGGGGTCACTAACTCGCTAACTCTTAGTGCTGCGGCAAAGGCTAACATGAACACAGTTTTAAAAGCAAAACCTCAAATGAGGGAGTTACAAATGCTATCCAGCACCTGAACCAACCTTTCAAGATGGTCACTGGTAATAGGTTCGCAGGTATCTTTTTTCTATGGCTGGATTCTACCCCCAACCTTTAACTGCTTGGCGAATGAAAAAGGAATTTGTGGGGTCAGGTAAAGCCAATGATTCGTAAAAGAAAGTCAGTGTGGCTAGTCTTGATTGGATGGCTCCCTGATGCGCGCCCAAGGTGTGTATACTCACCAACCAATCACATAAAGTTGCCTGAGATCCCTGACCATTCATTCCAAAGTCTCACTTAAGCATGCCACGTGGATGGGGCTAAGGAGCACCAAGTGTCGCAGCAAAGTCACCACCACCCCGGAAGTGGCCGATAGGTTATTAATTGCGTATACGACACTGCTGTTACATCCAGAACACAACAGTCTTGTCTGAGAATTTCTTACCACAGAGTTCAACGAACAGGACTATGGGAAAATGTTCGAGGAGGATTAAATTGCGAGTCAAGCACAGAGCAGTCCATGTACTCGGCCAATGATCCGCACTCCTCTCCCCCTGGAAATAAGCCCCATAGCCATTTAATCCAGCTGCATCAGTGAAGAGATGCAACAGCTGACTGGATATAGGTCCAGAGCGCCAGACTCGCACACTATTAAAAGGTTGAAGAAAAGTTTCCCAAACTATCAGGTCTGCTATTAAGTCTCCTGAGAGTGGAATTCTGCAATTGGGCTTAACTCTGCCACTAAGCTGTCTTTCTAGCCTACGGTTGAAAACTCTGCCCATGGGGATGACCCTGCAGGTGAAATTGAGCAAGCCTAGGAGTGATTGTAACTGCTTTACTGATATAACTTTAGCAGAAACAGTCATTCTAACTGCTCCCAGCATGGACTGAATCTTATCAGAGGGTAGCCTACAGATCATTGCCACTGTGTCAATCTTGATTCCTAGAAAAACTAGGCACGATGTGGGACTGTCAGGGTTTTTTTCCCTGTTTTGTTTGCCATTTGCTGCTGGCAGCCATTTAACTCACCTCTCTTGCTGACTATGGTACATTGTGGGGGATGCTGCTCATTTCCTGCACGTCCTTTTATGGCCAGACTGGTGTGCATCATCTGTGTGAGACAGGATGCAGTCTTAGAATTGTGATGTCATCACTTATTATTTAAAGGGCCTCTGTTCAGTATGCTTTGCCTTTGCATTGTCTCAGACCTGTTTGTGTTACTGTGTATTACCTGGCTGCCTGACGTCCTTCCTGGTTCCTGATCCCTGGCTCTGTTCCTGACTCTGCTGTTTTCCTTGTTCCTGATTGCTTTGGCTCCTGACTCGGCTTGTCTGACTACCAGCACTGGTTTTGACTCCTGGCTTGTTATTTGACTTGTGGACTTTTAATTATTTTTTTGTTATTAATAAAGGTGTGATTATTTTTGCACTTCACGTCTCAGTCTGATTCCTGGCGAAATTTTGTCGTGGTCCCCGCAATGTATTTCCACTTGTCTTCAGAAACCAGTTAAAGTCTTGTGCACGTCTTCGGTATCTCAATTGTCAGAGGAGTACCGAGAGTTCCTAGAAGTTTTTGACAAGGTGCATGCCGGTACGTTGCCTCCTTACCAGTCTTACGATTGTGCCATAGACTTGCAACCCAGAGCCATTCCTCCTCTGTGCCGGGTTTACCCTCTGTCTGTTGCAGAGAATTGTGCTATGGAGGAGTATGTTGCCGATGCTCTGTCACGGGGGATCATCTGCAAATCCTGCTCTCCTGCAGGGGCTGGCTTCTTCTTTGTGAAGAAAAAGGGTGGCGAGTTAAGACCATGCATCGATTATAGGGGTATTAATCATCTTACCATTAAGAATGCTTACCCTATTCCGCTCATTACGGAACTCTTTGACCACCTCAAGCGAGCTACGGTCTTTACTAAACTTGATTTGAGAGGAGCGTACAATCTCGTTAGGATCAAGGAGGGCCACGAATGGAAAACAGCGTTTAACACCAGGAGCGGGCTTTATGAGTATCTTGTAATGCCCTTTGGCCTATGTAATGCTCCTGCTGTGTTGTGTGTTGTGGTGTACTTAGAAGACATCCTCATACACTCACCCACACTTGAGGCTCATCGTTCTGATGTTACACAGGTTCTTCAGAGACTACGTGAGAACGGCCTGTTTTGTAAACTCGAGAAATGTGAGTTCCATCAGACTCAAGTAACCTTCCTAGGTTATGTTATCTCCGTTGCAGGGTTCTCCATGGATCCTGACAAGTTATCTGCAGTTCTGCAGTGGTCTCGCCCAGTTGGTCTTTGGTCTATTCAACGTTTTAACTATAGAAAGTTTATTAAAAACTTTTCTTCCTTGGTCAAACCTATCACAGACATGACCCGTAAAGAGAATGATCCACTCCATTGGTCACCTACTGCTATTAAGGCCTTTGATAGTCTTAAGACTGCCTTTGCTGCTTCTCCAGTTCTGGCTCATCCTAACCCTGTCCTGCCTTTCATTCTTGAGGTTGATGCGTCTGAGACTGGAGTAGGTGCCCTCTTGTCTCAACAACCTACGCCTGACGGTTCCTTGCATCCGTGTGGTTTCTTCTCTAAGAAATTGTCTCCAGCAATTATGAAAATTGGGTTTTTTCCCTGTTTTGTTTGCCATGTGCTGCTGGCAGCCATTTTACTCACCTCTCTTGCTGACTATGGTGCATTGTGGGGGATGCTGCTCATTTCCTGCACTTCCTTTTATGGCCAGACTGGTGTGCATCATCTGTGTGAGATAGGATGCAGTCTCAGAATTGTGATGTCATCACTTATTATTTAAAGGGCCTCTGTTCAGTATGCTTTGCCTTTGCGTTGTCTCAGACCTGTTTGTGAGAGTTCCTGTGTATTACCTGGCTGCCTGACGTCCTTCCTGGTTCCTGATCCCTGGCTTGTTCCTGACTCTGCTGTTTTCCTTGTTCCTGATTCCAGCTCGTCTGACTATTTGCTTTGGCTCCTGACTCGGCTCCTCTGACTACCAGCTCTGGTTTTGACTCCTGGCTAGTTATTTGACTTGTGGACTTTTTTTTGTTTTGTTATTAATAAAGGTGTGATTATTTTTGCACTTCTCGTCTGACAGGGGCCCTGTGTTTTATCCTCTGCTAGCAGTACCCCAAAATTTGGCATAAGGCTGCGTATCCTGTTCATTAATGCTAAACATTCCCCCGATCCAGCTCTCCCTACCAGTAGGAAATCATCCAGGTAATGTGCTATGGAATCGCTGCCGGCACTACATGCCACTGCCCAATGAAGAAAAGTGCTTAAAGCCTCAAAGAGTGCACAAGACAGGGAGCAGCCCATAGGAAAACAACGATCCACATAATACATTCCCTGGAATTTACATCTCATAAGTGGATAAACTTAAGGATGGAGCAGCAATAAACGGAAAGCTGACTCAATATCCAATTTCACCAATAGAGCGCCTGGTCCCGCCCTCCTAACCAGATCTAGTGTGCTATCAAAAGATTGGTAGCGCACAGAGCTGAATTGTGGGTCGATAGCATCTTTGACCAAGCTACCTTTCGGGTATGAGAGGTGCTGAATAAGACAAAATTTACCGGACTCTTTTTTGGGTACTACCCATAGGGGTGAAATGACCAAATTGGGTAGGGGAGGTGAAGGAAATGGTCCGGCCATCCGACCTAAGGTCAATTCTTTTTCTATTTTGTCTGACACTGCCTGAGGGTGTTGGTAGGCTGAAATTACATTTCTATTACATTTTTAACCTTTAAATATGGGAATGTTAAACCCATAGGTAAAACCTTCCCATAACATTCTGGCTGTTGCTTGATCGGGATAAGCCAACAGCCAAGGTTCAAGTGCAAGAACCTTAACTGGGGTTTCTGTCTTTTGGGCCCATGATGGCATTACTGGCCCTATTGATTGTGGCACCTTCTTTACGCTTGGTGCAATCATTTCCTGGATGTGAGCCTGCGCAGAATCTACAGGCGTGTCTGAAATTGCAAGTGCTGCCCCCGTCACATTTTTTTTCTTGAAATGCCCAGCATGTACCACCCATTTTTTTGAGTCTACTAGTCCGAAATGTCTGGGGATTTAAATTGGTGGTGAAAGAGGTGGATGCCCCATGGGGTCAATACGCTGCCAGAGTTGGGTGTCAGTGGAATCGAATGTCAGAATGGGATTACCCACCATTTTACACCTAAACTCTGCATCATATTCCCTCCAAGTCCCTTCCCTATGATTGCGCTGGATCCAACGAATGGTATCCGTGTATTTTAATATGGCCAGATTTTGTGAGGGGTATTTATCCAAATAGCTTGATGAGAAGGCCCTAAAACACTTCAGCCATTCATCAAAGGTGTCAGGCCACTTAAATCTCTTAGGGCCTGTCCCATCCGTGCTCTTTTCAAGCTGCCTATGTGCTTCCACTGTCAAATCAAAAATATTGACATACTTTCCCTGATGTATGCGTTTAATTATTTTTGAGCGCAAATGGGCATCTAAGGAATATATTTTAGCAGGGTTTGTGTCTCCATAAAGTGCAAGCTTTCTTTCAGAAATTGCCCTCTGACATGGCTGGAGATCTGAATGAGTGGGGGCAATAGCAGCAGACTGAGAGGGCGGCAAAGGGTCGTTTCTTGTTTTTTAGACCCATTATTACATTCCCTTAATATTTTCTTAATCATTTTAAACATTCTCTTCTGACCTTTCCCCTGCAGACCTAGGGATGTGTCACTATCCGAATCTGTGTCAGAGGAGTCATGTCTATCATGTGAAAAAAACATTATTTTCACCGTGATTGTCCTGCGGTTGGTCCTATGTCATAGCCATTGCCTCTGCTGTGGATGCCTGAGACGGGACCGCAGTTGTGATAGTAGGACTTGGATGTGCTGACGAGGTACTTGGTGTCGCCTTTTCAACTGTTGTTGCCTGAACTGCGGATCTTGCTGATGCCTGATTATCCCTCACTGAGCTCTCAGATGCTAAGACTCCCTGCAATAAATTAAACAAATTGCGAGCATTTTGCACATTGATGGTGGGTGGATTTGTACTAGGCAAAAGGGAGGGCTGAGAAATTGGCAAAACTTTGACATTTAAAGTGCCTAGAACTGCATTCACACTTGCATGCATAACAGCACTCACATTTGTATTGTCACTTGCACACCCATTTGCAGCACACACACTCAAGTCTGATGTTGACTCCTGCACACTATTACCTTGCACAACAGTATTATCACACATATTATGGTTACCCAATGAAGAGTTAATAATTGAATCCCTTATGTTTTGGGAAGATATATTTTGTAATCTGTCTTGTATGCCAGTCACAAATTCAAGAGGTTTCATAATATTTCCCCCCTATTAGCCATCCGGACCCCCCTGACTTGGGACGTTATTTTGGTATTCCTAAATCTCTTAGGGCCTTGTATAGCTCGAACTCTAACCCTTAAAACATTATTGCCCCTCCGGTTATATGCACCATTAACCCCAGTGTCTGTGTGGCCTATTAATCCCCCCACCTCCAAGGTGGTCTCTTGAATTACATTAAGTGCCTAAGGCTGCAAATATGAAAATTGTGCCTGCATAACAGGGGGAGGCTGCATAGATACAGATGTGACTTGTCCTGTGGGCAGGGGAGGGGAACCACCAGAAGCCATAGCAGCTGCTATGGAAGATAAAAATGTAGACAATGCTGACATAGCAGATGGAGGTACTCCCTCAAATAATGAATTAACATTAATGCTAGGTATTATAGGAATATTTTCCTGAGGGGGGTTAACTACCCTAGCAGCCTGCTCTAAGTTCAAATTTTGCTGAGACACTGGCACTGACTCTATATCTTGCTCAAATTCAGCTGAATGTATTTGTGCAGATATAATTTGCTGATGCTGTGTTGGGGGGATGCAGTCTATTTCATCCATGTTTTGTGAAGGATTACTTACCTGCTTTATTGATCTAAACAATACTTTTAGATACAAATGGAATATGTGCTACTAAGGACTGCTGATTGCAACAGTCAATAGGATTTTTTCAACCTTAATTCCGATTGGCTGATAGAATTCTATCAGCGAATCGGAATCTAAGGGACGTCATCTTGGATGATGTCATTTAAAGGAAGCTTCATTCCGAAGAAGACCTCGTAAGAAGAGGATGCTCCGCGTCGGATGTCTTGAAGATGGAGCCGCTCCACGCCTGATGGATGAAGATAGAAGATGCTGTCTAGGTGAAGACTTCTGCGGACTTGGATGAAGACTTCGGCTGCTTGGATGAAGACTTCTGCCGGCTTTGTTGAGGATGGATGTTGGATCTTCAAAACTTTAAGTGGATCTTCGGGGGTTAGTGTTAGGTTTTTTAAAGGTTTTATTGGGTGGGTTTTAGGTTAGGGCTTTGGGCTGCAAAAGAGCTAAATGCCCTTTTAAGGGCAATGCCCATCCAAATGCCCTTTTCAGGGCAATGGGGAGCTTATGTTTTTTTAGTTAGGTTTTAATTTGGGGGGGGGGGTTGGTTGTGTGGGTGGTTGGTTTTGCTGTTGGGGGGTGTTTGTATTTTTTTTTACAGGTAAAAGAGCTGATTTCTTTGGGGCTATGCCCCGCAAAAGGCCTTTTTAAGGTCTATTTGTAGTTTATTGTAGGTTAGGTTTTTTTATTTGAGGGGGGAGGCTTTTTTATTTTCATAGGGCTCTTAGATTCGGTGTAATTAGTTTAAATCTTTCATAATTTATTTTTTATTTTGTGTAACTTAGTGTTTACTTTTTTGTAACAAGGGCCTAGATTTGGAGTTTGGCGTTAGCCATGAAAACCAGCGTTAGAGGCCCCTAACGCTGGTTTCTTACGGACTCTGGTATTTCGAGTTCAGTTACCGACACTCAAAAATCACCTAACGCTCAAATTTCTACCGACACCTCAGACCCAGTAGTAAACATATACCGACAAAATAAACATCCACGAATCACAAAACAAATATTACAAAAACTACACTTACACTCATACAAACACTACCCTATTTTTATTTTTCTGATTTAATAATTTTTAATCCAAATACAAAGGATCAAAGTTGCGAGATCTCGGGTGTTAGAAAAAAAACAACACAAATCCATTTTCCCATTGACTTACATTGACACACGGGAAAAGACCCTCATATACCTACATCTAACTAATAACATTATCACAAACATACACTCATCGATGCATACAAACAATATACACCACATGACATACAAAAAATATTTATTTATTACAAAAAGATCACGATTTAGTTACTTTTTCACACAAGCTCATGACGTCACTCACTTTACGAGGAAAACCAGTCTTAGAAAAGAAAAATTACCAATTTTTAGAGCCTCCATTGACTTCTATTGGGAAGACTTGCTCGTGCACGTGAAACCCACATTTCCCTAACGCACGCAAATAGCGTAGACATAAAAACTCCAAATACCAGCGCTAGAAAATACATGATTTCATGCGTTAGACCCAGCTATGATAAATAGATCAAGAAATGACTATTTCCCTATCGTGGATTTATGGATTTTACTTATTGAATATTCACAACACCATTAAATTGTTTCAGACTTTTATATTACATCAACTACAAATCAACATCACTAGTAACAAACTTTTATTTAAAAAAATATTACATTTAAACGGACACAAAAATAATGTCAACTTTTCAGGATTCACAAACAGTACACAATGGGAAACAATTCTCCTTTACCTTTATTATTGCATTTCAGTTATTCAACTCATATGCTTGCAGCAACAGCATATCTACATAGGCTTAACACATGATCAGTCATGGATGCACATACATTACTTTTAACATTCACTCATACATGTGCATTCAAATGATGGGGGAAAAACACATTACATTCTCTATAGGAATCACAAAACAGAACATATGGATTTTACTGTACTTTTAACATCATGATTCCATCACCAGAAACCATTAGGAATTACGTACAACAAGAACATCATTACACCAGATTACAGATGTCACTTTATGGGAAGGAACAACAATGCCAGACCGCTATATAGAAGTCAGCATATGTGGGACACAATCACAATATATACGTACATGTACATAACCAGGGGCGTAACTATCGTTGATGCAAAGGTCGCCATTGCGACCGGGCCCAGCAGGTCTCCCAAACAGGGGGGGCCCAACAAGGCAGGTGTTTTTTTGTTTTTTTTTATTAATATATATATATTTTTTTATAGGGGGCCCTGGGCACTGCCGCACCGCACTCATGACATGTTGACTATGCTGTGCTTGTGTTTTGTTGCCGGTTGTGACTGCGCAGTGTGAGCACTGAATCTGACAGACTGTGTCTGTCTGATAATATCCACCGGCACCAACCAAGAACTATCATCTACTTCTCTCTCCAGTCCAGGCTCCTCCTCGCTCCTGAGTCCTGACTGACTGGCTGCACTGCACGCACGTCACGGTCACGTGTATCTCTCTCAACAACATTGGCACACTGTGAAGGAACTGCAGCCTCGTGATTGCACGTGCGGTGCAGGCAGTAGCAGGAGTCCAGGAGACGAGTGTCTGTCGACAGTGGGGACTGGGCTGTGAGTGACTGGGCACTGGGTCCAGTAGTGGGAGACGAGTCCCTCCTCCTCCTTGGGCACACACCGACCTACCGCTCTGTGGGTCCTGGAAATCTGACTCCACTCCTCTCTCTGCAGTAGTCTCAGGTAAGCACACATGCACACCGGGTGGGTCCGGTCGGTCCATATAGCTTAGCTCAGTCAGTCTCAGCTCAGCTGCCTGAGTGGTGAGTGGTGCGCCTGGCCCCTGCTCAGACTGAGGGAGGGGGGGCCGCGGCACGGGTGCACCGCATGGTGGCCGTGACAATCGGTGTCAGTGAGAGCCGGACCAGGGCGATGGGAGGATGTGCCTTTAATAATCTAGTAAAGTCGACAAAGTACTTACCCCTCCACTATCTCAAACGGGACCTCCATCTCCTTTTTCTTTGCCTGCCCTCTGCATCTCCCACCCTCACCATCACCATTCACTGGGGCTGGCTGGGGGCTGCTGGGCTGCTCCTTCTGGTGGGTCCTGGGCAACTTGTGGGGGCTGAGTGAGATTTAATTTTCTTCTGAGACATGATGTGTAAGTACAAGAGAGGGGGAACAGAGAGAATAGAAAGGAAGAGAGAATAAGATAGAGAGAGGGAGTCAGGGAGAGATACTGGAAGAGAAGAAAGATTCAGATGGACTGTACAGGAAACTACAGGGGGAGAGGCACAGGCTTTCAGGAGAGTGATAGAGTCATAGAGACAGGGGTTGGCTTACATTGGGGCCCCTAGGGAACAGTGTATTATATGGGATCTAAATATGGCACTTGGGAGTGATAGTGACAGGGTGACCTCTGAGGAATGGACATCCCCCCACTGCTAGTTACAAACCTACCTGTTCCTTTCACTGCCAGAGGTCTGTACAGTGTGTGTACTTTATATACATATGACTAGGTTTTATATCTATAGTATTCTCTAATCTGTGTAACTTACTTTTTATTTTATATTCAGAGCAGTCTGTAATAGATACAGACTAGTTTGTGACTTTGTGCCCAGTATGGAAAACAGACCTTGTATCAGTATTAAAGGGACATTATAGTGGAAAAACTGCAAGCTCTAATTGAATAGAGCATGCAATTTTTACTCTGTGTTGACCCTGCAGTTCTAATTTTTTGACAGCCTCAAAGGGGTTAAATGCATAAGTCACAGGAAACAGAAACAGGCCACACTTCACAGCTGTTTCCTATGTCGTTTAGCTATGGCTATGGGGTCTATGGTTTCTCTTCCTTTGGAGGTCTGTTGCCAGGACTTTTTGCATTGATGTTAAATGCATAAGTAAAGTCCTGCTTGGAGCTGCAGCTGCTGATCAAAACGCAGCCAGTGATTGGTTTGGACTTTCAACAGCAGTTCTCTGTGGCTCTAGAGCAAGACTTTAATTATGTGTTTAAACCCTTTGCGATGGCTAAACACAGAGAATGCACTGCCTTTTCTACTACTGACCTGTGGCCCCTGTGGGTGCTGTATATATATATATATATGTATACACATACACATCTTTATCTAGGTCTGTCTGTGTGTTTTATATATTTTGCAGGTGCATATCATCTTTAGCTGTGACCTGCTGTATGGCCATGTCACTTTTTTTTTTTTTACTGTTAAATAATTAATAACTAATAATTAAAATTAAAAAAAGTAAAAAAAAGTAAAATTCACATATTTTTTTTTGGGGGGGTAGGGGGGGCCCTTCTTAGATTCTTGCACCTGGGCCCTGTGGATTCTAGTTACGCCTCTGTACATAACACGCATCACCCATCACGCAACCACAAAGCACACATTTAGATTTTATTATGCACACAGTAACAATGTAGCACAATACAACAACACAATGAGGATTTCAGAACTACATAGGCAGGTTAATAATATCATGACGTCATTAGAAGATTCAACCATACACATCACAGATTCACGACTGTACCGCCCCTTTCGGAACTTTAACACTCAATATTACAATACAACATATACGTAAAGAACAGTTTGTAACAGCATTATTAGGGAGATTTGAATGGGACAATTAATAAATATTGTCAGATCGCAAATCACTTATATATATAATACTACAGATGACAGCCGGAAGTTATTCAGCATTAGTGTGATTTGAAAGGGACGCATACAATATTGACAGCTCGGCAATCACTTATATACACAATACTACAGATGACAGCCGGAAGTTATTCAGTATTAGTGCCATTTTAATGGGACGCATACAATATTGACAGCTCGGCAATCACTTATATATACGTGGATGGGGCTAAGGAGCACCAAGTGTCGCAGCAAAGTCACCACCACCCCGGAAGTGGCCGATAGGTTATTAATTGCGTATACGACACTGCTGTTACATCCAGAACACAACAGTCTTGTCTGAGAATTTCTTACCACAGAGTTCAACGAACAGGACTATGGGAAAATGTTCGAGGAGGATTAAATTGCGAGTCAAGCACAGAGCAGTCCATGTACTCGGCCAATGATCCGCACTCCTCTCCCCCTGGAAATAAGCCCCATAGCCATTTAATCCAGCTGCATCAGTGAAGAGATGCAACAGCTGACTGGATATAGGTCCAGAGCGCCAGACTCGCACACTATTAAAAGGTTGAAGAAAAGTTTCCCAAACTATCAGGTCTGCTATTAAGTCTCCTGAGAGTGGAATTCTGCAATTGGGCTTAACTCTGCCACTAAGCTGTCTTTCTAGCCTACGGTTGAAAACTCTGCCCATGGGGATGACCCTGCAGGTGAAATTGAGCAAGCCTAGGAGTGATTGTAACTGCTTTACTGATATAACTTTAGCAGAAACAGTCATTCTAACTGCTCCCAGCATGGACTGAATCTTATCAGAGGGTAGCCTACAGATCATTGCCACTGTGTCAATCTTGATTCCTAGAAAAACTAGGCACGATGTGGGACTGTCAGGGTTTTTTTCCCTGTTTTGTTTGCCATTTGCTGCTGGCAGCCATTTAACTCACCTCTCTTGCTGACTATGGTACATTGTGGGGGATGCTGCTCATTTCCTGCACGTCCTTTTATGGCCAGACTGGTGTGCATCATCTGTGTGAGACAGGATGCAGTCTTAGAATTGTGATGTCATCACTTATTATTTAAAGGGCCTCTGTTCAGTATGCTTTGCCTTTGCATTGTCTCAGACCTGTTTGTGTTACTGTGTATTACCTGGCTGCCTGACGTCCTTCCTGGTTCCTGATCCCTGGCTCTGTTCCTGACTCTGCTGTTTTCCTTGTTCCTGATTGCTTTGGCTCCTGACTCGGCTTGTCTGACTACCAGCACTGGTTTTGACTCCTGGCTTGTTATTTGACTTGTGGACTTTTAATTATTTTTTTGTTATTAATAAAGGTGTGATTATTTTTGCACTTCACGTCTCAGTCTGATTCCTGGCGAAATTTTGTCGTGGTCCCCGCAATGTATTTCCACTTGTCTTCAGAAACCAGTTAAAGTCTTGTGCACGTCTTCGGTATCTCAATTGTCAGAGGAGTACCGAGAGTTCCTAGAAGTTTTTGACAAGGTGCATGCCGGTACGTTGCCTCCTTACCAGTCTTACGATTGTGCCATAGACTTGCAACCCAGAGCCATTCCTCCTCTGTGCCGGGTTTACCCTCTGTCTGTTGCAGAGAATTGTGCTATGGAGGAGTATGTTGCCGATGCTCTGTCACGGGGGATCATCTGCAAATCCTGCTCTCCTGCAGGGGCTGGCTTCTTCTTTGTGAAGAAAAAGGGTGGCGAGTTAAGACCATGCATCGATTATAGGGGTATTAATCATCTTACCATTAAGAATGCTTACCCTATTCCGCTCATTACGGAACTCTTTGACCACCTCAAGCGAGCTACGGTCTTTACTAAACTTGATTTGAGAGGAGCGTACAATCTCGTTAGGATCAAGGAGGGCCACGAATGGAAAACAGCGTTTAACACCAGGAGCGGGCTTTATGAGTATCTTGTAATGCCCTTTGGCCTATGTAATGCTCCTGCTGTGTTGTGTGTTGTGGTGTACTTAGAAGACATCCTCATACACTCACCCACACTTGAGGCTCATCGTTCTGATGTTACACAGGTTCTTCAGAGACTACGTGAGAACGGCCTGTTTTGTAAACTCGAGAAATGTGAGTTCCATCAGACTCAAGTAACCTTCCTAGGTTATGTTATCTCCGTTGCAGGGTTCTCCATGGATCCTGACAAGTTATCTGCAGTTCTGCAGTGGTCTCGCCCAGTTGGTCTTTGGTCTATTCAACGTTTTAACTATAGAAAGTTTATTAAAAACTTTTCTTCCTTGGTCAAACCTATCACAGACATGACCCGTAAAGAGAATGATCCACTCCATTGGTCACCTACTGCTATTAAGGCCTTTGATAGTCTTAAGACTGCCTTTGCTGCTTCTCCAGTTCTGGCTCATCCTAACCCTGTCCTGCCTTTCATTCTTGAGGTTGATGCGTCTGAGACTGGAGTAGGTGCCCTCTTGTCTCAACAACCTACGCCTGACGGTTCCTTGCATCCGTGTGGTTTCTTCTCTAAGAAATTGTCTCCAGCAATTATGAAAATTGGGTTTTTTCCCTGTTTTGTTTGCCATGTGCTGCTGGCAGCCATTTTACTCACCTCTCTTGCTGACTATGGTGCATTGTGGGGGATGCTGCTCATTTCCTGCACTTCCTTTTATGGCCAGACTGGTGTGCATCATCTGTGTGAGATAGGATGCAGTCTCAGAATTGTGATGTCATCACTTATTATTTAAAGGGCCTCTGTTCAGTATGCTTTGCCTTTGCGTTGTCTCAGACCTGTTTGTGAGAGTTCCTGTGTATTACCTGGCTGCCTGACGTCCTTCCTGGTTCCTGATCCCTGGCTTGTTCCTGACTCTGCTGTTTTCCTTGTTCCTGATTCCAGCTCGTCTGACTATTTGCTTTGGCTCCTGACTCGGCTCCTCTGACTACCAGCTCTGGTTTTGACTCCTGGCTAGTTATTTGACTTGTGGACTTTTTTTTGTTTTGTTATTAATAAAGGTGTGATTATTTTTGCACTTCTCGTCTGACAGGGGCCCTGTGTTTTATCCTCTGCTAGCAGTACCCCAAAATTTGGCATAAGGCTGCGTATCCTGTTCATTAATGCTAAACATTCCCCCGATCCAGCTCTCCCTACCAGTAGGAAATCATCCAGGTAATGTGCTATGGAATCGCTGCCGGCACTACATGCCACTGCCCAATGAAGAAAAGTGCTTAAAGCCTCAAAGAGTGCACAAGACAGGGAGCAGCCCATAGGAAAACAACGATCCACATAATACATTCCCTGGAATTTACATCTCATAAGTGGATAAACTTAAGGATGGAGCAGCAATAAACGGAAAGCTGACTCAATATCCAATTTCACCAATAGAGCGCCTGGTCCCGCCCTCCTAACCAGATCTAGTGTGCTATCAAAAGATTGGTAGCGCACAGAGCTGAATTGTGGGTCGATAGCATCTTTGACCAAGCTACCTTTCGGGTATGAGAGGTGCTGAATAAGACAAAATTTACCGGACTCTTTTTTGGGTACTACCCATAGGGGTGAAATGACCAAATTGGGTAGGGGAGGTGAAGGAAATGGTCCGGCCATCCGACCTAAGGTCAATTCTTTTTCTATTTTGTCTGACACTGCCTGAGGGTGTTGGTAGGCTGAAATTACATTTCTATTACATTTTTAACCTTTAAATATGGGAATGTTAAACCCATAGGTAAAACCTTCCCATAACATTCTGGCTGTTGCTTGATCGGGATAAGCCAACAGCCAAGGTTCAAGTGCAAGAACCTTAACTGGGGTTTCTGTCTTTTGGGCCCATGATGGCATTACTGGCCCTATTGATTGTGGCACCTTCTTTACGCTTGGTGCAATCATTTCCTGGATGTGAGCCTGCGCAGAATCTACAGGCGTGTCTGAAATTGCAAGTGCTGCCCCCGTCACATTTTTTTTCTTGAAATGCCCAGCATGTACCACCCATTTTTTTGAGTCTACTAGTCCGAAATGTCTGGGGATTTAAATTGGTGGTGAAAGAGGTGGATGCCCCATGGGGTCAATACGCTGCCAGAGTTGGGTGTCAGTGGAATCGAATGTCAGAATGGGATTACCCACCATTTTACACCTAAACTCTGCATCATATTCCCTCCAAGTCCCTTCCCTATGATTGCGCTGGATCCAACGAATGGTATCCGTGTATTTTAATATGGCCAGATTTTGTGAGGGGTATTTATCCAAATAGCTTGATGAGAAGGCCCTAAAACACTTCAGCCATTCATCAAAGGTGTCAGGCCACTTAAATCTCTTAGGGCCTGTCCCATCCGTGCTCTTTTCAAGCTGCCTATGTGCTTCCACTGTCAAATCAAAAATATTGACATACTTTCCCTGATGTATGCGTTTAATTATTTTTGAGCGCAAATGGGCATCTAAGGAATATATTTTAGCAGGGTTTGTGTCTCCATAAAGTGCAAGCTTTCTTTCAGAAATTGCCCTCTGACATGGCTGGAGATCTGAATGAGTGGGGGCAATAGCAGCAGACTGAGAGGGCGGCAAAGGGTCGTTTCTTGTTTTTTAGACCCATTATTACATTCCCTTAATATTTTCTTAATCATTTTAAACATTCTCTTCTGACCTTTCCCCTGCAGACCTAGGGATGTGTCACTATCCGAATCTGTGTCAGAGGAGTCATGTCTATCATGTGAAAAAAACATTATTTTCACCGTGATTGTCCTGCGGTTGGTCCTATGTCATAGCCATTGCCTCTGCTGTGGATGCCTGAGACGGGACCGCAGTTGTGATAGTAGGACTTGGATGTGCTGACGAGGTACTTGGTGTCGCCTTTTCAACTGTTGTTGCCTGAACTGCGGATCTTGCTGATGCCTGATTATCCCTCACTGAGCTCTCAGATGCTAAGACTCCCTGCAATAAATTAAACAAATTGCGAGCATTTTGCACATTGATGGTGGGTGGATTTGTACTAGGCAAAAGGGAGGGCTGAGAAATTGGCAAAACTTTGACATTTAAAGTGCCTAGAACTGCATTCACACTTGCATGCATAACAGCACTCACATTTGTATTGTCACTTGCACACCCATTTGCAGCACACACACTCAAGTCTGATGTTGACTCCTGCACACTATTACCTTGCACAACAGTATTATCACACATATTATGGTTACCCAATGAAGAGTTAATAATTGAATCCCTTATGTTTTGGGAAGATATATTTTGTAATCTGTCTTGTATGCCAGTCACAAATTCAAGAGGTTTCATAATATTTCCCCCCTATTAGCCATCCGGACCCCCCTGACTTGGGACGTTATTTTGGTATTCCTAAATCTCTTAGGGCCTTGTATAGCTCGAACTCTAACCCTTAAAACATTATTGCCCCTCCGGTTATATGCACCATTAACCCCAGTGTCTGTGTGGCCTATTAATCCCCCCACCTCCAAGGTGGTCTCTTGAATTACATTAAGTGCCTAAGGCTGCAAATATGAAAATTGTGCCTGCATAACAGGGGGAGGCTGCATAGATACAGATGTGACTTGTCCTGTGGGCAGGGGAGGGGAACCACCAGAAGCCATAGCAGCTGCTATGGAAGATAAAAATGTAGACAATGCTGACATAGCAGATGGAGGTACTCCCTCAAATAATGAATTAACATTAATGCTAGGTATTATAGGAATATTTTCCTGAGGGGGGTTAACTACCCTAGCAGCCTGCTCTAAGTTCAAATTTTGCTGAGACACTGGCACTGACTCTATATCTTGCTCAAATTCAGCTGAATGTATTTGTGCAGATATAATTTGCTGATGCTGTGTTGGGGGGATGCAGTCTATTTCATCCATGTTTTGTGAAGGATTACTTACCTGCTTTATTGATCTAAACAATACTTTTAGATACAAATGGAATATGTGCTACTAAGGACTGCTGATTGCAACAGTCAATAGGATTTTTTCAACCTTAATTCCGATTGGCTGATAGAATTCTATCAGTGAATCGGAATCTAAGGGACGTCATCTTGGATGATGTCATTTAAAGGAAGCTTCATTCCGAAGAAGACCTCGTAAGAAGAGGATGCTCCGCGTCGGATGTCTTGAAGATGGAGCCGCTCCACGCCTGATGGATGAAGATAGAAGATGCTGTCTAGGTGAAGACTTCTGCGGACTTGGATGAAGACTTCGGCTGCTTGGATGAAGACTTCTGCCGGCTTTGTTGAGGATGGATGTTGGATCTTCAAAACTTTAAGTGGATCTTCGGGGGTTAGTGTTAGGTTTTTTAAAGGTTTTATTGGGTGGGTTTTAGGTTAGGGCTTTGGGCTGCAAAAGAGCTAAATGCCCTTTTAAGGGCAATGCCCATCCAAATGCCCTTTTCAGGGCAATGGGGAGCTTATGTTTTTTTAGTTAGGTTTTAATTTGGGGGGGGGGGTTGGTTGTGTGGGTGGTTGGTTTTGCTGTTGGGGGGTGTTTGTATTTTTTTTTACAGGTAAAAGAGCTGATTTCTTTGGGGCTATGCCCCGCAAAAGGCCTTTTTAAGGTCTATTTGTAGTTTATTGTAGGTTAGGTTTTTTTATTTGAGGGGGGAGGCTTTTTTATTTTCATAGGGCTCTTAGATTCGGTGTAATTAGTTTAAATCTTTCATAATTTATTTTTTATTTTGTGTAACTTAGTGTTTACTTTTTTGTAACAAGGGCCTAGATTTGGAGTTTGGCGTTAGCCATGAAAACCAGCGTTAGAGGCCCCTAACGCTGGTTTCTTACGGACTCTGGTATTTCGAGTTCAGTTACCGACACTCAAAAATCACCTAACGCTCAAATTTCTACCGACACCTCAGACCCAGTAGTAAACATATACCGACAAAATAAACATCCACGAATCACAAAACAAATATTACAAAAACTACACTTACACTCATACAAACACTACCCTATTTTTATTTTTCTGATTTAATAATTTTTAATCCAAATACAAAGGATCAAAGTTGCGAGATCTCGGGTGTTAGAAAAAAAACAACACAAATCCATTTTCCCATTGACTTACATTGACACACGGGAAAAGACCCTCATATACCTACATCTAACTAATAACATTATCACAAACATACACTCATCGATGCATACAAACAATATACACCACATGACATACAAAAAATATTTATTTATTACAAAAAGATCACGATTTAGTTACTTTTTCACACAAGCTCATGACGTCACTCACTTTACGAGGAAAACCAGTCTTAGAAAAGAAAAATTACCAATTTTTAGAGCCTCCATTGACTTCTATTGGGAAGACTTGCTCGTGCACGTGAAACCCACATTTCCCTAACGCACGCAAATAGCGTAGACATAAAAACTCCAAATACCAGCGCTAGAAAATACATGATTTCATGCGTTAGACCCAGCTATGATAAATAGATCAAGAAATGACTATTTCCCTATCGTGGATTTATGGATTTTACTTATTGAATATTCACAACACCATTAAATTGTTTCAGACTTTTATATTACATCAACTACAAATCAACATCACTAGTAACAAACTTTTATTTAAAAAAATATTACATTTAAACGGACACAAAAATAATGTCAACTTTTCAGGATTCACAAACAGTACACAATGGGAAACAATTCTCCTTTACCTTTATTATTGCATTTCAGTTATTCAACTCATATGCTTGCAGCAACAGCATATCTACATAGGCTTAACACATGATCAGTCATGGATGCACATACATTACTTTTAACATTCACTCATACATGTGCATTCAAATGATGGGGGAAAAACACATTACATTCTCTATAGGAATCACAAAACAGAACATATGGATTTTACTGTACTTTTAACATCATGATTCCATCACCAGAAACCATTAGGAATTACGTACAACAAGAACATCATTACACCAGATTACAGATGTCACTTTATGGGAAGGAACAACAATGCCAGACCGCTATATAGAAGTCAGCATATGTGGGACACAATCACAATATATACGTACATGTACATAACCAGGGGCGTAACTATCGTTGATGCAAAGGTCGCCATTGCGACCGGGCCCAGCAGGTCTCCCAAACAGGGGGGGCCCAACAAGGCAGGTGTTTTTTTGTTTTTTTTATTAATATATATATATTTTTTTATAGGGGGCCCTGGGCACTGCCGCACCGCACTCATGACATGTTGACTATGCTGTGCTTGTGTTTTGTTGCCGGTTGTGACTGCGCAGTGTGAGCACTGAATCTGACAGACTGTGTCTGTCTGATAATATCCACCGGCACCAACCAAGAACTATCATCTACTTCTCTCTCCAGTCCAGGCTCCTCCTCGCTCCTGAGTCCTGACTGACTGGCTGCACTGCACGCACGTCACGGTCACGTGTATCTCTCTCAACAACATTGGCACACTGTGAAGGAACTGCAGCCTCGTGATTGCACGTGCGGTGCAGGCAGTAGCAGGAGTCCAGGAGACGAGTGTCTGTCGACAGTGGGGACTGGGCTGTGAGTGACTGGGCACTGGGTCCAGTAGTGGGAGACGAGTCCCTCCTCCTCCTTGGGCACACACCGACCTACCGCTCTGTGGGTCCTGGAAATCTGACTCCACTCCTCTCTCTGCAGTAGTCTCAGGTAAGCACACATGCACACCGGGTGGGTCCGGTCGGTCCATATAGCTTAGCTCAGTCAGTCTCAGCTCAGCTGCCTGAGTGGTGAGTGGTGCGCCTGGCCCCTGCTCAGACTGAGGGAGGGGGGGCCGCGGCACGGGTGCACCGCATGGTGGCCGTGACAATCGGTGTCAGTGAGAGCCGGACCAGGGCGATGGGAGGATGTGCCTTTAATAATCTAGTAAAGTCGACAAAGTACTTACCCCTCCACTATCTCAAACGGGACCTCCATCTCCTTTTTCTTTGCCTGCCCTCTGCATCTCCCACCCTCACCATCACCATTCACTGGGGCTGGCTGGGGGCTGCTGGGCTGCTCCTTCTGGTGGGTCCTGGGCAACTTGTGGGGGCTGAGTGAGATTTAATTTTCTTCTGAGACATGATGTGTAAGTACAAGAGAGGGGGAACAGAGAGAATAGAAAGGAAGAGAGAATAAGATAGAGAGAGGGAGTCAGGGAGAGATACTGGAAGAGAAGAAAGATTCAGATGGACTGTACAGGAAACTACAGGGGGAGAGGCACAGGCTTTCAGGAGAGTGATAGAGTCATAGAGACAGGGGTTGGCTTACATTGGGGCCCCTAGGGAACAGTGTATTATATGGGATCTAAATATGGCACTTGGGAGTGATAGTGACAGGGTGACCTCTGAGGAATGGACATCCCCCCACTGCTAGTTACAAACCTACCTGTTCCTTTCACTGCCAGAGGTCTGTACAGTGTGTGTACTTTATATACATATGACTAGGTTTTATATCTATAGTATTCTCTAATCTGTGTAACTTACTTTTTATTTTATATTCAGAGCAGTCTGTAATAGATACAGACTAGTTTGTGACTTTGTGCCCAGTATGGAAAACAGACCTTGTATCAGTATTAAAGGGACATTATAGTGGAAAAACTGCAAGCTCTAATTGAATAGAGCATGCAATTTTTACTCTGTGTTGACCCTGCAGTTCTAATTTTTTGACAGCCTCAAAGGGGTTAAATGCATAAGTCACAGGAAACAGAAACAGGCCACACTTCACAGCTGTTTCCTATGTCGTTTAGCTATGGCTATGGGGTCTATGGTTTCTCTTCCTTTGGAGGTCTGTTGCCAGGACTTTTTGCATTGATGTTAAATGCATAAGTAAAGTCCTGCTTGGAGCTGCAGCTGCTGATCAAAACGCAGCCAGTGATTGGTTTGGACTTTCAACAGCAGTTCTCTGTGGCTCTAGAGCAAGACTTTAATTATGTGTTTAAACCCTTTGCGATGGCTAAACACAGAGAATGCACTGCCTTTTCTACTACTGACCTGTGGCCCCTGTGGGTGCTGTATATATATATATATATGTATACACATACACATCTTTATCTAGGTCTGTCTGTGTGTTTTATATATTTTGCAGGTGCATATCATCTTTAGCTGTGACCTGCTGTATGGCCATGTCACTTTTTTTTTTTTTACTGTTAAATAATTAATAACTAATAATTAAAATTAAAAAAAGTAAAAAAAAGTAAAATTCACATATTTTTTTTTGGGGGGGTAGGGGGGGCCCTTCTTAGATTCTTGCACCTGGGCCCTGTGGATTCTAGTTACGCCTCTGTACATAACACGCATCACCCATCACGCAACCACAAAGCACACATTTAGATTTTATTATGCACACAGTAACAATGTAGCACAATACAACAACACAATGAGGATTTCAGAACTACATAGGCAGGTTAATAATATCATGACGTCATTAGAAGATTCAACCATACACATCACAGATTCACGACTGTACCGCCCCTTTCGGAACTTTAACACTCAATATTACAATACAACATATACGTAAAGAACAGTTTGTAACAGCATTATTAGGGAGATTTGAATGGGACAATTAATAAATATTGTCAGATCGCAAATCACTTATATATATAATACTACAGATGACAGCCGGAAGTTATTCAGCATTAGTGTGATTTGAAAGGGACGCATACAATATTGACAGCTCGGCAATCACTTATATACACAATACTACAGATGACAGCCGGAAGTTATTCAGTATTAGTGCCATTTTAATGGGACGCATACAATATTGACAGCTCGGCAATCACTTATATATACAATACTACAGATGACAGCCGGAAGTTCTTCAGTATTAGTGCGATTTGAAAGGGACGCATACAATATTGACAGCTCGGCAATCACTTATATATACAATACTACAGATGGCAGGCGGGAAGTTCTGAATTATTATTGCGATTTGAAAGGGACGCATACAATATTGACTGCTTGGCAATCACTTATATATACAATACTACAGATGACAGCCGGAAGTTATTCAGTATTAGTGCCATTTTAATGGGACGGATACAATATTGACAGCTCGGCAATCACTTATATATACAATACTACAGATGACAGCCGGAAGTTCTTCAGTATTAGTGCGATTTGAAAGGGACGCATACAATATTGCCAGCTCGGCAATCACTTATATATACAATACTACAGATGGCAGACGGGAAGTTCTGAATTCTTATTGCGATTTTAAAGGGACGCATACAATATTGACTGCTCAGCAATCACTTATATATACAATACTACAGATGGCAGACGGGAAGTTCGGAATTATTATTGCGATTTTAAAGGGACGCATACAATATTGACTGCTCGGCAATCACTTATATATATACAATACTGCAGATGGCAGATGTTACTTTATCGTTTACAAACAATGTTGCAGCAACATTGATCGATCACATTCGATGCACATTATACACAACTATGCACTTTCATTCATGTTAGCCTGGACGTGTGCTTGTTACTATAAGATCGCGTTTAAGAAATATTGATTACGCATATGATCAAACATTACAAACATGCACTGTATGTGTGATATTTGACACTTTCACATTGAGATTCATTGTTGGAAAACAACATTTCAGCAAACAAGAAATAAACGCCCACTGTGAAAGCATTTGCGCCGCTCACATACAAACAAGTGAATACAATTAGCAATCATTACTAACTCACTACCATTGGACTAATTGTACTATAAATCCCCCAAACAACATGGCCAAAGCATCACTTGTGATCCACATCAGATCAAGTGCATACCTTGTTATGCTGTTTTGAAAGATGGATGACGATGACATGGTAGACGCTGCTGGTGCTGCTATTGGCGAACTAGCTGTTGGTCGAATCAGGCAGCCTCGGCGGCTCAGACTGAGACGAAGGGGTCGTCTGGTTCGAGGTCCTCCTGTCTACAGGGTGAGACCCACTTTGGAAAACATGAGCGACTTTGAGGTTTATGATAAGTATCGGCTCGATCGCGAACAGCTCATTGGCCTTTACGATCTTCTTAAATCTCATTTGGAGCCACGTATAAGAATAAGGACTGCTGTTCCCGCCATGAGTAAGATGCTAAGCTGTCTATACATCCTGGCCTCCGGGAGTTTTCAATCCGGAGAACTGTACATGTATGGCCTGGCTCAAGGTACATTCTCTGTGGTGTTTGATAACTTTCTGGATGCCATGGTACGTATCAGTAAGCACTACATAGGATTCCCACAGAATGATGGTGATTGGAGGCGCCTGAAGCGGGAATTCTTTGATATTGCTGAATTGACCAATGTCTTGGGAGCCATAGATTGTACCCACATTGCGCTGCGTGCTCCAATTGATGACTTGCCCTTCAGAAATCGCAAACATTTTCATAGCCTCAACGTGCAGTATGTTTGTGACGCACGGATGAGGATTATGCATGTGTGTGCGAATTTTGGAGGGGCTAGTCATGATGCCCGCATCCTCTCTCTGTCGTCCCTGTGGAGACCGTTTGAGGAAAGACAAATGCCCCCTGGTTATCTCGTTGGTGAGTATTTGTGCACAACATGGTTAATTAGTTTGACAATTGCCACTGTAGTTTTAAAATGTTAGCGTAATGTTCAGCTATAGGATGCAATTTAACCATATATTCCCCCCCCCGCTAATGTCTACTTTTAGTTCAATGCAGATATGTAGCATGTCTTACCTTAAATGCTCAGATAGAGAATGCAATGTAACCATGTAGTTTGCATTTTACACAAGGCTTGATTTAGGAGAAATACGCATATGTAGCATGTCTTAGCTGAAATGTGAAGATATTAGCGAATGCAATTTAACCATGTCATTGTCTCTTTCCGCTAATGTCTTTTAGTTCAATGCAGATATGTAGCATGTCTTACCTTAAATGCTCAGATAGAGAATGCAATGTAACCATGTATTTTGCATTTTACACAAGGCTTGATTTAGGAGAAATACGCATATGTAGCATGTCTTAGCTGAAATGGGAAGATATTAGCGAATGCAATTTAACCATGTCATTGTCTCTTTCCGCTAATGTTTTTTAGTTCAATGCAGATATGTAGCATGTCTTACCTTAAATTCTCAGATAGAGAATGCAATGTAACCATGTAGTTTGCATTTTACACAAGGCTTGATTTAGGAGAAATACGCATATGAAGCATGTCTTAGCTGAAATAGGAAGATATTAGCGAATGCAATTTAACCATGTCATTGTCTCTTTCCGCTAATGTCTTTTAGTTCAATGCAGATATGTAGCATGTCTTACCTTAAATGCTCAGATAGAGAATGCAATGTAACCATGTAGTTTGCATTTTACACAAGGCTTGATTTAGGAGAAATACGCATATGTAGCATGTCTTAGCTGAAATGGGAAGATATTAGCTAATGCAATTTAACCATGTCATTGTCTCTTTCCGCTAATGTCTTTTAGTTCAATGCAGATATGTAGCATGTCTTACCTTAAATGCTCAGATAGAGAATGCAATGTAACCATGTAGTTTGCATTTTACACAAGGCTTGATTTAGGAGAAATACGCATATGTAGCATGTCTTAGATGAAATGGGAAGATAGAGAATAATATTGAACTAGATTTTTTGATTTTAAAATAAACATTTGTTACTGGATTATCGTGTACAAAACTTTTTATTGGACTCCAAATACTATTTTGAGGATTCTGTTAGAATTATGTTCTGTTCATAATTTATAGGTGATTCTGGGTACATGAGCCGGCCTTGGCTCATTACCCCCTTGCGTAGCCCGACTGATGTGTCTGAGGAGCGCTACAATAGGGCTCATAAGAGAACCAGGGCGGTGGTTGAACGGATGTTCGGGCTCCTGAAGATGAGGTTCAGGTGCCTGGACAGGTCGGGAGGAGCCCTCCAGTACAACCCAAAGAAGGTGGCTAAGATCGTTGTAGCCTGTAGCGTCCTGCATAATATTGCACAGCGGGCTGGGATGCTGCAGGCCGTCCGGCCGGACAGAAACCTCCTCAGAGATGAGGAGGATGATCCTGTTCTAGAGGGGCCATTCCAGGACCAGGGGCTCAATGTCAGAGCAGACATCAACAACCGCAACTTTAGACGGTAAAGAATAGAAGTTAGACTGGAGTATTGTCAATAGATGTGAACTCTAGGGAAATGACAAGTAGAGAATTGTGCAAACATGTTAGGATTGTTCATCAAATGCTAAAAATGTGTTTCATTTATTAATATAGGCGATACTCTGGGCATTGGGTCCTGTAGCGAGTCTTTGCCACCTGGTTTTTAAAGAGGACATCAGCTGGTAAGTATAAATGTATGGACTGTTGCTGGCATGAATTGTACACAAGTACATCATATGGCATACATTTTCTAAACTAGTATTTAGTTTACACATTACTTAAAAGGTAAATACTCAGAAAGGGATCCTCTAGCATGACTATGGTTCAATGTCACACATTAGAGGTTTGTTCTGCTCAATATGACTCATCTTCACACTTGATAGAACATAACACAAGATGCTACACACGCTTAGTAAGCTAGTGACAGAAATTTATTCTGAAATGGGGGGTGGGAGAGGGGTACAGAAATGATTCACACACTTGTAGTAATTTTTATTAAACTTTTTCTGCCATTAGGGAGCTGACTTAATCTAAAGACTGAAAGGGAAGAATTAGAAGCCTGACAGTGAAGATTGCCCAGACTGACAGTGGAAAAAGCCAAGATTGAAATTGAAGTATACCAATGGGATCATGTCTGGCATTATCTTTCCAATCTGCTGACCTTGAAAACCATACAAAGACATGTTCACATGGTAAGTGCCAACTATTTGATAGAATAAGGCTGTGGAGGCATCCTATTGGAGACACTTAGATGATTTTCTAATTTTTAGATCGTATTTCACAGTCCTCTATTTTTGAAATGATGAATAAGACACCTATTGAAGATCAACTGTTTAGCCCTGAATTGAATTTCAAAGACCATGCATTATCCAGGTTGGTGTACCAATGCATGCTAGTTAAGAATCACAGGAAGAATGTTGAATATTAGTAGCTTACATACATTAGTCATATTTAGTTCTTAATTAGATATTTAGGGATCACAATCAGACACTTAGCTGATTTTACTTTTTTAGATGGTATTTCACAGTCCTCTATTTTTGAAATGATGAATAAGACACCTATTGAAGATCAACTGTTTAGCCCTGAATTGACTTTCAAAGACCATGCATTATCCAGGTTGGTGTACCAATGCATGCTAGTTAAGAATCACAGGAAGAATGTTGAATATTAGTAGCTTACATACATTAGTCATATTTAGTTCTTAATTAGATATTTAGGGATCACAATCAGACACTTAGATGATTTTACTTTTTTAGATGGTATTTCACAGTTCTCTATTTTTGAAATGATGAATAAGACACCTATTGAAGATCAACTGTTTACCCCTGAATTGACTTTCAAAGACCATGCATTATCCAGGTTGGTGTACCAATGAATGCTAGTTAAGAATCACAGGAAGAATGTTGAATATTAGTAGCTTACATACATTAGTCATATTTATTTCTTAATTAGATATTTAGGGATCACAATCAGACACTTAGATGATTTTACTTTTTTAGATGGTATTTCACAGTTCTCTATTTTTGAAATGATGAATAAGACACCTATTGAAGATCAACTGTTTACCCCTGAATTGACTTTCAAAGACCATGCATTATCCAGGTTGGTGTACCAATGCATGCTAGTTAAGAATCACAGGAAAAATGTTGAATATTAGTAGCTTACATACATTAGTCATATTTATTTCTTAATTAGATATTTAGGGATCACAATCAGACACTTAGATGATTTTACTTTTTTAGATGGTATTTCACAGTTCTCTATTTTTGAAATGATGAATAAGACACCTATTGAAGATCAACTGTTTACCCCTGAATTGACTTTCAAAGACCATGCATTATCCAGGTTGGTGTACCAATGCATGCTAGTTAAGAATCACAGGAAGAATGTTGATTATTGGTAGCTTACATACATTAGTCATACTTATTTCATCATTAGATATTTAGGGATCACAATCCAAAAAAGGAATACATATTATAGTTGATATAGAGGTATTTGAATGGACATGAAATATGACATTTATGTTCAACATATATATTATTGAAATGTGATATACATTATTATGTATAATTAGAAATTCAGATATTTAATTTATTTTTTATTACACAATATAATGGTGTATGTTTTTTTTGTTTTTTTAAAAATTTTAATTAATAAATATCTTGAACAAATGTTGAACAAAGTTAGAGCATAGACACAAGATGATTGTAAATGTATTTTATGAATATTTGACAACGTGTGTATTAACTTTGTTAAAAAAAAAATTTTAATTTCAGATTGTCATCTGATGACTTCCAGGAATATTTTTTTGTTTTTGTTTCAGAAACTTTTAATTTTTTAAATGGTAATAATAAACATTTTATTATTAAATACACTCTTTTGAACAGATTATAATAAATATCCATATAATCTGTCAATAAAAAACAATTTGACTCCCATGACTGGTAGTTGTCTATTTGACAAGCACATGCATAAGATCAAATAATGCATTAATTTTAGAAAATCCACTGATTCAGAGAATATTACATTAAACTATCTTTTTTAACATTAATTGGAAGTGAGATCCATCGATGCTTTTCTTTGGAAATTCTTAGATGTTAAAATAATTTCGGATATGTAGTCAAAATTTGTCATAAATTATTTGTTTTCACTTTTAAGAAGGGGAAGTGGTTCAATTACATTAAAGTGACAGTGTTGTTGAATGTAAAATTAATTTTATAAGATCTTGTATCTTCCTTAGGTATCTCAAAACATTATTTGCTAAATTATTTTAATTTTTACATTTATAAATGGTAGGTCATTTAACTTGATATTTTTCACAAGCTAGTTATTGGATGCCAGGTTAATCGATTTGATTTTCTAGTGGAATCATTTAACTATAGTTATTAATATTATGTAGTTTTTAAAATCTTACCTCTTGGGTTAGACATCACATATCTATATATAATTTTCATTCCCCTTTAGTTTATTTTGACAATGTTAAATCAACATTCCAAATGTTTTGGTCCTTAAAGGGACATTCACAAAGTATATTGTGTATTGATATTTAAATAATTAATAAAAGAATTTAAACATATTTAGAAAGTACTATAGAATTACATCCAGTCTTTAAATATACTTTGAAAAAATACATCAATGCACATATCTTAGTCAATTACATAAGGCATCTATGTGCAACCAACAATCAGCATCAAAATAGCCTATGTAGATATGTATTTAATCCAAGAATATATATAATTACAATCTAATGATTGAATACCAAAACATATTAAGTTGTTCAAATATTATAATCTTATCCAAAATGCATACATAACATATAGCTTAATGTCCCTCTAAGCTGAAGACTCCGAAATACCTCCTTTACAATATATATTTCAGTCAGTGTGTAAAACAATCCAGAAGTTAATCTAAATTTGCTTTACTCATATGTTATACTAATTTAGCAAAAGGAAGGTGCCTAGGTTTCTGATATTTCAAGCATTATTGTGAAATGTTTATTTAAAGGGACATGAACTCAAAATATACTTAAAGGGAGACAGTTAAAAAATTAATGATTTATACATTCTGAATGAGTATTCTATTTTAAGCAACTTTAAAAATTGTCTCATATTATGAATGCTCCTTGTGATGTTGCTATCATTACTTTAAAAATAAGGCATTAAATAGATAATTTATTTGCTTCAGTACTCTGGACAGAACTTGTTTTTTTGTGGTGGATTAATTTATCCAACAATCATCAAGGACAACCCAGGTTTTTTGCAACAATTGTCCGTAATCTAAAATATCATTATTGATTTGCAAAGAAAGATAACAAGATAATTCTTAACATTTGAGAATCGGATTAAAATATAAAGTTGCTTACCATTTCATGCTCAATCTGAATCACCAACGCTAAATTTGTTTGGACAGTGTCCCTTTAAGAGATTTAAAGAGTGTATTTACTTCTCTTCTTATCTTGACATACTTTGCTTGAAAAGCATATCAAGATAGGCTCAGTAGATGAAGATTGGTGGATGCACAGAAATGCCTTATGTGATTGGCTCAACCATGTGCATTTAAATTTCTTCTGTTGAGGATATCTAAATACTAAGATAAATTGATTTACATTTTAAAGTCTAAACAAATTTCTATCTCTACAGATCATTAGATAACATTGTTTGGTTGTAATGTCTATTTAAAAATAAAGACGCCAATGCACAATAACATATATGAGCACTTCAGACAAATACAAGCTCGAGGTTTATTTACTAATAACAAACAAACCTGTAGTTTAACATTTATAAACAGATTATCCAAGTTACTGACATTATAACCTGAATTTGAACATTCAGAAATATTGCGTGGGAAACGCATCTTGAAACACCAG
Organism: Bombina bombina; assembly: GCF_027579735.1. Taxonomy (NCBI): domain Eukaryota; kingdom Metazoa; phylum Chordata; class Amphibia; order Anura; family Bombinatoridae; genus Bombina; species Bombina bombina. The sequence goes on along the minus strand of NC_069503.1, from coordinate 626,607,222 downwards.
ATTAGCATCTTTAAACATTAGAGTCTAATGTCACGAAATAGCACACAATCAATGTGCATTATGAAATACATTTAATAGAGCAATATCAATACTTCACAATAAGTAAAGAAATGGATTTTATGAACAATAAAGACATACAATATTAAATGTGTATTTGTATTAAAGAAACCGACCGTTATTAAAACGAGAAATGTCTACAACATTTAATAATGTGACAGTATTAGATTTTAAAGAGAATTTAATCATTAATATTTAACGGATCATGGATATTAAATCTGCGTCACACATATCCGCATGACAGGCCCATGAGTTACAAATAAGTCTACATGAAAAATGAAGTTACAGCACCACCAGGAGGTATGTGTAAGGAAGTTACTAAGATATGAAACATTAAGGAACGGCCAATCAGAGTTCATCACACAAAGACAATTTGAGTCAGGATGGTCTCACAGACATTCTAACAATATTTCAAACTTTTATCCAATCAGATGTACAGATAACTTGTCCCATGGTGCATCTCATGTTTACTTCACCATATAAAAGTCCATTACATGTTGCCATCTTTGTCAGTTCTCTAATGCCTGCAGGCAGTATATAATATTTTTCAAAAATTATATTCGACAACCCAGCAGGCATGTCAGCTCCCAGGTTCACCAAGGAGGAGAGCGCTGCACTGGTCCACGCCGTCAAGGACTTTTATCCCCAGCTGTTTGGGAACAAGAGGAGGTTGACAGATGCGCATGTTAAGAAGGCCCTCTGGGAGTCTATCACCAATGCGGTCAGATTGGTGTGTGACGTCCAGAGGACCCAGGATCAGATCATGAGGAGATTCGGAGATATGAGGTTGCGGTTAACAAAAAAAGTCAACCTCATAAGGGACTGGGTACAAGCCCGTAAAAGAGGGGGCAAAAGAGAGGCCCCGCGGAAACTGTACCTACTCTCTTATGAGGTGACTTTATGCGAGCTCCTCAATCTCCGGGTCCCCAAAAGATTTAGATCCTCGCCATCCTCGGCCTCCTCTTCTTCCCTCCCAGCTGCGGGATCTGAAAGTCCTGACGCGGGGGCCAGGGCAGCTGCTTCTCCGTCCGGTGGCCTGGGAGGAGATGGAGAATCTGAACCAGGTAATTATCCAACTTCATATAATATCTTAATATTTGATTTTTTTAAAACAAATGTGTATATAGTCAGATACTAAACCTATACAGATCTCACAACATACACTACATATGATGTTTAGATATCTGATTTTAGATTAGTGACACATGAAATAGGAATGATGTGTCTTGCGCTCTACAGAATATGCGTCACAGAGCGAAAATGGAATAGCGCATACACGTTAACATGGGTTAGCTGTAAGTGGCATTGTTTTATACATGTTGGTCAAATGACGGATGCGTAATTCCGCATGGAATCATTGCGCAATGATCGCGAAAATGGAATTTCGCATACACGTTAACATGGGTTAGCTGTAAGTGGCATTGCTTTATACATGTTGGTCAAATGACGGAGGCGTAATTCCGCTTGGAATCATTGCGCAATGATCGCGAAAATGGAATTTCGCATACACGTTAACATGGGTTTGCTGTAAGTGGCATTGCTTTATACATGTTGGTCAAATGACGGATGCGTAATTCCGCATGGAATCATTGCGCAATGATCGCGAAAATGGAATTTCGCATACACGTTAACATGGGTTTGCTGTAAGTGGCATTGCTTTATACATGTTGGTCAAAATGAAATGTGAATTATTATATATGTGAAGAATACAGTATTCTTATTTTCAATATTATACATAATAAAAAAAGAAGAATCCAAATAAATTATAACATATGCCCATCAATTTATGAGAATGAAATAACACCAAAAAATAATTAAAGCTACAGTAAACAACACAACTGATTGAAAATAAGAGTACAGGATATATTTATCATGAATTGAATTGAGGAAACAATTAACTCATGGGACTACCAAAGGATTAATATTTTTAAAATGATTTGCTAATAATGTAAAGATTTTAAACATGGCATGATTTGTATTAATGATATCCAATCCTCATTTAATATATTACAGATCTGGATGTTGGTGCTGGATCCTTAAGGCAGGGCTTGTCACAGTATGGTATGTCTCATTTTAATTGACATTTGTCTTAGAAACATGGACAGAACATTACATACTAAATCCACATTGTTCAATATTTATATGTATCTGCATAATGGATTTTAAAACTTTTTGCAAATAAGAATAAATAAAAAAAAAATTGGATTACATTGTATTACTACTCTGATTTTGTTTTGAATTTAAGATATCCAATCTATTCTGGATGTCTTAATTTTAATGTAAGATTCTTTGAATGTCCAATTTATGTTCTTCCCTTGTGTATTGCTTAATCTTATTTGTATACATTTTTAAATAATACACACAATTTTGCATATGTTTAGATTTTAAAAATATAGATTCAATTATTGAAATTGATCACGTCATTTAAGGGACATGCCAACTAACTTTTACATAGAATTATTTTTAAACGTGATTTTATTGTTTTGTTTAAACATTTTATGAGCTACATTGGTTCAGTCTATTGTTTTAGTTCATAAAAAAATTAATGGATTTTGGTTTCGGTTAAACAATGCATTACTGGTATTATCCGGCTGTTTTTCTATGCATAAATTGGCATATTTGCAAAAGTTAAAATCATGTGTTCAGATAACAGTAGTACATAGTTTCAAAAAGTATACAATTACACATTTAGAGCTTAATGTCCCTTTAATAGATGAAAATTAAATAATTCTTCGGATATCCTTAAATAACATATTAGATTGGAATTGCATGCTCAATCCCATTCATTACATCAACATATGGAGTAGAGAATTCATTAACACCAACATTGTCAAATCAATATAATTTTATATTAAAGGGATACTGAGCTAAAATTATTAATGTTGTCATTCAGATAGAGTATGCAATATTAATAAACATTTAAATATAATACTATAATCATATGTGAAATATTCTATTGCTAAATGTATTTTAAAATCAAGAATGTACGTTTATCTGCAGCTCAATTTTGGTTGACCAACCTGGGTTTTGATTGATGATTGGTGGATACCTTCAACAAACAATATTTATTGAATCCAATATTGCTTATCTGCCTTTAAGATTAAAATGTAGCAACATTCAAATTATAATAGGAGTCAATATTAAATCATTTTGAACAGTTTGAACAGTGAAATCAATGATTTAAATAAATCATGTCAGTGTCCCTTTAAGAAACAATAGATTCATTCATCTTTACATTCTTTGGATTAAACAATATTGATATATAATTCACATATTCACTGTTGGAGTTACTTTATAGATATCAGCATACTCTAACAGCACCATGATTACATATTTGTACTAATCAATTTGGTTTTGTATTGTGATAAATATGTGTTGTGTCCTAAACAAGATTACTGTACATTGCACAAATGGCTCGATGTGCCACATGTCTTTGTTTATATTTGTCAACAGCTGTTCTTCAAAATGTGGTTTGTGTGTATTCTTTTAAGAACGTTGATCAATGGGTATATTTAGATATGCAATAGCATCGTATGAGATGAGTTTGATGTCTAATATAGTCAGAAATTAAACATATGTTCAATACATCATTTTTAACAGAATCCCCTTGATTCAATCAAGCATTTTTTTGTTTAATGACTGCTCTATTCTTCACATTTTCAAGTTGATTATTCTTAAAATTCGCTACAGATGTGATTTAGTGATATCCCAAATGTGTTCACTAATATATATCTATATCATTCATAGAGAGAGTTGGTGTGGGGAGCCCACAGGAATCCAGCAGTGACACAGAGCCGCCTTTGCGGTCTCCTGGTAAGTCCATTGACTCATTTATATGTCATTGAAGGTGTATTGGTAATCAATATTATGAGCATTATTCTGATGAAGCATAACATTTGAAACAAACATATAATTTACTCCTCTGATTATATATTATTTTTCTTTGAATATTGAAAGATTAATAATTAAAACTTTCTTAGTCTACACATTTGTTATTCAGAAGATGTATAGCATATGTTTGTTTCCATGTTCATTTTTGACAACAGTCATGAAGTGATACACACATGAGAAATCTTAAATGTTCTATGTACTATGCTTTTATGATTTTTAAATTAATACAAACAATACATCGAAAATCTGAATCATTGAGAATAACAAATCTAATGTCATTTGTATGCTCCATCAAAATGATGTAAATCATAACTTTGGGTGTGTATATCTTTAATGCAACATTGATGTGTGTCTTTGATCAACAGTAACATATGTTATAATATCTTCCCATTTGTCATTTCCTGTCCCTCCCAAAAAACGCCCCTTAACCACCCTTCACCGCTCTCCCCGTATTATGGGCCGTACAGCTGCCCAGAACCCAACTCACCACTCCCCAGCTGTACGGCCTACCCCGGAGCAGCAGCTCATCCCTCCCCAACCCAATCCCATCCCTCCCCAACACAATCCCATCCCTCCCTAACACAATCCCATCCCTCCCCCCTGTCTCAACCTTCATTGTCCTGGGTGTCAGATTGTCCATCCCAGGCACAGCTGTAAGTATCATTCAAAATCAACATTATAAGATACTTAAAGGTACACTGAAGGAAAATTGTTTCTATTGTGATTCAAATAGAGCATGCAATGTTAATCAAATTTATAATTTACTACTCTTATGAATTATTCTTCATTCTCTTGCTATCTTTATTGAAACAAAGAAATGCCTAGAATTAATTTTAAATAGAAAATAATTGTGGACATCATTTCTTTATTGTTGGATGAATGTATCCATCAACCAGCAGGGACAACCAAAGTTGATAAACAAATATGGCCTGCCCTAAAAACCTACATTCTTGCATTCAAAATCTAGCTAGAGAATTCTAACATTTAAAGAATATGTTTAATTTTTTCTTATTTGTAATGTCATGCTCTATCTGAATCAGTCAATTAAATATTTAGGTTCAGTGTCCCTTTAATTTGATATCACTACTGTGACAGACCCTTCTGTCAGGACTGAAGGAGTTAACTGTGTTAGCTTTAAGAAACTATTTTCTAAACACAAGTTGCTGGCTCCAACCATAATTTAGTTAGTGATAAGAATTCCATTGTTTGATCACCCTCAGAGAGAAAACGCCTAAGTGATAAGAAGAGCCAAGAGTGTCTTGTGGTTGAAGTGTTTAATTAATATAATTCTATTGTATCATGTCAAAGGGCTTGTTCCCTCCATGTAATGTACAATAGTCTTTCAACCCCCATCTGGGGGGGGGGGGGTCAGACCTGCATAAATACTAGGCATAGCCTTTAATAAATGACATTCTGTTTAAACCTGAAAACTGGCTGGTTTGTGAATTGCTGATTCCCTATGCAGGACGTTGTTCCCTGGTATTAACCCTTGGTATCCTGTTGGTACCGTAACAATTGGTGGCAAGCGACGGAATGAACCTTATCGCCCAGAAGAGCAACTACACAAGCCAGTAACCTCAGGAAGAGGGGGATTATTACAATACTGACTAAGATGGAAAAGAGAAAAGTAAATTTTGCAGCTTTTAAAAACTTCCTGGAAACAGAAGGAGAGATTGATGGGTACCTTGCGGATTTTGAGAGGCAATGTGCCCTACACAAGGTACCCGCAGAGGACTGGGTCACGATATTATCTGGAAAATTATCTGGCCGGGCCAGTGAGGCTTTTCGGGCCATTCCAGATGAGGAAGTCGGGGATTATAATACTATAAAAGAGGCTCTGCTCTCCAGGTATGCGGTTACACCGGAGGCATACCGGAGGCGGTTCAGAGACACTGTTAAATTAGCTGGAGATTCCTACCTTGAGTGGGCATGTAAGGTGCACCGCACAGCAGCTCACTGGATAGCGGGGTGCCAAGCCATATCTGGGGAAGAGGTGCTGCAGCTATTCCTGTTGGAACATTGCTTCGACAAGTTACCCGCAGGAGTTCGAGAGTGGGTTCGGGACCGTAAACCCTCCACCCTGCAGGAAGCGGCTCGCTTGGCAGATGAGTATACGGATGCCCGCAAACTGGACACTGCTACCACTAAGCCCCCTGCTAGAGTGGAGTACAGACCCCCAGTCACCCCAGCAGCTGCCAGTTACCAAACCCCGGTGCACCGCTATACCACACGGCCTCCGGCCACGAACTACCCTCAGAGAGCCCTGTTCAATTTGCGGTGCTACTCACAACCTATTCGGTGCTTTAGATGTAAGCAACTAGGGCACAAAAGACCAGAGTGTCCCCTAAACGCAGCGAACCAAGCGCAGTCCTGGAGAAGACCCGCCGGCGGAATCCCACGTAATCCTCAGCCTGCGGCCCGCTACGTAGAGGTGCAAGAATGCTGGAGCATCCTACATGAGGCAGACCTTGTGCAAGCTGCCCACCGGAATAACCGGCAACTGGTTAAAGTGAATGGGAAGAAGGTCAGTGGTCTACGGGATACTGGTGCTACCATGACCTTGCTTCAAAAGAACTTGGTGTCTGAGAAACAGTACACTGGAGACACTGTGGCTGTGAGGGTAGCAGGGGGCGATGTGTTCAGCCTACCTGTTGCCAGGGTACATTTGGATTGGGGAGTGGGCGCTAGACCTGTGAATGTGGGGGTCAAGAAGGACTTACCTGCTGATTTTCTTCTTGGAAATGACTTGGCCCCCCTTGTTTCTGCCTACGCTCCTATGGGTCCCGCTGATGTTAACCCTGTGACTACCCGTGCCCAGATCCATGCAGCAGAGACTGACCCACCTGCTGCTAAGCCCCAGGACGCTGAGCTCAGTAAATCTCTATCCGCTATTGATATGTGGAGGTCCCATTACAATGCACTGATGAAGGAGAAGAGGAGCGCAGAGGAAAAAGCATGTTTAGAACGTGAATCTCTGCTAGACAAGCTGCACCGACAGACTGCAGAAAACACCAGCTTGAGAGTGGGACATGAAACCTTAAAGACAAACTTAGCGACACTTGAGGAGAAGCTGACGCTGGCTCATAGTGAGGTGCAGCAACTCAAGGGCACCCTATGTCAGTATGAAGGGATTGTGGATACCTATAAAGAGCAGGTATAGAAAACTCGTAAAGAAGCTGATGGGATTTTGAAGGACTGTTTGGCCCTGGTCTGGGCACTGAGGAATTTGAACCCTTGTTTGTATGGACAGGAATTCTCTCTCATAACGGGAATACAGATGGATTGTCCCAGCAAACTGACATGCCTACCACCTCCTAGTCCGGTCATCCCCAGGTTGACCCGCAAAAGGGTCAAGCCGGGTCTGCCGGAGTGTTCCACAAGGGGGGAGCTATGTGACAGACCCTTCTGTCAGGACTGAAGGAGTTAACTGTGTTTAGCTTTAAGAAACTATTTTCTAAACACAAGTTGCTGGCTCCAACCATAATTTAGTTAGTGATAAGAATTCCATTGTTTGATCACCCTCAGAGAGAAAACGCCTAAGTGATAAGAAGAGCCAAGAGTGTCTTGTGGTTGAAGTATTTAAGTAATATAATTCTATTGTATCATGTCAAAGGGCTTGTTCCCTCCATGTAATGTACAACAGTCTTTCAACCCTCATCTGGGGGGTGGGGGTCAGACCTGCATAAATACTAGGCATAGCCTTTAATAAATGACATTCTGTTTAAACCTGAAAACTGGCTGGTTTGTGAATTGCTGATTCCCTATGCAGGACGTTGTTCCCTGGTATTAACCCTTGGTATCCTGTTGGTACCGTAACAACTACATATACCAATCACCACTACTTGGATCCAACAATTTATGTACAAATGTTGATACATTATCTCTTGTCTAACCCAGTGGGAATGTAATTTCTTCAGGTTGCTATGTTTACACAGCTTGTCCTCAACGCCAAAATGTTTAAGGATAGGTGTGCCTACTACAGTATAATTAAAATATTTAAATTGCTAATGTAAGTACAATGTAAATCCTTTAACAAGATTTGATACACTCAAGCTGTATAAGTGGATCATCGAAAACCAATTAAAGGGGACAACATGTTTGAGTAAACTGTCCCTTTAATGATTTTGGTCTGTCTGAATAACATATTTAATGTGTAAAGAATCAATTTAAACAAATTGATGTAAAGAATAATTTGTCTTTATGATGACAATGTATCTTTGCTTATTTTTTCGTCTATTGTGTAATTATCCTTAATATTTGATTTATTCTTTATTTTAGGCTGTGACTCAGCATGGCTCATGCTAGAAGGTATAGCACGAGTAGAGCAGGCCGTGTTGAGGAACGCAGCTGTCCTGAGAGGGATGAACGACACCATGCAGGCCCAGCTCCGGGTTCAGGATTTGACTCTGCGGCAGATCATGCTATTAAATTCAAGGCCTGAATCCAGAGCTGGACATGCACAGGACGATGAAGAGGATGACCAGTAAGTGGAGGATCTGGAGATGCTCCAAGGGCGCAGATAAGAATCCTCCGTCCACATGTTGATGTTTTTGTTATTATTGCCATTTGGCCTTTTTCTAAGTTTATTGTTGTGCCTGTTGCACTCTTTTACCTTGTCATATGTCTCCAATGGGGCTATGCTGGCCCTTGGCAACTCTCTTCATGGACTGTGATGCACTGTGTTACCTTGTCATATGTCTCCAATGGGGCTATGCTGGCCCTTGGCAACTCTCTTCATGGACTGTGATGCACTCTGTTACCTTGTCATATGTCTCCAATGGGGCTATGCTGGCCCTTGGCAACTCTCTTCATGGACTGTGATGCACTGTGTTACCTTGTCATATGTCTCCAATGGGGCTATGCTGGCCCTTGGCAACTCTCTTCATTGACTGTGATGCACTCTGTTACCTTGTCATATGTCTCCAATGGGTCTATGCTGGCCCTTGGCAACTCTCTTCATGGACTGTGATGCACTGTGTTACCTTGTCATATGTCTCCAATGGGGCTATGCTGGCCCTTGGCAACTCTCTTCATGGACTGTGATGCACTGTGTTACCTTGTCATATGTCTCCAATGGGGCTATGCTGGCCCTTGGCAACTCTCTTCATGGACTGTGATGCACTGTGTTACCTTGTCATATGTCTCCAATGGGGCTATGCTGGCCCTTGGCAACTCTCTTCATGGACTGTGATGCACTCTGTTACCTTGTCATATGTCTCCAATGGGGCTATGCTGGCCCTTGGCAACTCTCTTCATGGACTGTGATGCACTCTGTTACCTTGTCATATGTCTCCAATGGGGCTATGCTGGCCCTTGGCAACTCTCTTCATGGACTGTGATGCACTGTGTTACCTTGTCATATGTCTCCAATGGGGCTATGCTGGCCCTTGGCAACTCTCTTCATGGACTGTGATGCTCTGTGTTACCTTGTCATATGTCTCCAATGGGGCTATGCTGGCCCTTGGCAACTCTCTTCATGGACTGTGATGCACTCTGTTACCTTGTCATATGTCTCCAATGGGGCTATGCTGGCCCTTGGCAACTCTCTTCATGGACTGTGATGCACTGTGTTACCTTGTCATATGTCTCCAATGGGGCTATGCTGGCCCTTGGCAACTCTCTTCATGGACTGTGATGCACTCTGTTACCTTGTCATATGTCTCCAATGGGGCTATGCTGGCCCTTGGCAACTCTCTTCATGGACTGTGATGCACTCTGTTACCTTGTCATATGTCTCCAATGGGGCTATGCTGGCCCTTGGCAACTCTCTTCATGGACTGTGATGCACTCTGTTACCTTGTCATATGTCTCCAATGGGGCTATGCTGGCCCTTGGCAACTCTCTTCATGGACTGTGATGCACTGTGTTACCTTGTCATATGTCTCCAATGGGGCTATGCTGGCCCTTGGCAACTCTCTTCATGGACTGTGATGCACTGTGTTACCTTGTCATATGTCTCCAATGGGGCTATGCTGGCCCTTGGCAACTCTCTTCATGGACTGTGATGCACTCTGTTACCTTGTCATATGTCTCCAATGGGGCTATGCTGGCCCTTGGCAACTCTCTTCATGGACTGTGATGCACTCTGTTACCTTGTCATATGGCTCAAATATTCCTTTTTTTTACAAGATTATTTATAAACATTGTTGATGTTTTCTTACATACTAATAAAAGACATGTCATTGCACGATTCTTTGTCCTCATTCTTCATTTTATTGATTGGAATCTCTAGTTTATCTGGTTGATCCTTAAAGGGACCTACCAAAAATAATGGATTTTCAAGAATCATATATGTAATACAATTGTAAATGACTTTAAGATGAACATCTCCAATGTAATTTTATTATTTGTCTTTATATATTTTTCTCAAAGCTTTATCATTGCATGATTATGATTAGCATAGTAATTCTTTTATATATGTATATATATATTGTAATTTGTGTATATATGTATATTTCAATTTTCACATCCATGTGTGTATTTAGAAACTCTGCATGAATTGATGCACCTTTAACAAATGATCTGAGGATTGATACAATGATATAATCCCTGTAAAGTGTTCATTTTATTGAAATAGTATTGTCTATGTGTATCCTCTTTTTAAAAACAAAATAATGTCCCTTTAAGTGATGGTGAGCACAATTGTTAATGAATGTATTTCCATTTCTAAAGCGTTTTTGTCCTTTTTACATGAACAAGGACATATAATCTTATTAATAAACAATCTTATTGTAATGTTGACAGCACATGTATTTCATTTTCAATTCTATCTTATTGTAAAAGTGTAACCAAATAAATCTCTGTGTGTTATGCGCATATTTTAGATGATGAATATTTTTTAACAAATATGTTAACAAAATACTTCTCCTCCCATATATGGCTATAGGTAGGCTGACCATATTTCAACTTGAATAAATGACACGTTTAATCAATACATGTGTCATTATTGTTATTCGCAATAACCAAGGTGAGGGGAGCTAGAGGTATAATTAGTGGTGATTGTATGTTACTGTGTAACCTAAATAAAAGTTTATGCTTAAGCGTTATGGTTGAAAAAATAATATATTTATTTTAAAACACTTTAAAACATGTGCATAGTAAAAGTATAGAGCTCTTTTACTTTAAGACATATAAAACAAAATATACAAATTGTAATAACAATAATTGAAGCTTGAAAATAGTTGCTAAAATATTGTACACTTATTTGCTTGCTTAAATATTGTACACTTTTTGCTTGCTTCTGTGTTATATACGGTCCCTTTTAAGGCTTTAAAAGTTTAGTATTAATGTTCTTCTAGTACTCACGATTTTGTCTTGAGTATAAAAGGCTTTTTAGCTTTATGGGGTTATAAAAAACGTTGTGGAGGCAAAATACGTTTGGAGTAAATACAGCCTTAAAGTTGACAATCTTGCTTTTTGTAGTTTTGGAGGTTAATATGAACAAGCTGTTGATTTGTTTCTATTTCCTTTGTTAGGCTGATACAATGTATATCTCCAATTTGTTGTACTAGAGAAAAGTCTTAGCCGTTTTAGCGCTGATAAGGTGCTTGAAAGTTCCTCAAATTTTTCGTGAGGGTTTTAAATTGAATTATCCGTTGGTCTCTGAGACTGTGTACCCTATTATGTACTAGTATGCTATTCAGGGTTTGCTGGAGTCTCTAAGAGGCTTATAGCGTTTGAAAATTCCTCAATCTTTAGCAGGAGTTTGTTTGCGAATTACCGTTGGTCTCTGAGACTGTATCCCCTATTTAGTGCTAGTATGCTATTCAGGGTTTGCAGGAGTCTCTAAGAGGCTTATAGCGTTTGAAAATTCCTCAATCTTTAGCAGGAGTTTGTTTGCGAATTACCGTTGGTCTCTGAGACTGTTTACCCTTTAGAATTTGTTCAGGGTTTGCAGGAGTCTCTAAGAGGCAGTTCTGTCTGTTGTCCGATGATTTTCTTCTTTTGCGCTTATTATTTCAAGCGCTAGGTAGAGCTGAATCCGTTGAAAGGAAAATAGTTCTTGTCCCACAGTGTGGGCATTAACTGTCAAAGAGGGTGCGCACTCAGGTGGGCAGATCTACGCGTTTCGGCGGGTGCCTTTATCAAGATCAAGGTCCTGCAAACCCTGAACAAATTCTAAAGGGTAAACAGTCTCAGAGACCAACGGTAATTCGCAAACAAACTCCTGCTAAAGATTGAGGAATTTTCAAACGCTATAAGCCTCTTAGAGACTCCTGCAAACCCTGAATAGCATACTAGCACTAAATAGGGGATACAGTCTCAGAGACCAACGGTAATTCGCAAACAAACTCCTGCTAAAGATTGAGGAATTTTCAAACGCTATAAGCCTCTTAGAGACTCCAGCAAACCCTGAATAGCATACTAGTACATAATAGGGTACACAGTCTCAGAGACCAACGGATAATTCAATTTAAAACCCTCACGAAAAATTTGAGGAACTTTCAAGCACCTTATCAGCGCTAAAACGGCTAAGACTTTTCTCTAGTACAACAAATTGGAGATATACATTGTATCAGCCTAACAAAGGAAATAGAAACAAATCAACAGCTTGTTCATATTAACCTCCAAAACTACAAAAAGCAAGATTGTCAACTTTAAGGCTGTATTTACTCCAAACGTATTTTGCCTCCACAACGTTTTTTATAACCCCATAAAGCTAAAAAGCCTTTTATACTCAAGACAAAATCGTGAGTACTAGAAGAACATTAATACTAAACTTTTAAAGCCTTAAAAGGGACCGTATATAACACAGAAGCAAGCAAAAAGTGTACAATATTTAAGCAAGCAAATAAGTGTACAATATTTTAGCAACTATTTTCAAGCTTCAATTATTGTTATTACAATTTGTATATTTTGTTTTATATGTCTTAAAGTAATAGAGCTCTATACTTTTACTATGCACATGTTTTAAAGTGTTTTAAAATAAATATATTATTTTTTCAACCATAACGCTTAAGCATAAACTTTTATTTAGGTTACACAGTAACATACAATCACCACTAATTATACCTCTAGCTCCCCTCACCTTGGTTATTGCGCTTCATTCTTAGACAGTTGTTTGAAGGAACAATTGTCACACTTGTAGGGTTTAGAGCGTGGTTATATTAACCAATTTTCCCAACATTAACACTCACCAGGTGCACTCACTCTAAACTTGTTTTTTCATTATTGTTATTCCAAAACAATCTAAACATATCTTAAAACATCAATGGCATATGTATTTCTCATGTGTATCTTTTAAATGTTAAAGATATACACCATAGCTATAGTTAAAGGGACAGTCAAGTCCGAAAGGATGATTCATGATTTTGTGACATTCCTAGATAGCAATCTACACACATACTAGTTACTAAAATATAAATACGTTTCTTATTGATATGCAAAGCTGTCAACTGAGTCCTTGTATTGGATGCGGTTTTTCAGCGATCTCGGATGTGCCATGTTGCTTAAGACGTCACCTGCCAGGCTGTCCAATGATTCCTTGTATTGACTGACGTTCTTACGTGATCAAGAATGTGCCTTTTATTGGATTGCGTTTTGACGCGATCAAGGATGCGCCTTTTTTTGATTTGCGTTCTTACGTGATCAAGAATGTGCCTTTTATTGGATGGCGTTCTTACGTGATCAAGGAAGCGCCATGTTAATTAAGACGTCACATGCAAAGGTAAAAAACGTCTGATTGTATTACGTAGTCCCGCAATATTTGTTTGTGCACGTTAAACACGTTTGTGAATGAAGCCAATTTTAAAAACCTTGCGAATATGGATTATTTGCATCATGTTACATTGTTGACCCATAGCTGATAAAGACCACCACATTCTCTTTTGCTGGATGTCTGGTTGAATAAACGAACAAAAGCAAAATGTTTTCATGCACATGATATTTCGAGGCAAGTGCAAATCTCTATAGTCCATGCTGTTTAATATGTTTGTCAACAATATGTTCCTTTTTCTGAAAAATGAATGTTGTGTTTAATGTTAAAGATATCTAATTCATAAATATGCGCTATTGTGTTTGAATAAAGTAATCAATATGCATTTATCTTTATCATATGCTAAATATATGATGCCGACTTCTTCTAAATGTAATTTCGTTGTATATTTTATTAAAGGTTCATTAGACACTCACATTATAAATCAAATCTTTTAATTTGTTCTCTAGTTAGATAGTCCATTGTTTAACAAATACACGTTTCATTTTGCTTCTGTTCAAATAAAATGTAAGTAATTTTCAGACTCCTCGCCAAGCCTCTAAGTTTCATGTGAGTACCATCTCCAGCTTTCTCCTGTTTTGTGTATGATGGTGTATTGTCTTGTTTTACGATTGTAATGGGGGTTCATCTATATTTTCAATAGAGCTAACCCGATTTTCTTTGAAAGTGTTTAAAGCTTTGTAATATTGATATCAGTATATGTTAATCTTGTTGTTTGTAGTAGTGTCTATTACATACAGTTCTGTTAAAAATATAGTATACTGTCCCTTTAATGCAAATGTTGATTTTTGTATCATGTATGAGTTCCACATTGGTTAATCTCCAAATATATTATTGTTAGCATATTTTCACCCCCCACTCCTAAAAGGACTTTAAACCATATTCATTGTTAAAACAAATGTCTTTCTAAAAATAAATTAACACAATAATGTCTCTTTAAGAAAATAGACTTTATTTAACACGTCAATATAAATTTGATTTAAAAAAATATTGTTTGAACAAGTACATGTACATATACCAACAATCTTCAAATATATGTTAGCATATGTAATTTTGTTAAAGGGACAGTTTAGAAAACAAATAATGTTTCGCATTATTCTAAAAGTCAATTTTGTAATATCAATGATATCAAATGTTTCTCACCAATTAATCATTTGTCTGTGTTTATTTTAATTTGCTAGCTAAACCTATGAGGTTCGTGTGCTCATTTCTTCGAGCTTGAAGAGTGCATGTAATCATTATGCAATTTGACCACTAGAGGGCATTTGGAGAGCATTTGTATATGTAAAACCTTGTGCTCATACAGCATATTATTTACCATGTATTGATCATTGATATCTAAAATGTTGTTATGTCAGAACAACAAATAAGTGGTCATTTTTCATAGTCATAGATACAAGGGTAAGCACATAAGTCACATGTATTTCTCCATGTTTTGTTGTTTCCAACTTGATAATGCGTAATACAGTGTTTTCTTTGTAATCAATAATTTTCTGACTGTCCCTTTAAGCTGTGTTATTGGCATTCAAACAGGAATATGCCATCATGGATAATTGTAATGGTAATTTTGTTTGCGATTCGGGAAACAGTTTGGACATCACATCACAGAAACCAATCAATATCATGAACAAGGATAGGTATGTGATGATGTGGTTTTCACACATTTATAACCCACACTCTGCAAACAATCCGCCTCCATGGACCCGGTCCCATAGAAGTAGATTATATACAGAGTGTGGTCCACAAGTGTATGAAAACCACATCATCACATACCTATCCATTACACATTAAATAAAAAAAAACATTAAACATGAAAAAAATACTTACTTCCTCTTCCTTCCCCTCTTCACACGGGGCTGAGGCTCTGGGAGGGGCAACTGCCGACTCCGAAGAGTTCTCCTTGGAGATGTTGTGGGAAGAGTGGAAGGAAGAGTACTGGGACGACCAAGGTGAGGAGGAGAAGATGGCTGAGGAGGAGAAGATGGCTGAGGAGGAGAAGATGGCTGAGGAGGAGAAGATGGCTGAAGAGGAGGAGATGGCTGAAGAGGAGGAGATGGCTGAAGAGGAGGAGATGGCTGAAGAGGAGTAGATGGGCCGGCAGGAGGAGATGGGCCAGCAGCAGGAGGCCCAGCAGCAAGAGGCCCAGCAGCAGGAGGCCCAGCAGCAGGAGGCGGACCAGGAGGCAGACCAGCATGCGCCTCCCGGAAAAAATTGAACATCTCTTGGTGTAGATTAATGATTCTGTTTTGCCCTTGTTCGATTCTATTAAGTATGTTTATTATTTGGTTTTGGCCTTCAATTATTTGATTTTGTCCATCAATAATTCGAGTTCGGCCTTCGATATTTTGTATCCGGGAGTTACGCATCTGGTCTATGTAGTCCAGTAGAACCCGCACCTCCGCTATTTCCTCTTGTTGTGCTTGGCGGGGTACCCGTGCACGGCGGGGTGCCCGTGCACGGCGGTGTGCGGGTCCTTGAGGGGCCTCTGGTTCCACGGCCTCCTCCTCTGCTTCCGGGGCCTCTTCATCTGCTTCCGTGCCCTCTTCGTCACGGGGGGCCTCTTCCCTCCGAAGTGGAAATTCCTCCCCACCACTCTCATCCCGGGGAGATGGAGGAGGCTGTATTTGTTGTGCTGCCTCCTCCCCAGACTCTGTATATTAGAAGAAAAAAAAATGTATATATTAGCATATTTGCAAATCAAGCTTTAAATGACTTAGCTTACGATACAATTACAAATGCAGAATCATTAATCCACTTTGAAATCTAACAATCAATACGATTTCCGCATTTTCTAAACCGTGTTTGTGATATCTCTGGTCAATCTGAATGTTTTAGCGTTTGTTTTCAGTCTGTTTAAATGCACACCTAACCTATAGCCTAGATACTGATGTAACCGCAAAGTAATTGAATGCGTGTAAAGAACGTTATATCATTAATCTGATCCTTAAAGGGACATGAAACCCAATGTTTTATCTTTCATGATTTAGAAGCATACATTTATAATCAACTTTCTAATGTACTTTTCTTATCTAATTAGCTTCATTCTCTGGATATTCTTTGCTGAAAAGCATATCTAAATATGCTTATAAGATGCTGATTGTTAGCTGAATATAGCTGCCTCCTGTGATTGTTTCACCGTGTGCATGGCTATTTCTTCATTAAAATATATCTCAAGAATGATTCAAATTAGGTAATATAAGTACATTTGAATGTTTTGTCAAATTGTATTCGCTACCTCAATCATGAAAGTAAAGGTTTGCGTATAGTGTCCCTTGAAATACATTCGTATGTGAATTTATTCTTAAATGAGCTTACCGTCAGATGAGAATGGCAGGTTCCCGGTATCAATTCCTCCGATACCGACTACATCCACCTCGGAGATGCTGGGCCGCAACATTTCCTCCCATCGGCAGTACTCTATTTCCAGGGCAGGTTCGCCACCGGTTCCTGCGGAATGTCGGGCCTCCAGGCTTAACTTTTTCTTGAGATCCATCTTACAGTCCCGGTAGCGATGTTTTATAGAGTCCAGATCTCTGTTCCGGCCACCCACTGCATTGACTGCATTCCTTATCTCATTCCAGAGCCTCCTCTTGTCAGTCGGGGTAGTCTTCTGGTGCTGCAGCCTCCTATACCTGGCCATATAGGCCTCTACAAGGGCCTCCTTCTCCTCCATCGAAAACCTCGCCTCCCTAGTCGCCTTGGCCTTCCCCTGTGACGATGCCCTCTGTTTCCCGGACTGTGAAGCCCTACTCTGTCCGCCACTGGGCCCAGCCACTTGTTCATCTTGAACCAAGTGGCTGGGTCCACCCACCGCTTCCACCCCCGCTTCCTGCCCCCCTTCCTGCCCTGTTCCTCTCCCCCTCCCTCTCCTCCCCCCTCTACCTCTCCCCTGCCTGCCCTCCATCTGTTCCCTAAACTAAACCCCAAATAATCAAACAAAAAGTGAGTGTGATGAAAAGAAAGGGGGTCAAAATAAATTACTAAAAAGACAAAAAAAGTGCTGAAAGTGTGAGAGGGATCTAAAAAAACAAAGAGGGTAAGGAGTATTTAAATAAACCAAAAGAAGAAGAAGACTAAAAGGAGGATATGTAAACTAAATGTAACTAGGGGATGGGTATGGGATGGGGATGGGGTATGGGATAAGAGTAAATGGGATGAAAGGGAATGGGACTACAGGGAATGGGGTATGGAGTGTAGTATGAGGGGGTAGGGGGTATGGAGTGTATGTAGTGTTATTGATAAGTGTATGTATGTATTGAATGTGTTTGCGTGTAAATGTGTTAAGTGTACAGAAAAATCACTCGCTCGCTAACTCACACTACTACTAATTCTCACTAACACACTACTACTAATTCTCACTAACAAACACTCCCACTAACTCTCACTAACTACCACTAACTCACGCTCCCACTAGCACTAACTCTCACTAACAACTCTCACTAACAACTCCCACTACCACTAACTCACTCACGCTCCCACTAACAGACTCTCTCCCACTCCCACTAACTCCCACTAACTCACTCACGATAACACTAACAACTGACTCTCTCACGCTAACACTAACTCACTCACAATAATGCACAAACTCTCTAATCTTAAACCTCCAATCTCCAAAGACCCACCAGCAACACAGTCAAAGAAGCCCTGCTTGTGTGGTGCTTATATACCCTGTGTAAATGTTTAATGATGTACCGATTTCCGTTGTAAATTGTGTTCAGGTGTGCTTTATTAGCAATTAATATTAGTGCAATGTGTATAAGTTGGGTGAATTTGCGCATGCTCATTTTGAGTTAGTATTTGTGGAATGTGTAGAATGCGATGATGTCATAGGGGTCGTTTTCTATAACATTGTCCAATAGTATTCTGTTTAAATGTGAATTTGCGATGGTGTGGTATTAGTGAAGTGTTGTATATGTATGTTTGTCCTAAATTATAGTGATATTGAATGCGATTATTTTTCTAGTGTATGTATATATTTTTAATTCCTTGTTGTTATTTTGCGAATTTCCGCATCTTAAAGTATATGCGTATTCCCCGTATTAAATTTTATTAAAATCCCCCCCGCTTGTGAATGTGTAATGCTTGTGTGCTTTGTTGATTGATTGTTGTTGTGACATTTGCGGCGTGTGATTGTTGTGCATGATGTGGTATGCGTCATATGACCGAGCTGTGCGTATTTCTCGCGAGATCGAGTGTTAGGTGAAAAAAGCTATTTTTTGGCTTTTCCATTGATCTCTATGGGAGACTGTCTAACGCGGGCAGGATTCTGCATGTGACATACACGCGTTAGGAGCATCGTTAGATGGTCTTTTTTGAACTCGAAATACCGGAGTCAAACAATGCCGTGCGTTAGACATAAAACACGCGTGGCGTTAGCAACCCATCTACCGCCAAACTCCAAATCTAGCCGATAGTGTTTGTTATTTTCTGTAACTTAGTTGTTAGTTTTTTGTAACTTTGTAATTTTGTATTGTATATTTAAATTATTTGAGTAGGGTTAGGTGTTTAAATATATAATATAGTTAATTTAATTTGTAGTTTAATGTAATTTTAGTATAACAGTTAGGATAGATTAATTAATAGTTTAATATAGTTTAATGTAATTTTAGTATAATAGTTAGGGTATATTAATTAATAGTTTAATATAGTTTAATTTTAGTATAATGGTTAGGGTAGATTAATTAATAATTTAATATAGTTTAATGTAATTTTAGTATAATAGTTAGGGTAGGTTAATTAATAGTTTAATATAGTTTAATGTAATTTTAGTATAACAGTTAGGGTAGGTTAATTATTATTTTAATATAGTTTAATGTAATTTTAGTATAACAATTAGGGTAGGTTAATTATTAGTTTAATATAGTTTAATGTAATTTTAGTATAACAGTTAGGGTAGATTAATTAATAGTTTAATATAGTTTAATTTAAATCTAAAGGTAAGTTTAAATTTATTATAAGATAGGGATGAGTTAATATTTAATATTAAATTAGAGGGTTGTTAGGTTTAGGGGTTAATAGTCTAATTTAGTTTATGGCGATGTGGGGGGCTGGTGGTTTAGGGGTTAATAGGTTTAGTAAGTGGTAGTGATGTGGGAGGCCAGAGGTTTAGGGGTTAATACCTTTAGTTAGTAGCGGCGGGGTCCGGGAGTGGCAGGATAGGGGTTAATAACATTATTAGAGTTGCGGTGGGGTCCGGGAGCGGCTGTTTAGGGGTTAATAACTTTGTTTAGTTGCGACGGGGTCATCGCCCCATACTTGGTGCATGGCTTTTTGACAGCTTTTTATATAAATATGGAGAGTGTATTCAGGTCCGCGGCCGCGATGTCAGGCGATGTCAGGCGAGCGTATTGGTGCCGTTGAATGCAAGTAAGTTGACGGCTTGATAAGTAGGCCTCTTTGTCTTCTCAGAAGTGAATTATACACATAAAAATAAAACTCCTCTACCGCTGATAAGTAAACAGCTGACTAACCTTAACGGAACATTGTCGAAACTGCCTCATAAGAGACTTTGGCCTCTATTTATCAAGGTCTGGCGGACCTGATCCGACACTGCGGATCAGGTCCGCCAGACCTCGCTGAATACGGCGAGCAATACGCTCGCCATATTCAGCATTTCACCAGCATCTCACAAGAGCTGCTTGTGCAACGGCGCCCTCTGCAGACTCGCGGCCAATGGGCTGCCAGCAGGGGAATGTCAATCAACCCGATCGTACTCGATCGGGTTGATTTCCGGCGATGTCTGTCTGCCTGCTCAGAGCAGGCGGACAGGTTATGGAGCAGCAGTCTTTGTGACCGCTGCTTCATAACTGCTGTTTCTGGCGAGTCTGAAGACTCGCCAGAAACACGGCCCTTCAAGTTCCGTACAGAGCTTGATAAATATGGGCCTTTGCCTTCCCAGCAGTGGTAGACATATACAAAATAGATACTCTTACTGCCCGAATACAGCAGTTTATTACTCCACACGAAACTGCTTTATAAGGGACTTTGCCTTCATAGTAGTGGTACACATAAACGAACAGACGGTCTTACTGCTCAAATACAGCAGTTTATTATCCCAAACAGAACTTTGTCTCTACCTAAAAAATACTTTGGAATAATACATCACGATATTGCATTTACCCCAAAGAATATCTGAGTACGATATCAACATTCTTTTTGCACATACTCTTATGCTACTTTTATATACTAACATTCCTTGGCACATTATTGTATGTAACTTTTTACACACATATGCTTCCATATGCTGCATTTACTGTATACTGCATTTACTGTATATATGCTCATATTATGTTTGTATGATATGTATTAGAAATGGAACTATAGGGTTCTTTTAGAGGTGTGGCCACATCCTGATTTTTATTAGATGATTTTTCATTAGATATTTTTTTGTGATGCTTTTTTGATGTATTTGATTTTTTAATAGATTGATTAAACATTGCCTATACTTCTTTTGTAGTTCACTTCCTTTGTATTTAGGTGGTATTTTATTTATAACATATTATTTAGATATACCCCTCTGCTCTGTACAGAGCGCTACTCAATATCCTCCTTTAATTCCTAAAATAATGGCAACTGGATGATTAAAATGTCTGGAACTATTTATTGAAAACTATGGATCATACACATAGAAGATAATCACTGTATTTTCCTATATTTTTTATTTTTATTTTTTATTTTTTGGGGGGTACAAAACTTTTTATACCATAACCATTTTGAATGCTTTTTCCCTAAACACATATTTATTTTTCTAGGGGACAAAAATAAACCTTTAATGTGAAACAAAAATGATTGTTTAAATGGAAATCAGCTTAAAGGGACAGTACATACTTTGTAATTTCAAAACATGTATGTTCTGTTGCTATAGAATGACATATAAGACAAGTATTAAGGTTTTTAAAACAAATTGGCATCTTTTTTACTGTAATTGTTTTTCAATAGCCAAGCTCCACCCACTAACAAGGCTAGCCACTCGCAAAAAGTTAGTAAAAAATGCATTGTCTAGCTGTTGTTTTCTGATAAAGCTAATTAGGGACACAGGCCCGGACTGAACGTCGGGCATACTGGGCAAATACCCGGTAGGCCGTGTTGAAGTTTAGCCCCACCCACCGCAATCTCATTCAACAATTATTTTTTTTTAGAAAAAAAATAAATTGTAATACATTTATTTATTAAACCATTATTTTTTAATGTCACTACTTTACTAAAAACTTTTTTTTGTATGTTACTACTGCTGCATAATACTGTATTCCAATATCAATCTTGACTTTTGTTTTCTAAGTTCATTCAGCAGCCGCCAGCCAATCATATTCCTTTCTCAGACGGCCAAACCCATTCCTACTGTCTCCACCACCGGTGATGAATTGACCACTAGACTAGTACGAGCAGTGTGTACTCTGAGTGCTGGCCTCCCTGTGACACGCCCAGCACGCGGCTGCACTACACTGAAATTGAAAATTGAAATTGAAATGCATCCTGCTAACTTCTCAATTCTTACTCTGCTACATATCTGTCCCTGCCGGGCCGGACTGGGACCAAAAAAAGGCATTTTGGGGCATAGAGGCCCCCCTCCACTCACCACTTCTTATTCAACTGCACACACACACATGCACAGGCACATACACCACACACAGACACACACACACACACAGACCTCACACACACACACAGACCTCACACACACAGACCTCCTCACACACAGACCTCACACATACAGACCTCACACACACACCTCACATATAATAAAATATGGAATATGCAGTGCAGTATAACTGGCTCTTATTATTTACAGTATAGGCTGTGGATTGCATTGGCATTTGGATGTTATGACTAAATGCATTGTATAAGGCATAGATTTCTTATTAAACTTTCAGGCTATTATTACATCAAAAATAAAACCATTCAATAGTTTGTGAGCATTTTTAAATTTAAAAAACAAAAACTTATGGCCTGTATCACCTTATCTGCTTAAAATTCCACATCTGACTCTGGGTATTCCCCCCAACATTTTTTTCCCATGTTAAACATTGGTGGTTAGTGCTTCATATAAAAAAAAATATATACGGCCCTCATTATCCTTATAGGCAATCTCACATACTGTACCTCTTTTGCTTCCTCCTCCTAGACCACCTGGCCTGCGCTACATACTGATTACTGAATGGAGTTTTTAAATTCTTGTGTGCTAATTTTGAAAGTGATGGACCTCTAGGGTCCAGTCGCACCCACGGCACACTCATTTTCATTTCATAGCACTGAACTTATTATGCCTTTGTTAAATCATATACCAGGGGCACATTAGGGACTGATACCATTGACAGGCAGGTAGTAAGGCCTCTTATTGATACGGCAGATACAGGACATAAACATTGATAGATGAATAGAGGTAAATACTGAAGATCAAATTCATAGTGAGACAAACTAGAGATACTCAGTGAGACATACATACTGAAGGCCAATGATAGATACAAACTCTGAGGAACCATATAGACAGTAAATATTAAAGATACATACGGTTACACAGATACTAAGAACATATGCTGAAGAGCAAAAAGGTACATACTGAGGTGCGAATCCTAGAGATTTATAATAAAGGCAGATATTAAGACTGAATATAGACCAGCACTGATAAAATATCTGGGGTAGATCCTGTGGTCATATGCTATGAGGAAGTAAGTGTGGATTACTTTTTAGGATGGTATATATAAAGGTCATACACTAAAGGGTTCACATACTGTGGGGTTGACATTGGGTTCCTATACACAGAGGTAGTTACTAAGGTCAGACACTTAGGGGTAGATACTAGAGTTGTATACTGCGGTAGAACCTAGTGCCATATACATTGGACAGTAACATGCTGTGTGTAGGTACTAGGGTCATATTTTGAGAGGGGTAACTACTATGAACACATACCAAGAGACATTGGAATCACCTACTGATAGATATAAATTGTAAAAATAAAATCACATTTGAGATGTACTAGAATTGATTTGAAATTTATTTATTTTTTTCCATTTCATCTCTCCATTCTTTAGTCAATTAGCTGCAAACAACATATAAAAATGTGAGGGTCTAGAGAGCTCAGAGTTAAACATATGATCTTACAACATTCAACCATGAGTATTAAATTGTGAATATATTAAAAGCAGATCTTACATTGCTTGTGATGTGTGAGAAAGTTATGTGGTATATATAATATTATAGAAAATGAGGGAAACATTATGGGGACAGGTAGTTGGATGGATATTTGTGGAATGCAGAAAGGAAGATATGGATCATATTGTGAGGGGTGATATAATCAAGAGTAAGTATTTGGGTTCACAAAAAAGAAAATGTGGTTATCTAGTCAGCATTAGATACAAGGTGAGCACACAATGATAAACTCTGAGGGTAAAATGAATGACACAACCTGGACACATCTGATAGGAAGATAATCAGTGGTAGGTGGCAGAGAAAGAAAGTATGTATCATATAATAAGATTGATAGGCATGGATGATGGTGATATAATTACTATATGAGGGGCTGATGCTGGAAATATTGGGCAACTATAGATGTAATGAAGAAGATGTGCAGGGGCCATAATCTGAGCAGTGGGTACCAGGAGGCACAGAATAGGTGACAATGGGTAGCACAAGCTTTAGCCAGAGCAGGAACAGTCTTGGTACTTACCCCTTCCAGAATCAGGGCCTTTACTAGGCTGAAGAAAGGTATGGTAGTCAAGTTCAATGTGCCCTTTGCTGGGGACCTGGGACCGTTTTAGAAAGAGGAACCTCAGAACTGCGAGCTGAAGGATGGCAAGGGTGGCACAGATCAGGGCAGAGCTCTGGTACTAGAACAACTCAGGATGTCTAGAGAATCCGGTATATGACACTGTACCAACCAGGTATTTCTTATAGTGTCAAGTAAGTACCAAACAGGGCCCTGGCTGTCTCTCTGACCGATTCACCTGGCCACCTGCTGAGCCTGAGTCTCTGCCCGCAGCCTCGCCACAGCTCTAGCCGGCCCTCTCCTCACAATCGGGATGGACCGGACTGCCAGCAGCATCTCTCCAGGAAGCACTGTCTCTTTCAGACACCTTTGTCACTCTCTCTGACAGCTTCTCTGTCACGTAGACATGGCACGTGAAATGCCCAGGCCTGAACTGAACATCAGCAAATGCCCGGTAGGCCACATTGTAGTTTAGCCCCGCCCACCGCGACCGCATTCAACAATTTTTTGGAGAAATACATTTTTTTTGTAATTTATTTATTTATTTAACCGTTATTTTTGTATGTTACTACTTTACTAAAAACCTTTTTTGTATGTTACTACTGCTGTATAATACTGTATTCCAATATCAATCTTGACTTTTGTTTTCTAAGTTCATTCAGCAGTCGCCAGCCAATTATATTCCTTTCCCAGATAGCCAGACCCATTCCCAAATCAGGAATATATCAGGAAAATATATGAATATATATTTATAAATACATAGAACATATTCTGCTATGTGCACACATCGAAACACATATATAAATACATACAGATATATCCATCTTTAGAGATGTATATGTATGTATATCTATTTAAAAAAACCTTTGCCTGCCTTTTTTTTCTTCTAACACCTGAGACCTGATATATTTGAGCCTGAGAACTCATATCTTTGAGCCCTTATAACTTTTTGTGCATTTTCTTTTTTATTAGAAGGTGTTAACATGAGTGTAACTGTACTTTGTAATATATTTTTGATGTGTTTTGTGACACTTTTTTGTTTCGTGAAACAGTTAACCAGAGCCCTGAGGACACACTATCTCGATGCACATTAACTTCAATTGCGCTCAATCGATCGTGTTTACTCTCAACCAGTAATACGAGTGCTACATCCAACGCGCACAAACAGCAACGATCGAAAACTTTTCACTTGCGCAATTGTTTTGTAATATGTCAAACAATCGATAATTTCACAATAAATTACATATATTTCATAAAAATGCTCATCTTGCCAATGATAAAGTGGTGAGACATGTAGGTGTGAAAATGTTCACCTAAGCTAGTGTGTATTCTTTAGAACATACCTGCAAGGTTTTCTCAAGGTTATATAAGTTATTACAGTTTTGCATTCAAAGGTTTTGTGAATATTCAAATGCGGAAGAAGGCGGCCCTTGGTGCCGCTTAGTTATATTCATTGCCAAAATTCATTCTTGCGCAACAGAAACACACTAAAGTCTGGAATTGCACATTGGGTTGCTGTTGCACAAGTGTAAATTTGGAAACGAAAATAGCTGATCGGAACGAAGGGACGCCACGTTCCGCATTTAAAAGTTCCCGAAACCTCAGAATGCCCATCTCTAGAAGTTATGTGCATAGAAAGCCTATGGGGCCGATTATCAAGCTCCAAATGGATGCCCCTTGTTTCCGGTGAGCCTTCAGACTCGCCGGAAACAGAAGGTATGAAGCAGTGATCTAAAGACCGCTGCTCCATAACTTGTCCGCCTGCTCTGAGGCGGCGGACAGAAATCAACCCGATCGAATATGATCGGGTTGACTGACACCCCCTGCTAGTGGCCGCAAATCTGCAGGGGGCAGTATTGCACCAGCAGTTCTGGTGAACTGCTGGTGCAATGATAAATGCAGACAGCGTATGCTGTCGGCATTTATAGATATGCAGCGGACATGATACACTACATCGTATCATGTACGCTCGCACTTTGATAAATTTGCTGCTATATTTTTGCTGGCTATGTGATGAGCAATGTTAATAAATAAACACACAAAAAAAACACATGAATAATAATCCTATATGAGCTGGGGCATTGTGAGTTTATTGTGCATGTGCATATGGTGTGTTAAATATGTGTCCTGCCCTGCAATATTTAACGTTACAGGACAGCACCGAATTCACAAAATAAAAACTCCATTGAAGTCTATGGGGATAAGAAGTTAGCACGGTTGCAATATCTGAAGTAAGCACTCATGTTTTGTGTGTTGGCCTGTTTTTTGTTTTTAGAAACAATTTTCTGAGTATGGAACATTACAATAGTGGACTTTAAAAAAAATTGTGTTATGTGTAAATCACATTTTTGAATCTGAAAACATTGAGCTCCCGCATTCATGTTAAACTATCATTCTCACTGTACAAAATGGGTTTACTTGTAATATCACTTTTGGTACAGTGCACAATATACCCACAATGTCCCAGCTCAAATAGGTTTATTATTCTTTTACAAAATTAACTATTATTTTTACTATTATTTTTAAACTATAGAGTTTCAGTTCACATTCAGCTGAATATTAATGTATTCATATGGCACAGAATCGAATGATGGAACAGCAACCTGCATGAATTAAAAGAATAATGAATGAACGTATTAACAAAATTACAAAATTACCGCTATATTTAGAGTTTTGTCTGTAAAAACCTGCGGCTCTAACGCTCTTTTTTTCCCAACGCTCCCTTAAGCCAACGCTGGTATTACGAGTTTTCTGAATGGCTGCGTTAGCCTCAGAAAAGTGAGCGCTGAGCCAAATTTAGCTCCACTTCAACCCTCAATACCAGCGTTGCTTACGGTAGCGGTAAGCTGGCAAAACGTGCTCGTGCACGATATCCCCATAGGAAACAATGGGGCTGAGCTGGCTGAAAAAAAACCTAACACCTGCAAAAAAGCAGCGTTCAGCTCCTAACGCAGCCCCATTGTTTCCTATGGGGAAACACTTTCTAAGTCTACACCTAACACCCTAACATGAACCCTGAGTCTAAACACCCCTAACCTTACACTTATTAACCCCTAATCTGCCGCCTCCGCTATCGCTGACACCTGCATTTTATTACTAACCCCTAATCTGCAGCTCCGGACACCGCCACCACCTACATTACTCTTATGAACCCCTAATCTGCTGTCCCTAACATCGCCGACACCTACATTATATTTATTACCCCCTAATCTGCCCCCCCCCCAACGTCGCCACCACTTACCTACACTTATTAACCCCTAATCTGCAGCTCCGGACACCACAGCCACCTACATTATCCCTATGAACCCCTAATCTGCTGTCCCTAACATCGCCGACACCTACATTATATTTATTAACCCCTAACCTGCCCCCCCCAACATCACCGCCACTTACCTACACTTATTAACCCCTAACCTGCCCCCCCCAACGTCACCGCCACTTACCTACACTTATTAACCCCTAATCTGCCAACCAGACATCGCCGCCACTATAATAAATGTATTAACCGCTAAATCGCCGCACTCCCACCTCGCAAACACTATAATAAATTTTATTAACTCCTAATCTGCCTTCCCTAACATCGCCGCCACCTACCTACAATTATTAACCCCTAATCTGCCACCCCCAACATTGCCGCTACTATAATAATGTTATTAACCCCTAAACCTAAATCTAATCCTAACCCTAACACCCCCCCAAGTTAAATAAAATTTAAATAAATCTAAATAAATGTACTATAATTAAATAAATTATTCCCATTTAAAACTAAATACTTACCAATCAATAAACCCTAATATAGCTACAATATAACTAATAGTTACATTGTAGCTATTTTAGGATTTATATTTATTTTACAGGCAACTTTGTATTTATTTTAACTAGGTACAATAGCTATTAAATAGTTAATAACTATTTAATAGCTACCTAGTTAAAATAATTACAAAATTACCTGTAAATAAATCCTAACCTAAGTTACAATTACACCTAACACTACACTATCAATAAATTAATTCAATAAATTACCTACAATTATCTAAACTAAAATACCATTAAATAAACTAAACTATAGTACAAAAAAAAAAAAACACTAAATTACAAAAAAATAAAAAAATATTTTAATCTAATTACACCTAATCTAAACCCCCTAATAAAATAAAAAAGCCCCCCAAAATAATAAAATTCCCTACCCTATACTAAATTACAAAAGTAATCAGCTCTTTTACCAGCCCTTAAAAGGGCTTTTTGCGGGGCATTGCCACAAAGTAATCAGCTCTTTTACCTGTAAAATAAAATACAAGACCCCCCCCAACATTACAACCCACCACCCACACACCCCTACTCTAAAACCCACCCGATCCCCCCTTAAATAAACCTAACACTACCCCATTGAAGATCACCCTACCTTGAGCCGTCTTCACCCAACCGGGCCGAACTCTTCATCCGATGCAGGCACAAGTGGTCCTCCAGCCGGGCAGAAGTCTTCATCCTATCCGGGCAGAAGAGGACATCCAGACTGTCAGACATCTTCATCCAAGCGGCATCTTCTATCTTCATCCTTCCGGCGATGAGCGGCTCCATTTTGAAGACCTCCGGTGTGGAACATCCAGCTCTACCGACGACTACCCAATGAAATTGGTTCTTTAAATGATGTCATCCAAGATGACGTCCCTCGAATTCCGATTGGCTGATAGGATTCTATCAGCCAATTGGAATTAAGGTAGGAAAAATCCGATTGGTTGATATAATCAGCCAATCGGATTGAAGATCAACCCCTAAACTGTCACAACCACCATTGCAGCTGCCTGAGTGTGCTACTGAGCACCAAGGAATGGTCATTTTGCAGGGTCATTGGATGTGTACCCAGTCCAGTTTGAGAGTGCAGTCCATTTCTATGATTACCTTGTATCTAAGCTTCTGCAGACAGCCTCCTTATCTAAGTGCTTTTGACAGACATGCAGTGTAGTCAATCAGGGAAGATTCCTAAATAACTTCACAGGAGTGAGCACAATGTTATCTATATGACACACATGAACTAACACTGTCTAACTGTGAAAAACTTTCAAAATGCTCTGAGCTAAGAGGCGGTTTTCAACGGTTTAGAAATCGGTTTGAGCCTACCTAGGTTTAGCTTTTCAAAAATACCACCAAGGGAACAAAGCAAATTTGATGATGAAAGCCAATGGAAAATTGCATGCCCTATCTGAATCATGACAATTTAGTTTTGACTTTACTGTCCCTTTAATCTTAGCTGTGTACTTGCAAGGGAGTGCCAGACTTTGTCTGTGTGTTGTGTTAATTTGTTTTGTAATTTTCCCTATGGGCTTTACATCTAGACTTGTCTGGGGTTAATTGCCTTGGTCTCTGGAGACTGTTCAGCTGCCTGAGAGTGATATTAGGCCCCCAGGGCTGTGCATTTTGCAGGATCATAGGATATGCACCCAGTCTAGTTTGAAAGAGCAGTCCATTTCAATGTCCATAACAATCAAAAACTTGCAAGCATGGAGAGAATTTATGCAAAATCTTTGAGGACTTTTTGAGTGTTATATTGTAATGAAGATGTCTCTTGTTCACATCCAGAACTCTGCATAGAGAGATAAGTAGCTCCATTGAAAAAATTGCTGTTCTAAAACTCTTGGAGGGACATCAAAGTACAAATGAGACTTTGGGCTCCATGTACTAAAGCATCAATTTTTTCGCCGACAACGTGTTTGCTCGTCTCGCTCTAACTCGCAGCTAGCGAGATGTTGCCCGCCCGCCATATGTACTAAAAACTATTCAAAAAAAAAAGGCGCGTCTAATCCGCATCGAGCACTGGCGAATGATTCATACATATGACGCCTCGCTATTTGCGAATGTACTATTAATCGCTTACAAACTGTCAGTCATGTTTGTCCCACGTGACTGCAAGGTGTCAGAA
Source organism: Bombina bombina (assembly GCF_027579735.1). NCBI lineage: Eukaryota > Metazoa > Chordata > Amphibia > Anura > Bombinatoridae > Bombina > Bombina bombina. The sequence continues at coordinate 626,576,940 of NC_069503.1, read as the reverse complement.
ACGTCAGCTTTGTCGCGGGAACATATTGCAGCACTATATAAGCTCTATTTAATAAAGTTTTTCAGACTGCATATTTCAAGAACTTGAAGCTTTACTGACTTTTATTGTTATCGATAAATTAAGTATGGCTACTTCTCGATCTGATTCACAGTCCAAATCGAAGAATCCCCACTTCTCACATCAGCAGAACCTGGTTCTTGTCGATATGGTGCTAGACTCGTATGACTATTTATTTGGTTGTCGTTCGAAGCAAACGTCTAGTATCCGTAAAAAAAGTATATGGACCCGGATAAGTTATGCTGTCAGTGCTCAGGGACCTAGGAAAAAGGATGTTGATCAAATAAAAAAAAGGTACAACGACATCAAACGATTTGCAAAAGCCAAATTGGCAAAAGAAAAAAATTCAACCCGTGCTACCGGAGGTGGAACAGCTTATGTCGCTGATCTTAATGATTACGAGCAGAGACTGGTGCAGCGTCTAGGCCCAGAAGTAATCGCCGGGATCACAGATGATTGTGATAGCGACCTAAGAGGTAAAACATTTATCGAATTACTATAATTTAAATTGAATGTTGATCATATTGTAATTATCCATTAGAGTTGGTTTATACAAATATGTATCTTGTAAAGATATTTTGTCCAATCAATTTTTTGGTGCGTCAATTTTGATTAAGTTAAATCAATGCAGATTAATGCTAGATTTTTGTATAGCTTAACCAATAACGTATGTAATGTAATATTCATGATCACAGATGATTGTGATAGCGACCGAAGATGTAAAACAATTATCGAATTACTATTATTTGAATTGAATGATGATCATATTGTAATTATCCATTAGAGTTGGTTTATCCAAATATCTATCTTGTAAAGATATTTTTTCAAATCAATTTTTTGGTGCGTCAATTTTGATTACGTTACATCAATGCAGATTACTGTTAGATTTTTGTATAGCTTAACCAATAACGTATGTAATGTAATATTCATGATCACAGATGATTGTGATAGCGACCGAAGATGTAAAACATTAATATAATTACTATTTTTTAAATTGACTGATGATCATATTGTAATTTTCCAGTGGAGTCGGTTTATAAAAATATTTAACATTTAATTATATTTTGGAAAATCAATATTTATTGGCGCCAATTTTGATTATGCAGAATATAGTCCTATTACTGCTTTATTTTTGTATTGCTTTATAAATAACAATTCTATTTTAATTTACTTCATTTTCTTGATATCCTTTGATGAAAAGCATATTTAGAACTGCTTACTAGCTAATTGTAAATAGACGCCTTTAATGGAAGTAAATTTCGATCTATTTTAAAATCTTAATTTCTTTATGACTGATGAACAAATCTTTTGTGGTTTAATGTCCCTATTCATCAAATCAAAAGCTGCGCCAAACAATATTGTTATTGCTATGTGAGCTCTGTATTCAACGATCGTTTGAAAATACAGTGCTATATTTTTGTAGACAAATTGTAGTTTTAATAATATTTTTTTTTAAATGATAATAAAATGCATATACACCGGCATAGTATAAACCTACAAATTCACAAAAACAAACGTTACAGTATACATTAGACAAGCATGTATACAGACCAAAAAATATACACTTATACATGCAGATACACACACACTAATATTATACACTTACACATGCAGATACACACTCTCAACATTAGTGTATATATAATATCAAGATATTGTTTTTTAAGCGGATTAATGAGTGTTTAAATGCTATTATTTAAAAAAAACTTGAATAGTTGGTTTCACATAAAACAATAGTCCTGTGTTTATGTAATCTTTCATTCTATTCATTATTCTTTCATTCTATTCATTCTATTCATTCTATTCATTCATTCAACTAATGTATGATGTATCAACAAGCTCTTATAAGTATTCTTTGAACTTGTCATTTAATTAGCAAATGAGCAGACGACTCTTTTTCGTTTACAGTTAATTGTTAACAAGGTAATTAAATGACAAGTTCAAATAACACTTATAACAGCTTGTTGATACATAATACAATGAATGAATAGAATTAAAGAATATAATAGAATGAATAATGAATAGAATGAAAGATTACATAAACACAGGACTATTGTTTTATGTCAAACAAAGTACTCAACACTTTTTAAATACTAGAAACAAGCTTTACAAAACAGTTTCAATACAAACAACCTTGAGTGTCTACAAAAATTTTTAATTTTTACATTCAAATTCTTCAACCTGGTTACTATTGTGTGTGCTACACTGTCCCTTTCAATAACCACTATTTAAAATTTTAAATATTAGTTGTTTATTAATCTTCTATGGATCGAAACATGAATAACGATTGATTTTATTTATCTCTTAACAGCTCGACCACAATCTGTGACAGCTAGGGGTGGTGATGACCCTGCTTCAGCCATTCCATCAACCTCCTCTGGGACGTCGATGACTAGTGGTGGTGTCGTTATTGGGCAAACGATAAGAAGCACATCATCTGCTAGCCATACCTTTTTATCAGCGGATACACTTCCAGATATCCGTACCAGCACCCCTGAAACCAGTGTTGGTAGAGGTACAGGTAAACAATATATTTTCATTTTTTCCATTCTCCACTGGTCATACTGGTCAAAGCTAACCGAAATTCGCTTTCTCTCAAAAAATCTAATTACTTGAATTCCATTTTTTTTTTGTTTTCTTTTAAAAGCGTGGTAGTGTTTGCTCACTTAGGCCATATAGATAACATTGATTTATTGTAATTTTTTTATTTTGGATTTTTCACTAAAGAAATTTTAATTTAATATATATATATATATACATATATATATTTTTTTTATCATAGCTGACCTTGGACATCTTTCTCGGAACATGACGGGAAGTTCTCCACGGTTGTTTGATGGTGAGAATCTGTACTATTAATACATTCCTTTTTTTTTTTAATTTTCTTCTTATACATAAATATCAAGATAGCAACATCTTCATATATATTATTATTTTTTGGATATATAAAGATATATATTTATATAAATAAAAATATATATATTGCTATCTATATATATATATATATACATATATATATCTATATATATACACATTTATATATATAGATAGATATATTTAGAATTTTAGATCATAAAAAGGCATCAATCACTCGTCATTTAAAATTAAAAAGAGCATTTAATAATACAAAAGCTTCATTAAATTTTCTAAAAAAAAAAAAAAAAAGATTATTTAATTTTGTGTTATGAACAGTTGAATTTTAGTTACAAATGACATGTGAGTGCTGCCTTTTTTCCATAGTACATATTCACAGCTGCTACTAAATATTTTGTTAGTATTTTATTTTTTTATGAACAAAAATCGATAAAATTTTTTTTAATTTTTTTTAAATATATATATATATATATTTTGTTTTTTATATATATATTTATATATGTACATTATATTTTTATATAGATATTAAAATCTTAATATATTCATATATATTTATTTTTTTATTTTTTATTTTCACAGATCCAGAGGAGTCATCGAGGGAGGTCATCTTAAACCTGGTTGCTGTACAACCAGAAAGACCTGAGGAGGAGGAACTTCAATCCAGGGATCATGGAAGTGAGACCCCAGATTTGTTGGATGATATCATGGATGCACAACCAATGGAGATCCATGAACCTGTCCCTGATGAAGCAGAAGTACAAGAACAAACAATTCAAGGAAATGTAGAGCCAGCAGAAACACAATCTAATGAAAGACCTGTGGTACCTGGCAACAATGAAATTGAAGAAGTGGATGATGTCTGTCTCAATGAAATGATCTCTCTTGCTTGACAATATAGGGTGGATCATAGAGAGTTACAGAATGTTTTAATCGCACACCTGGACCGAAGTGCATCATTAGCAGACAGACAATTGCAGTTAGACAGAGAGAGGTTTGATTGGCAGAGGCGAATGGACGAGGAGCCTAACGAACAGATAAACCGTTCATTACGCCTCGCAGAACAAACAATGAATTCTCTCCTGTCCATTATTCGTGAAAGACAGGGTCCTTCTGAACCAAATAGGCCAGGACAGTAGTGATAGACATCTTTATTAATTGTATTAATAACTTGAGTTTATACTGTTTTTGATGTTGCAGTTTTTGATTTGTTTTATATTTTTGTTCAAAATATATTTATATTTTCGAGTTGCACTAATATTTTTAAAAATAATTTTTGGTGTTTTTTATTAAAATTTTTGAAAAAAGAATGAATCCAAATTTTTTTTCATTGAAATTTTTTTTTTATTGCTTACAATATATATTTTTTTTATGAAATGGTAAAAAAAAAGAACAGAAATTTCGATTTTTATAACAAACACTCATCATCCCTTTTTTTTTTTGGATGTTTCTAAATTTGTAATTTTTTTTTCAAAACAATAGAAAGTGCTTTAAAAGATTTATTTAAAAAAAAAAAATACTAAATGCAATATTTCTTGTACAAAAAATCAACTTGCTCCATCAACATTCCCATTGTAGACCTAATTTTTGCCAATTTAATTTTGAAGTTATCATCCAAAAAAGTTTGTGTGCTTTCATCGATTTTTTCTTCAAAAACTTCTATACCTTAAAATAAATAAAAATAAATTAAATTCACATATTAATCACATAACAAAATATAAATAATATATTGATATCTGTATATACCTTCATTTTCTTTGGGAGGTATGATATCCATATCATTTTCTGTCTGCACAATTTTTTCCTCTAATGTGTAAGCATCGCTTGAACCAGAGGCTAAAGTAAAATAAATAAATAAAATTTTTAATTTTTAATTTATTGTTTTTATAATTATTCTATTTTTGTCAAAGGTAACTAAATAAAATACCTTTGTCTATCAGATTTTTTTTAGGAGGAAACATGTTTTGTCCAATATCATTACTTGTTGCGTATACCATGCCATCCAATTCTATTTCAACTTGTACCGCTTTGTCCAAAGGTTGACCTTTTTATAAATATATAAAAAATTAAAATTAAAATTACATTATTTTTTCTATATTTCACTTCCCTAAAAAACAAAAATTCTAATACCTCTTCCAAGATTAGTATCATCATCTTTTGTGCATGGCTCATCGACCTCAAGATCAAAATAATAATTTGGTTCTTTTTCAAAGGATGGAATTTCTTCATAAGAACATCCAGGGATATCTAAATGTGCATTAGATTATTAAACATAATTTTTTTTTTAATTATTATTTATTTTATTTACAATTTATAAAACCTTGTTAACGCTGTTCTATAGTTATGTACCTTTTTGAGTGTTGACAGCCATTTTTTTCACTGCTCTGTTATTTTTGGGAGTCATTGGTATGTCCATAAGTGTCAAAGGAAGGGGTGGTGAAGTGATCCCACTATTTGACGTTTCAATCCTTATTTCTCTTAAATAACGTGGAATTTTTTGAGTTTTTGATTTTGATTTTTTCATATCTGTTTGTAAAAATTGACTTTATTTTTATAGTTGTAATGATTAATAGATGTTAATTTTCATTTCATATATGCAAGTTGAAGATATACTAAAAACAAACATTTTCTGTATTAATAATACTAAAAATATATGATTAAATCGATTATCGAATGCTACTATCAATGTAAAATTGGATTTTGAGATTTCTATTAATTAAAGGATTATTAGACAGTACATTCTAGTTTAATCAACAAGTATATAGCTTACTTAAAGGTGAATAGCTTTATAAAAAAATAAGATACTATAAATAACAGTCTATTAAAGCTAAAGGAACAATGAACATAATTTTTGTCTTTCAATGTTCAGATAGAAAAGTTTTAACGGAATACTGAAAGTCAAATGTGTTGTCCCTTGTTCCTACTATTATTGCAAATCAATCAATGGTGAAAGGTAAAAGATGACACAGTTATTGGACTTACTATCAATAACTATTAAAATTGAAACTTACTATAAGTAACACTAAACATTTATACTTACAGTTTCTTATTAGTCGTTTAATTGAATTGTAATAATTAGTTTCCCTACATCCTCTTTTGGTGGCAATATTATGCAAGACACAGCAAACTAAGATGATTCTTGCTACTTTTTCTGTAGAATACTGCATTGCACCGCCAGATCTGTCCAGACATCGGAACCTCATTTTCAATAATCCAAAAGTCCTTTCGATGACACCCCTTGTGCTCTTGTGTGCTTCATTAAAACGAATATGTTTCCGGAGTTGGGGGTTATTATAGGGTGTCAGAAGCCATTCATAACAAGGGTAACCGGCATCCCCTGTAATTAAAAAAAAAAAATATTGATGTAAGTCATTCCAAAAAGACAAAATAATTTTTATTAGTTATTGAGGCTAGCGTCAAATTAGTATAAATTTATAGTAACAAATTAAAAATTTAATTATATAATGTGTTTTTTTTTCAAAATTTATTTATATATCCTTTGTTGAAAAAATATCAATGCACAAATGTGAGCCAATCAAACAAGGCCTCTAGGTGCATCAACCAATCGGCAGCTATTGAGCATATATCTAGATATGATTTTCAACAATTGATATAAAAAGAATAAAAAGTCAATTTGAAAGTCGTTTAAAATTACATGCTCTTTAAAAAACCTTTAAAAATTTTGGTTGAGTTCAATTCAAGCTTACCTAATAACCATCCCTCTGGCATTTCCCCATTTTCGAATTTTTGGTACAGTCCAGTCTGCCGCAGGATATAAGCGTCATGGCAGGAGCCAGGGTAATTTGATCTCACGCTGATAATTCTCATTTTGGGGTCACAAACCATCTGTACATTCAAGGAATGGCAGGACTTTCGGTTGCGGTAAATCTCCTCCCGTAACCGTGGCGGTCGAACTGCAATATGGGTACAGTCTATTGCCCCAAGAACATTTGGCATTCCAGCCACACTGTAGAATTGCGACTTTATCGATTGCCACTCTTCTGTGGTAGATGGTAGACAAACATATTCGGGGAATATATGCATGAGTGCATCGATAACTTTGGAAAGATGACGAGAAAAGGCAGACTGACTGAAACCAATGATGACGCTGGACACTGCCTGAAATGATCCGGTGGCAAAAAAGTGCAAGGCAGCAAGAAACTTTAGTATTCCGGGAATGGCCCTTGAACGAGCCGTCACAAGCTCTAGAAAATGTGCTATTTGAGCATATAAAGACAATATTGAATGTCGATCCAGACGGAACCTTTGAATAACCTCTCGATCGGAAAGGGCATCTAAAGGAACCCGAGGAAGGAATACCCGCTGTACTCGTAATCGCCTTCTTCGAACCGGATTTGGGGCATCAGGTTGACGAATTTGCCTTCTACCCCTCATTTGCATCAGACGAACAATATAAAGTTGAAGAAGTGTCTCCATAATGGCTAACAGGATCAAAAGTGAGTAACCATTCAATTGTACACCTCTTTTAAATCAGTTGTAGGCGTTGCTCTGATAGACCCTATTGTTTATTATGGTGCTCGCCACCTATTAGCTGGCGAGGGATTTTTAACGAGGTAGGTGCGGAGAAATTCACGAGCGTAGAAATAGATAGTTTAGTAATTCCTGTTTTGTGCGAGATTTATGTCGAGCGAGTATTTTCTAGCTACAAAAAAGACGAGAATTCAAGATTTGCGGGCAAGTTCGCTTGCCGTTTTTTAATATAAGGTTTTCAATGGATTCGTGGGATAGTACATACGGTTATTGATCCGCACGCAGAAATTTAGACGAAAATAGTCACAAAGACCTCGCAGACAGCTTAGTACATGGACTTAACACACACAAAATTGAATAGTGGCACTCCTCGGGCTTTTCCTCTTTATTTTATTTAATTATATATTCACCTGTTTAGTGTGTAGTGATTATATATCTCTATAGAGGAAATGGTGCTTGTGCATGAAATTAATCAAACCGAATGGAAAAATGATATAAAGAATACCACAATTCCCAAAGTATGCACTTTTAGCACTCTGGGCCCTAAACTATAGGGTGGGTGGTCCCTGCTGGGATTGGATAAAAATTAACTTTTATTGTAACCTTTTAAAAAACCAAATTGTTGGTTGAAATACACATACTATTAAAATACACTCCAGTACCATATACCAGTAATATCAACATATATTGGATCACCAGTAATCTGAATTAGGCCTGTCTATATTCACAGTCATGAATGATCCAAAAATTTTTTAATAACAAAATAGCGTTCGCTAAAACACTGTTACAGTGTACCTACATCAAAAAGTGATTACATGTGTGAGTTGGGTATATGTAATGAGAGAATGGGTAGAACATGTCCCCTCTCTTTATTAATCCCTGGATTACTGAATTCTAATATTAAATTGTGTTCAGTCTATATTGTAACATCAGTACACTGTGGTAATAGCTAGCTGCTACTACCAGGTCATATGAATAATTGTTCCGCCCAGCTAAGTCTGTGCGGTGTCAGAGTTGGTAATCACAATGAGTTAAAGTGCTGTTATTCCGGCATCACTTATATGTGAAGGGCTAAATATTTCTATTGTGGCTGAGTCTGGCACAACCCAGACTAGATAAGTTAAATATTTGTGAATTAGAGAGCCTTTCTAGTGGATCGATCTGGATACTAATGACCCAGATTGCCTTTATGAGTTTATCATTACTTGTTAGTCATAATGTTTCTTCAGATACACACCACTGCAACGCACCTCACACAGTTCTATATATGAATGTAGCTATATCTAATAGTTGTCTGTTACTCCCTCTGTTCAAGTCCTTAGGTATCACTGTATCAGACACCCTATGCTGCTATTTAGTACAAATTATAACTTGAGTACATTGCGGTAATGGCCTGCAGTTAATACCAGGTCATATCGTACATTGTTCAGCCAAGCTATGTCTGTACAGTGTCAGAGTTAGTAATTCTGTCTGTGCAGTCACAATGAGTTTAGGTGCTCTTATTTCGGTATCCACTATATATCAAAGGCTGTATAAATCTGATAAAGCTAAGTCTGGCACAACCCAGACTCAGTAAATTGGGTATCTATAAATTACAAAGTCTTTTTAGTGAGTCAATCTGGATAGTTATAACCCAGTTAGCCGATATAAATGTTTCATTGTTCATTCATCATGGTATTTGTTCATACACACACCTCTACAGATCATCTCGCACAATTCAATATATAAATAAAGCTAAGTCTGGCACAACCCAGGCTGTGAGTTTTTACTGTTATCAGTTATTTTTCATTCCAATCAGCTGTGCAGCACCCATACAGCTACGATTCTGTTATTCGCAGTCTGAGTAGAATATTGACTGTGAGTTTATATTTTCTACTGTCCACTCTGTTAATAGGCTATATATCAAGTTAAATTACTATCTGGCACAACCCAGGTTCTATATTGAATGTTTATATTTTACATAGCCTTGCAATGAATACGCCCGGTGTTTGCTGCCCGGTGCACTGATACAACCTTGTAAGCTAGATTGATCATTCAGACATTCATTCAGTTTAAATCCCTTGATTCATTATCGAGGGCACATAGTGTAATAGTGATATTGGGGTGTTGGTTTATACCATATCCCCAGATACACCCAAGTCACTCGCTACGAAGTATATTTTGAAGGTACAATTTTAGCGGTACATGGATAGATGGTACTGGGCAGTTAAAAATACACAAAAATTCGAGTGTGAAGGAATCGACACTCTCCCCTGACGCGTTTCGAGTGTGAAGGAATCGACACTTTCCACTCTCGAGTGTGAAGGAATCGACACTCTCCCCTGACGCGTTTCGCCCTATCGGGCGAAACGCGTCAGGGGAGAGTGTCGATTCCTTCACACTCGAATTTTTGTGTATTTTTAACTGCCCAGTACCATCTATCCATGTACCGCTAAAATTGTACCTTCAAAATATACTTCGTAGCGAGTGACTTGGGTGTATCTGGGGATATGGTATAAACCAACACCCCAATATCACTATTACACTATGTGCCCTCGATAATGAATCAAGGGATTTAAACTGAATGAATGTCTGAATGATCAATCTAGCTTACAAGGTTGTATCAGTGCACCGGGCAGCAAACACCGGGCGTATTCATTGCAAGGCTATGTAAAATATAAACATTCAATATAGAACCTGGGTTGTGCCAGATAGTAATTTAACTTGATATATAGCCTATTAACAGAGTGGACAGTAGAAAATATAAACTCACAGTCAATATTCTACTCAGACTGCGAATAACAGAATCGTAGCTGTATGGGTGCTGCACAGCTGATTGGAATGAAAAATAACTGATAACAGTAAAAACTCACAGCCTGGGTTGTGCCAGACTTAGCTTTATTTATATATTGAATTGTGCGAGATGATGTGTAGAGGTGTGTGTATGAACAAATACCATGATGAATGAACAATGAAACATTTATATCGGCTAACTGGGTTATAACTATCCAGATTGACTCACTAAAAAGACTTTGTAATTTATAGATACCCAATTTACTGAGTCTGGGTTGTGCCAGACTTAGCTTTATCAGATTTATACAGCCTTTGATATATAGTGGATACCGAAATAAGAGCACCTAAACTCATTGTGACTGCACAGACAGAATTACTAACTCTGACACTGTACAGACATAGCTTGGCTGAACAATGTACGATATGACCTGGTATTAACTGCAGGCCATTACCGCAATGTACTCAAGTTATAATTTGTACTAAATAGCAGCATAGGGTGTCTGATACAGTGATACCTAAGGACTTGAACAGAGGGAGTAACAGACAACTATTAGATATAGCTACATTCATATATAGAACTGTGTGAGGTGCGTTGCAGTGGTGTGTATCTGAAGAAACATTATGACTAACAAGTAATGATAAACTCATAAAGGCAATCTGGGTCATTAGTATCCAGATCGATCCACTAGAAAGGCTCTCTAATTCACAAATATTTAACTTATCTAGTCTGGGTTGTGCCAGACTCAGCCACAATAGAAATATTTAGCCCTTCACATATAAGTGATGCCGGAATAACAGCACTTTAACTCATTGTGATTACCAACTCTGACACCGCACAGACTTAGCTGGGCGGAACAATTATTCATATGACCTGGTAGTAGCAGCTAGCTATTACCACAGTGTACTGATGTTACAATATAGACTGAACACAATTTAATATTAGAATTCAGTAATCCAGGGATTAATAAAGAGAGGGGACATGTTCTACCCATTCTCTCATTACATATACCCAACTCACACATGTAATCACTTTTTGATGTAGGTACACTGTAACAGTGTTTTAGCGAACGCTATTTTGTTATTAAAAAATTTTTGGATCATTCATGACTGTGAATATAGACAGGCCTAATTCAGATTACTGGTGATCCAATATATGTTGATATTACTGGTATATGGTACTGGAGTGTATTTTAATAGTATGTGTATTTCAACCAACAATTTGGTTTTTTAAAAGGTTACAATAAAAGTTAATTTTTATCCAATCCCAGCAGGGACCACCCACCCTATAGTTTAGGGCCCAGAGTGCTAAAAGTGCATACTTTGGGAATTGTGGTATTCTTTATATCATTTTTCCATTCGGTTTGAGCTTAGTACATGGAGCCCTTTGTAGATAATCTTGCCAAAGTGGAGAATTTTAGATCATTAGTGATGGAGAATTTCACCCTTTTTCTTTGAGCATTCAGTGAGTCCAGCCACTGGGATGTCTGCAGCACATTTTATCTCCAAGCAGGAGAATCTTTGATCATTTTGACCTTAGAGAGAACTATGGAAAAATGTACAGTTTAGTACCTCTCTGCCCCCTCCCCCCACCACCTACTGAAAACATGATTACTTTAAAATGTTCTTGAGCACATAGCTTTTCGATAACCAGCAATTAAATACTGACATTTTCAGTATAGGTGGGGAATAGAACAGGCAAAACAGCTATTTTAAATGACAAAATAAAGGTAAAATAGCTATTTATAAACAATTTAATACACTCCAACAGGTAAAATGAATAATTGGGAACACATTAAGGAGGAGGAAAATGTCATAGTACACTGTCCCTTAAAGTTATGTTCTTTCATTTGTGTAACAGATAGATAGATAGATAGATAGATAGATAGATAGATAGATAGATAGATAGATAGATAGATGATAGACAGACAGAAGATAGATAGAGCTATGACAATTTCACCTGATATACTGTAATCAGTAAGATTTACCCAGCTCACTTAAACCATAGGAAATATGAACAGCAAAAGACAATACCCTATCATTTTCAAGTTCATGGCAACTTCCAGTTTATCTATGAACATAAACCATTTGAAACCTAAAATTGTGCTAAATGTTTTTGCGTATGAACTTTCCCAATAGTAATTGAATGTGTTTTTTAAATGAATATCTTTTCATTCAATTCATCTTCCTAATTTGCTTCAATTAGAATTTGATTGCAAACATATTGTTATTTTAATTTGCATCAAAGAATAAGTTAATGAAATAAAAAAACAAATTCAATAGATGATTTTGTTATTGCATATGTATTTCAATAACTATGGTACTGATCACAAAATATTGTTTAATACCTGTAATTAGCAGCATATTAACAGCTGCACGTGAGCTCTTTTTGATGTTGACACAATCAGCCATTTTCACTGTTTATCAAAATAATTTTCCTCAATATCTTTTTAAAAAAAATATATCCCTGTCCTGTTTTTACCTCATTGCAATTCTAATTCTTGATACTTAAAGGGACACTCAAGTCAAAATAAACTTTTATGATTTAGATAGAGCAGCAGTTTTAAGACACTTTCCAATTTACTTCCATTATCAAATTTTGCACAATCTTTTTATACTCACACTTTTTGGGGAACAAAATCCTACTAAGCATGTGCACAAGCTCACAGGGTATACGTATACTAGTCTGTGATTGACTGATAGACAAAGAAAGGTATACAATAATGATTAGCACTCCCCTCTGGTTAGAACTCCTGCCTTCCTACAGTCTCTCCCAAAGGCTGCCGAATCGATATAGGTTGTAGAAGGAGGCGCTGGTTCTTGAGAGGTTCCCAAGGGTTCCGCTCTGTCCACGGCTCTTCCAAGAGGACTGTATCTGTGTCTGATGAGAAAGTTCACATTGGCGTAGTGTTTCCAAACACCTTGTAAACAAGTGTAAAATACTCACAGAATAGTATTGGATAAACAGCTCCACAAGCGGTCAGGCTCAGGAAAAGGAACAAAACTTCTTTGAATATAAAAGGTATCTTTTATTTAGCTCAACGCGTTTCAACTGTAATACCGTCTTTTTCAAGAGCAGTTAAAAGATAGTATGGCTTACAAAAAGTCATATACAATGCCGCATCGCAGGCGGCTTTAAATACACAAGCATAAAACGTATCTGATACTTCATTGGATGAGGTCAGACTTACACCGGATAACAAAAAAACCTATTTGGGAACTAAATACGGCTTACATTAGCAGTTAAAATAAAACCTAATTAATATACATATAAAGAAGTATAGAAAGCTTATATAATTCCTTTGAGTTAAAACGTAAAAATTCATACCTAAACAATTGATATATTAACAGCCAATAAAAACATGTTATTTTTAAAATGCATTAACCAATCCCAGACCGCTTTCTTACCCAGTTCCCTTTCAAGTTGTTTTGTGTGTGGAAGTTCTCAAACAGTTCCGTTTATGTTTGTTCCGATCACATGCTGTTACGTGTCCAATGAGAGATGGTAATTAGATTTTGTTGTCAGTTCTTTAGAAATAAACAACTTGTTTTTTTTTTAAACAAGGCTATCGGACACAGAAAGGAAATATATGTCAGTTAGACTGCTTATAATGAACAACAGTTGCTTTCAAAATTCTCATAGTGAACAGGCAAATTAATACTTAGGTGATTTATATAGACAAACATACATATCAATACATCGGTGAAAAAGAGAGACACTTATATTGAATTAATCTACACAAATGCAGCAATTTTTGTATCTTTATATAGACCCAATTGTGCATATGTCTTTAGTGTATGGATCAATTTAAGTTCTCTTTGGTCTAAATATTTGGCCATATCGCCCCCTCTCCAGTATATTTTAACTCTCTATTCCTATTCCTAACCATAGGAAGGTCTCTTTTTTAAAATATTGACAATTGTTACAGTTTATTGGTATTCCATGATCTTCATGGGCTTTATCTATTTTATTGAGGTGTTCTAATATTCTTGTTTTTAGAAATCTTGATGTTTGACCTAAGTATTGACTTTTGCTCTCACATTGCAACAAATAACACAATTTATGCTTACCTGATACATTAATTTCTCTTGTGGTGTATCCAGTCCACGGATCATCCATTACTTGTGGGATATTCTCATTCCCAACAGGAAGTTGCAAGAGGACACCCACAGCAGAGCTGTTATATAGTTCCTCCCCTAACTGCCATATCCAGTCATTCGACCGAAAACACGCAGAGAAAGGAGAAACCATAGGGTGCAGTGGTGACTGTAGATTAAATGAAAAAATTACCTGCCTTAAAATGACAGGGCGGGCCGTGGACTGGATACACCACAAGAGAAATACATTTATCAGGTAAGCATAAATTGTGTTCTCTCTTGTAAGGTGTATCCAGTCCATGAATCATCCATTACTTGTGGGATACCAATACCAAATCTAAAGTACACGGATGAAGGGAGGGACAAGGCAGGTACTTAAATGAAAGGTACCACTGCCTGTAAAACCTTTCTCCCAAAAATAGCCTCCGAAGAAGCAAAAGTATCAAATTTGTAGAATTTTGAAAAAGTATGAAGCGAAGACCAAGTCGCCGCCTTGCAAATCTGTTCAACAGAAGCCTCATTTTTAAAGGCCCAAGTGGAAGCCACAGCTCTAGTAGAATGAGCTGTAATCCTTTCAGGAGGCTGCTGTCCAGCAGTCTCATAGGCTAAGCGGATTATGCTTCTTAGCCAAAAAGAAAGAGAGGTTGCTGAAGCCTTTTGACCTCTCCTCTGTCCAGAGTAGACAACAAACAAAGCAGATGTTTGACGAAAATCTTTAGTAGCTTGTAAGTAAAACTTTAAAGCACGAACCACGTCAAGATTGTGTAATAGACGTTCCTTCTTTGAAGAAGGATTAGGACACAAGGATGGAACAACAATCTCTTGATTGATATTCTTGTTAGATACCACCTTAGGTAAAAACCCAGGTTTGGTACGCAGGACTACCTTATCCGTATGGAAGATCAGATAAGGAGAATCACATTGTAAAGCAGATAGCTCAGAGACTCTACGAGCCGAGGAAATAGCTACCAAAAAAAGAACTTTCCAAGATAAAAGTTTGATATCTATGGAATGAAGAGGTTCAAACGGAACTCCTTTAAGAACCTTAAGAACCAAATTTAAGCTCCATGGGGGAGCAACAGGTTTAAACACAGGCTTGATTCTACCAAAGCCTGACAAAATGCCTGAACGTCTGGAACATCTGCCAGACGCTTGTGTAAAAGAATAGACAGAGCAGAAATCTGTCCTTTTAAGGAACTAGCTGACAATCCTTTTTCCAAACCATCTTGGAGAAAAGATAATATCCTGGGAATCCTGACCTTACTCCATGAGTAACCCTTGGATTCACACCAATAAAGATATTTACGCCATATTTTATGGTAAATTTTCCTGGTGACAGGCTTTCGTGCCTGTATTAAGGTATCAATGACTGACTTGGAGAAACCACGCTTTGATAAAATCAAGCGTTCAATCTCCAGGCAGTCAGTCTCAGAGAAATTAGATTTGGATGGTTGAAAGGACCCTGAAGTAGAAGGTCCTGGCTCAGAGGCAGAGTCCATGGTGGAAAGGATACGTGTCCACCAGATCTGCATACCAGGTCCTGCGTGGCCACGCAGGCACTATCAAAATCACCGATGCTCTCTCCTGCTTGACCTTGGCAATCAGTCGAGGGAGCAGAGGAAACGGTGGAAACACATAAGCCAGGTTGAAAGACCAGGGCTCTGCTAGAACATCTATCAGCGTCGCCTTGGGATCCCTGGACCTGGATCCGTAACAAGGAATCTTGGCGTTCTGGCGAGACGCCATGAGATCCAGTTCAGGTTTGCCCCAATGATGAATCAATTGTGCAAACACCTCCGGATGGAGTTCCCACTCTCCCGGATGAAAAGTCTGATGACTTAGAAAATCCGCCTCCCAGTTCTCTACACCTGGGATATGGATAGCTGATAGGTGGCAAGAGTGAGTCTCTGCCCAGCGAATTATCTTTGAGACTTCTAACATCGCTAGGGAACTTCTTGTTCCCCCTTGATGGTTGATGTAAGCCGCAGTCGTGATGTTGTCCGACTGAAATCTGATGTACCTCAGAGTTGCTAACTGAGGCCAAGCCTGAAGAGCATTGAATATCGCTCTCAGTTCCAGAATATTTATTGGAAGGAGTGTCTCCTCCTGAGTCCACGATCCCTGAGCCTTCAGGGAGTTCCAGACTGCACCCCAACCTAGAAGGCTGGCATCTGTTGTTATAATTGTCCAATCTGGCCTGCGAAAGGTCATACCTTCAGACAGATGGACCCGAGATAGCCACCAGAGAAGAGTATCCCTGGTCTCTTGATCCAGATTTAGTAGAGGGGACAAATCTGTGTAATCCCCGTTCCACTGACTGAGCATGCATAGTTGCAGTGGTCTGAGATGTAGGCGTGCAAACGGCACTATGTCCATTGCCGCTACCATTAAGCCGATTACTTCCATGCACTGAGCCACCGAAGGGCGAAGGAATGGAATGAAGAACACGGCAGGAATTTAGAAGCTTTGATACCCTGGACTCCGTCAGGTAAATTTTCATTTCTACAGAATCTATCAGAGTCCCTAGGAAGGAAACTTTTGTGAGTGGGGATAGAGAACTCTTTTCCTCGTTCACTTTCCACCCATGCGATCTCAGAAATGCCAGTACTACGTCCGTATGAGACTTGGCAATTTGGAAGTTTGACGCCTGTATCAGGATGTCGTCTAAATAAGGGGCCACTGCTATGCCCCGCGGCCTTAGGATCGCCAGAAGCGACCCCAGAACCTTTGTAAAGATTCTTGGGGCTGTAGCTAATCCAAAGGGAAGAGCTACAAACATGTAATGCCTGTCTAGAAAGGCAAACCTGAGAAACCGATGATGATCTTTGTGTATCGGAATGTGAAGATAAGCATCCTTTAAATCCACTGTAGTCATATATTGACCCTCCTGGATCATAGGTAGGATGGTACGAATAGTTTCCATCTTGAATGATGGAACTCTGAGGAATTTGTTTAAGATCTTTAGATCCAAAATTGGTCTGAAGGTTCCCTCTTTTTTGGGAACCACAAACAGATTTGAGTAAAAACCCTGTCCCTGTTCCTCATTTGGAACTGGATGGATCACTCCCATAACTTGGAGGTCTCGTACACAGTGTAAGAAAGCCTCTCTCTTTATCTGGTTTGCAGATAATTGTGAAAGGTGAAATCTCCCTTTTGGGGGGGAAGCTTTGAAGTCCAGAAGATATCCCTGGGATATAATCTCCAATGCCCAGGGATCCTGGACATCTCTTGCCCACGCCTGGGCAAAGAGTGAAAGTCTGCCCCCTACTAGATCCGTTACCGGATAGGGGGCCGTTCCTTCATGCTGTCTTAGAGGCAGCAGCAGGCTTTTTGTCCTGCTTACCTTTGTTCCAGGTCTGTTTGGTCTCCAGACCGTCTTGGACTGAGCAAAAGTTCCCTCTTGTTTTGCATTAGAGGAAGTTGATGCCGCCCCTGCCTTGAAGTTTCGAAAGGCACGAAAATTAGACTGTTTGGCCCTTGATTTGGACCTGTCCTGAGGAAGGGCATGACCTTTTCCTCTAGTGATATCAGCAATAATCTCCTTCAAACCAGGCCCGAATAGGGTCTGCCCCTTGAAGGGAATGTTAAGTAGCTTAGATTTTGAATTCACGTCAGCTGACCATGATTTAAGAACATAGCGCCCTGCGCGCCTGTATAGCAAAAGCAGAATTCTTAGCCGTTAGTTTAGTCAAATGGACAATGGCATCAGAAACAAAAGAATTGGCTAGCTTAAGTGCTCTAAGCTTGCCAAGTATGTCATCCAATGGAGTCGCTACCTGTAAAGCCTCTTCCAGAGACTCAAACCAGAATGCCGCAGCAGCAGTGACAGGAGCAATGCATGCAAGGGGCTGTAGGATAAAACCTTGTTGAATAAACATTTTCTTAAGGTAACCTTCTAATTTTTTATCCATTGGATCTAAAAAAGCACAACTGTCCTTGACAGGGATAATAGTACGCTTTGCTAGAGTAGAAACTGCTCCCTCCACCTTAGGGACTGTCTGCCATAAGTCACGTGTGGTGGCGTCTATTGGAAACATTTTTCTAAAAATAGGAGGGGGAGAGAACGGCACACCTGGTCTATCCCATTCCTTATTAATAATTTCTGTAAACCTTTTAGGTATTGGAAAAACATCAGTACACACCTGCACTGCATAGTATTTATCCAGTCTACACAATTTCTCTGGCACTGCAATTGTATCACAGTCTTTCAGAGCAGCTAAAACCTCCCTGAGCAACACGCGGAGGTGTTCAAGCTTAAATTTAAATGTAGAAATATCAGAATCAGGCATCTTTCCTGAGTCAGAAACATCACCCACAGACTGAAGCTCTCCTTCCTCAGCTTCTGCATATTGTGAGGCAGTATCAGACATGGTTCTTAAAGCGTCAGTATGCTCTGCATTTCATCTAACCCCAGAGCTATCTCGCTTACCTCTAAATTCAGGTAGTCTGGCTAATACGACTGACAGTGTATTATCCATGACTGCCGCCATGTCTTGTAAAGTAATCGCTATGGGCGCCCTAGATGTACTTGGTGCCATTTGAGCGTGAGTCCCTTGAGCGGGAGTCAAAGGATCTGACACGTGGGGAGAGTTAGTCGGCATAACTTCCCCCTCGTCAGATTCCTCTGGTGATAAATTTTTTAAAGACAAAATATGATCTTTATTGCTTAAAGTGAAATCAGTACATTTGGTACACATTCTAAGAGGGGGTTCCACCATGGCTTTTAAACATAATGAACAAGGAGTTTCCTCTATGTCAGACATGTTTGTACAGACTAGCAGTGAGACTAGCAAGCTTGGAAAACACTTTAAATCAAGTTAACAAGCAAATATAAAAAACGGTACTGTGCCTTTAAGAGAAACAAATTTTGTCAAAATTTGAAAAACAGTGAAAAA
This sequence comes from Bombina bombina, assembly GCF_027579735.1. NCBI lineage: Eukaryota > Metazoa > Chordata > Amphibia > Anura > Bombinatoridae > Bombina > Bombina bombina. Next base: position 626,557,759 of record NC_069503.1, on the reverse strand, counting down.
AGGCAGTAAATCAAACGAAATTTTTACAGTGTATGTAATAAGCTAACATAGCATTGCACCCACTTGCAAATGGATGATTAACCCCTTAGTTCAAAAAACGGATCAAAAAAACGATATAGACGTTTTTTAACAGTCGCAACAAACTGCCACAGCTCTGGACTTTGGAAAGCCTTTGAGCCCTTTAGAGATGTCCTATAGCATTCAGGGGACTTCTGAGGGAAGCTGGATGTCTCAGTCTGTAATTTTAACTGCGCAAAAAAAGCGCTAAAATAGGCCCCTCCCACTCATACTACAACAGTGGAAAGCCTCAGGAAACAGTTTCTAGGCAAACTTTAAGCCAGCCATGTGGAAAAAACTAGGCCCCAATAAAGTTTTATCACCAAAGCATATATAAAAACGATTAAACATGCCAGCAAACGTTTTATATTGCAATTTTATAAGGGTATTACCCCTGAGAGTAAGCATGATACCAGTCGCTATTAAATCACTGTTATCAGGCTTAACTTACATTAATCCGGTATCAGCAGCATTTTCTAGCATTTTCCATTTCTAGAAAAAATTGTAACTGCACATACCTCATAGCAGAGTAACCTGCACGCCATTCTCCCACTGAAGTTACCTCTCTCCTCAGACATATGTGAGAACAGCAATGGATCTTAGTTACAACCTGCTAAGATCATAGAAAACTCAGCAGGGCCGGACTGGGAAATCAGACCAGCCCTGGAAAATTGTATAGACCAGCCCAGCCACGCCCCCTCCATCCCAGTCACGCCCCCTCCATCCCAGTCATGCCCCTTCCAGCCCAGCCACGCCCCCTCCAGCCCAGCCAACTATGCTCTCTGGTCTCCAATTAAACTCACGCTCCACCTTACTGTCTTAATATGAATACAAACTATTCATATTAAATTTAAAAAATAAAACAAATACGTGAAAAATATTTGCCTACAAGTCATAATTGTTATATATATAATTTCAGTAATAAACTTATTAGGACTTATTACATAACATGGAGCTCTAAGCAAAACAGCTATAAAAGGGATCGTCAGAACATTATATTTTATAAGGTGAAAATAAAATACAATAGAACATTTTTTTTGTTATTGATCAATTATAATCAACTAATTATGCTTTACTCAATGCAGCTGAAATTCCAGCACCCACCCTGGCTGTGCTACTGTTGCTTCCTACCTACCCTTGGGCTGTTTGTTGTATAGGATCTGGGTAACAAAAGAAGCTTGTGTCCTGCAAGCTGGGATTTACTGAGAACTTGGAAGCTACATATCAGGGGATCAGTTAGGGAAGGAAAAGGGAATATTGTGTAAAAGTCATAGGCTGGTATTTAATGTGTTGGCACAGAAAAAAATCCCCTGTGTTTGGCTCTAAAACATGTGTAAAATGTCTTCAGTGTCTTTAACCCCTCAAAGGTCATGGATATGTTTTGCAGACTCTAAAAGGCAGGGGTAAGTCTAGTAGTTGCTCTCATGCAGCATGCTCTGGGGGGAAAGGTCACTGTCAGTATATGTCCTCTACTAGTCTTGTACTGGAGTCTGGACTTCACACAGTCAGTCACTAACTTATGACTGAAACAACTGATAGATTTGGAAAAAGACACACCATTAAAAGATATATCAGTTGTAATACTGAAGGAGTCATTTATGCTTTGCGCTGTAGCTGTGATCTAATTTACATTGGTATGACGACACGAAAATTAAGAACAAGATTAATGGAACATCTCAGAAATATCAAGAATGCGTCCAAAGACCTTGAAAACGGCAAAACATTGACAAGTGTGGCTATGCATTTCTTACAATACCATCAGTCAAATCAGGAGGAATTAAAATGTTGGGGTATAGAAAAAATCAGTTTAGGAATAAGAGGAGGCGATCTAGAATCAGCACTGCTCAAGGCTGAAAGTAGATGGATCTATTTACTTGACACAGTTTCCCCCAAAGGTTTAAATGAACAGAACAACTTCTATATCTTCTTATAAAACAGAATAAAGTATGTACATCATTTAATCAACTTATGAGTAAAGATAGCAGAAGTAGTACATGAATTACAAACTACCTATGTACATCCTGAAACAACTTCAACCTAAGATCTCATCTTAATTAATAAATAAATATATCCAGTATATATCACAAATATATATACAAAACCTAGAAATCTATTAATATTATTCACATCACACAATCATAGATTTTCACCAATAGCACACCAACAAACACTCATCACAGGCAAGGCCACTTTATTATTTAAAATATAACATTGAAAGATATAGCACCATAATAGGAAAATAAGTAAGCACCAGTCACCGAATAGATAATCAATAACATGCATATTGCAGAAATACACTATCACAATATTTTAACTTGACATTCACTCACTTTTAAAGATTGGCTATTTTAGAATAAGACCACTTTGAATTATTATTCTCTAACTTATTTGAACCATATTATTCAATTTGTAATTTTATTTTAATTTTATTATTTTTTATTCTTCACTCTCATTTTGAAACACATCACATTCACTCACCTACCACAATGAACAATCATCACATGTTTGAATTATATACTTAGAGTGACAACTCTCTACGTTAAACTAGCATAATACAGTGTAGATCTTAGGATAATATAGAGGAAAATACACAGCAAAATCAGACACAATGTATATTACTAATAGATCAATCCATTATTTAATCTAGTCGATCCACAAGAGAAGAATAAATGATCTTCCATTAAGATCCAAAATATTTTGGAGAAATTAGATGACAGACATAGGATCATCTTATTAATAGAAATTCTTCATCATCCAAGAATTCCAAGATAGAATATAAACTCTATCAGCCCACTACCTGTTATCCTTCAATAATATGAATGATTATTAAGACAAAAATACAATAACAGGCAGGATGATATAATTAAGATAGGACTAGTTAGACCATTGATATAATGACATCAGATTTAATATTATTTTTTCACTATTAAATAACATCAAAACTGAATAAATAAATAATAACAAAACATCCACAATTGAGACATAAAGAGACAAACAGAAGATAATAAAATAATATTTATAATGCAATGAGACTATCATTAAAATAAATAGATCAGTAGCATATATAATAATAAATTGATCTGTATGTCTTCTCAATATACACACTATAGGAACCAATATAAGGTATATACCACCTTTTGTTCCGAATACTAAAAATGAGTGACAGCGATCTAATCCAATCCGGAATATGAGGAGGCGGGACTTCCGGTTGACCGACACGTAAATATGCAAACATTGGGCCGCTCGCTGCCTTTGAGAAAGCCCATAACGGGCGAAACATGTCAGAGTAGTGAACAGGAAAGCCTATTTTAATTTCAATGTCTAGATAGTTTCTAGAATTAGCCAACGAATTTATAGTTTAATGGTATAATTGTGGTGGCCATTGGTCAATCTTTACTGGTACCGGTCTATACGATAATAGAGCAGATTACACTGCAAACACCGATAAGGTTATAATTAGAAGGTATCAGTCGAATTGACTAAAATGGGAAACCAGTAAAATTTGAACAGTATATAATAGCGGGAACCTTTTTCAATCTAAATTGTCCTTTGTAAGATACAAAAATGACCTAATATGAATTGCGGTCACTAAAGTTTGGGGAATCATAATAACTGGCTAAGATTTATAACATATAATTTCCACAGACTAAGAGGAGATTATATCATACCGATATGTGCATGATTAGATACACAGCGAATGAAAGAAATTATTGTTTCCCATAACTTTAGCTAACTCGTAGGAGACTTAAAATTGATATTCTTATGTTATGCTGTCATGAGACAGAGGAATAATCAGTATTGTGTTATATTGATTAGATTATTTTTTATTAAATAAAACACTGTGATATGTACTAATCTGGACATTACTATACTGTAAAATATTGTGAATAACAGAGAACAAATATTTATATACTCTGTGCCTTACGAGGCTCCAATGTGCCTGAAAATTAAGAGAGAAGTGGACACACATTAACTCATGATATTGTAACATTATAGACAATTATATCAAAAACACCTACATAAGAAACAAGCTGGCAAATTAGGAATGAAGAACAATGTGCATAAAAACCTATGTACCAATCTCTTAGTTACCCTTATATTAATATTACTATAAGTGTGGATAATACTAAAGTGATAAGCACTCAAACTAAACATAAATATACAAGTTATAATTATTATACACATCAACACTGTATTAAGAGTGTTTACTATAGAACAGACTTAGCATTAGCTAATAAACCTGAACCACTTTATAAAAAACAACACAGCTAATGTGGAAAATAATTAACCCAGGATTAGTAGGGAACGAACGCATTTACTAGTATCCCAGTGGCATAGTGTCACTAAACACATGAAATTACTTAGTGGGTCAAAATAGATTCACATACACAACTTGAATATCACAAGTGGAGCTCCCACATTCAATTTACCCCTATTATATTTGAGGGAATCTCACAGCGAGACGGATATATATATATTAGTAGCGCTAGTCTGTCTATGACACCTATGTCCTTTTGGACAATCCAGTTATTCTACATTTAGTATCCCCTATTCGACTGTAGAACGATAATCAGGTACTCTGGTAACCACAACACTCATTTAACCAGATGACATAAGATCTGAGAATCACAGGTTTAACATAACACCTATTATAAATATTAAAGTCAATGACACTGACTACTTATATTATTACTAACAATTGTTAACAATAATTGTCATTGGACACATGACAGTTTATCTGGTACAGACTTCCCGTATATTAGCCACAGGGGACTTACCAATACAATAAATAATTGGAAATAAGGTACCCTTTTGGCACCCCCTCTATCAATTATATTATTTGGCTATATCCATTACAATAATTACACTGGTAATGTAATAGATGTCTGTAAATTTGACATCACAGTACAGGATTATCTATAGAATTCTATCTAACATTGGGCTTTTAATCATTTGAGTGTTGTTTTGTAAGTACCATTCTATTTTAATTGTTTTTTCAATAAAAGTTATATTTTAAATTAAACTGAGAAGTCCAACCCCTAGTCTGGGCTATAGAGTGCTACAAGTGCGTACTTTGGAGTGAAACGTCTTGTTTCTCTTTTTGTTAGTTTAGAATAAAATTCGCACAAGCACCAACCCACAATACTAACCCATACAATACTAGGTATTTGATATTAATAGTGGGGCTAGCCTTTATAGTGCCATTGTAAAACACCCTTCTTGCGCACTAACTTATATATCACTTGAGAGATTAATTTGTGTGGTGATCTTCTAAGTTCTGTCCTGACTCCTGACCGATCACAATGTTTGCCTCTGCTAGTGCTCAGTGCAGTGCTGCTCTGCTTTTTTGCTGCTGGCCTCAGGGGCCTGCTGCTGCCTGCTGCCCAGTGCCCAATAAATTACTTACCAACTAAGTTACCATCCTGAAGTTCCTTCCTGCCATCGCCCCGCCTCTGAGGCGAGGTCTCTTCAGACTCAGTTCAGTCCCTGTGGACGGTCTGCACCCTGGCTGCAGTGCTCCCACTGTCTGCTTTCCACACGTTCCCCTATGTGCCGTGGCCTGGCTCACTCCTGACTGATGAGGAGACGCATCCGCTCCCAGGCTGAGGCTCCCGCTCCCTCCAGTATGTCACGTGGTGAGACAGTCAACTCTCGTGACATCACACAGCCGCCGCCCCGCCCCACCTGCTGACCCAGCCCACATATGATGATCCTCCGGACCGAGTCCTCCTTCCTGGTGGCCCAGTCAGTGTGGCCAAGGCCCTCCCCTGGCCCTCAGTGTGAGTGACACTATAGACAGACTGAGACTGAGCCTGTGACTGTGTGAGACGAGACAGACACAGACTCAGTCATTGTCTGAGTAAAAAAATTAATTATTTATGATTTGCAAGGCAATCCGCACCGGCACTACTGGCTATAAGGGCTATAAAAGTGATTTGTGAAAGTGACACTGATCGTGAACTGACACAGTGAGTGACTGAGGAGTAAAGTTTACAGTTTATTGACTAGTCACTGTCAGAGTGAGGCAGCAGCAGTCCGATGGAGTCTGGAGAGGGGTATAATAAGGGGTTACAAAATATAAATTAGAAGTTTAATAATTATAACAACTTTTACTACACGGATACTGCAGCAGTGGGGAGGAGGGGACTATACTAACTGTGTGTATAAGGGACTGACTGACTGGTGTGGATGATACCTTACTGGCAGGCGCGGCCACAATTTAGCAAAACTGCAATAATTTATACAGCAGCCCGGTTGATGCCAGCCAGCCCAGCTGAGCTGCCGGCCGGCGGCCCACCGGGATTTTTCTCGGTATCCTGGCTGCTCAATCCGGCCCTGAAACTCAGGCAGATTCTTCTTCTATTTACTGCCTGGGATAAAATAGTACAACTCCGGTACCATTTAAAATAACAAACTTTTGATTGAAGATAAAAAACTAACTATATTTCACCACTCTATCTTACTACCTCCATGCGTGTTGAGAGTTGCAAGAGAATGACTGGATATGGCAGTTAGGGGAGGAGCTATATAACAGCTCTGCTGTGGGTGTCCTCTTGCAACTTCCTGTTGGGAATGAGAATATCCCACAAGTAATGGATGATCCATGGACTGGATATACCTTACAAGAGAAATATCACATTTTTGGTTTTACATGTAATGAAATCCTTGATTTCATATGTTTTCCCAGTAACTGATGAAATGCATGTTTTTTGTGTTCTCTTAGTGTAGTTGCATCCTTTACATCTTCCACATGTATAAAAACCTGTGAAATCACTAATTTAGACAGGCTTTTTTGGAGCCATCCCGTTGGAGCCAATTTTGTTTAAGGTTGTGACCTTTTCTAATTATAGTGGGTTTTTTCGGGATAGTAGAGCCCAAAAAATCATCATCTTTCAGAATGTGCTAATGTCTTTCTATTATTTTCTTCATGGCAAAATGTTCTGCATTATAGGTTGTTTCAAATTTCGGAAAATTGGTCATATTATATTCTCTTTCTTTGTTTGACTTAGTAATTTAGATCTATCTCTATTCCTTATTTCTAATCTTTCTAACACCAAGATTTCATTTTTATAGCCATCCTCCAAAAATCTGTGTTTTAGAATATTTGACTGGTTGTCATAGTCCTCCAAATTGCTGCAGTTCCTTCAGATTCTTAGGAACTGTCCCTTGGGTACTGCTTTTAGCCAATTTGGATAATGACAACTATCATATTTGATATAAGTATTGGTATCACATTCCTTGAAAAAGGTCTTGCTATGTATTACATTGTCTTCTACATATAAACTAAGATCAAGGAAGTTTATTTTATGCTTGTTATATTCTGGAGTTAAGCGAATTGACATATTATTGGTATTAGCCACAAATTGGGTTAGTTTGGATTCCCCTCCATTCCAAATACAGATCACATCATGTGATTAGCTGATGTCTGTCGCATGATACAGGGGGCCGGACAATGGGAGAAAAAATAAATTTGTCAAAAAAAAAATCTACTGCTTATTTCAAATTCAGAGTAGGTATTAAATTATTGTCTTTTTATTATGTACTTGTTAATTATACAATTCTACTGCATTGAGTGGTCCTTTAATGACACATTTACAAGGTAATTTCACTTATCCAATTCCATAGCTGAAATAAACTCCAGAAAACACTTTTTCTGATTATTATCGAGTATCTCAAATGTTTTTGAATATAACATTGGTTTTGCCAGAGGCAAAACACACTGACATTACCTCCCCCCTATTTTGGAAAATATTAGGAAGCAACATCACCAAACAGATACAAATGCTACCTGCTTAATATTAAAAAACAATAATAATCACTTTGGACGTAATAAAAATGAGCCATATCCAAAACCACTTTACCGATAATGCCCAATTTAACACCCCTAAAAAGACATATACACACATGTCTATAGTTTGGGGACATAACAAGTTAATTGCACATGTCAGCAATTAGCATCACTACACACAAAAGGGATCAATTAATACCAGGACCTGTTATGTAATAGCTAAACTCACAAAGTTGTCATAAATCATGCACATTTGTTTTTTGGATTACGAAATCAGGGAATTAACAAGGTGGGTAATGGTTTTAAGGACGACTGTTTTATTTGTTAGGACAATGTATAAAAAAGGAAAATGGAAAAAGTGTTTTTTAAATGGCAGTTTTTCAGTACAGGAAAAGCAAAATAATTGAACCATATATATGTGTATACGTATGTTTTATATATATATTTATTGGGTATGTGCATTTGTATCCTTTGTGAAGATCCGAATGTGGAAGTAAGCAGCTGCACGTTCCCTTCAGATATTTTTTATTATTTGATTCCTGTAAAAGTTCTCCACTCTAAGATCTGGATTTGCACAGATCTTAGAGTGGGGATCTTTTACCGGAATCAATCTGGCTACGAAAATATCTGAAGGGAAAAAGTGGCTGCTTACTTCCGTATTCAGATATGCATGAAGTGGAGCACTACTATGCTCTAACCCCACTCAAGTTAAATCAATAGCGTTTTTATTTTGCACTTGTATTGCAAATTCACAGTAATATGCTAGTGCTTGAAAATCTGGAATGTTTAATTGTACTTTTTGAAATAACTAAAAAAGACTCTAAAATCTATAAATAATGACAAATATCCCAAAAACACATTACTACAGCACCTTCAAGAAAGTGTATATGAAATGCCAATGAACACATATCATTTTACATTACAGAGCACAGGAATAGGTAGAGGGAACATAGAACATGATAGAACTTGATAGAAAAAATTTAAAGAATAAAAATTTTTTTTTCAATAGATAAAAACAGAAGCCCCATCTAGTCTGCCCATATTCCTTTCCAGAAGGTAAGCTTAATGCTTAGGATAATCTTATGAATACTCCAGTCCAGTCTTAAATACCCTTTCAGGATTTGTGCTTATCACTTCTGTTGGTAGTACAGTACAGTGTAAAAGAAGTGATTCTATTTGTACGTAATGACGGTATCAGTTTGGTGTGTTTATGTTGAGTTTGAGTTGTTACGGTATCCTATGTTCTTGATTACAAACATTAAACATAAAATAAAATTTTGATAGTACATAAATTATCTGAGCAAATAAATTGGTGATCAATTAAGTTTATCAGTTAACCCTACATAGCAAAACAATAATACATTTATTAATCTTGGGCAGTAAAGTCAATGACATGAGTACAGCAAAATATGATTTTCTGTAAAGCTATTTGGAATTTGAACTTTAATTTTCTTACTCTATATGCTTAAATATTATATCATTTAAACTAATGTACTGGAATAGCAGAATTTACATGTTAAGCCTTGGAAAAAAATACTTTTAATTTTCTACTTTAAAAGACTAATATAATTGTTTAGCTGATGATTTTCTACATATTATATAGTTTAATAGATCAATTTGTTCACGGAACAACAATCACTTAAAAAATCTTTAATTAAACAAACATTCCAATGAGAAATTGGATTAGAATAACAAGACAAACTATAATGATTTTCTCATAGCCAGAGGGACTTCATCACAGTTTGATTCCTTCTAGAAATGAGAAACAGTGGCATTAAATTTTTGTTTAAAACACTTCCTTCTGCAAATCTATCCTATTTAAAATATAGCAATAAGTAAAGTGATATCTATCTACTGTATCTATATTTAGATTTTATAAATATACAGAAAGGGAAGTGCACTCTCAGGAACGAATACCAGCTAGCTCAATAACTTAGCTTGTTCTATGGCGATTTACCACCTGGGTGCAACTTCTATTCTAGCCCAATAATGCTTTTCATGTAGAAGAACTTTCCTGAAGTATATCAGTCTGATCCAATCTAACAAGGTCAGTTCAGCCCCAAAATACCAGGCAATCCTTCTCTGAACAAGGAACATGCAACCCCAGGCAATTGTTTTGACCTTCGTTGGGCCTTGCCTCATGAAGTTTATACACCTAAAAAGGGTGGGATTACAAGGTATACATTTTTTTTTAATCTGCACAGTTAGATCACATGGCTTTTGAAAGGGCTTTGTCTGAAACATTGCCTATGTCTCTTATGCTTGGAATAAATTGAAAAAAAAAGAATATTTGGAGTGCTTCAATCTTTTTTCATGTTTATATGTATCTGCCCCTTAAGATTAAGATATTATGATTTACATATACCTGTATACATATATATATATATATATATATATATATACATGGATGCACAATTCAGGAAAGTGGCTTCTTAGGCTAATAGGATACTAGCATGTATAAAAAGAAGTATTGATGCAAGGGAGGGAAGCATGATTCCCCTTAAATATGGAGTGCAGTTCTGGGGACCAATCTCTAAAAAAAGACATTGCAGACTTAGAAAAAAAATCCTATTGAGGCCACAAAACTAATAAAGGGGAGTGAATAATTTAAGCAATGTGGAGATTTTAGCTAAACTGGGTCTGTTTTCTCTAGAAAAAGGCGCTTGAGAAGTGGCATGATTACGCTTATATAAATATATTAAAGGCCCATTGAAAAAGATAACAGACACTCTGTCTTTTCCAAGAACATTTTTGTGACAAGAAGTCACAATTTAAGGCTGGAGGAAAGGAGATTTAAGCAACGTAATCTTTTTTTCAATGTAAAAGCAATTAAATTGTGGAACTTACTACCTAAGGAGGTAGTAAATGCCAATACATTAGATACATTAAAAATGGTTTAGATACTTTTCTGGCTAGAAACAGAATTTAGGGATATGAATTCTGGCGTTAAATGCGTCTTTTTTAATAGGATTAATTTAAGATGAACTTGACCTTTTATTGTAGATAAATTAAGATTTGTATAGGTTGAAGTCGATGGACAGTACTGTGGAGAAGTCTTAGGCCACCATTAGATTTGTTGTTTTAGCAATGATATAATGACCATATATAATTATTTCTCAGTCTCTTTATTAGAATACAACCAGAAAATACAGGATATTTGTTTTCAGTATTACAAATCAGAAAAAATGCTTCTATAGGTTAAGGTGGCAAGTATTTAATGTGACCTCCCCTTAAACTTGAGCAATAGCAGCACCTGGCTCTCATAAACCTAAATGGAATGGAACCCTAAATAATGTCATTGCTAGCACCTCTATTTGTCCTACTATTTCATGTCAAAATGACTGCTGTGGAAAAGCCCTATTACACCAGGTTTGTGCAAGACATGCTTGAGCATTACATAAGCATGTGATATGAGTTTAATCAATTGGAAGCTTGATAATAAGTCCAGCTTTCAATCACATCATTCCATTCAAAATTCCAAAGATCACAGAATTTGGCAGGCATAAAATCATACTTTTGTATTAGCAAGGTCATTCTCAAAGGGAATAAGCAAATAAACTAAATGCTCAACATGTGGTATACAAACTGTTATAAAGAAAAAAAGACTGGAAGGCCAAGAAAACTTTTAAAATCTGATGAGAAGTTTTTCAGCATTTCTTCTTTGAAATACAGGAAGAAGTCCAGCACTGACCTGGCTCAGCATCTGGCAGCTTCATAGGGATGCAAAGTTGACCCTTCTTCAGTCCGAAAAAGCATGGTCAGGAATGGTCTTTGTGGAAGGAAAGCAACCAGAAACCACTTTTTCGGAAGGGGAACAGGGTGAAAAGGCTAAGATATGCTAAAGATTGGAATGAAGATCAGTGGAAAAGAGTATTATGGAGTGACAAATCCAAGTTTTACTTTTCTGGGTCCAATCGTCAACACTATTTAAGAAGAAGAGTTTAAGAGAGATGGAAGAATGAGTGTTTTCAGCCTTCAGTGAAACATGGTGGAGGGTCTGTCCTGGTTTGGGACTGCATTTTGGCCATTGGTGTTGGCAAAATTGTCCGAATTGATGGGACCATGAATGCTGAAAGGTACAGACAGGTTTTAATTTATCATGCCGTTCCTTCTGGAAAGCACCTTATTGGGAATGATTTTATTTTTCAGCATAGTAATGATCCCAAGCACACTGCTAACGCAGTGAAATCCTATTTGGAGAGACAAACAGCTGAAAAAACACTCCACAGATCTGAATGATATAGAGGCCGTATGGGGTCACCTGGACAGAGAAATAAATAAAAGACCACCTAAATCTAAAGAAGAACTCTGGGAAGTGCTGAAAGAAGCCTGGTATAATATACCAGAAGATTACTTCAGAAAACTTCAGGACAGTCTCCCCAAAAGAGTTCAATATGTGCTTAGTGCCAAGGGAGGTCACTGTAAATACTGACTTTTGCCTGAAGAAGCCATTTTTTCACAAATTGTCTCTTCTTTTTATATTTTGTGTACATATTTCCTGTATTTTCTGTTTGTATCTTAATAAAGAGACCAAAAAATAAATATGGATGGCCATTAAAACTTTACTAAAACAACAAATCTAATACAAAGACTTTTGCACAGTACTGTATATAAAATCTGATTTTATACCTTCCACTAATTTTCACCCAGTAGAGACCTATATTTGTTTAGTAAATAAGGATATTGATGAATTGAAAAATAAGATATGTTTACATCAAGGAATGTCCTTTACTTATAATTTGTTGTCTGAAAAACAAAATGCAATTAAATAAAATAATTAATATCCAAGAATTAACAATAAAGCCCACTAGTAATGGCAGAGCTATTATAATCATGGATAAAAACTATTATTTTACTGAAATTTAAAGGGAACTGTCAGATAAAAATGTTTAAAAAAAATTTGATAAGAATCCATTTAAAGAAATTCAGGTTATTCTAAGTGAGATAGTGAATAAAGCATATTCCAGTGGTTTAATAGATAAAAAAAAAATTAAATGAATATCTAATTGAAAATGAGTGCATCACTTCTGTGCTTTATACTTTGCCTAAAGTTCATAAAAACTTAAGACATCATCCTGGGCGTCCAATTTTGGCAGGAGTACATATTGTCTTTTCTAATATTACAACCTTTTTGGATAAAGTCTTGAAACCAATGGTTGTAGGATCACACCCTCTTTTTAAGATGATTATTTACAACTTGATAATAAACTAGAGGATAAAGATGTAAATAATAAAGACATAATTTTGGTTACACTGGATATAAAAAAAAACCTTTATACACATCCATTCAAGATCAAAGTGGTTTAGATCCTGTTAGAAAAGTATTAGCTAAAACTGGCAGATATACAGTAATTCAAAGTATATTTTTTTCTTGATTTACTATAAATGGTGTTAAAATATAATTACTTTCTGTTTGAAGATACATATTATATGCAATATAGAGGCACAGCTATGGGTGCTAATATGGCCCCATCATATGTAGGTATATATATATATATATATGGGTGTGTTTGAAGACATGTTTATCTATCCCTCTATCTCAATATTTTATTCCAACAATATGCAGGCGTATGTTGGCGCTATATAGATTATATAATATTGATATGGACTAGTGAGATTTAATATATTAAATTAATTTGTGGATTCATTAAATTTATCATCAGAGTTTATAAAATTGCCTATGCATCAGCATAAATCACCAATTTATTTTTTGTACACAGTTATCTATGTAGAAGATGGAAAATGTAAGACGGATATCTATATAAAGGATACAGATAGAAATACATTACTACATTACGATAGCTGTTATCCAAAAAATACAATAAACCCATTACCTAAATCCCCATTTATATGGGTGAAAAGGATAGTTAGTGAGGATCGTTTATCTAAAAATCGATCTTATGAAATTAAAGAGAAGTTTTTCATTCATCAGTAATTATAGTATTAATAGTAAATTAACAGGATTTGTCAAAAAATATTGGCATATATTAAAAAATAAGTATCAAGATATTGAAGAGTTTCAAAATATACCAATGTCAGCATATAAAGGACCAAGGAATATTTGTAATACATTTGTACATTCAGATATTGGATCTAAAGATAAGATAAAATGGTCAAGAGAAAGGGAACTTTTTCTTGTTATAATTGTTCTCATTTGAATAGTGTCACAAAAGGTGAGTTTAAATTAAATTGATACTTTACCTGTCAGACAGATTTTGTTATGTATCTTTTAAAATGCCCCTAATGCCCTAATATATATTGGTGAAACCTGTCAAAAAACAAAAGATAAACTAACACAACATAAATATACTATAAGAAAAGGTGTTATGGCCTTGCCAATATCAGAACAGTTTAAAGAAAAGAAGCTTGAGGATAGCCATTTGAGATTCCCAATTTTGGAAACATACACAAGGGTGGGGGGGGGGGTAGATGGGTTAAAGATTCTAAAAAAAAAGGGAAAAAAAAGGGAAGTGATATGGCCGAGGGGATTCAAAACAAATTATAATTTGTTTCTATTTTTGCAGACAATATTGGGTTCCTTATGTGACTCCCTTTTGTTTGTTTTTTTAGTTCTACAAACTAACAAGATTAAATGTGTGGAGCATTGGAGGATAATAATATAATCAATCTCCAGGACAATTCAAAAAGCAAAGAAAAAAGAACCAACAAAAAAGACAAAAATATAAAAATACATAAAGGAGAAATATTGTAATATGTAAAGAAATAGCCAAGTTAGAATAATAAATGAAACATAAAAGATAAGATATCAAAATAATAAATAGCCTGGTCCTCTTGGAAGATAAGTGGATTACACATATATATGATATGAATCTGCATTTATTGGTGCACTCATAAATATGTTATTATTATTATTCTTTATTTATAAAGCGCCAACAGATTCTGCAGCGCTGTCCATGGGTACAAAGATAAAAGTACAGTACAATACAATATAAAAGACACCAGACAAAGTTTAACAAACAAATACAGGGGGAATTGAGGGCCCTGTTCTCGTGGGAACTTACAATTTAGATGGGTAGGAGGGTGAGAAACAGGAGGTGGGGACTGCAAATGCAAAGGTGAGAATGATGTTAGTGTGGAGTTAGATGAGGGCAGCAATTAGGCAAGTGGAATTAATTTGTTACTGATTTGGAGATAGGCTTCCATGAACAAAAAGGACTTTAGGGAGCGTTTAAAGAAGGAAAGGTTAGAGGAGAGTCTGACAGCTCTAGGAAGTGCATTACAGATGGTTGGTGCTGCATAAGAGAAATCCTGTAGCCTAGCATGGGAGGAGGTAATGGTAGAAGATGCAAGGAACAGGTCATTGTTGGATCTTAGGGGGCGGGCAGGAGTATATTTGACTATGAGTGAGGACAGGTAGGGGGGCTGCATTGGTAAGGGCTTTGTAGGTCAGGATGAGAATTTTGAATTTAATTCTGCTGTGGATGGGTAGCCAGTGAAGGGACTCGCAGAGACGTGCAGCAGATACAGAGCATCGGGAGAGGTGGAATAGCCTAGCAGAGGCATTTAGGATGGATTGAAGAGGGGAGAGGTGGGAGAGAGGGAGGCCAGTTAGTAGGTTATTACAGTAGTCAAGTCGGGAGATTACCAGGGAGTGGATTAGCTGTTTAGTAGTTTCAGCACTCAGAAATGAACACATTTTGGAGATATTGCGTAGATGGTTGCGACAGGAGGAAGAGAGCAATTGGATGTGGGGTATGAAGGACAGATTGGAGTCAAGTGTAACTCCTAGGCAGCGGACTTGGGGTAATGGGGAGATAGTGGTGTTACCAACAGTGATTGAAAAGTTAGGAACCGGGGTAGAATTAGAGGGGGGGATTAGAAGGAGCTCAGTCTTGGACATGTTGATTTTTAGGTGGTGAGAGGCCATCCAAGAAGAAATGCCAGATAAGCAGACACTGATGTGAGAAAGGACAGAAGGAGAGAGTGAAGGGGTGGATAGGTAAATCTGAGTATCATCAGCATAGAGGTGGTAGTTGAAGCCATAGCTACTGATAAGTTTACCCAGTGAGGATGTATAAATAGAGAAGAGTAGAGGACCCAGAACAAAGCCTTGAGGTACTCCAACAGACAGAGGCAATGGAGAGGAGGAGTCGCTAGCAAAGGAGACAGAAAAGGACCTATTATAGAGATAAGAGTGGATCCAGGAAAGGGCAGTGTCAGAGAGCCCAAGGGAGTTGAGAGTCCGTAGGAGAAGGGGATGGTCAACGGTATCAAAGGCAGCAGACAAGTATTGAGTAGTGGCCGTTTTTTTTTAGAAGAAAGAAGATAATAAGTAACCTTGGTGAGGGCAGTCTCAATATATGTGTACAAGTTGAAAATATGACATCTATTTTTTCTGTAAGGTATTTTTGTGATCAGAGTTGCTTGCTAATAAATTGATGTTTTAGTTTCAAAAATAAAAAATATTTAAATATTGAAAATGTATAAATAAAGATAGAAGATTATGTAATAAGTGCACTTAACTTGTAATGTTAAATTTTGTAAACTTTTGGAAAATGTATATGATTGCATTTAAATAATTACTAAAGATATTGATGTAATTCATATGAGGATTTATTACTATGATAAATTATGATACTTATAATTTCACTACACACTGTAATTACATTTTATACACGTTTATGATTGTATTAACTGAGATGTATTTTCATTTTAAGCTTTTAATTGTAATGTACTGTCACTTTAAATTTTAACTAATGAAGCTTATACACCTTAAAAGGGTAGGATCACATGGTATACATTTTTGTAATATGCACATTTTATATATATGTACGTATGTGTGTGCGTGCAAGTGTGTGTGCCCGCACGTGTGTGTGTACTTGTGTATGATAGCTACAATCAGATTGTATAACCCAGTGATTAGAAATGCTGAACATTTTTAGTGAATTTGTTTAGTTTTTAAGTGTAGCAAAACATTATTGAAAGTAAAGTGAAACAAATAAGCAAACAGAACAAAAGCCATAACAGACTCTACTATAAAAAAGAATATGCACAGATATTGATCTAAAATCCAGTATAAAACCTTTTAAAAAGTAATTACAAGCTCCCATTTTAGCACTGTGGATGAGGTTAGGCTGGGACACCCAATGAAAGGGACTGAGAAAGCAGGAAGAGCAGTGTATTAAAGTTTAGCATATAGTGACTCCAAAATTTACAGTGTACTAATAGGACCATATATCTATCTATCTATCTATCTATCTATCTATCTATCTATCTATCTATCTATCGATCTGTCTACTGTATCTATCTGAAAATTATCCCAAAATCCAAAATGCTACTAGTTCTAGTTTACTAGAACATTATACATTTTGGAGTCACTATATGCATTTAGGAGATTTAAAGTGAATGTAAATTTTGATGCTAAAGTGCCCGGTTTTTAAAACTTTGATTAAAAACAGGGGCACTTTAATTCATCAAAATTTACATTTCACTCCTGTTGTGACAAAAAAATTAACTTTTAAACTTCACAGCAGCTCCAGCTTCCTCCGGTCTCACAAGCCATTTCTGATGTCAGAAATGATTGATAAGTCATCCTCCAATCACAGCTTCCCCCCCGGGGGATTCAGTGTCTGATTCACTGCTGTGATTGGAGGAAGCTGGATGCCTCATTTTAGACCCAGGAAGAGGCTTTGAAACGGGTGGAGGAAGCTGGAGCTGCTGTGAAGATTAAAAGGTATTTTTTTTTTCACAACAGGAGTGAAATGAAAATTTTGATGAATTAAAGTGCCCCTGTTTTTAATCAAAGTTTTAAAAAACGGGCACTTTAGCATCAAAATTTACATTCACTTTAAAGAAAAAAAAAAAGGAAATTCAATTGTCTTTTTTTATATACAATTTGTACTCCAGCTGGGGAGGAAAATCCGGAGGGGCGGAGGGGCAAATGTCTCCCTCTTGGATGCCCATGCTTGTCCCAAGTTAAGAAGCAGTGGTCCATGCTCGTTTGGGGTGTTTGGTAGACCCTGCAAATAGCACACGTTGTTGAACAAACACTAGTGCAAACAGTTCAACAGGTTAGCCAGGTAGAGATCACTGTCCATTCATGATTTGATAAATTAACATGTTTTACTTATAATATTGCACCGTAACAATTGTGTAATTAATATAGAACATGTTTGTTACAGTTTAGTTGCAACAGTAAAACACATTCAGTACAGTCTGCTATAAAAATACAATTTTAAGAAATTCCCAAAAATATATTTCTCTTGTAAGGTGTATCCAGTCCACGGATTCATCCATTACTTGTGGGATATTCTCCTTCCCAACAGGAAGCTGCAAGAGGACACCCACAGCAGAGCTGTCTATATAGCTCCTCCCCTAACTGCCACTCCCAGTCATTCTCTTGCAGCTCTTGACAAGAAAGGAAGTATCAAGAGATATGTGGTGACTTAGTGTAGTTTATCTTCAATCAAAAGTTTGTTATTTTTAAACGGTACCGGCGTTGTACTGTTTTTGCCTCAGGCAGAAATTAGAAGAAGAGTTCTGCCTGAGGTTTTTGATGATCTTAGCGGTTTGTAACTAAGGTCCACTGCTGTTCTCACACATAACTGAAGAGTATGGGAAAACTTCAGCTGGGGGAATGGCCTGCAGAATTACCTGCTCTGAGGTATGTTCAGTATATTTTTTCTAGAGAGATGATAAGGTCTAGAAAATGCTTCTAACAAAAACATTTTTTAACAAAAATCTTCTTCCTAAAAAGAAAAAAACACTGCAAAAGTTATAAACATGTTTATATAAATCACAAAAAGACTTTAAATACATAATATTGCATTTTACAATACAATACATTCATAAAATACAGTGTATAGGGGAACTTCCGGGCGGCAGAAAAGATGGCTGCTTTTATCTGGGGCTGCGAGAGCAAGCAGATATATCCACTGATTATCACCTGTCTCAATGGTCATCTACCCACCTAAGCGACAGCTTTGGATCCGGAAGACCTTTTCGATAAGAATGATTCTAGTTATTTAAGACAAAACCAGCCCTAAAACACTGGAATAATAGAGTTGGCACTGATGGCTGCATCGTGAACTAGGCCTTCCTATATACCTTCCCTCAGGAGACCTGGACACAGTAGCCTGATTGTACTACACATATTACTCCTATCAGACATAACTATTATACCGGTGCAAGTGAGGAGTAGTGATGTCGCGAATAGTTCGCAGGCGAATAGTTCCTGGGAATATAGCATGTTCGCATTCGCCGCGGAGGGCGATCATATGCGATGTTCGATCCGCCCCCTATTCGTCATCATTGAGTAAACTTTGACCCTGTATCTCACAGTCTGCAGACACATTCCAGCCAATCAGCAGCAGACCCTCCCTCCCAGACCCTCCCAGCTCCTGGACAGCAGCCATTTTAGATTCATTCGGAAGCTGCATTGTTAGTGAGAGGAGGGACAGTGTAGCTGCTGGTGATTTAATAGGGAAATTGATAGCTAGGCTAGTGTATTCAGTGTCCACTACAGTCCTGAAGGACTCATCTGATCTCTGCTGTAAGGACAGCACCCCAAAAAGCCCTTTTTAGGGCTAGAACATCATTTTTATTTTTTTTCCCCTGTGTAATCTAATTGCAGTTGCCTGCCTGCCAAGCCACTTGCCCAGTGCCACCACTCATATCTGGTGTAACGGTAGTGTAAATTTAAAAAAGAAAAACTTTTTTGACTGTGAAACATCAGTCTGCTAGTGTAATCTACTTGCAGTTGCCTGCCTGCTAGCATGTGTGCCAGGCCCACTTGCCCAGTGCCACCACTCATATATGGTGTAACAGTAGTGTCAATTTAAAAAAAAAAAAAAAACTTTTTTGACTGTGAAACATCAGTCTGCTTGTGTAATCTAATTGCAGTTGCCTGCCTGCCTACCAGCGTGTGTGCCAGGCTCACTTGCCCAGTGCCACCACTCATATCTGGTGTAACAGTAGTGTAAATTTAAAAAAAAAAAACTTTTTTGACTGTGAAACATCAGTCTGCTAGTGTAATCTAATTGCAGTTGCCTGCCTGCCAGTGTGTGTGCCAGGCCCACTTGCCCAGTGCCACCACTCATATCTGGTGTAACAGTAGAGTAAATTTAAAAAAAAAAAACTTTTTTGACTGTGAAACATCAGTCTGCTTGTGTAATCTAATTGCAGTTGCCTGCATGCCAGCATGTGTGCCAGGCTCACAGCATATACTGTGCCCACTTGCCCAGTGCCACCACTCATATCTGGTGTAACAGTAGTGTAAATTTAAAAACAAAAAACTTTTTGGACTGTGAAACATCAGTCTGCTTTTTTGTGTCAGGCTCACAGCGTATACTGTGCCCACTTGTCCAGTGCCACCACTCATTTCTTGTTTAATAGTAGTGTAAGTGTACATTTAAAAAAATAAAAACTTTTTGGACTGTGAAACATCAGTCTGCTTTTTTGTTTCAGGCTCACAGCGTATACTGGGCCCACTTGCCCAGTTCCACCACTCATATCTTGTTTAATAGTAGTGTAAGTGTACATTTAAAAAAATAAAAACTTTTTGGACTGTGAAACATCAGTCTGCTTTTTTGTGTCAGGCTCACAGCGTATACTGTGCCCACTTGCTTAGTACCACCACTCATATCTTGTTTAAAAGTAGTGTAAGTGTACATTTAAAAAAATAAAAACTTTTTGGACTGTGAAACATCAGTCTGCTTTTTTGTGTCAGGCTCACAGCGTATACTGTGCCCACTTGCCCGGTGCCACCACTCATATCTTGTTTAATAGTAGTGTAAGTGTACATTTAAAAACAAAAAAAAATTTTTTGGACTGTGAAACATCAGTCTGCTTTTTTGTGTCAGGCTCACAGCGTATACTGGGCCCACTTGCCCAGTTCCACCACTCATATCTTGTTTAATAGTAGTGTAAGTGTACATTTAAAAAAATAAAAACTTTTTGGACTGTGAAACATCAGTCTGCTTTTTTGTGTCAGGCTCACAGCGTATACTGTGCCCACTTGCCCAGTGCCACCACTCATATCTTGTTTAAAAGTAGTGTAAGTGTACATTTAAAAAAATAAAAACTTTTTGGACTGTGAAACATCAGTCTGCTTTTTTGTGTCAGGCTCACAGCGTATACTGTGCCCACTTGCCCGGTGCCACCACTCATATCTTGTTTAATAGTAGTGTAAGTGTACATTTAAAAACAAAAAAAAATTTTTTGGACTGTGAAACATCAGTCTGCTTTTTTGTGTCAGGCTCACAGCGTATACTGTGCCCACTTGCCCAGTGCCACCACTCATATCTTGTTTAATAGTAGTGTAAGTGTACATTTAAAAACAAAAAAAACCTTTTTGGACTGTGAAACATCAGTCTGCTTTTTTGTGTCAGGCTCACAGCGTATACTGTGCCCACTTGCCCAGTGCCACCACTCATATCTTGTTTAATGGTAGTGTAAGTGTACATTTAAAAAAAATAAAAAGTTTTTGGACTGTGAAACATCAGTCTGCTTTTTTGTGTCAGGCTCACAGCGTATACTGTGCCCACTTGCCCAGTGCCACCACTCATATCTTGTTTAATAGTAGTGTAAGTGTACATTTAAAAACAAAAAAAAGTTTTTGGACTGTGAAACATCAGTCTGCTTTTTTGTGTCAGGCTCACAGCTTATACTGGGCCCACTTGCCCGGTGCCACCACTCATATCTTGTTTAATAGTAGTGTAAGTGTACATTTAAAAACAAAAAAAACTTTTTGGACTGTGAAACATCAGTCTGTTTTTTGTGTCAGGCTCACAGCATATACTGTGCCCACTTGCCCAGTGCCACAACTCATATCTTGTTTAATAGTAGTGTAAGTGTACATTTAAAAACAAAAAAAACCTTTTTGGACTGTGAAACATCAGTCTGCTTTTTTGTGTCAGGCTCACAGCTAATACTGTGCCCACTTGCCCAGTGCCACCACTCATATCTTGTTTAATAGTAGTGTAAGTGTACATTTAAAAACAAAAAAAACTTTTTGGACTGTGAAACATCAGTCTGCTTTTTTGTTTCAGGCTCACAGCTTATACTGGGCCCACTTGCCCAGTGCCACCACTCATATCTTGTTTAATAGTAGTGTAAGTGTACATTTAAAAAAAAATGACAGGCAGAGGCAGGCCACCCCGCAGGTGCCGTTGTGGTCGTGGTGCTGTGATTCCCTTTGGCCCTAGAATAATGCCCAGTGTTCAGAGGCCACGTCCCATGAACTCAAAAAGTTCTGAGGAAATAGTTGACTTTTTAACACAGGACACCCAATCTTCTATAGCTTCTGCTCCGAACCTTGATGCACCATCCTCCTCCAGCTTATCTTCGGGCACCTCTCAAGTTACCACTCGCCCGCCTGCCGCCACCACCAACACTAGCACCACAGCCGCTTCACTTGATCTTTCAGAGGAGTTTTTTTACACATCAGTTGGAAGAAATGAGTGATGTGCAACCATCATTGACAGAGGATGTAGATAACAGTGATATGTCTCAGTCAGGCAGCATTACAGACATGGATGTACGGTGTGATGATGATGATGTTGTACCCGCTGCTGCTTCCTTTGTTGATTTGCCAGATACAAGTGAAGCGGTTGATAATGACGATGCATCCGTGGATGTCATGTGGGTGCCCGCTAGAAGAGAAGAAGAACAGGGGGAAAGTTCAGATGGGGAGACAGAGAGGAGGAGACGAGTTGGAAGCAGGGGGAGGTCATCGCAAGGAGCTAGTGGCACAGTTAGACAGCATGCATCGGCACCCAGGGTCAGCCAGACAGCACGCCAATCAACGCATGCTGTTGCCACCACCAGAATTCCGTCATCGCAGAGCTCAGCAGTGTGGCATTTTTTGTGTGTGTCTGCCTCTGACAACAGCGATGCCATTTGCAACCTGTGCCAAAAGAAACTGAGTCGTGGGAAGTCCAACACCCACCTAGGTACAACTGCTTTGCGAAGGCACATGATCGCACATCACAAACACCTATGGGATCAACACATGAGTAGAAGCAGCACACAAACTCAAAGCCGCCATCCTCCTCCTGGTCCAGCATCTTCAGCCACGTCAACCACTGCTGTCCTCCTTGCCCCCTCTCAACCATCTGCCACTCCGTCTCTCTTCCGGAGCAGTTCCTGCTCATCTGCCAACAGTCAGGTGTCTGTCAAGGACATGTTTGAGCGTAAGAAGCCAATGTCACAAAGTCACCCCCTTGCCCGGCGTCTGATAGCTGGCTTGTCTGAACTCTTAGCCCGCCAGCTTTTACCATTCAAGCTGGTGGAGTCTGAGGCGTTCAAAAAATTTGTAGCCATTGGGACACCGCAGTGGAAGGTACCCGGCCAAAATTTCTTTGCACAAAAGGCATTTCCCAACCTGTACTCGATTGTGCGAAAGGAAGTAATGGCATGTCTGGCACACAGTGTTGGGGCAAGGGTCCATATGACCACTGATAGCTGGTCTGAAAAGCATGGTCAGGGCAGGTATATCACCTACACTGCACATTGGGTAAACCTGCTGACGGCTGCCAAGCATGGAATGCATGGCTCTGCAGAGGAGGAGTTGGTGACACCGCCACGACTTGCATGCAGGCCTGCTGCCACCTCCTCTACTCCTCCTACTCCATCCTCTTCCATAACCTCCTCAGCTGAGTCCTCTTCTGCTGCTGCGTCTTGCTCCAAATCAACGGCACCCCCCCAGCTCCGCAGGTACTATTCCACATC
This sequence comes from Bombina bombina, assembly GCF_027579735.1. Classification (NCBI taxonomy): domain Eukaryota; kingdom Metazoa; phylum Chordata; class Amphibia; order Anura; family Bombinatoridae; genus Bombina; species Bombina bombina. The sequence goes on along the minus strand of NC_069503.1, from coordinate 626,534,223 downwards.
CCGGATATGGCAGTGTCACACCGTCTTGGGGTTGACTTGCCTGAAAGCAGAGAGTCACCTCCTGTCCGCCCTGAACGCACAGGTGGATCAGTGGCTACTGCGCACCAACTGGAGATCGGCACAGTGGTTTCTGACAATGGAAGTAATTTGGTGGCGGCATTGAAATTGGGCAAGTTGACACATGTGCCGTGCATGGCACATGTATGTAATCTGATCGTACAACACTTTGTGCATAATTACCCAGGTTTACAGGATGTCCTGAAGCAGGCCAGGAAGGTGTGTGGCCATTTGAGGCATTCCTACATGGCCATGGCGCACTTTTCCGATATCCAGTGGCGAAACAACATGCCAGTGAGGCGCTTGATTTGCGACAGCCAGACACATTGGAATTCAACACTCCTAATGTTCGACCGCCTGCTAGAACAAGAAAAAGCCATTAACGAGTATTTGTATGACCGGGTTGCTAGGACAGCCTCTGCGGAGCTGGGAATTTTTTTGCCACGTTACTGGACGCTCATGCGCAATGCCTGTAGGCTCATGCATCCTTTTGAGGAGGTGACAAACCTAGTCAGTCGCACAGAAGGCACCATCAGCGACATCATACCATTTGTTTTCTTCCTGGAGCGTGCCCTGCGAAGAGTGCTGGATCAGGCCGTAGATGAGCGTGAAGAGGAAGAGGAAGAGTTGTGGTCACCATCACCACCAGAAACAGCCTTATTAGCATCGCTTGCTGGACCAGTGGCAACCCTGGAAGAGGTTTGTGAGGAAGAGGAGTCAGAGGAGGAATGTGGCTTTGAGGAGGAGGAGGAAGACCAACCACAACAGGCATCCCAGGGTGCTCGTTGTCACCTATCTGGTACCCGTGGTGTTGTACGTGGCTGGGGGGAAGAAGATACCTTCAGTGAGATCACTGAGGACGAGGAATGGGACATGAGTAGCTCGGCATCCAACCTTTTGCAAATGGGGTCTTTCATGCTGTCGTGCCTGTTGAGTGACCCTTGTATAAAAAAGCTGAAGGAGAACGACCTGTACTGGGTGTTCACACTACTAGACCCCCGGTATAAGCACAAAGTGCCTGAAATGTTACCAAATTACCGTAAGTCGGAAAGGATGCAGCAGTTCCAAAACAAACTAAAAAGTATGCTTTACATAGCGTATAAGGGTGATGTCACAGCACAACGGGAATCTAACAGGGGAAGAGGTGAAAGTAATCCTCCGACTCCCACAACCATGCCAGCAAGGACAGGACGCTTTACAGACATGTTGTTGATGGAGGACATGTGGAGCTTTTTAACTCCTATGCATCGCCACAGCCCTTTGGGGTCCACCCTCAGAGAACGACTCGACCGACAGGTAGCAGACTACCTCGCCTTAACTGCAGATCTCGACACTCTGAGGAGCGATGAACCCCTTGACTACTGGGTGTGCAGGCTTGACCTGTGGCCTGAGCTATCCCAATTTGCAATAGAACTTCTGGCCTGCCCCGCTTCAAGTATCCTGTCAGAAAGGACCTTCAGTGCAGCAGGAGGTATTGTCACTGAGAAGAGAAGTCACCTAGGTCAAAAAAGTCTAGATTACCTCACCTTTATTAAGATGAATGAGGGATGGATCCCGAAGGAACTGACAGTGGGCGATACATTCGACTAGAAAAGGCCTGATGAGATGAGCTGCCTTGGGCTAAAAATGGCCCACACGCTGCTGTATTTTATCTCTGAATGCCGGATGACTTGTGTGACTTATCCGCCACCAACTAGGGTCCAAGCCGCAATTTTTAAGGGCACTTTCTGCCTGGGAAACAAACATCAATTTTTCTGGCCGCTGCTACAGCAGCAGCTGCAACAATACCTAATTTTTCAGGCATGTGTACATGCCTAATTTTTCTGGCCTCTGGTGCAGCACTGTGGCTTCAAAAACCAATAATAAAAAAAGGCACATAACAGGGATTAAACTGATAAGAATAGTACTACTTAACACACCACTCCTATCTGGTGGCACATTAGATTGCAAGCGCAGTGCCCCAAATTTGAAGTAGGAGGACCGACCAAGCATCTTTTTCCTTCTCCCGGTTCCTAAAATCCATGCCATATACACGTCCCCTAATAGGGGACATAACAGGGATTAAACTGATAAGAATAGTACTACTTAACATACCACTCATATCTGGTGGCACAGTAGATTGCACGCGCAGTGCCTCAAATTTGAAGTAGGAGGACCGATCAAGCATCTTTTTCCATCTCCCAGTTCCTAAAATCCATGCCATATACACATCCCCTGATAGGGGACGTAACAGGGATTAAACTGATAAGAATAGTACTACTTAACACACCACTGATATCTGGTGGCACAGTAGATTGCACGCGCAGTGCCCCAAATTTGAAGTAGGAGGACCGACCAAGCATCTTTTTCCATCTCTCGGTTCCTAAAATCCATGCCATATACATGTCCCCTGATAGGGGACGTAACAGGGATTAAACTGATAAGAATAGTACTACTTAACACACCACTCATATCTGGTGGCACAGTAGATTGCACGCGCAGTGCCCCAAATTTGAAGTAGGAGGACCGACCAAGCATCTTTATCCATCTCCCGGTTTCTAAAATCCATGCCATATACACGTCCCCTGGCGCCGCAACTGCCTGTCAAGGTATATGTAAGGTTAATAAATATATATTTTAATCATATATTTCAAGATTAATAAATATATATATCTTTATAAAGTCACTTATGTGTAAGCACTAAATTACCAAAGTCCACCTCATAAGATGCCAATGTTATTTGTAGAAAATAAATGTGTCAAACTTGTACTGTTCAATGATGAAATTCTGAACAGAGTAGCACCTGCTGACTCACCCGGCTTCTTGTCTGTACTTTTTCTTCTTCAAAGTGATGCAGTGTCTTGGGAGCGGCCCGTCCACGGGGGTACCCTTGTTCAAAGGAGTGTCTCTCCACCGGTGAGGTATCCTGGACTTCTCACGACTGGCTCCCTGTCCGGTACTTTCTCTCCCCTCCTAGGCCCGCTCCTCACTGCACCACTCTATGGCACAGTTTGTCACACATCAACCGCAGTGCTGCTTACTACCACTTACCCAGTTGATATATATCTTTAATCAGATATTTTGCTGGTCAGTAGAAATGATTCATTTCTGTCAGACAAACTGACTTCAAACATGTTTAATTCTCCCCCACTTTTTCAATTACACAGGAAACTCATAAAGATTACTTTAAAAGAGACATTCCTAGCTAAAGTGAGAACAATAGAGCATTTGGTTTAATTAAAATGTAACCACAGTTTCAGAAACCATATGTGTGATTGCTTGGGAATGTGAGATACAATCTATTTACCCCTCCCAATGTACCTAAGAGTCTAACTCAGGTGACAAATCATGTGAGAATTTCAGCATTACACTTAGGTGCAAAAGACCCCATGTGGTGAGTAAAAGACAAAGAGTCTGGGAACTGAGTTAGAAGAAAGAGCAGTGAAGACCTTAGGATAACACAGAGAAAGCAGTGTGGGTTGAAGAATTAACATTTACAACCCCTGTATAACAGATAAAAATAAATAAAAAAAATTTTGCAAAGGGAACAATACTAGTTTCATGTGTGTTTGGAATAAGTCAAATAGCCCATATATGTATATATATGTTGAAATAGTACGTTTTATATTAAATAAATAATTTCTGCAGTTAATAGATACATGAAAAATAGATTCAAACTGTAATAATCCCATTATTTAATTATATGTAACATAAATTTTTCTATTTTTCAGATGGAATGCCTGCATGGGATATCGGAATCATGTCATATGATTATATACAAGATGGTTGTGAAAGTTTAAACATGGCTCTGAAAACATATTAGATATAAATGCCGTTAATTTCAGAAACAGGATACATTATTTTAATATAATATACTGTGTTTCATATCAAAATGATCAGAAATTTCATAAGATATTACTTATCCAAAACAAATATTGTGAGTAATTGTTGCAGTAAATTATGATAAAATGAATAACCATTTCATAGAAATACTGAATTAAGTGTAAAATGTTTAGAAATAGTATTACATGTATTGCTGTGTTGTGCTGTCTGCTGCCACCTAGGGGCCAATACCGGTAGGACAGTTAAGGGAATTTAACTGTTCAAAAGATGCGTTGCCATGGTAAACATGCTTCAACTCTAAGGACGGACCAGGGACAAGCATGAGGGCCAATCCAATCAGGTATTCCAAATATCAGAAGGGACCAGGAGGGCCACCCATAATTTACCCATGATGGAAAACTGATAAAAAGTGAATGCAATAGAGAGATGGACAGATTCTGCTAAGCTAAATTGTAACTGGATGCTGGGCGTGAAAAAAGACCATTTTACTTTGGCAAAGCTGATCTACCACTTTCTCATTGATCGCGATATACACTTATTGGTGATCTGAGGTAAAATAATTCCTATTAAGGAATATTGGATATCAACTGCTCTTTATTGGTAACGTATTCAAGATTATTGGTAAGAACATAATCAAGTTATAATAAATAGATTTGAAGAGAATAGTCTGTATTTTTGCGTATATTCATAGCCCTGTGTAGGATAAAATTTATCTTTTGCACGCAAAACAATTTAAAACAAATATTTACTATTGCTGTATGTAGCAGAGTTAAAGAAATAGTTTTGGATTTTAAGCTAGTATTTCATAAGCCTATGTATTGTTTAAATTTGTATCTGGTAGACTAAGTAATTTATCTGTGCAAGTTCTGATATTTTAAATTAATATTGTATTAGGATAAATTGCAGTTAAATAGCATAATATATATATTATCCTATTGTTTAAGAGCACTGTTTAGGATTGTATTGCTTAGATGTTAAAAGTTAAAGGTTTTAGTCCCATTGCGTTAACTGAATGAAAGTTTGGTTTTAAAGATATTTTTTTCCGGGTTTTGTAAGGAGGATAGCATATCTTAATAGTTGGTTTTAACGTATATAATATTGTGTCATATTCTGGTATTTCAAATATATTTCAAAATGTTCATGGATATTAACTAAATAAAAGAATTCAGGTATTTATATTAATTGTATGGTTTCTAGTAGATGCATGTTGGTTAAGGGTTTCTATTTTTAAGGATAATTATTATTTGTATTGTGTTATAACCCTGCCATAAGCTGATATATTATTTGGAGAGCACTACTAAGATTTTCATAAATATACTGACATGCCTCTGGGAACCTTACCATGGGTCCCAGACGGCACGTCTCGTAATTCTCTGTCTGGGAAATTATCTATCTATCTATCTATCTATCTATCTATCTATCTATCTATCTATCAAATCTATCTATTTATCTATCAAATCTATCTATCTATCTATCTATCTATCTATCTATCTATCTATCTATCTATCTATCTATTGTATCTATCAAATGTATCTGTTGCATCTATTGATCTATCTAATCTATGTATCTATCTATCAAATCTATCTATCTCGTGGCCGGACTGTTATCTGACAGCCACTTGTGTTTCGGCCAAATGTCCGTCGGCCAAATGTCCGTCTGCCAAATGTCCGTTGGCTAAAAGTCTGGCCACGATTGCAAGCTCAGTGCCCCAAGTTTGAAGTAGGAGGACCGAGCAAGCATCTTTTTCCTTCTCCCGGTTCCTAAAATCCATGCCATATACACGTACCCTGATAGGGGACGTAACAGGGATTAAACTGATAAGACTAGTACTACTTAACACACCACTCATATCTGGTGGCACAGTAGATTGCACGCGCAGTGCCCCAAATTTGAAGTAGGAGGACCGACCAAGCATCTTTTTCCTTCTCCCGGTTCCTAAAATCAATGCCATATACACGTTCCCTGGCGCCGCAACTGCCTCTGGGAACCTTACCATGGGTCACAGACCGCACGTCTTGTAATTCTCTGTCAGGGAAATTATCTATCTATCAAATCTATCTATTTATCTATCAAATCTATCTATCGTATCTATCAAATCTATCTATTGCATCTATTGATCTATCTATCTAATCTATGTATCTATCTATCAAATCTATCTATCTCGTGGCCGGACTGTTATCTGACAGCCACTTGTGTTTCGGCCAAATGTCCGTCGGCCAAATGTCCATCGGCTAAATGTCCGGCCACGATTGCAAGCGCAGTGCCCCAAATTTGAAGTAGGAGGACCGACCAAGCATCTTTTTCCATCTCCCGGTTCCTAAAATCCATGCCATGTACACGTACCCTGATAGGGGACGTAACAGGGATTAAACTGATAAGAATAGTACTACTTAACACACCACTCATATCTGGTGGCACAGTAGATTGCACGCGCAGTGCCCCAAATTTGAAGTAGGAGGACCGACCAAGCATCTTTTTCCATCTCCCGGTTCCTAAAATCCATGACATATACAGGTCCCCTGGTGCCGCAACTGCCTCTGGGAACCTTACCATGGGCCTCAGACGGCACGTCTTATAATTCTCTGTCTGGGAAATTATCTATCTATCTATCTATCAAATCTATCTATTTATCTATCAAATCTATCTATCTATCTATTGTATCTATCAAATTTATCTATTGCATCTATTGATCTATCTATCTAATCTATGTTTCTATCTATCTATCAAATCTATTTATCTCGTGGCCGAACTGTTATCTGACATCCACTTGTGTTTCGTCCAAATGTTCATCTGCCAAATGTCCGTCGGCTAAAAGTCCAGCCACGATTGCACGCGCAGTGCCCCAAATTTGAAGTAGGGAGGACCGACCAAGCATCTTTTTCCATCTCCCGGTTCCTAAATCCATGCCATATACACGTCCCCTGATAGGGGACGGAACAGGGATTAAACTGATAGGAATAGTACTACTTAACACACCTTATAATAACGCCGAGAGAGGCAACGCAGAGAGAGGAGTCTGATGAAGGAGGAAGGAGGCTTTGAGGAGGTGGAAGACCAAACACAGCAGGTGTCCCAGGGGGCTTGTTGTCACCTTTTGGGGACCCTTGGTGTTGTACGTGGCTGAGTGGAGGAAGAGACCTTCAATGACATCAGTGAGGACAAGGAACGGGACATGGCTAGCTTGGTATCCAACCTTGTGCAAATGGGGGGTTTGCGGTTGTGCAAATGGACTGTTTGCGGTTGTTTGCAGTGCGTTAAACGGGGAGTTTGGTCTGTCACTGTGAAGCGGGCGTAACCCTTACACTACCTGATCGATACAAAATCATACCTGATGTTTTAAAGCACGTTATTCCAAACAATTTAGGAATGTTAGGTGATTTATGCCCTTAATGGATTAAAACCAGACTCTGCATCAACTATGTAATTTTACGTAGGAGTTTTGCCATGGATCCCCCTCCGGCATGCCACAGTCCAGGTGTTAGTACCCTTGAAACAACTTTTCCATCACTATTGTGGCCAGAAAGAGTCCCTGTGGGTTTTAAAATTCGCCTCCTGCCTATTGAAGTCAATGGCGGTTCGCCCGGTTTGCCCGTTTCGTGAACATTTGCGGACATTCGCGTTCGCCGTTCGTGAACGGAAAATTTTAAGTTCGCAACATCACTAGTGAGGAGTATCTAAAAATCCCCTTATACCATGGTGACTAACCTTAAAGATCTGATTATTACGTTGATGGACCGGATAGATAGTCATACAGCAGCGCTCACTACAGAGATCAGGCTTGCATTTTCCCTTACCTTCATAAAGGAACCTATAACTACACCCTGTGCCTACTTGAATGTTTCGGTGAAGTGCGGCAAGCGTGAGCTCCCGAGTTGGGAACATTATATCTCACAGGAGAAGAACGGGTCTGGCTCTGAATCCTCCTTGTTGCAAAAGATTGAGGCCCCACTTAACAACAAGCTTGATGACAGCGCTACTCCTAAAGAACATATCACCCTAGCAGAAGACCTTAGATTGCTTAGCAGAAAGTGCGAAGTGACGGGGAACCCTAGCAAGGAGACTGCATATGGTCCATACTTGCTGGGCTCTCACACAGTGTCCCTGCAAAGTGAAGCAGCAAAGCAGCTGCAATTCAACGCCTAAAGATCCTGTTGTCAATGGGCAAAGGAGGCATCTACCAAAGTTGCTTGATAGATCGCCGTTGTGGGACCCTGGCAGATACATCCCACATATCACCCTGCCGAATGTACGCTCATCAGGACCTCCTGATGTGGTACAGATGGGATGATAATGTAGCCTCTATATATCAGGTATAGTATCTGGCTGTGTGCTCTGGTCACCTCTGATCTGCTAGTTGATCATTTCTGGACTTACTAGTGGAACTAAAGATATAGTGTGTCTTCCTCTATGAAATGTATTACTGACACTGAAACTACTCTCCGTAGTAACCCCAGGACAGTCTGCTATATTTATGTATATATATGTACAGTGCTTTATTTACCCATGGTGTTCTCATAGAGAAACATAATCAATAGGGAGGAAATATTCAGTAGCCCTGCACACTCACTTCACTGACCATTGCCACTTAGAGTTTAGGTAGAGGTATATACTACTCTATTTACTCACATGAGGCTATTTAACAATTTAACTGTATATTATATTATGAAGTATTATTTCAGTTAGTTTCCATTAGATATGACAGCAACTGTAATTCTTAATGTCTCTCATTTGTTGTAATATGCCACTAGCTCTCTTAATAAAGTTAATCGGCCGCTAGCAGGGGGTGTCAATCAACCCAATCATATTCAATCGGGTTGATTTCTGTCCGCGGCCTCGGAGCAGGCTGTCAGCATTTACTGATGTGCGCGGACATGAAGAGCTCACTTTTGGCACTCCGCTATTTCTGCAAGCTTAAGTTTGTTTCTCAGAACTAATCATTAGTTAGTAGATTTTATTATACCACTTGGCTATCCTATCTTCAATTGTATAAGTGTCTGTAAAGTAATTAATTCTAGCTAGGGTTTGCCCCCTTTTGCTCGGTCCTATTGCCTGCGGCCAGAGCAATGGGACCAGAGAGTACCATCATAAGCTCTATTGCTACAGAACTTTAGACGAGAGCCATGGAGAGTCTCCACATTCATACAACCTTTCCGACAAGGCTGTAATAAAATATCATGTATCTTTAAACTGGTTGTATTAGTTTAACCTTTCCTCCTAAATATCTAATAATTGATCTATAAATTAGAAGCTATAGATGTAAACTGTATATGCTTTAAGATTTGGGGGCATATTTATCAAGCTCCGTATAGAGCTTGATGCCCCTTCTTTCCGGCGAGCCTTAAGGCTCACCGGAAACAGAAGTTATGAAGCAGCGGTCTAAAGACCTCTGCTCCATAACCTGTCCACTTGCTCTGAGGCCGCGGACAGAAATCAACCCGATTGAATATGATCGGGTTGATTGACACCCCCTGCTAGCGGACAATCATATTCAATCGGGTTAATTTCTGTCCGTAGGCCTCAGAGCAGGCTGTCGGCATTTAAATATGACCCTTGGTGTCCTCTCATAATAAGCAGATTCCTATATGCCTTCCTAGCTGTTATCCCAGGTTGTGGTCTATGTAACATGCAATCATTTAATGCAAGGGTGGAAAACTAGTCTTTGAACGAAGCACAGGTAAAGTCTAATTTAATTTGGGTGCCTACTCGCTTTCCCCATACATCATTCTTTTGAGTCCTACTCACACTGCTTGGAGATCAGTGTATAAGGATATTATATTAAATGCAGTACTGTAGTATGCTAATCTCACTAGTTAATATCTTAAAATTTCAGAGGTCTAAAAGTGACCATTTGTATCTCCTGCTTTCCTTCTCAGAGTCATTTTCATTCTTATGGGTCCATAAGTGGCTCTAGACAATTTTGGAGGACTCTATATAATATAAACAATTTGTTTTCATTGCCATTTAGATATTACATGCACAGAACTTTAAATTAAAGGGACAGTCTACACCAGAGTTTTTATTGTTTAAAAAAAGATAGATAATGCCATTATTACCGATTCCCCCAGTTTTGCATAACCAACACTGTTATATTAATATACTTTTTACCTCTGTAATTAACTTGTATCTAAGCATCTTCTGACAGCCCCCTGACCACATGACATTTTATTTATTATCTATTTACTTGCATTTTAGCCAATTAGTGCAGTGTCTGCCACAAGCCACGGGCATGATCACAATGTTATCTATATGACTCACATGAACTAGCACTCCCCTGTTGTGAAAAGCAAATAAAAAAGCATGTGATAAGAGGTGGCCTTCAAGGACTTAGAAATTATCACAAGAGCCTACCTAGGTTTAGCTTTCAACTAAGAATACCAAGGGAACAAAGCATATTTGATGATAAAAGTAAATTGTAAAGTTGTTTAAAATTACATGCCCTATCTGTATCATGAAAGTTTATTTTTGACTAGACTGTCTCTTTAAGTAGAACTCTAGATTTATCAGGACATAGTAATTGGAACTGTTATATACTGCAAAGAGTAAACTAGACTATATACAGTAACTCCCAATAACTCCTCACCATTATTGACTGTCTAACGTGAGCTCCCTATCACAGCCATATCTATATCTACATTGTATATCCAATGCTAGTTAACCAATATTACCTGAGGTCTAAGAGATGTTGACACCATAAGAGTCCCGCTCCCCACGAGCTTTATAACCTTATCAGGGTCCAAGAGGGACCCATTAATTAAAAGCTGTGCTTACCCGCTGAATTTTAAGCTATAATTTACTATCACCTATATTCTCTGGGGTCAGAAGCGATCCCACCACATTGTCACAGCTCTCATTTACTATAAAAGTTTGCCTTGGGTCTCAGACCCCTCTTGTAATATGGAGGGTATATATTATAAAATTGAGATTTCATGTTTACATTATTACAAAATAGAGGTTTCAGAAGGCCATATTATGACACGTGTCATTCCTTCTTATTCAGTAGCTGCATTGTGTATTACTCAATTGAAAATTTAGACATTGATGTTACATAGAAACATAGAAACATAGAAACATAGATATTGACGGCAGATAAGAGCCATAGGCCAGCAAGTCTGCCCGACCTTACCTAACAGTATAAACTTATCTAGTTCGTAGGATAGCCCTATGCTTGTCCCATGCATTTTTAAAGTCCCCCACAGTGTTTGTTGCTACTACCTCTTGAGGAAGTTTATTCCATAAATCAATCACTCTTTCTGTAAAGAAGTGCTTCCTCAAATTACTCCTGAATCTACTACCCTTTAGCTTGAGCTCATGACCCCTTGTTCTTGAATTTTCCATTTTATGTAAAATACCCACAGCCTCAGTTTTACTAAACCCTTTAATGTACTTGAAAGTTGCTATCATATCACCTCTTTCCCTTCTCTCCTCTAAGCTATACATATTTAGGTCATTGAGCCTATCCTGGTAAGTTTTATTTTTTAGACCATGTACCATTTTGGTAGCCCTCCTTTGCACAGATTCAAGTTTGTTAATATCCTTCTGAAGATATGGCCTCCAGAACTGCACACAATACTCAAGATGAAGCCTAACTAATGATCTATAAAGTGGCATAAGAACCTTACTATTTCTGCTGCAAATACCTCTACCAATACATCCAAGCATTCTGCTAGCCTTACTCGCTGCATTACTACATTGTTTACTAAGTTTTAAATCATCTGAAATAATAATTCCCAAGTCCTATTCCTCGTCTGTAACAGTCAGTAAAGTGTCATTGAGTCTGTAATTAACATTTGGATTTTTCTTCCCTAAATGCATTATTTTACACTTTGCTGTGTTAAACTTTAGATCCCAGTCGTTTGTCCAATCCTCCAATTGTTGTATATCACTTCTCATTTTGTCTACCCCCCCTGGAACCCTCCACTCTGTTGCAAATTTTTGTATCATCTGCAAAGAGACATACTTTCCCCTGTAGCCCTTTGCTGATATCGCAGATAAATATGTTAAACAAAACAGGCCCCAGAACTGACCCCTGAGGAACACCACTAGTAACAGCCCCCTCTGCTGAATGACACTTTGTTTTCTGTCCTTAAGCCAGCATTCCACCCAGTTCACAATTTTTGAATCTAGACCAAGGAGATATAGTTTGTGAGTAAGTTTATTGTGTGGGACGGTGTCAAATGCTTTGCTGAAATCTAGATATGCTACATCAACTGCTCCTACCTTGTCTAATACTTTTGTTACATAATCAAAGAAGTCAATTAGATTAGTCTGACATGATCTCCCTGAAGTAAAACCATGCTGATTTTGGTCCTCTAAATTGTTTGTCTTTATATAAGTCATAATTCTTTCTTTTAAGAGGCTTTCCATTAATTTCCCTACTACTGAACTTAAACTAACTGGCCTGTAGTTGCCAGATTCTTCTCTACTGCCCCTTTTTATGAAGAGGTATTACATTTGCTATTCTCCAATCATCTGGGACAGCTCCTGTTAATAGTGACTGATTAAACAGCATTTTATTGTATGTTTTTCAATTCCACATAACCTCAATAAAAGAATATTTAAACAAAAAATACAGTGTATAAACATGTACAATATACCAACACCCCCCAGCTCTTATTGGTTTATTATTAAGGTGTTTTTTTTGGTCTTTATTAAAAATGTTGATCGTATACATTGCAAATGATTTGGCGTTCCATGTTAGTTTTATAGGTATTCCATGTTAGTAACCTGTATTTTAACTCTATTGCTACCTGGACTTTCAAAGAAGAACTTGCCTAAAATACCCAAGAATTTTTAGCATTTTTTCTATCACTCTATTCAAACAGAAATAGAGCCTTTGTTTTTTTTTATTACCCTGTCTACACTATATATTTTTTTTAGTAGACCACCCAAGGTTTATTTCATACCACCATTTCACCGCCAAATGCAATCATATAAAAAAAAATTGTTAACTTCATCACAAACTTTGGGTTTCTCACTGAAATTATTTAGATCCTGCTTGTGCAATCATGACACAAATGGTTGTAAAAGCTTCTCTTGAATCCCCGTTGTTCAGAAATAGCAGACATACATGGCTTTGCCATTACTTTTTGGTAATTAGAATGCTGCTAATTTCAGCTGCACACCACACTTCTGTTATTCCTGGCAGTGTAGAGATTAGCCTCCCACCCCCTGATCCCTACCTGATCGTTCCCAAACAGCTATCTTTCCTCCCTCACTCCCCAATGGTCACCACCATCTTAGGTACTGGCAGAAAATCTGTCAATATGCAGTTTAGGTTTTTGTTTCTAATATTTTTATTAAAAATTTTTTTTGTTTTTTTGCAGTGTATTAATCCTCCTCAACCCTAACACCTTCCTGATCCCCTCAAATAGCTCTCTAACCCTCCTACTACTTGTGGCCATCTTTAGTACTGGCAGCTATCTGCGAGTACCTATAACATACCAATGTATAATTTATTTTTGTATTTTATTTTGTTATTTTCTGTGGGGTAGTGGTACCCTACCTCCTTCCCTTTTGCGGTCATTAGTTAGGGACCCCCCACTTTTTTTTCTGAAGTGTAGCTCCCCATCGCTCCCTCTACTTTTATTTTTTTTTCTGCAGTTTAGGGCAATCCCATGCCTTCCAATTCTGGACCGCCCATCCCCCTCCCAGATTCCATCCCACACATCCCACTGGCATACCTCCCAACATTTCAAAATTCAAAAGAGGGACACCCCCCCACCCCCCCCCCCCCGCGGCAAAAAATTGAAATGTGGTGGGTGGGGCTTAAAAAATCATAAGACCAAAGTAATATAAATAAAATTCTAAATAAAGTCATATATTTTAATACACAGGCAGCAAATCAAACACAAGCTCAAACCACTGGTATGGCTATGTGAGCTATGTATTTAATAAGCCTTTGCAAAGACATTGCTAAATATTTTTATCTTAATTGGACATTTAATAATAAATTCTTTAAAACTGCTCTCTGCATTCCCCATTAATATTCTAGATTCTGGCCTTTAAAGTCAGCAAAAATGCTCAGTAGCATACTACGTAGCATACACTTACACATGCAGATACACACACACTACATAGCATACACGTATACATGCAGATACACACACACACTACATAGTATACACTTATACATGCAGATACACACACACACACTACATAGCATACACTTACACATGCAGATACACACACAATACATAGCATACACTTACACATGCAGATTCACACACACTACATAGCATACACTTATAAATGCAGATACACACACACTACATAGCATACACTTATAAATGCAGATACACACACACTACATAGCATACACTTATACATGCAGATGCACACACACTACATAGCATACACTTACACATGAAGATACACACACACTACATAGCATATACTTATACAGGCAGATACACACATGCACACACATTACATAGCATACACTTATACATGCAGCATACACTTATACATGCAGATACACAGACACTACATAGTATACACTTATACATGCAGACACACACACACTACATAGCATACACTTATACATGCAGATACACATTTATACATGCAGATACACATACACACACTACATAGCTTACATTTATACATGCAGACACACACACACACTACATAGCATAAACTTATACATACAGATACACACACACAGTTATGGATACAGATAGACACACACACTACATCATATATGGTTATCTGTAATTCATTGTATGGGGGTCCTGGGGTTGGCAAGCACATTAGCTGGCAGTCTGCGGCTGCCACTGTTCGTTACCCTGGTATTAGCACTGCTCATTGTATAAAACTGAAGGCATGCTAGTATTATCACCAGGGGTTAGACATCATCACTACCAGAGGTAGGTTAGAGAGGTCACCATTACCCGTGGTCAGAGTGTATACAGCCCTCTTAACTCCTGCTTAACCCACACACCATTCCTTTTCCACAGGGAATCTAACAGGTATCTAACCCTGTCAGAGCAAAGTCAGCTGCTTCTGAATATGGGCCCAATAGAATTTAAAATATTTTTTTTTTTTTTTTTTTTAATGCCTGGGGCAAATCGGGACAGATAGCTAGCAACCCGGAACAGGGGGACAGACCCCTAAAATTGGGACTGTCCCGTGAAAATCGGGACAGTTGGGGGGTATGCACTGGCACCAGCAGATGATTGTTCTTATTTTAAAAGGACTATCCTCCATATCAGTGATTTTTAACCTTTTTTTTGCCGTGGCACACTTTTTTACATTAAAAAATTCTGTGGCACACCACTATCCCAAAATTTTAAAAAAAATCACACATTGTAGCCTAATACAGCATATATATACACATACACACAAACACACACATACTGTATGTATTGTGCTGTTATGCCATGCCTCCTACAAACTACCCCTGCACTGGGTGTAAAAAACAAGCAAAGTTTAAAAAATATGTCACACTGTTGTCAGTCTGCCGTGGCACACCTGAGGATCTCTCATGGCACACTAGTGTGCCACGGCACACTGGTTGAAAAACACTGCTCCATATTAAGTTTACCTTTTTAGCAATATCTCGCCAGCTTTTCGATGGTGAGATTTTGAATTGTAAAAAAATGTCCTTAATGTAGAGTGAAGCTTAGTTTACATTTGCATTACTACACAAAACCATTTTTATATTTAGTGAATGTACAGTATATGATGTGTAAACATGCTTTGAATACATGTCCCTTCCCCACTGCCAAGATAAATGGCGATGTGAGCGGATTTTTTCTCAAACAGCGATTTTTGTTGTTTCCTATGAAAGGCACATTGCCACACATAAGGACAGAGAGTGTCAGTCCACTTTTAATATAACATATCACTGGACACATGAATTGTGAGACTGGCGAGGCAAAAGAGGCCAAGTATCGTGGGTCTGACAATCCTGTGCGAGAAGACAATAGGCTTGTTTTAAGAGACATAGGGCGATTGTATACTAGCATTAAAATCAAATAGATATAAAAGCTTGGGGATATAATTGTAAGCAGTAGATTATGTGAGCCTTTAAAATGCAGTCATGATATCACACTTTTTAAAGAAAAACAAATCAGAAAATATGTGCAATTTTTAAAGTAACAAATCTGAGATTTGATTATCAAATTATTTTCCAGATACGACGAATTCCAAAAACAAGTTTGCCCAAACAGGGCTAAATAACAATTGGCATGCTATTTAGCATTCCCGCTTGAGTGACAAATTCGGTAGAAACATAATTTATGCTTACCAGATAAATTCCTTTCCTTCCTGGCAGGGAGAGTCCACGACTTCATTCCTTACTGTTGGGAAATACAACACCTGACCACCAGGAGGAGACAAAAACACCCCAGCCAAAGGCTTAAATATCCCTTCCACTTCCCCTATCCCCCAGTCATTCTGACGAGGTAACAAGGAAAAGTAGGAGAAACATCAGGGTATAAAGGTACCAGAAGAAATAATATAAAAAGGGAGCCACACAACAAAAAATAAATTATGGGCGGGGTCGTGGACTCTCCCTGCCAGGAAGGAAAGGTATTTATCTGGTAAGCATAAATTATGTTTTCCATCCATAAGGCAGGGAGAGTCCACAACTTCATTTTTTACTGTTGAGAAAACTATACCCAAGCTCCAGAGGACACTGGGGGAGTAACAAAAAAGAGGCGGACCCTATTTTGAGGGCACCCACAGCCTGCAAAACTTTTCTCCCAAAAGCTGCTTCAGCTGAAGCACACACATCAAACTTGTAAAATTTAAAAAAGTGTGCAAGGTGGGACCAGGTAGCTGCCTTACAAATCTGATCCATAGAGGCTTTGTTCTTAAAAGCCCAGGAGGAAGCCACTGCTCTAGTGAAATAAACCGTTATCCTCTCAGGAGGCTGTCTCACCTCTGTCTCATAAGCTAAGCGGATGACACTCCTCAACCAGAAAGATAGGGAAGTCATAGTAGCCTTCTGCCCCTTACGCTTCCCCGTATAGATGACAAACAAAGAGAAAGATTGTCGGAATTCCTTAGTAGCCTGAAGATAGAACTTAGAAGGCACAAACCACATCTAGATTGTGAAACAAATGTTTCTTCACTGAAGAAGGATTAGGACACAAGGAAGGAACAACAATTTTTTGATTAATGTTACGATCCGACACCACCTTAGGGAGGAACCCTAATTTAGTACATAAAACCACCTTATCAGCATGGAAAACCAGATAAGGGGGGTCATATTGCAAAGCAGAAATTTCAGAAACTCTGCGTGCAGAGGCAATATCCAACAAAAAAAGAACCTTCCAAATAACAATTTAATGTCAACAGTATGCATAGGTTCAAACGGAGCCTGCTGTAAAACACTAAGAATAAGATTGAGGCTCTAGTCAGAGCCTTAACAAAGGACTGCACTTCCAGAAGCTCAGCCAATCTCTTGTGCTGTACCACCGACAGGGCCAATATCTGTCTATTCAGGGAACTAGCAGATAGACCCTTCTCCAGTCCATCCTGGAGAAAAGATAACATTTTGGAAAACTGAAAGGGACACTGAACCGAATTTTTTTCTTTTGTGATTCAGATAGAGCATGCAATTTTAAACAACTTTCTAATTTACTCTTATTATCAATTTTTCTTTGCTCTCTTGCTATCTTTATTTGAAAAAGAAGGCATCTAATTTTTTTTTTGGGTTCAGTACTCTGGACAGCAACTTTTTATTGGTGGATGTATTTATCCACCAATCAGCAAGGACAACCCAGGTTATTCACCAAAAATGGGCCGGCATCTAAACTTACATTCTTCCATTTCAAATAAAGATACCAAGAGAATGAAGAAAATTTGATAATAGGAGTAAATTAGAAAGTTGCTTAAAATGTCATGCTCTATCTGAATCACGAAAGAAAAAAATTTGGGTTCAGTGTCCCTTTAACCTTATGCCAGGAAAAGCCACGTTCTTCACACCAGTACAAGTAAGTCCTCCACACTTTATGGTACATATGATGAGTAACTGGCTTACGAGCTTGAACCAGAGTGTCGATAACACTCTCAGAAAACCCTCTCTTGGCTAAGAAAAAGCATTCAATCTTCACGCAGTCAGCCTCAGAGAATCTAGATTTTGATGAATGAAGTGACCTTGGATCAGCAGATCTCTGCGACAAGGTAACCTCCACTGAGGAGATGAGGACATCCCCACCAGATCCGCAAACCACGTCCTTCTTGGCCATGATGGAGCAATCAGAATCACTGATGCTCGCTCCCGCTTGATGTGAGCCACAACACGAGGGAGAAGCGGTATTGGAGGAAAAAGATATATGAGTCTTAACCTCCATGGTACTGATAGGGCATCTATCAGCTCCACCTGAGGATCCCTCAACCTTGACTCATACCTAGGTAGCTTGGTATTGAGGTGGGATGCCATGAGATCTATCTCCAGCTTCCCTTACTCGCTGCATATCTCTGCAAACACCTCGGGTGAAAAAACCATTCCCCTAGGTGAAAGGATTGCCTGCTGAGGAAGTCCGCTTCCCAGTTGTCCACACCCGGAATGTGGATCACTGACAGCGTACATCCATGAGTCCCCGCCCACTCTAGTATCTTAGATACTTTTCTCATCGCCAAGGGACTTCTCGTTCCCCCCTGATGGTTGATGTAGGCAAACGAGGTTACATTGTCTGATTGGAATCTCATAAACTGGGACAAACCCAGAAGAGTCAAGGCATTAAAGATTGCCTGGAGTTCCAATATATTGATCGGAATGGAGGATTCCTCCTGAGTCCACAGCCCTTGTGCCTTTGTGGCACCCGAAACGGGTCCCAAGCCGGAAAGGCTTGCGTCCATAGTTGCAATCTCCCAGGACGGTCTCAAGAAGCACGTGCCTTGGGACAGATGATCTGGACAGAGCCACCAAGAGATTGCCCAGCACAATCTGTTGAGACAGATCTGAATGGTCGCCATTTCATTTTCTCAGCATGCATAGTTGTAAGGGTCTGAGATGGAATCTGGCAAAGGGAATGATGTCCATACAGGACACCATGAGTCCAATCACCTCCATACACTGGGCCACTGAGGGTCTCAAGGAGGCCTGAAGGGCAAGACATGCAGTAATTAGCTTGCAACTTCTCTGATCTGTGAGAAATATTCTCATATATATGAAGTCTATTATTGTCCTCAGGAAATTGTACTTCTTGTACTTCTCCAAGTTTATTTTCCATCCATGTGATCGAAGAAGACAGAGAAGGGACTCAGAGTGTTCTTCTGCTAGACGGAAAGATGGTGCCTGTACCAAGATATCATCCAGCTAAGGTGCTACTGTGTTCAGGCAACAGCTAGAAGAGCCCCAAGAAACTTTGTAAATATCCTTGGAGCAGTAGCTAGGCCAAACGGAAATGCTATGAACTGGAAGTGCTGGTCCAGAAAGGCAAACCTCAGGAACTGAAAATGCTCCTTGTGTATCAGAATGTGAAGGTATACATCCTTCAGGTCTATGGTGGTCATAAATTGTCCTTCCTGAACCAGAGGAAGGATTGACCATATTGTCTCCATCTTGAAAGTGGGAACACTCAGAAACCTGTTTAGGCACTTTAAGTCCAGAATTGGATGAATGATGTTCTCTCCTTTTTTGGAACCACAAAAAGGTATAAATAAAACCCCAAACCTCTTTCTGCTGTAGGTACCGGGACAATTACTCCTAGAGAGGAGAGATCCTGCATGCAACTTAAAAAGGCAGTCCTCTTCTCTGGTCTTGTAGACAGTCTGGAGAATAGGAATCTGCCCCTGGGCGGATGAGGTTTAAATCCTATCCTGTATCCCTGAGATACAACCTCCAGGACCCAAGGATCCTGTACATCCTGGAACCAAGCGTCTGTAAAAAGAGACAGTCTGCCCCTACTCGATCCAATCCCGGATCGGGGGCCACCCTTTCATGATGATTTGTTCTCGGTGGGCCTCTTAGTCTGTTTGGACTTATTCCATGACTGAGTCTGCTTCCAAATACTCGAGGGCCCCTATTTATCAAAGCGTCAACTATGTTGCATTATTGAGAGTCAATACGCTCGCCAAACATCGCGTCCGCGGATCTCAATACGATCTCCAAATTTATTAAAAAAACCTTCAAAAACATGCGCGTCAAGTATGGCGCGATGAGCATTGTACTGGGTAGAATATTTTTGATAAATTTGAGTATTTGATGTTGCGAATTTCCCTGCTTATCTAATTTTTAAACTTTTATTTATATCATATAAAGACTTTTTTTTACTCTAATTATTGCAACTCTATTCCTAACATCTGCACATATCTTAGTTAATATACTTATTGATATATATATATATATATATATATATATATATATATATATATATATATATATATATATATATATAAATAAATATATATGTAAAGTATCTCACAAAATTGAGTACACCTCTCACATTTTGTAAATGTTTTATTATTTCTTTTCATGTGACAACATTGAAGAAATGACACTTTGCTTCAATGTAAAGTGGTGAGTGTACAGACTGTTTAACAGTGTAAATTTGATGTCCCTCAAAATAACTTAACAAACAGCCATTAATGTCTCAACCGTTAGCAATAAATGTGAGTACACCCCTAAGGGGAAATGTGCAAATTGGGCCCAAAGTGTCAATATGTTTTGTGTCCACCATTGTTTTTCAGCATTGCCTTAACCCTCTTGGGAATGGAGTTCACCAGAGCTTCACAGGTTGCCACTGAAGTCTTCTTCCACTCCTCCATGACGACATCTCAGAGCTGGTGGATGTTAGAGACCTTGCTGCAGCTCAGTTTAAGGGTCTTGGCAATCTTCTTATAGCCTAGGCCATCTTTATGTAGAGCAAATATTCTTTTTTTTTAGATCCTCAGAGAGTTCTTTGCCATGAGGTGCTGTGTTGATCTTCCAGTGAACAGTATGAGAGAGTGTGAGAGTGATAACACCAAATTTAACACACCCATTTACACCTGAGACTAATGAGTCACATGACACTGGGGAGGGAACATGTCTAATTGGGCCCAATTTGGACATTTACACTTAGGGGTGTACTCACTTTTGTTGTCAACGGTTTAGACATTAATGGCTGTGTGTTGATTTATTTTGAGGGGATAGCAAATTTACACTGTTATACAGGCTGTACACTCACTACTTTACATTGTAGCAAAGTGTCATTTCTTCAGTGTTGTCACATGAAAAACTGATAGATTATAAACAGCGCAATAGAACCCTGAAAGTATACACTGATAAAAAGACACACAGTAAAAAACGTATAATACAATATATAAACAAAGTGGTTGCTAGGTAAAGTGTATAAACACTTAACTTAGTCCCAACGTAGTCAGTCCTGTAAGTTCTAGTTAATACTGGTAAAAGAGAGCAATTTTGGTGAGTCACTTGATGTAGTTGTTATAGATTGTCCTACTGTGTGTGGAGCAGCCGAATATTCATGGGACTCCAACCGTGTTTGATCCCAAGGCAAGAAGCTGTACAAGAAAGGAAAAAGCAAACACAGCGCATCCACGATTCACAGTATTGTTTTATTCACCAAAATAAATGACACACAACATAAATACACTTACAGGATAGAAGTGTAAGGAAAGCACTTTGGCACAATGCCAACTCAATAAGACCGCTGTTATCCTCGAGGGGGATTCCAAAGACGCCGACCTGCAGCGCTTGGTTTCAACATCCTCTCTGCAGCTGTGTGCAAATCCTTACAGTCTCAATAGAGTCCTAGCGTCTCCTATAGGCTCCTCCTCCCTATGAAGAAGAACTTGCTCAATGATGAATTTACCTATTCTAAACTAAAAAAATCCAACTATTGAATTTAACAAGATACTTAGAGATATTCTAGTAAAAGCAAAGGATGTAGGTATTCTTAACAGTGATGAGTTTGGATATATATATAATCCTTGTCCGAAAATTCCAACATTTTATCACCTCCCCAAAGTCCATAAGGACCCTGTAAAACCCCCAGGCAGGCCAATAATATCAGGCATAGATTCCGTGAGTAGCAATCTGTCTGTCTATATAGATAGATATCTTCAACCAATGGTTTAAAACGATTAGGTCATATAGCAGAGATACATTCAGAAGTTGGAAGGGCTGCAATGGGAACCCAATTTTCTGTGGATCACTTGTGATGCTTCCTCCCTCTACACGAATATCCCACAGAATTTGGGTGTGGAGGCTTTTAGGGATATGTGTATTGGGTGTAACATCCCAGATCCACATGTGGATTTCCTAGTGGAAGCCATACTTTATGCATTACAGTATAACTACTTCCAATTTGAAGGTAAATTTTGTAAGCAAATACGAGGAACGGCCATGGGTACTACCATGGCCCCCTCGTATGCAAATATATATATGGCCATTTTTTAAAATACGTATATTTGGAAGAACAATCCATTTATTCATAATCTATATAAATTTTATCGCTATATAGAATCAGTTGAGTTTATGAAATATATAAACAAGAACAATTATAACTTAACATTCACTGAGATTAATGATAGGGACAAAATAGACTTTTTAGATATTACTTTTTTCATCAAAGATAATAAGGTGGCCACAAAAAATTATAGAAAACCTTCAGATAGAAATGGTTTCTTGAATGCAGAGAGTGAGCACTTGAGAAGCTGGAAGGAGAATATTACATATGGACCATTTAGAAGGTTGAGAAGGAATTGCATGTATGAGGAAGACTATAAATAAGAAGCAAACATACTGCGGGATAAATTGTTACAAAAAGGTTATGATACACATTTAGTAGATGGGGCAAAAGAAAAATATAATCCCTAGGAATGAGATTATGAAATCTAACAGCATAAGAAATAAAAACAGGGGAACATGATAATCAAGTCAAATTTATAACTACATAAAGTGAAGGTGCCAACTTAGTCAAAACTATTTTAAATAAACATTGGGAAATACTATCAGGAGATCCAGTTTTAAAAAACAATATAGGAAAGAATCCTCAAATAGTGTTTAGAAAAAAAATCGGAATTTAAAGAGCCTTATAGCACCATCAAAACTTAAAAATAATATGAATAGTACAGCCATTTCATCCAATTGGTTAAAAGTACAACCAGGAACTTACAAATGTGGTAGAAAAGGCTGTATTATGTGTGAATATATAATCAAAGGTGATGAAGTTTTTAATTATGATACCACAAAAAAGTTTCATTTAGATGTTAGAGGTATGTGTCAGTCCACATATGTGGTACATTAACTTATATGCAAATGTGGCAAAACATATGTAGGTCGCACTAAAAGGAGTATCAAGAGAAGGTGGTGTGAGCATGTTGAGAATATAAAAACAGGGTATGACAAGCACAATGTCTCTAATCATTTTAGATTAATAAATAATAAAGATCTTAGAATTAGAGTCTTAGAGCAAATAAAATCAGGTCCCTGTGCCAATAGGAGACTCTAACGCCTTAGGAAATGTGAAACTAAGTGGATCCAGAGTTCAGAGTGTCTGGAAACGAAAGGGTTGAACATAGATGTAGACCTGCAAGCGTTTATGAATTAAATGTATAAAATATTTACTTCTGTTAGTCCAGTTAGAGAACTCTATACTATAGATAATGCTCGTTTTTCAATACAGTACAGCATCAATTGTGTGCTTTTTTTCTATGTATATTTTTTATCCACTGATTTAATTGTAGAAAGTTTTTTATGAGATATGAATGTATCTTTGTTTTAATGATACATTGTATTTTGATATATTATGCAGTATTACTATAATTATTATCATTGTTTTTAATTGTCATATGTATTACAGTTCGTATTAGTGTTATGCAATTTTAGATTATTTTTTGTTACAAACTGCTATTTGTAACTGGCCCTTTAAATGGAAAATTGCCCTGCTTCCCTGGATTTTGGAGAAGCCTATTTGCCAGCCTCCTTCCTCATGACTATGGCCCCTGGAAGATTGTGCCCCTGAAAACCTATTAACTTTTATTGGGTGTGTATGGCCCTTTAAGAACCGTCTGGGGACATATTGTGACTTTGATGAACAATGCCCCTTTAAGACTATGTCCCCAGACCTGTAAAATAACTTGTCCCTGGCGTTCTCCCACTTGGTTCAGTAAATAGGACTTGCTGAACCGAGTGCCACGCAGGCAGAGTGTTCCACAGAAAGGGAGCACTGTTACAAAAGCATTCGGTTTTCATTGTGTGCCATTAAGTGCTATGTGACAGACCCTTCGGCCAGAACTAAAGAGATAACTTTGTTCAGCTTCAAGAAGCATTCTAAATACAAGTTTGCTGGGATCAGCTCTAATTAAGTTTAGTGAAAAACATTCCCATTGTCTAATCAGACTGCTAGTGATAAGGTGGACTGCATTGTTTTATTGTGTGTAATGTTATCTGCTGAAGTAATGTTGTGGCCTGTCAAAGGGCGTTGCCTCTCTATCTAAATGCATAAATGCATCAAATGTGTGATTGGGGATTTTATGCCTTCCCCTGAGAGTGTCTTTTTTGCATGTAACCTCAATAAAAACCAGGCTGTGTGTTCCAGCACATCAGACCTATTCTGTCCCTCTAACTTGCAGATTTGACTCATGTTTGTAGGGGCAGCTATAATCACTACAGGGATTGCTATGCTCTATATATTCCCTTAGCTACTGAGCTCCTGTAAGAGCTCTTGTTCCTGGGTTCACCTACTGGAGCCTGGTCGTAGGTCAGGGCGCAGAGCAGACGGCGAGATACCAGCCCAGCAGCGGTGGTTCGTAGAGTCTGCGTTACTTATGGTGGCTATGCAGCAGATAGAGTGTCTACGGTGCTGCTGCTCCTTTTGGGGAGCGCTAGGAGCATCCTTTTCTATGGTCCAACTTCCAGCCAGCCTGAAGGGCAACCGTAACATTTTTCACTATATATATATATATATATATATATATAATATATATATATATTTTTTTATTTTTTTTTGGATAATGAGAGGATACCTCTGTGACACTATATGTGTAACTTTATTGTATTTTTGTACCATCTAAAATGTGCCTCTTATTACTGCTTATGTATCATAATGTGTTTTGAAACAATGTAAGCCGTATAGCCCGCTATTTGTAATGAGTCAATGGTACAATGTATAATACAGGATATCATAATATATGACATATAGAGAGGCGGGAAGTTTCAAAAAAAGTTTTAAATTAGTCCAGTTACCTGTAGGAGTATCCATTCTTTGTGAAACCCTTGAGAAAGTCTGCCTGTGAGCAGATGAAACGCGTAGGGAAGAAGAGCCTACAGGAGACGCTAGGACACTATTGAGACTGTAAGGATTTGCACACAGCTGCAGAGAGGATGTTGAAACCAAGCACTGCAGGTCGACGTCTTTAGAATCCCCTTGAAGATAACAGCGGTCTTATCGAGTTGGCATTGTGCCGAAGTGCTTTCCTTACACTTCTATCCTGTAAGTGTATTTATGTTGTGTGTCATTTATTTTGGTGAATAAAATGATACTGTGAATCTCGGATGCGCTGTTTCCTTTTTTCTTTTCTTGTCACATGAAAAGATATAATAAAATATTTACAAAAATGTGAGGGGTGTACTCACTTTTGTGAGATACTGTATATTATCTCTCTCTCTCTCTCTCTCTTTTTCTCTCTCTCTCTCTTTCTCTCTCTCTCTCATGAGAGAGAGAGATGAGAGAGAAGAGAGAGAGAGAGAGAGAGAGAGAGAGAAGAGAGAGAGAGAGAAGAGAGATGAGAGAGAGAGAGAGAGAGAGTGAGAGAGAGAGAAAAGACATAAATACATATATATATATTTATGTATATATGTATGTTTGTATATATACATGTTATGTCCATTTTAAAATAATTTTAACATGTTCATCAACATTGTAATGTTTTAATAAATCAACATTGATCTTCATATCTCATTATGTATTCATATGAATCATTTTAGATCGATGAAATATATTATTGATTGTATCAATAATATATTAAAAACATGTAATGTGAAGTATTACTCAATTAAGTTTTCTATTTAAAAACAATGTCCATTTCATATGTTAAAGGGACATCAAATTGATATATGTTATTACATTATGCAGATAGGACAAGACCTTTTCAAGAAGCATTAATCAGTTTTACTTCTTTTTTTTTTGGTGGTGGTGGCCGGAAAGGGAGGAGCTAGCAGCAACGTGGGACGCTAGCACCGAGCTCAGGGATTTTGAGCTCTAGAGATCTAACTACCTGCGTTATTCCTTGGCCGGTTGACATACACTGGCCGGATATACAACTAGCAGAGTCCGGCTGCCGGGTGGCAGATAGACTCAGTTGCAGAGTCGCGACGCCAAGGGGCGTTCAATTACAAGTACAAGAAGGATAACAACCTCCCTGATTACCTGTTTGGTGACATCCGATGCGGCAGTGTTTGGCGGTGCAGCGGAACCGGTAGACCTGACTTTACAGATTTGTGTTGCGCGCCTGGAGGTGCCCAAGATCGATAAGTCTCTACTCACTGGGAATCAAAGGATTAGCCCTGGTCCGGTGTTGATTTGTTGGTCCTGACAGGGGAGCGAAGGCGAAGGAGCAGGCTGAGGGCAAGGCTGTAGTGCTCCTGGATGATCCCCCCTTCACTGAACAGCAGTACAAAGGCCCGGCTGCATCAATAGGACCTGGTAGTTGGAGACGGCTTGTATTAACGAGGTATTGTGCTTTCATTCAGAAGGAGTGCCGGAAGAAGCAGGTATTACGGGCAAGGCTCGTTTTATTTCTGACTATCCGCTCTATACTGTTTTAAGTGCTCCAAATTCTTTAATGACACTCAAGCTAGGTCTCCCTGGAATGTAGAAGCCTGGACAGTAAGCTGGGGAATATAAGCTTATTTGGCCCAGGGACAAAGGGGAAGTCTGATTGCCGCTAGCTGTTAGAAGGCTAAGGTTAAAATCTCCCTCATAGATCCCCCACATGCTTCCCATACTATAATTGGTTAACTGGACTTTAAGCGGGCAGAGCTGAGGGCTGAGGGTATGGATCAAACAAAGCCCTTAAAAGCTGATAAATGGTTAAAGCAGTAAGCTAGTAGCCTAAATCTGTAAATATCCCTCTGGCACAAAACCCTAAAATCAAGGGATATTCGACAGGACTTCCTAAAGTAACAACAAGAGGACCATTGCTTTGAGATGCGAGGATGGGTGAGGTGGCAGGAAGTGTGGCCCCCAGAAGGCAAAGTTCCCCTGGAAATAACTCGTAGCTGATTACAGAGAGGATATATTGTCAGAATAAGACCTGAGTCATTAAAACGATCCAGTGACTTTAAAGCTCTAGAATAAAGACTGCATTAGAGTGACTCTAAACATCAGAACTCTATAAGCTGAATGTGATTTGCTTAGTGTAATAGAGAATTATCTTACAGAGTCCACCTAGGGTTATATACCCTAAATATAAACATAAAAGAGTGGTCATATTTTGCTATTGTAGCACTTCTCATAACAACTCTGCTGCAGTTTTTGCTATGGGTATACTAAGGTTTTTTCCCAAGCGTACTTGTCTCTACAGACAATAAATAGTTAACTGGTTAAGTTCTATGCATATCAAGGGTCTGGTCTCTTTTTTTGTTTTTTCGTTAATTTTTTCTTGCTCTTTCTCATAAGTATATAACAGACATGCGGGCTAAAAACGTTTGTTTCTTGATACTGTGGCAAACTACAAAATTATTATTGGGTAGTGTAATAGGTTTTTAAAGCGGCAGACACACTGTTTTTTGCATTTTTTTTCTCTCTCTCTTTTTTTTTCTTTTTTTCTTTTTTCACTCTCCACTCTGCTGTGTTTTTTCTTTTTTTTTGTACTTTTTTCTTATAAATCTTCACACAAAAGTATTACCTGTAACTAGAAAGTTTATAATGATAAATAGTTACTGTTCGACCTTTATTACTATTAAGAGGTTGGAATATATGTAGAACAGTTTTGCAACTCAAATATCACTATTGTGGTCTGGCTGGTATTCGTCTCTAACCAGCAGGAAAGGGGAAGGGGATCTTAAGTGTTTGTTTTTCTTTTTCTGACCTTTATTACTAATTAAGAGGTTGGAATATATGTAGACCAGTTTTGCACATAATATCACCTATTGTGGTCTAGCTTGGTATTGTCTCTAACCAGCAGGAAAGGGGAAGGGGATCTTAGTGTTTGTTTTTCCACATATATCCACTATTGTGGTCTGGTGGTATTGTCTCTAACCAGCAGGAAAGGGGGAAGGGATCTTAAGTGTTTGTTTTTCTTCTTTTAACCTTCCTCTCTTGGGCCATGCTCGCACGACACCTGTTGTTGACCACCACGATATACACTCATAAAGTAGAGAGGGGCATAAAAACCTAAGTTGACAAGACACTACTATAATAAACCTAAATTTGAGAATTGGTCCCTCTGTTTGACAGATTTCTTTACCTATATGAGGAGAAGATATATTTCACATTCCAAAACACTTTCACCTAACCATGCCGCCTAAACCGAAGGAAGAAAACACTTAAGCCTAATGAAAGTAATACGAAATACATTTTACAAACGAAACAGCTTTAAGCTGTATAGATAATCCGTCCCTACCTACAGCAAATTCAGAATTAATTATGCCACAATTTGAGTCTCTAAGACAAGAAGTGGCCGCAGCCACAAATGAAATTAAACAATTTACATCACGGGCCATGAACGACGTTAGAAACCAGGAGTGTCGGACATGGAAGATAGATCAGTAGCACAAGATCAGATGATCAATTCGCATGATAGTAAACTTAACCTTATACAATCTAAAATTGAGGAACTTGAAGACAGGTCTAGGCGCAACAACCTGAGGGTTGTTGGCCTACCAGAAACGGCAGAATACCATGACTTGATAAGTTTTGCATCTAGTCAGCTTCCTAAGCTGGTAGGGAGTACTGCTGAGAATGTAAGGTTACCCATAGAGAGAGCCCACAGAATAGGAGCACCCAGAAGGAACCCAGATGGCCCTATTAAACCTAGGGTTGTAATTATTAAATTCCTAAATTTTCAGGACAAGTTCCACATACTTAGATTGTATCGTAAAAACAATAATATCATGGTGGGGTCCAATAAATTATTACTGTTTCAGGACTTCTCATACGAGACTCAAAACAAACGCAGGGAAATGGCCCCATTTTGTTCTCAACTAATCAGAGCCAATCTAAGAGCAAGACTTGTGTATCCAGCAAAGATTGTAGTAGATAAGGATGGAGAAACACATATTTTTACAAAAGTTGAACAGATTAAATCATACTGTCAGAGCCTAGGGATAGTATAAAATTGATTGGACAGGGGAATGTATTGTTTGAATAAACACGAGATCAATAGGATGAATTTTTGGATTTGTATCTATCTGTACTGTTCTTTCTCCTGCTGGAGCAAGATAGAGATAGATAATAGTAGGAGAGTGGAGTGGTCATGGGGCGGGGCGGAGCGAGGAAGGGGGGTCCTTACAAGTTTTTTTTTTTTTTTTCTCCCTTTTTTATATACTATTAAGTTCTCTGTTTTACACCCCTCAACAATAACTTAAATGGTTACTCTTAACTTTCTTTCTTGGAACATTGGAGGGATCTCATCTCCGATTAAAAGGAAACTGCTGATTAGACACCTTGGGAGACAGAAACCTGATCTAGTTTTTATACAGGAGACCCACCTTCGGCCCAAGGAGGCCATGAAACTTAAAAGTAAGTGGGTGGGGGAGGTAGTGTGCACCCCCTATGATAAGACCAAAAGAGGCTTGGCTATCCTAATAAATAAGCAGTTGACTTATAACATCATTTCAGTCCTTAACGATATTAACGGGAGATTTCAAATTCTTGAGATAGAAATTAACAACTGTATCTTTGTTCTATGTAATGT